>NC_136059.1:844842593-846042593 GCF_964261635.1 Lissotriton helveticus | reverse complement strand
CTGATTGCTGTAAAGTGATGTGCTGTGGGTGCTGTAGGATACTGGCCGCTGTTGCATTCCTGTGTAAGTAGTGTTAGTAAGCGTTTATACTATGCAGGGAGTGGGAAGCAAACTACTCACCCCTACCGGTCTGAAGACTCAAATGCAGTGTTTTAGCAAGCAGGAATAAAGAAATAATCATGACGAATATAATGCAGAATGTTGCAATGCCACAAAAGACAAATGGTGAAATGGTGAAATGAGGTGTGTCTAAGAAAGTGGCTGTGTGTAATAAAGTGATGGAGTTTGAAAGTTATATAGAAAGTGTCTTTATTTAAGTGCCATAAATGGACCCACTGGTGCCAGAGCTAGGGCATCCAGCTGATGCAAACTTGAACCGCTTCTGCTGTATTCAAAGGTAAGCTCCTGCATCAGTGAATTCCACATTACATGTTAGAGTTCCATGTGACATAAACATTACCTATTAGACTTCAATGACTCTAAATTTTATAATGGAAATAAAGGTGGGATACGATTACCAGATGTATCCTTTAAGAAAACAAACAAACTTCTTAGGTAACCTGGTACTCTGTTTTTTTCTAACACAAATTTATCAACAGTAGAATAGTCAGCAATCTCTTGCATAGTAGATTCAATCTGGTGCGTGTGAGCATTGGTAATAGTTCTACCCACATCAGAACTTTGAGGAGGAACACAAACATTGCGCTTCTGAGAAGCACATTTGGTACCTTTCTGGTCAAGCAATACATTATTGTCTTCAGCTGTTTCAAAAAACATTCTGCTGTATTCAAACCGAATCTCCTTCATCAGTGAATTCCATATTACATGTTACAGTTCTATGTGACATAAACAATAGCTATTAGACATGAATGACTAAATTGTATGATGAAAATAAAGGTAGATACGATTACCACACTGTGCCAACCAGTTCCTAAACAATGCCGTCTTTTTTTCATTTTGATCGGCAGGTTGTGAGCAGAGGCTGACTATAAGTACATTTGTGTGAAAGGGGTTCGTGGATAAGAGGCAGGCAGAGAGACGTGTGCACAAAGTATAGACGTGGTTTCTAAATGGGTTTCGGGTTTCGGCTAATTTAGCAAGTAAATTGCGTATTTGCATAGGCCATACATCACCGATCCCTGGTTAGAGTGGAGGCGTAAGGGGCAATAATGAAGACAGAGTTCAAATGTGTGATTATACTTAGAAAGTTATTATATCAAAGTAGTACAATTGAAGTGTATTAAAAAAAATGTAACGGGAAAAGTTAAACAAGATGGAAAAAATCCATCTAAGAAAAACGTGAGTTTCTTACAAGTCTTGGAGATTCCAGTCCAGAAGTTCTTCAGTGGCTTGAGATGATTGATGTTTCAAAAGGCTAGTGTTGCCATCGGGTGAGAAAAGTAAAGCGATCCAATTCATATCGTTGAAGGGACAGTAATGTTCCTCTAATGTTGGAGCGGCAATTTGAATTGGCAGGCAATCTGCGATGTTGTGAAAGGTCGCACGTTGCAGGAGATCTTTCGTGGCTGCGCAGAAACCCCATTCTGCCACAAAACCTTTTTGCCTTGCATTCGCCATTGCTCCACTGCCTGAACAATTAAGTTCATGGTTTCCAGGATACTGCATTACCTGCTGGATATTGGGAGCGATTGTTGGGATGTTGGGCAAGGCATAGATCCATTCGCCAGTCGAATGGGCAAGTTTTGCAAAAAAAATATGGTTGTACGCAGATTGCATATGTGTAAATAAATGTTATGTTGCAGCTGACTCCGATAACAGATAGAGTCAGTTAGCTGAAAAGTTTTTCCATTTTTTTACAGTATTGATGTAGCTTCGCGTAGAGGCATATTCTGTCGGACATGGTTGCTACCACAGAGAGCGCAGCCATTTTATACAAGCAAAATTAGTAGTAGGATGCCGCAAAGAGAGCGAGAATTATGGGCACTGTTCCTGTTATTCCAGCGATGATTGAATTAATGAAATCTGGTATTAAAATTGTACTTGAAGTTCGTGGTATCTGCAATCGAGACATTTCTTTTGGAGAAATGAGGGACACTTCTGTTGTGAAGAAAAGCGCTTTCAGTTTGGTTTGTTTAATAAAATATGTTTTCAAAGTAGGGATTGAAGGCCAAGTTGAAGCTTGGGAGTTTGTTTGTGTGAGTGGGAATAGACATTGCCACAAGAAGGTACTCGGTTTGCAACAGTAAGGACATACGGAATGCCAGCTGATATTTAGTAGGAGTGAATGTTATTGAGAAGCAGATAACTGCCGTTAGAAAGCTGTGTGAATGTTGTTCTGATTGTGGGAGTTGGCGTCCTTTTAAGAAAGGACGCAAGATTGGAGGCTGTAAGCTTAGAAGCGGTGTGTAGTTGGGCATTCATGGATAGCAATGAATGACTGCCATTGTGGTCGCACTTTTCACCTGTGACAAAAACGTCTGTATGCTCTTTAAGACAGCGATATGTAAATGGGAGAAACTGATGCTCGTGAACAAACGCGCTACTTTATATGATCACATACAACATGACCAACAACATGTACACCTAGGAGACACAACGACACTACGTACTGTGGGAACCGTGGCTAGTCATGTATACAAACCGAACATGGCATGGTACCTCTAGCACACAATGCAGAATGCGGGGAGAGATGGGAACAAAGAATATGCGAAGGTGGCAAGTAATTCTCGATTATAAAAGTATACAATGCAAAGTATTGAGGGGATGTGCTGGACAGACTTGAGGGTGCAGAGGACAGACATGTACATGCCAACATGCACTGATGGTCTATTGAGTGAAGTAGACAGTGGACGCAACCATGATAGTACAGTCAGTAGGGAAGATTACGGAAAGGTAGCGCGTACATGCATCCTCCCCCCTCCCAAATGTTTAGCATAGTGGGCTGGCTCGGCGTACGCAAAGCTAGCATAGGGGTATGAAGAAGAGGCATGTTTCTCTGGGTGTGTTTTTGTTCCAGAGTGGCGAACGTGTCTGCCAGGTCTGCGCAGGTTACACCACCACGAGGCTGATGCCGTGAGCGAAGATGGCTGCGTGAATTATGCTCTCAGCGTTCTGGTATCCAGAAACCGTCATGGCCGCTGCGACGCACATATGCTCCACAGTTAACTTTTCAATACCGTCGTAAGTGAAAGAGGGCCCACCACGTGCCGGCGGAAGCTCCTGGGCCAAGGCCTGCGAGTTCGGAAGGCTCCTGAGATTAACGTTGGCTTTTGCGACACAGGCACACAGCGCCCAGCCTGATGCCTAGCAGCGTGGCGTGCTCTGTATACTACTAACACAGTAGTTCAACAGGTACCAACAGTGGAACGGTGTTTTGATACCATAGTGGACGATGTTGCAAACGGGGTCTTGATTCTATGATTGAGGATGTCAGAAGTTAAAGTCTGTGTTGATTTCTGTGTACCCCCTCCGATCAGGTGCAATCAACTCTAGGTCCCAACAGTGGAACGGTGTCTTGATCCCACAATGGACGATGTTAGGACTGCATCTGAGAGTGGGGATGAAGGTACTCCCTCCGACCAGGTGCAACCAACTCTAGGTCCCAACAGTGTAACAGTGTCTTGATCCCACAATGGACGATGTTAGAACTGCATATGAGAGTGGAGATGAAGGTACTCCCTCCGACCGGGTATAACCAACTCTAGGTCCCAACAGTGGAAAGGTGTCTTGATTCCACAATGGACGATGTTAGAACTGCATCTGAGAGTAGAGATGAAGGTACTCCTTTGACAAGGTGCAACCAACTCTAGGTCCCAACAGTGGAATGGGGTCTTGATCCCAGAATGGACGATGTTAGAAATGCATCTGAGAGTGGATCTGAAGGTGCTCCTTTCGACCAGGTGCAACCAACTCTAGGTCCCAACAGTGGAACACTATCTTGATACCACAATGGACAATGTCCGACATTACCTGATGCTTGCATTTCAAAGAACTCCCTCCGTTGAGCTGAATCAGACTCTGTGCTTCCGTAGCTAACTGCTCCACATGATTATTGTGCTTGGTTGACTGTAGTCGCTGGACTACACCACGGTACAGCAGGTCCGAACAGTGAAACGGGATATTGATCCCACAATGAAAGATGTCCGATATTGCCTGTTGCTTAGTTTTTATAGAACTGCCTCTGTTGAGGTGCATCAGACTCAGTGCTTCCGTAGCTAACTGTTGCATATGATTATTTTGCTTGGTTGACACCAGTCGGTGCAGTACACCGTGGTACAGCAGGTCCGAACAGTGAAATGGGGTCTTGAATTTCTGATTGAGGATGTCAGAAGTTAAAGTCTGTGTTGATTTCTGTGTACCCCCTCCGATCAGGAGCAACCAACTCTAGGTCCCAACAGTGGAACGGTGTCTTGATCCCACAATGGACGATGTTAGAACTGCATCTGAGAGTGGAGATGAAGGTACTCCCTTTGAGCAGGTGCAACCAACTCTAGGTCCCAACAGTGGAACGGTGTCTTGATCCCACAATGGACGATGTTAGAAATGCATCTGAGAGTGGAGATGAAGGTATTCCCTTCGACCAGGTGCAACCAACTCTAGGTCCCAACACTGGAATGGTGTCTTGATCCCAGAATGGACAATGTTAGAACTGCATCTGAGAGTGGAGATGAAGGTACTCCCTTTGACCAGGTGCAACCAACTCTAGGTCCCAACAGTGGGACAGTGTCTTGAGCCCACAATGGACGATGTCCGATATTACCTGCTGCTTGCTTTTCACAGATCTCCCTCCGTTGAGGTACATCAGACTCTTTGCTTCCGTAGCTAACTGCTCCACATGATTATTGTGTTTGGTTGACTGTAGTCACTGGACTACGCCGCGGTACAGCAGGTCCAAACAGTGAAACAGGGTCTTGATCTCACAATGGAAGATGTCCGATATTACCTGTTGCTTGGTTTTTATAGAACTGCCTCCGTTGAGGTGCATCAGACTCGGTGCTTCCGTAGCTAACTGTTGCATATGATTATTGTGCTTGGTTGACACCAGTCGGTGCATTACACCGCGGTACAGCAGGTCCAAACAGTGAAATGGGGTCTTGATTCTATGATTGAGGATGTCAGAAGTTAAAGTCTGTGTTGATTTCTGTGTACCCTCTCCGATCAGGTGCAACCAACTTGAGGTCCCAATAGTGGAATGGTGTCTTGATCCCACAATGGATGATGTTAGAACTGCATCTGAGAGTGGAGATGAAGGTACTCCTTCGACCAGGTGCAACCAACTCTAGGTCCCAACAGTGGAATGGTGTCTTGATCCCAGAATGGACGATGTTAGAACTGCATCTGAGAGTGGAGATGAAGGTACTCCCTTCGACCAGGTGCAACCAACTCTAGTTCCCAACAGTTGAACAGTGTCTTGATCCCACAATGGACGATGTCCGATATTATCTGCTGCTTGCTTTTCACAGAACTCCCTCCGTTGAGGTGCATCAGACTCTGTGCTTCCGTAGCTAACTCCTCCACATGATTATTGTGCTTGGTTGACTGTAGTCGCAGGACTACACCGCGGTACAGCAGGTCCGACAGTGAAACGGGGTCTTGATCCCACAATGGAAGATGTCCTATATTACTTGTTGCTTGGTTTTCAAAGAACTGCCTCCATTGAGGTGCATCAGATGTGATGCTTCCGTAGCTAACTGTTGCACATGATTATTGTGCTTGGTTGACACCAGTTGGTGCAGTACACCACGGTACAGCAGGTCGGAAGAGTGAAATGGGGTCTTGATTCTATGATTGAGGATGTCAGAAGTTAAAGTCTGTGTGGATTTCTGTGTACTCCCTCCGATCAGGTGCAACCAACTCTAGGTCCCAACAGTGGAACGGTGTCTTGATCCCACAATGGACGATGTTAGAACTGCATCTGAGAGTGGAGATGAAGGTACTCCCTTCGACTAGGTGCAACCAACTCTAGGTCCCAACAGTGGAACGGTGTCTTGATCCAACAATGGACGATGTTAGAACGGCATCTGAGAGTGGAGATGAAGGTACTCCCTTCGACCAGGTGCAACCAACTCTAGGTCCCAACAGTGGAATGGTGTCTTGATCCCAGAATGGACGATGTTAGAACTGCATCTGAGAGTGGAGATGAATGTACTCCCTTTGACCAGGTGCAACCAACTCTAGGTCTCAACAGTGGAACGGTGTCTTTATCCCACAATGGAAGATGTCCAATATTACTTGCTGCTTGGTTGTCATAGAACTCACTCAGTTGAGGTGCAACAGACTCTGTGCTTGCATAGCTAACTGCTGCACATGATTGTTGTGCTTGGTTGACACACCGTGGTACAGCAGGTCCGAACAGTGAAATGGGGTCTTGATTCTATGATTGAGGATGTAATAAGTTAAAGTCTGTGCTGATTTCTGTGTACCTCCTCCGATCAGGTGCAAGCAACTCCGTGCTTTCGAATCCAACGGTACGTGGCTATGAGGCGTTAATAACCACTGCCTCTGGCCTACACTGCAGTTAGCAGGGTTCACAATTTAGATCGAGTGGTGATTGTTTAATTACATAATCCAGTAGTCAAGTAACTACAATGTCTATTGAAATATACACAATATTGTTTTGGTATACTTGCTTGAAGAACCTTTTTTAGATAAGTTATAGGTTTAATAAAGTGACTAAATACATCTTTGAAGTCAAAAGTAACAGTGAATAGTGTAGACTGTGGATAGATGAAATCGCAATTCGAATTGTTTTGATTTATTTATTGCAGAGTTTTCTGTAATTTATGTTGTTGTATTTTGTGACGAGGCAGTGAGAAAAAGTATTCATGGTTGTGTGTGTGAGTACTACCTTCAATTAACACTGCAGACAGCAGTGTTCACAATTCAGATCGAGTCGCTATTGTAGATGTCGCAGTTCCGTAGGAAAAAACATTGTTGTAGTGCGCTCTGTCTGCACCACTCATATGCATCATTGCAGGCTCCGCACACGGTCTTTGTGGCTTTGCGGATTGAAAACTGTGGAGCTCAAGTTTATGCCATGTGGCTGTGGGCCCTTGCTGAACACTCTCTCTGGCCAACACTGCAGACAGCAGTGTTCACATTTGAGATTGAGTCGGTATTGTAGATGACGCAGTCTTGTAGGAAAAGACATGGCTCCAGTGCGCTCAGTCCGCACCATGCATACGCCTCATTGCAGGCTCCGCACACGCTTTCTTTTTGCTTTGCGTATGACAAACTGGGCCGCTCAAGTCAATGCCACATGGCTGTGGGCCCTTGCTGACCGCTCACTCTGGCCTACACTGCAGACAGCAGTGTTCACATTTGAGATTGAGTCGGAATTGTAGATGATGCAGTCATGTAGAAAAGACATTGCTCCAGTGCGCTCTGTCTGCACCACTCATACGCATCATTGCAGGCACCACACATGCTTTTTTGTTGCTTTGCGTATTGCAAACTGTGGAGCTCAAGTCAATGCCACGTGGCTGTGGCCCTTTGCTGACCGCTCTGTCTGGCCTACACTGCAGACAGCAGTGTTCACAATTCAGAAGGAGTCGCTATTGCAGATGATGCAGTGTTGATGGCAACAGATTTTTCTCCTAGTTGGGCCCGCCCGCAACACACACCATCGCTGGCTGTGCACAAGCTGAATGCTTTTGATGTGGCTATGTGAGTGCACTAGAACTGATGAAGTATTTGTGATATAATCTTTTTGTGGATTATTTCAGATCTATTTATTGTGTCTCAGTATACCACAAGTTGTGATTCTTTTACAATAGAATTCTTTCTGTATTAGTTCACATCTATTGTCCCTACCTTACTGCAGCACAAATTATTGATTCTTTTAATATTGAATCTCTGTGTGTGATCCAATGATTACTGTTGTAGTTAGTGCTAGCAGCAACCATTCCCTGAGGGCTGCTTTACACTCACCTGCTACGCATCCAGGACAGACATCACTGGATATGTGACCCTGGCAATAAAAAGGTGTTGAGCGCACGTGCCCGTAACCGTACCCACTTCCATTATCTGTGTCATTGTGTTCATTATCTATGCATGATACTGCCCTCGGCCGTACCACATTACATTGTGATGTGGACAGCGTATGCAACCATGTTACCTCTGGTAGTGGAGAAAACTTTGGTTATGTAACTTTTAGGTGTAAGGCTATCACAGGTGGAAGGCTACTTTCCAAAGTATGAATATTGATGAAGATGATGGTTGCATGTTGTGTGTAGTGTAAGATATGTGTACATAGCAAAAAGTGTAGAAAAAAGCTCTCTAAGCAGAAGAGGGGTGTCTCATCAAATGCAGTACAGAGATTGACTAAAATGGGTGGCGTTTTCCAACTGTTACAATGGGAAATGTTATGAACTAATGAAATGCTTTTTTTTATGATCACATGGCAATCGCACACCCAGCGCGCAAGGAGACCGCACCCGACGTGATTTTGAGAAAATATATTTACTATAATATAAGTTTATTACAGTTAGAAATATATAAATGTTTAAAATATTTGTGATTATCGCTTGTTCTCATATACACTTTAAAGTTATTTAGATATAGTTTTGAGACACAAAAAAGAGGGAATGGCGTACGTGGCGCGACACAGTATGTCTATGATGTAACACAGGGTGTAGCAGCTTGCACTCATCGTATACGCCACGCGCAGCGAGCGCGAACCTATACGTACATGACGTAACAAGCGGCTTGGTAGTGCGTATCCGTCGCATACCAAAGTAGCAGCTGGCGCGACCTCATATGTATATGTTGTAATGTGGGACGCGGGGCCACAAACCCTTCGGATCCCTCATTTAAATGTGGTGGATAGGATTTGCGTGCTGATCGAACTTGGTAGACTACCGGTACAAGACTGTAGTTTTCTAAAGATATAAAACATTACATAATTTTTAAAGTTAAAAAAAAAGATAATAGAGTTGGAAAATATTAAAAAACAATTAGGAAAAATATTGGTTTTATAAATATTAAAATATGAAATTAACATTTAAAAACTCTTTGAAATTCACTGAACAAACCATAGGTTTTACAGACGTTATAGTTAGTAATAAGCACTTAAAAAGCCTTAGAAATTCACTGAAAAAAACATAGGTTTAGGAGCGTTATAGTTAGTTGGACATTTGACTCATATAACACCTGAAAAATTCGCCAGTTATAGTTAGTTGAGCTAACTATAACTTATGTGCCCACAATGCACTGCTGATGACATCAGATATTACATCACTCATGACATGGTCAGTGACGTCACTGGTGACATCACTGATAACATCTCAAATGACATCACTGATGACATCATCCAAATGATAATCTGATGCACATACTGATGCTCTAATATAAACTTTGATACACCCACTCTAAAATATAGACTACTATTTTTGAAACCATACACACAACAATGCCAGATACTACATACCACCGACTATTTCCTAGGTCTATACACACATCCAGTGATGTATACATACAGTTACTCATCAATACAGTACTATAATATGTACTCATACGCCTACATACAGTCACACTCTACCACTCATCCATAGAGTTACTCACACACCTAGTCAGTCATGCAAAGAATGAATTACATACTCATTTTCTCATGTATACAGTTATACACACCAACTGAGTTATTTATACACACAGCACATCACTTATTTATGCAGATACTAATACATACTTACTATCTTACACAATCACTGATACAAGCAGACACTCATTTATAAACCCACTCTTCAAATAACTTACTCTCACGTATAGTCATTTATATACTCCAACACTCACATATACTGCCTTAAAACATATGTAGTTACTCACACATATACCACGGAGACATTCATTCACTCACCAGCACACCCATACACACACTAACTCATCCATACAGCCCTAGCCAGATGTACTTTTGAATCCATACAACCAGTTAATCACCCACTCAGACATCTATGCACAGAGTCACACACCTCCCCAACCACCCACACAGACACTCAGGCACCCATACAGATACTCAGACAACAAATCAATAACCCATATAGCCAGTCATGTAGCCACTCACCCACCCATGCAGCCGCTTGCACACCAACAGAGTTTCACACAATTTAGTCACTAACCCATGTATTTAAGAAAGACACGTTCAATCACTCACTTATACAGTCAGTCACGCACCAACTAAATAATCCCTTCAGGCGCTTGTAAATCTACTCATTCTTCAATACACCTTGGCATAGAAATATATGAAAAATATTTAAACTTTACAGAAACACATATTCACTGGATGATGTCATCAGTGATGTCATTTGATATGTCATGAGTGATGTCACTGACCATGTCATGAGTGATGTAATATGTGACATCATAAGGAGTGCCTTGCGGGCGCACAAGTTAAAATTAGCTCAACTAACTATACCTGGTGTAATTATAGTTAGGATCGTGATTCCATGGAAATTATTATTTATTTTTTGGCTTTACTTGTATCTTTGTTGGAGTTGTTTGACAATTCATCACAAAACTTTCTAAAAAAATTATTGTACCCCAGCTCTTTCCTGGAAAGTTTCGGAGTGTTCTGTAAAGCAGGGGGGGAGAAAAACTAGGGGTCCCAAAACACGTTTTCCCTATTTATTTTCCATAGGAACTTTACATACAGTTACAGCCCAAAGAACTGAAAGGATTTACAATAAATGTGGCAGAAAGTTAAATCTTGGTTAAGAAAAAGAGCTTTTGTGATTTGATGTACATCAGTTTAGTAGTTTACGAGCAATTAAGGCTCAAAAACATTTTATATTTGCACACCGTGGACGATCCGCAGAGCTCATAGATCACACTGTGAGATCTGATTGACTGCAACCACATCAAAAAGGAAGTGTCATCAGCCATCTTAGGACTCGGTCTCAGTCCTGAGTCTTACAAAAAAGTTAAAAAACAGATATAAGGGGGCAGGGACAGGCAATACCCCCCCCCGGATGAGCCAGGGCCTGGGGGGTATTGCATTTATTATTTGCTTGGGGGAAGTGTGGCCCTCCTCCTCAAGCCTCTAGTAGGCCCCAGGGAACCCATACACCTTCCAAAGGGGTGGGTGTCCCTCCTCTGCAAGCCTTAATGGGACCACATTCCCCGGGCCAAATGCTAATGAAATGAGGAGGGGGGGCACCTTTAAAGGTTCCAGGGAATCCATCCCAAGGGGCCTGCTCACACACTGTGTTCCGGGGAGATCAAACAAGAGCAGAAGCGCACAGCAAACATATATTACTCGCTGCTCCAAACAGGTGGGAGTGTTGCTGGCTCCTACAGCATTCAGCCAGTCGGCCGGGCCACTGGACCCTTGGACTCCCCCTGCAGTCCCCAACATTGTGTTTGGTGGGAGCCCCGGGTGAGCTCCAGTGCGCCCACCCAGAATGAACATCTGTTATTCAGCGCCAAGAGACCTCTGGGTGAACGTGCGCTTTACAAATACACATGTTATGTTATGTTATGTTTTGTGAAGCGGTCCCGGGGAATATGGGTTCCCTGGGTCCTTTTAATGCTCTGGGATGAGGGCCATATGCCCCACACGTTTTCTTTTCCAAGGACTTTGGTCTCAAGGGCTGGTGTCCCTGTGGCCTATTAAGGCTCAGGGTGCAATATGTGCACCCCTCCCCTTATTAATGGAATTTAGCCCGAGTAGATAGAGTTCCTGAGGTCGTTAGTGGGTCAGAAATTGGTCCTGCACTGCCCTCTCCCCTTAATTAAAAACAAAGGCCCAATGGCAGAGGGTCCCCGTGACAACTATTTGCTCAAGGAGAGGGAGATGTGCCCCCTCCCCTTAATTAAGAAAAAAAGGCCTCAAGGAATGGGTTTCCCAGGCCCATAGTGGCTTGAGGAAGGGAGTCTCATGCCCCCGCCTCTTTTAACAAAAAATGCCGAGGGACAAGGGGTCCCCAGTGCCTGTAATGGAATGGGGAGCAGGCTGTGCCATTGGGGGCTGTCTTTACATCTATATATATAAAAACTAATGTATGTCTGTCTCTCTGTCTGTCTGTTTGTCCTTTATGCATAACTACACCAGTGGCGTAACAAAACTTGAGGGGGCCCCCCTGCAAAGCACATGGAGGGGGCCCCCCAGGCGGCCTGGCCCACCACCTACCACTTTGCCCTACCACGCAGAAATCTAGTATATTTTGATTTGAAACCTTCAACAATGAAATACTTCTATATTGTCTCTCTACTTTCTAATAAGAAAGTGGGAAACACTCTTAACATACAAGCTATGCCATCTGTAACACTACTGTCAAAAGCAGATTATTTAACTGAGGCAGCAATCAGAACAATGCCAGGGAGCGATCCTATTGTCTCAGGAACACTATGACTGAAGAACAAAGAACAACTATGAAGGGTCTGAAATAGAATTGACATTAATGGACAATAACTTGAAACTTTGAAAGACAAACCCAAACCTGCAATTCCATAAAAACTCTACTGACAATATACATGAGAAGTAAAATGAAATGAAATGAAAAAGAAATTTCTAAAGCGCACTGCGGCCAAGCGGCTTCCTGGCGCTAAGGAACACATCAGTATCTGCCAGGGGGCCCGGTGGAATTAGCCAGGGAAAGCCTGAAAAAAGAAGAAAGTTTTGAGAGCTTTACGAAAGTGTGAGAAGATAGGAATGGAACGAATAGAGAGGGGGAGAGTGTTCCAGATCTGGGGGGCCCGCACCGAGAAACGGGTGCCTCCGGTGCGGGATTTACGGAAGCGGGGGACGTGAAGAAGAGATAGAGAAGACGAACGAAGAGAACGGCTGGGGGCGTGAGAAGAGATTAAGGAGTTGATAAAGAGAGGAGCGGAGCGGGCATGCGCCCGAAAGGCCAAGCAGGCAAGTTTAAACTGGGACCTGAAATGAACGGGGAGCCAGTGAAGGGTTTTGAGGGCAGGAGTGATATGGGAGAACTTAGGAAGACGGAGAACAAGACGGGCCGCCTGGTTCTGGATGGCCTGGAGCCGGCGAGTTTCGTAGGCCGGAATGCCTACGTACAGGCCATTTCCATAATCCAGGCGGGATGTAATGAGGGCAGTGATGATAACTTTAAGGGCATCAACAGAAAAAAAACGGGAGATTTTGCGAATGAGGCGGAGGGAAAGGAAGCAGGAGGAGACAACGGAACTGATATGCGCATGCATAGAAAGATCGTTACTGATCTTGATGCCCAGGGTCCGGACAGAGGGAACTGGGGAGGGGGGAGGACCAAAAGAGAGGGGCCAGTGAACAGGGGACCAGGGGTTAGAGGGGCCACCAGTGAGAACAAGCTCTGTCTTGTCGGGGTTGAGCTTCAAATGATTGAAGCTCATCCACTGGGAAATGAAGACAAGAGTGGAGCTGAGCTTAGGGAGAGAGTGGGTAGGGGAAGATAGATCAAAAACGAGCTGGAGGTCGTCTGCGTAGTTGTACACCGAGACCCCCAGCTCAAGAAGGGAAGAAATGAGGGGGCGGATATAGAGATTGAAAAGAAGAGGGGAAAGAGAAGAGCCTTGGGGTACCCCACAAGTGACCGGGAGGGGGGGTGCAGAGAAATCAGAAAGGTGAACTGCCTGTGATCTGCCCCGAAGAAAGGACGCGATCCAGGAGAGGGCAGTGCCCTGGATGCCCGCTGCGCTGACACGGTCGAGAAGAATGGCATGGTCGACCGTATCAAACGCAGCGGACAGATCCAAGAGGACTAAGGCCTGGGGGAGATTGCTGTCGGCCTTCCCTTTCAGTTCATCCAGAACCGCCAGGACCACACTCTCAGTAGAGTGGCCAGGTCGAAAGCCGGCCTGGTGAGAGGCCAGGATGTTATTCTCCTCGATGTAATTGGAGAGGCAGGATGTCACATGGCTCTCAAGAATCTTCCCTAGATAGGGAAGAAGGGAGATCGGCCTAAAGTTCGATGGAAGGGAGGGGTCCAGGCCAGCTTTCTTCAGGATAGGAAGCACAATGACAGTTTTGAAGGAAGAGGGGACAGAACCCAGAGCCAAGCAAGAATTGAAAAGAGCTAGGGGAGGGGTAGGACAACTAGTGTATAGGGTTCTGAGGATCCGTGCAGGTGCACAATCCGCCGGAGAGCCGGACTTGACCTTAACAAGAAGGTCGAGGAAGAGCTCAGGTGAGATGGGTTTAAAATGATCCAAAACAGAGGAAAAAAAGGAGGAATGAACCGGCAAATCAGGTTGGGGCACGATCGGGATGTTGGCCTTGATGGTGATTATTTTATTGATAAAATAATCATTCAAAGAATGACAAAAAGATTGAGAAGGAGCAGAGGAAAGGCCAGCACGGTCAGAGGTGGCAAGACTACGCACCAGTGAGAAAATCTCACGAGATTTATTGGCCGAAAGGGCTAGGCGCTCCGTGAAATATTTGGATTTGGCCGCTAGAATGGCCAATTTATAGTTGTTAAGAAGAGCCTTATACTTAAGGCGGAGAGTGGGGCAGTAGTTGCGGCGCCAGCGACGCTCAGAACGCCTAAGCTCTAATTTCAGGGATCTTAGGTCGTTGGAGAACCACTTGTGAGGATCATGAAGGCGGGCTGATCTGATCTTTTTGAGGGGAGCGGCCCGGTCGCAAGCCGAGGAAAGCCAGATGTTAATGGCATCCGCCTGATTCTCCACAGAGAGGTCGGTCAGGGTAGGAGCCGATGAGGACAGAGAGGAAGAAAGATCATTGAGATCGGTCCTGTTCCAACTCCGAGCCCAGATGTTTTTGGGCAGGAGGGCTTTCTCGGGTTGACCTAAGTAGATAGAAAAGGAGATCAAGAAATGATCTGACCAAACACAAGGGGAAATAGAAATGACCGAGGGATTGCACCGTAAGGACCAGATCTGGTCGAGGATGTGACCATAGGTGTGGGTGGGGGCCGAGACGTGAGGTAGGAAATTGAGACAACGAAGAGTGGCAGAGAAGTCTTTGGAGGAGGAATCCTCCCTCGGATCGCCCGGCCAAAAATTGAAATCACCGAGCAGGAGTAACGAGGAGTTATTTACGGCCAGAGTGGCCAAGAGATCCTGCAGGGTAGACACAAAAGATGGCATGTTTTGAGGGGGGCGGTACAGAAGGACCACCGTGAGGGGAACCGGGAGGTTAAGAGAGCGGGCCACCAGAAAATCAACACCAGGAATACAAGGATGCGGCAGGAGCTGGAATTGCAAAGAGCGGCGGACTATCATAGCCACTCCACCTCCAGTTTTTCCATCAGGGCGGTCAGCACGGAGGGCATAATGGGTGCCTGGGAGAATGGCCAGAAGGTCGGGGAGTGAGTCAGAAGAAAACCAGGTCTCAGTGAGGAAAAGGACACAAGATATACACAAGATATAACTCAGTATGGTGAAAACGTCAAGAGAAATAGACTGGCATTTTTCTTTTGGCAACCCTACTTTATATTCCTTTTGATGAAATACTGTCACACTATAGTTGTAAATGTAAATTTCAAATGTAAGGAATACGCAGAGTGGGGGACCAAGGGGTACTGGAACTAGAACAAAACTAAGCCTCAGGTAACCAGTTTACAAAGGTATGTAAATATGCAAATGGTCTCTGGCCTCGAGGGAGCTGCCTTCAACCCCCTTGCTGATAGGCCTGGAAACTCAGGTCACCTGCACTCATCTCACGCGGCACACACTATTTAATTTATGAGGTAGGACTGTTACGAGGCAACTCACTGCAGCAAACAATGCTGGCGAGAGAGTGTAGTGCTGCCTGTGTGCGCTACAGCGCTGATGGGGCCCCCAGAGACTGGAAAATGGGGGCTGCTTGGGCATAGCTACCAAGGTTTCAGATTGCCATGTGCGACTGTTGTTGATGTATGTTGCATCCTCTGTCAGTAATCTCTGACATACAGAGATAATTACTTTTTCCAATAAAAACTTTATGGACTTAATCGAAAGTGAAACTGAGTTTTCTTTGCCAGGAGACTGTCACAGGAGCTATGTTAGTTTCTGTAGGCCCTTCTCTCAGAATACTGAGAATATATTGGGACCTCATTTTCACTGCAACACTGAGAACCTTCGCATTTTACCACAGTCCCAGATCTGATTGGGTCTCCCTTGGTGGCCAAAGGCAGAGCCTTTTCCTTCTCAAGTAAGATGGCCACCACATCGTTCACACTCTCAACAAAGATGATTACCATTTCACCTCTCTGGAGAATGGGTGTAGTCAAAAAATCGTTAATTCATGGAACCATGCTACAAATTCTTCCTTCTTACTCCACAATGTGTTGTCAATACAAAAATCCAAGATCTGGCAGTTTCAAAGTCTTGAAGTTTACTTAAAGGGAGAGGATAATCAGCGTACATTTCTCACCAGTGTTTCAAGGGTCATCTTACAGCGCCAACGTGTTTTACACAAGTCCTCACAGCGCACACAACATAGGACCACCGCAGCCTTCATCGTCTACTGAAGATGACCCACTGTGCAGATTAATTAAAGACTGACTAAGTTCTGGTATCTGACTCTTCTGAGGCAATAACTACAGCCTTCTAAGTAGCAGTAAAAGATGTCATTCCAGATCTTCCTTTCGGACACAAGTTCCTCAACCTAAACCATTCTTCATATAACATATACAGCTGTACCAATGCCGTGAGAAGAGAAATGATCACCTCGTCAATTTATGCCAGATCACCAATGAAGGACAAGACGTCACCAGACAATCCTCGTGAGGCCCATAGAGGAACAGGAACAGGAACAGTTCACAGAAGGACCCCACACTTGATACCACAGGAAATATCTTCATCCAAAAGCAGCTTCACAAAACAACGGCGGAACCTGCAAATGAGGACACAATGTCCTACCGGCCCTGGCCCCGGGCAGGGCTGAGAGGTCCAGAGGCGACTGTCCCGTCTACTGGAGAATGACTCCATGCACCTCAGTACGTCACTAGTGTAGCCACTAAAAAACACAGGACGCATCCCTCTGTGGAAGCGCCTACTGTGTGATCTACGACTGTAGGTAAGGTCCTGTCTTCATTGTAGCCCCTAAAACAGCTCACCTCCGCTGAATGACCAGAGAAGAGTGCTCCGGACTGGCCTCTCAAGTAAGGTGAACTGTCGACCTCAATGTATTGCTCTTAGAAGGATCAGGGAGTTGTGTGCGTTGCTTTGACTCCTCTTGGACTGAAAAGCATGGACATATCTTACAGCTTGCCAGGGGTAGCTTCTGTGACACCTGGCTAGCCCCTTGCGACCCCTGGCACTGCTTTTGCGACCCCTGACCCCAAAGGTGGCTACATAGTGCCAGGAACAGAGGGGCAACTAATCCTTATAGAGATTGGCTGGTTGGCACTCCGCTTTCTTTGTTTTGTGTCAATTTTATATTGCACTAATCGCGAATAATATAAATGAAGTAGAATTAGCTCGAATATGACCCTCCATGGCAATGGAGGTAAATAAAAAATGCTTTTAAATGTATGTTGTGTGTGTGTTTGTGGGTGAAAGTTTGTGGAATTATGCGATTGTGCAGCTGCTGCGTTTTTTGCATAATTATAGATTTGCCACATTTGCTACCTAATCCATCATCTGCTGTATAATCTGCAGATTTTAGCAACAAAAATAGTTTCTAACTCTAATTGTTCAAAAGTTAGTAAAAACGCAGCAACACGTGTTGTAGCACCGTCGAAGTCCCTTTGCAAAGGTGGAATGGTCACCTTTCCGTTGAATATTGCCTATATTTGGGTGTTAAACTGGTACTAAAGAGGTGCAACTAAAGCCCAGACAGTGATAACAAGTTAAAAATTGACAAAATAAAGAAGTAATACTATCACAAAATGTACCACATAATGCCACATAATTTGCCTTTTCTTGCGGCATAATTTACTTAACCCTGCCCCATAATTTGGCCCCCCAATGCTGCATAAATCCAGGGGCCCTGACTATAGCTATACCCTTCCACTACAAAAGCCCATGCCTAGGCAATTTCTATAACATTCCCCACATCGGATGTGCGCTGTCCTATGCAGCAGCGCCATGTGTGAAATGGTTAGAGAAATGAAAAAAAAATTCTAACTTTGTGCAAGGAAGTGATTGTTTTTTATGCAAAACCCAGTCTGACTATCATGGTAGACGGCCTTTGCATCAAAAACTATGGATGGCTGCACTGATAGCTCCAAGTAACGTCACCATCACGCGAAATTGTACAAAGCAGCAAAAAGAGCAATTCCCACTCAGAAGGGAAGCCTCATTGGCTCTGGAAAGTAAATACCCTTCCACAACTTTACCACACTTTGCGTCAGCACAAAGTCTTGTGTTATCAGCCCCCAGATTTTTTTTTAAAGAATTAGGAACACTAGATTGCCAGATAGCTGAGCTGTTCTGCCAGAATTTAACAGCATATTATTATTTTAGCATGTATGTTTGCCATGCTATATCTGTCAGGTGGAAGTACATCACTGGTACTAAAGCGCTTTTTTCAACCAATATACGGAAATAGCTCGGTGCGTTATTGCGCCTACTGCGGAGACGTGCACATCGCTAGACCAGTGATTCAGACTCCCTCGGAACTGGCTAGAAGAGGCATTCTTCAGGTTTGGGGCTGTATACCTGCTTCAAACAGACTCGCATTGCTCCGTGAGAATATGCTCTGAATCGCCAGCTCACAGACTCCCTGACCCTCCTGCCGCTCACCCACACCATCAAACTGCAATATGACGTCATATGACCAAAAACCCATCCTATAGGTATTCATTTTCACTGCTACTATTCTCTGCCATCCTAAGATTTCTCTACGAACCTCTCCCCGCGTCTGAATGTCTCGTCCTGGGCTAAAATGTCTATTAAGCACCAACACAACCCAGCAAAAGCATAACCAAGATGTATTGTCTACTGTAACCATCTACCCCTTATCTTCTTTCACACACATTGCCTACTTACGCTTTGAAACGATTCTGTTTCCTTCTCCTATGCCTTCAACTTGACCGCCACCCGCGCTCCTCTTTTCCCACTTCTCACGCCTTTTTGGTATACTTTTGTTATGTGTGCTTGCAAATGCATGACTCGAAATGGCGGACAAATGTTCATGCCTATACAATTCCCAAGAATGCCAAGGTGCGTCATTTTTGGAAGACGGATGGAATAAAACGGCTCTGCGCTTTTTTAATATCCTCCTCTCTCCCTGCCCCTCTTAACACAGGCTGTCCTTATCTTACTCTTCCAAAAACCATCACGTCCTTACCCCACGCTCTCAATCTTAAAGTTTATCCTTTCTCTTTTGCTCCTTCTGCCCTCCTCTGTCTTCTGAGATGTGCACTGAAGCTGAGAAAAACATCATAGTGTGCTATATCACAAGCCAACCATAAATTGACTCATACGTTGGGTACATCCATGTTTGACACTTTGTAACCCACTAGCGCCAACCCAGAACTTTTGAAGGTGGGCTAGTGCGCAGCACTACACTGAGTAGGTTGCGGTGTGTGCTATGTAGGTGCTCCATGGTTAATGCTGTTAGAGTGGGTTGGCTGGGACCGAGTGTCTGTGTACCCACCTTCCATATGCGGGGTTCGCTGCTCGCCTCCCCTTCCCCAGACCCCGTGAAATGCGAAGGAAAGCTTTCTTCATCCTGAATTCTGCCTAATGATGGCCATGGGGCAAACTGCCTTTTGCAGTTGTAGCAGGTGGGGGAGGGACTTTCTGTGCAGGTGTATGCTGAAAATGTGTCTTTAATGACCAGACCTGGATGTGCCGCGCTGCCTCTAATGCTTACTAAGTGCACTTACAGAGCTCACACAGGCACCACAGCCAGGTCTGCAGTAAGCCAGAGGCCTGTAATCCCCAGGCTCTTCCACCCCAGACCAGGCCAGTCTGAATCTAATGACAGAGCTCTAAGATCCTCGGCCTTTGATATCTGGGCCTGGAATGGCCTGTCCCCGGTAACCCTGAGGTTGGCTCTACCCGTACTAGTAATAACCGGGACAAAGCTGTACCCGTAACCTGGACTCTGTGGTCCTCTAACCCAACCTACCGAGCCAGCCTGGCTCTAGTCACCAGGTGCTCGCACTCTCCCTGCGTTAATATCCAGGATAGTCCCAGCCTGCCACTTGTGACCCGGAGCTCAGTGCAGCCCTCCCCGTACCTTCAATGTCGTTGACTGGCGCGGCTTGCCTGTAGGCCTTTGTGGCACCGCTCGAAGCACCGAGGTCTGACCCTGCATGTCTCTAGCGACCGGGAGCTCTGCACTCCTTACTTTAACATCCAGGACTAATGCAGCAAGGCCCGAGGCCCCTGTGACCTGGAACTCGCTTCCTCTCTTGCATTTAATATCAAAGACTAGCATCAAAGCGTAGTCTCGTGGCTCACTTCGTTCTGTCCATGGGGCTGTGCAGCTCTAGCGGGCGCAGCAGCAGGAACTCTGGCTGCACACAACTCACCACAGCTGCTGCGCCCACGGTCCCTTTCAGACTCGTGCATGCACCGGCGTTGGCCACATTTCTCACCTGCTGCTGCGGTGGGCAGTGCTGCCGTCCTCGTAACTGCTGCTGCAGAGACAGCGCTCCCCCACCCTGAAGACGCGCAATCGCGGCTTGCGCAGGCGCGGAGCCATCTGCGCGCGCCATAATTAATAAAGAACTTACCATTTAAACGGCAGACGGTTTAATTATTTAGGAGGCCGGGCGTGCAGTGCATCACCATTTTATTAGTGAGGGGGCCCCTGGAGCATGGCCCCCCTGCAACACGGCCCGGGGCTTCTGGGCCTCCTGTGTCTTTCGCACCATTAATTTCCTCTGCTGAGTGAAGGGGCTGGGCCTGGGGCTGGGGCTCTGGAGCGATGGGGCCCCCTGGAGCATGTGGCCCCCCGCAACGCGGGGGCTGCGGGGGCCTGTGTTACGCCCCTGAACTACACCATTCATCCAATCGCCATGAAACTTTGGGACATTGTTGAGTACACTCCTGCGAAGGTTTCTGGCATAAAAAAAAGTGTTATCGGACCCCCCCCCCCGGGCCCTCTTAATCTTTCGAATACTGATAAACGTTTACAGTTTACGGTGCAACTCGCTTTTGCAATGACCATCAACAAAGCACAAGGACAATCGCTGCAAGTGTGTGGACTAGATTTGAAGAATCCTTGCTTCTCACATGGGCAACTGTATGTGGCCAGCTCACGCATCGGAAAACCTTCTGATTTATTCGTGTACGCACCAGACGGAAAAACAAAAAATATTGAGTATCCACAAGCACTCGAATAAATAAATAGAATTAAAACGACACTTTTAAATGTTTTCCATATTAAAATGAATAAGTTTCAATAAAAATGACACGATGTAAATTGAATGTTATCATAACAAGTTTCCTTGAATTTTCTTTCTTCTGAGATCGCAGCAACGCGCGACGGGTAAGCTAGTATGGTAATAAAATATTACTTTACATGAAAAAAAAAAGAAATTCACTAGGGAAAAAACAAAAAGGTTAAATTAACATTATAGTTAGGTGAAAATTTCAGTGACAGTGTAATGTTTTTTTTTTAAAAAAAGCACTAATATTCGCTAGTTATAATAATCTCAAGTAACTATAACTGGTGCCCTAAGTTGACTGTAACTCATGCCCTCACCATGCACAGCTTATTACCTCACATATTACATCACTCATCTTCTATGACATTATTGATAATATCACTACAGCATTTGCATGTGAAATCACTGATAAGAATACTGTGCCTAGCGGGGGCAATTGTTA
The DNA here is from genome assembly GCF_964261635.1 of Lissotriton helveticus. Lineage (NCBI taxonomy): Eukaryota > Metazoa > Chordata > Amphibia > Caudata > Salamandridae > Lissotriton > Lissotriton helveticus. Next base: position 846,020,966 of record NC_136059.1, on the reverse strand, counting down.
TAGTTACCTTAAGACATGAGTTATAGTTATTTGGAATAAGCATAAGTGGTGAATTTCAGTGTTACTTTTTTGGTTTAAAGTTAAGTTGCCACTGTAATTTTCACCTAACTATAACATAACTTCAACCTATGTTTTTTCAGTGAACATATTTATATATTACCCAGAGGTGTTCGCCACGGGGTATAGTTAGGTCAACTTTTCTATAGGAAATGTGTTTTTTGTTGCCAATAACTTTGGTAAATGACGAATCTTTACAAAACTTTCCATAAAGTGCTCTTTTTAGACAGTTTGGGCATGGACAGTTTTGGTGTAATCAGTCAAGTGGCAGCGAGATTAAAGGGGGTAGGGCAAAAATACAAAATCCCCATGAATTTCCTATAGACATTTTTAAGAAGCACTACCACAAAAGCTGTTGAACACAATTACACCAAATTTGCAGGAAGCTAGATATTGGTCCACAGACTGAGCCTTTTGTGATGTGCTATGAATCTGTTCAGTAGTTTTTGAGGCATTAAGGTATAACAATATTTTCTCCCGGTAATCCCTCCCCTGGGACACAATGTAGTTATTAAACAGACCCCATCCCATCCCCCAGCAGGGCTGTGATTAAAATTAAAATAGAGGGGCTGCCTGTGAGAAGTTGGCCTGATATATGATGCTCACTAGTTCTAGTGATCACCTTGTATCAGTCCAAACAACCCTTATGGTGATTGGTTGTAAAGTCAACCTTATAGACCAGCTATCCTAGTAGCGTGGACAAAAGCAGTCTTTAGGCTAAACTCTGAATGGCATGTGAAGCCAGCTGTTTTACCACAATATAACCCCTTGAATACCACATGAAAGGACACCACACAGGTTGTTATGAAAATAAAAGGATATTTATTAACTAACATACACCTCTGGACTCTTTATGAGGTCAGAGGGCTAAGCACATGACAATGCTACAAAAGAAATACGAGTTCGCACAATATTTACACGTGTGCCTTAGGGGCACGACAAACCATATACTCAAAATAATGGAATGCGAGTAAAGAAAGTACTGTAAGGAGATCCAGAGGCTGGAGGATAGCTGGGACTACGCTACGAACTAGGCAAGTACGGAGCAGGAGGCCCACGGGACTCACGTGCAGAGTGGAAACTCTCACGCGGGATGCGTGCCAACGTCTATGGATGCAACAGTTTACAAAGTTACGGATTCCGGACGAACCCGGCTGGATGGAGGGAAAACAACAGTGGACCTGAACACTAGGATAGTGAACACAGACTTCAGCACCTAGAAGCTTTAGTTACCTAACCCACAGGCTGCGGGTGCATAGGGCTGAAGTGGTGTCGGGTTTGCTGCGTTGATCCCGGTGATGCCTGAACCAAGAAGTTGCTGGCAGGCAGCCAGATGGAGGAGTCCGGTGGTTCCAAGGATGGAACTAGGAAGAAGGAAGTCCTGAAAAGGAAGGGGACAGAGTCTTGGTCACTAGCCAGTGACGGTGCTGGAACCAGGAGGGAACCAGGAGCTGTTGCCGCGTTCAGGTGAAGGAGGGGTCGCTTCTCTCTGTAGCTGCGCGGACCAGGAGCTGCTCTTCACGACCAGGCTGGAGGCATGAGCTGTCCCACGTAGTCTGCTGCTGTTGGCGGTGTCGGATCGTCGATCTGGACAACAGGCCATGGCTAATGCAAGCCACGCGGTGGAACAAAGATGGTGTCTGGTGCGGACCAGGAGGGTCCGGGGTGCTTCTCTTTCACAAGGAAGCAAGGGCCAGTCTGGGGGACCAGACTAGCAGAGTCGAATTCTTCGGGTCGTCGTCTCAGGGGTCACTAGCCAGCCGGCAAGTGACCAGACAACAGGAAAAGCAGCAACCAAGCAAAAGGGCCCCAAGCAGATCACGGGGATGCTGGGGGGCTGGTCTTTGGTGCAGGAGCTGCGTCAGTGTGGGGCTTCTCAGTCCCCAATGCACTCTCTCGAGGAACCCTCGGGGGTCGTGCTGGAAGCGCTGTGCAGGTTTCGTCAAGATGGCCGTCTCCACGTTGCTTGTCGCACCCACGGGTCCCAGCTATGCTGTGGATGTGGGTAGAGGTCAGAGAGGTCTGGAGGTCCGGGTCTCGTTGAGCTGGGTCGTCGGATTCCTGGAAGGAAGGACTTACAGCAAACCGCACAGGAGCTTGATGGTGCCTGCGAAGCAGGATGGTCACTCCCTGACCATAGGGGAGATTCTTCAGTCTTCTGAGGTTCAGGAGGTCGAAGGTCAAGAGTTTCTTCGTGGAAGTTGTCACGATTAATCTAACTGGGAATGGGACCAGCACCTACCTTTATTCAGCTAAAGGGGGCTGCACTACGACTAGGTCCCTCCCCTGGGTGGGACCAGGAAGGGGGGTGGTTACACCCCCTATCCTTTGTCCAGTTTCCCGCCAGAGCTGGGGCTGGAGTGCCCCAGCAACTGGTTGGAACCGGTGTATGCACAGGGCACCTTGTGTGCCCCAGGCATGTCTCATTCCTTTCAGCCTGGGCCTACCTAATACACAAAATCCTGTCTGGGGAGGTGCTAGCACCTCCCAAGGCAGGAAACCCTTTGTCCAAGCCTCCCTCGCTGGAAGGACTCCCAGCAGCAGGAGGTCAGACTTGTGTCTGTGGTGGCAGCATCCATTTTGTGATGCCAAGGCTCGAGTTAACTTTAACCGGGGTTTACAGTTACAATCATGTCGTGTCCCTCTAGAAGGGTGGAATGCTACACCCGTCGCCAGAATTGGCGAGGGGGTAGTATTCCAATTCGTATGACACCTTACTCGACATGTTTTGATAATGTTATACCAGAGTTAGCATTTAACCGCGAGGATTATGATGCACTTAAGAGTATATTGTATAGCGTTATCATGGAACAGCTATTAGGACTTGGTTCCGCAAGCTGCAAACGGGCTCAGCTCATGCCAGAGCACCATCTCACATAATTCCAAGCACTCTGCCTTCAGGATTAATAAGGCCTTCCATAGGAGTGACTGATAGGAATATATGTGTCCATTTTAGGTTTAGATATAGAGAGCTACATCTAAAGCAAAGGGTGATTACACCACCTTGCCCCAGCTGTCGTGCAGCCAGTTGTGTCGGATTTAGATGGCCAGCCAGGGGTGGCATAATGCATGCTTCAGCCCCTGGTAGGCCCTGGGTATACCTATGCCCTGGATACCTAAGGTATACTGTACAGGGACTGATAAGGTGGCTCAGTACCAATTGGTAAATGCACCTAGGGTACATGGTTGTAATTTTAGAGAGAGAACAGTTAGGCTGTGGGTCTGATTAGCAGGCCCACAGCCAGGGAAAGTCGTAAACCAGTGAAGCAAAAAGCAAAAATCTGGGGTGGCCATGGGATTGCAGACCCCACTCTCCTACACTGCCCTCAAGCATTTAAAGGTCCAGGGGACCCCATACCTAGGGGCCGTCTCACTTACTGTGTCCCGGGAAGCCCAACCCCAGGACATAGTAGATTTCCTGTTCACACTACTTTAAATTTCCCGCCAGACTTGTGTGTGTTCCCTGCCCACACTGCTTACAGGCAGTAAAAGTGAACCCATATTGCTCCCGCCAGGAAGGAGAAGCATAGGTAGCTGTTTCATTTGGGCGGGAGCAATGCCAGCTGCCCGCAACATGTAGGGAGCTAGCTGGGGCTAGAGGGGCCCTGGGGCTCCCCCTGTGACCCCCAACATGTTGGTAGGTATGGGCCCTGGGTGGGCACCAACCTGTAATTGATGCGGGTCCTGAGCGGTGGGGTCCCTGGGGACAAAATAGGCTCCTGGAGAAGAGCATTCTCCCCTTTAAAACAAGATATGGCCAAGGGGAATGGGGTCCACAGGCCTCAGAACCATCTGTCAGACCCCCAGATCACCTGGTAGATACTGTGAGCACATTACAGAGCCAAAGACGCTATTTGAAAGGAGAAGATCTTACCAGGAGCCACACTTGGGGAATGCTGTGGCACAAGAGAAACTCAAAGATGGCCGCTGAGTTTCTAAACACTTTTGCTGTCTAGTTTATTTTCCCCTCAGCTGTTTGGAATCTTAGATGAAGCGCGCTCTCTCTATTGATTGGGCACTTCACTGAAGATTTACCCGAGTTCGTACCGTGTGGAAATTGCTTTGTGAAACGTCGGTTGACCTCTTAGTTCGCAACTGTGCTTTTCTCCCGGTTTCCTGCCGTCTGGTCTCCCGTCGTGAGAAGGACCTTCAAGCGTATTGTCTGCGAGTTGTCGTTTGGTTTCCTGAAGCAAAGTGTGTATTTCTGGGAGCTTCTATTCAACGTCACTACCTCCTTCTTCCTCAGAGTTCCTGGCTGTTGTCTGAGGAGAATAGACTCTCGCAGTCTACTGCAGTATTCTGAAAAGACAAGAAAAACGAAGAACACATAAGCTAAGTGGCATAAAAGTTTAAAGGTTATTTTTAGCATAAAAGAAAACAAAATTAAGACATTAAGACGAGTATATAGTTGTTTAAAAAGATAAAGAACTTACCTCTGGATAGTTGTTTGCAATTCCTATAAGAAAAGAAGAAAAAATTAAAATTCAGCTTTTGAATTTACAGTACAGAGAAAATCATAAGGAATTTTAAAGGAGAAATAGAAATAAAGTAAGGAAGAAAGATTTGACAAAAAGAAAGTACTGATAGGTGTAAATTAGCAAGAATTAAATCACATAGTTTTGAATAGCGATAGGTAGAAGCAATAGTAACTATGTTATATAATTTAAAGGTTGACATCTACTGAATACAGTACTCAGTAAATGAAGATTGAGACAGAAATCACCAATTTAAAACCTTGTAGAAGAGAGGCTCAGTGCTTGGAGCGTTGGGTACGTAGTAAGCACATAGGAGGACATTATAAAAGGAATGAATAGTGTAGAATAGGGTTTACAGTAAGTGTTTGTGTTTATTTTCCTCAGGTCGCCTCAGTACCACAGTCTGCAAAATGGACGGGTACAAAAGGAGCAGTTGGGAAATCAGAGGTCCAGAGCCATTCTCTTCTGTCGTTTATTATTTTATCCACTCCCCCTCCCCCCTTGGGGGTCTTTTGGAGACAAGATTCATATCAGTCTCTGGGGAATCCCTGAGAGGGAGTAGGGAACTTGCTTCTTCTGTTCCTGTGCAAGTTCTTGGTAAGAATCCTCTGCCTACACCCTTGACATCATCAGGGAGGGGGGCTGTGCATCCCCCTTCCCCTTTAAACAACAAACGCCCCCAGGAATGGGGTCCACAGAGCCTGTGAAGGCTCCAAGAAGCCACATGGCCCCTCTCCCCCTTTTTAAATCATATTTGGCTCTAGGGGGTTGTGTCCCTGGAGCCTAATAAGGGTTAAGAAGGTGGCCTGCATGTCCCCTCCCTTTAAATTTCGGCCATGGGGTTTGGGATTCTGAGGCCTAAAAAAGCTGAGGGGGGCACATGGCCCACTCCCCTTCTCTATTGTATTTGACCACAGGGTATGTGGTCCACAGGTCTTATTTAGGCTTGAGGAGGGGGCTGCATGCCCCTTCCCCTGTGTAATTGCATTTGGTCCCGGTGTGATAGGGTCCACAGGCCTTTTAAGGCTTGGGAAAGGTAGGCGACACGGCCCTTTCCTTTTTTTTAATTGGAGCTGGCCCCAGGAGGTAGGCTCCACAGGACCCTGAAGGCCAACCCAATGCTGCACATGACCAGAGGCTGTGTGCAGCATAGGGTTGGCTGCTTGTGGGTAGTTTGGAGGAGGGTCTGGCTGTAGGACAAGCCCTGTGGCTAACTCCACTCCATGCACTGCCATAAGCCGTGTACGCCTTGGGTTGGCTGTCTCCGGGAGGCTGTCTGCGGGGAGTTGGATGCAGGGCCTGGCTTCAAGCGATGGCCCTGTGGCCATTCTCACACTGTGTGTGACAAAAGGTTTTGTGCAGAGTGGGGTTGGCTGCCTGCAGGGGGAAGTGCCTGCCTCCGCATGTGGCCAGGCCCTGTAGCCAATCCCCTGATATGCGCAGCTGTGGTTGCCTGCCTGTGATGGATTTACTGCAGGACAACAACCTGCCATGCCATATCATTATACATTAAAAAATAACCCTAGAAATTCACTTAAAAGATTCAAAGGTTAAAGTAGCGTTACAGTTAGGTGAGATGAAAAGATATATATATTTTTTTAAACCTTAGAAATTCACTGGAAAAACCAAAGATTAAAGTATGTTAAAGTTAGGTTAATATGTCAGTGACAGCATTAACACTTTGAACTAAAAAGAAAAAAAACCAGAAATTCACCATTCATAGTTAGCAGAGTAAACTATTACTTGTTCCCCCGCAATGCACTGCTCATGACCTCACATTTTATATGACTCATGACATGTTCTATGGCATCATTTATGGCCTCCCTGATGACATCTCAAATGATACAATTGATGATGAGGCTGAGGTTTATAGATGGGCTCTTTATCTTATGATAGGGTTCATCTGAGTCAGCAATAAGGTCTATTTATGAACTGAAAAATAATACCTTGAACCTAGACTTTGCATGTGAAACTTGTAAGAATCAGATAGTTTTCTTGGACGTGATGGTCTGGGTGCACGACAATACTCACTACTAATCTCTATTGAAAGCCTACAGCTACAGCAGGTAATAGCCTATTGCATGCTCTCAGGAGCCGCCCAGAACCACTGAACTGTAGTATGACTTATGGGGAGCTGCTGAGATCCAAGAGAAATTACGGAAAGCAATTGGTTTCCAAAAGGAAGATCAAATGCTTTCCAGATATTTGGAGAAAGGCTACCTGAAATGGATTTTCAGTAAGGGAGTTCGGAAGGTGAGTAAGAAGTCAAGAGAATAAATACTGTGCAATAGAACTGCGCCCAAGGACAATGATGAAGACACTTAAACCAGACTGATGGAATATTGAAGACAAATTAAAATGTTCTCAAGTATTTCCACCTGGTGAATAGAGTGATCAGTGATAAACCTTTGATGGCCTACTGGATTTTTTGTGAGGGATGTAGTTGTGCACAACTACATTGGTGTAAAAAAGAGTTTTACACTGAGTGGTATCTAAGACTTCTTCCCTCGTGGTAAATGCATGGCTTGTAAGTCTGTATAAGAATACTCTGTTACTTACAGCAGCAAGAGATATTCCAGTTTCTCACATGTAACTCCAACTATGTTATTTATGTTCTCACTTGCCCCTGTAGAAATTAATAGATAGGGATAACAATCCATCCAGTGAGGAGGAGAAGATTGGAACACATGAGCCCATTTGATAATAGTGACAAACATTATACTGCAGCAAATCATTTCACAGAGATGCACTTTGGAAACAGGCCCTTCCTAATGTTTTATTCGCCAATGAACAGATTGAACAGACTTGCATAGGAGGGGAAGGAATGCTTCTCCTTAGAAGAAGAGAATCAGTAGCCTCCAGGATTAGTTTCTTTGAGTTACATGCGTGGTACATGTCTTCCTATGCAACCACACATGGATTTTGTCACAAAGTCATAACTATAAACAATGATAGACAGGGCTTTGTGATGAAACAGTATGCCTCATTTATGCAGAATGTTGAAATAACATTTATTATAACGTTTTAACACTTTACATGTGTGCAGCCCCCTTTGCGCACGGTAAAATCACTACAGTTTCAGGCAATTATGAGTCAAACCCCATGAAATAGGGAATCACCATGTGGGTCTGATATTCATGGCAGTGAAACCACGTGTTCCATGTATTTTTACCTCGCAGATTTTCTACCCACTCTGAGCAGACGATAAGTATTTGCAACGACCAGTATATGGGGGTGACTCAGTGACTGGGATGGGGGAAGTGGGGGAGGGTAGGGGAAATCTTTTGTAATGGGGGAAGCATTTTATACTTCTTCTTGATAGAAAAATACTACTGCCAGACTCTTGCAAATTTCTGGACAGTTTTTCAGGCTGGAAAAATCAGGTGAGGTACTTCCACACCCAGTAAATCTGCATGTGGAAAAATCAGGTTGAGTGAAAGTTAACATAGGCAAGCATGAATTAATGTTGTTCTGTTTGAACTGAATTTTGCTCAGGCCGTAAGACTGTAATTGCTTCTAAAATTAGGTGTACCTCGGCACTCAGATGTTTTGTACCAAACATATATCGTTTGGGGGAGATCTCCAGTGCTGACCCAATCAAGGTGTCCTGACTTACGATTTCTAATAATTCCAAGTACAAGTATCCGAATATGAACAATGTTTGTATCTTATTCCAAAAAGAGAACATCAGAACATTACGTTGGCTTTAGGGTTTAATATCTTGTTGTTAGATATAGTTTGTCTGGCCTGTTCCCGACTTGTAGAGGTGTCCTTACACAAAGTTTTCGCACTTGCTACACAGGACTGATTGAATTCCTATTCTCGACGGGGCCATGAAAACAGCACGTTTTTCGTCCGCAGGATCATCAAATGGAATGATCTCAAAATACAGCATTGCAACAATAACGATTAGAAAACCGAATATTTATAAAGAGAACTTCATCTATTTAAAGCTGGGGGCATGAGTGGCTGCTCTGTTTGGGTCAGGAAACAACAGCTTTATCCCGCAAGTGGAGTGCGCGAGGTCAGGGCCTCACGCGTGGCTATGTATAACAATAAGTGGACGCACACACACTAGCTGGAGGGTACGCCGGAAAAGACCCCGAGCGGTCTTCCGCGCTTTTATTAAATACCTCGGGGCGTGCCCGTCCCGAGGGTGAAGGCATGCGTGTGTGTACTGGATACAATGTTGTAGAGAGGCCGGGTGGCTCTCTACATCCCTCCTTCAATTTAGTTCACCTTCCAGACTGCTCTTACATATGGCTAAGGGGAAGTCCACACAAAGTCCCGGAGTCTTTGGCTGGGCCCAGGGTTGGGCCGCAGGTGATATCTGTGGGTGTGCCGTACAGGAGATCTAACAGCCCCGGCCGGGGTTGTTTCGTCACTCTGGACGAACGGTGTGTCGTGTATTTCTATAGGTTCTGAATCAGTCCCCCTATTCCTGACCCTATTCTGGTTAAACTAACTATCAAGTTAACTAACAGTCAGCCCATGAGGCAAGAAAACCCCCATGATGCAGATACCGTTATCTGACGCAGTCACACTCCGGCACAGGAACGTGTTATCTGATTAGGTCATAACGCTTGAGATCTAATTAGACAAGCGACATTCCTCCAGCCCCTGATAAGGCATACGACGTTCTCATAACAAATCAAACCTATGACAACCTGGAAAATCCGTGCGGCCATTGTTTTGATTTCACAGAGAACTTTAGTAAAGAATGTGCTAACGAGCAAGTCGTATGACATCTTTATTGACGTATCTATGTCCATCCTTACGTCAATCTCGGCACCTTTAAGGTATAAATATTGCCGACCTTGCCCTATGCAAACACACGCGTGGTGACAAGACGGAGCAGCCATACTTGCCGAAGCCGAGAGCAGAAGCAGACCCCGCTGGCAGCAGCCCCGCCTTCCTGACGCGCTGAGAGACGCGCTGCTATCTCAAGCCGAGAGACCCAGCACCGGCGATTCTGGGCAGCCCTCGCAGGCAGCCTGGAATATCGAGAGCAGAGAAAGAGATACCATTCCTCATTCATCCTAAATTCCAGGTACAGAACTGAATAACCCCTCACAGAGAATTCTTTAGTTATTCACTTGGCAAAAACAAACTTAACTTAAACTGTAACTTTCTATTCCCGCCCACGCATTAGACTTAGGTCAGGTACACGGGGTAGGCGTATTTAGAAACACCAGTTGAGTACGTTTAGTCAAATGTATATGTGTATGTAAATATATTTTAATCATTTTAAACATCATATGGCTCAGAAACCATATCAATGTTTTTACAGTATTATTTTATACTATTGCTTTTAATGTATGCACTTTACTTAACTATAAGTATTGCAATAATATCGATCCATTTCTCTTGTACGAGAAAAGAGACTGATCAATAAATAACACCTTTTTATTGAACACGCCCGTCTCTTCCTTTTTCTCTACATTCTGATGAGACTAAGAATGCACGTACTGACTGAGTAAAATAATTGCCTTGTGCTCACACGACTCTCGAGATTGACTCTTGATTAGGGGAGAGCAAAGTTGTCATGTTCTATGGTTGTCAGAAACTAAATCCCTTCTTGTCTAATCAGGGAAGTTAATCCTTCCTTGAACATTCGAGAAAGTTTCTAGCGAACTCTGAGCTTAGCTGGCAAACCCAAAAATTAAGTCTAGTATCGACAGTAGTAGACCTAGTTAACGTCTGGCCTAGGCCTTTACTGCTGTAGGTACTATTCCAATGCGCAGAGCCTATTGGGAAAATAGGAGCTACACTACATGGCGCCCAACGCGTTTGGAAAGGGCGATAAAACTAACGTAAGACATTTAGAGTAACTCAGTCGTGCTTTCTCACTCAGACCCCTTTTCCCAAATACTCCAAAGACGTCTGGAGTGGGTGAAAGGTTATATCCTCCAAAACCTCGCAGGAGGGAACTCCTATGTAAGGTTCTTGGTCAAGTCAACGTTGAAGGATAAACAGTTCCAAAATATTGTGCATCTAATCTTTGTTCCATAAAGAAACCTGATCTGCAAACAAATAGACATAATACCATCCTGTCTGTAAAATGGGAGACAGTGATGAAGAAAGAGAGGCAGTTAGATTAGCAACTGAACTCGCAGATGCTGATGCTACCATGCAAGCAGCAGACCCGAATATAACACTCATTCCGGTCATTAAAAGGAGATCTATAACCTTAAAACTTATAGAAAATGGACTGACACCTAGAGGTGGCACAGTCATATTCGTAATCGAGGCACACGAATATCGGCAGACAGAGGTATACTATTCATGGATACATTTTCCAGCAGCAAATGCTGTAACAAAGTACTTCCACTATTACAAAGTAGAGGAACCTCCTGAAACGTACACTCCTTTCGAGGAGGTGGAAGTACCACTCAAATTCCAAGAGCATTTGCTCTTATTTGATGGCGCCCTAAAACATAATAATCACATTACAAGGCTCGGTCCTTTAGGAAGACCAGGAGCAACGTGGCCGGTCTTAGCCGGATACACACCACATCCAGACATCGAAAGAATGCCTGCAGCAGAGCTGTTAATACAGCTAAAACAACTACTAAAAATTCACAGACAATTAGTTCAGTATGTAATGCGGACTTCAACAATTCAGCCAGCGATTAAACTTCCACAGCTGACCCCTCACCAGGGGAACACAAATAAAATTACACCACAGAACATCCAATCCTGCCTAGGTAAAGTTCCAGCTAAACGGGAACAAATACCATTCTGGTTGGCACAGAAAATCACCCAAATAGAGGCAGTGTTTCCTGACACCACCCCATTAGAAAAACACAGGATTCTGACTATATGTCTCCCAATGGGAATCGCACCACACATTGAGGACTGTGACACTTGGGGTACAGTCTTTGCTTCCATCTACACAAAAACGCACGGTGTTCCATCCATTTCGGTAATACCAGATGTGCTAAAACAAATTCAAGATGAATACGGTCCAGAACCTGCTTTAACTCTTGGTATGAAATTACTAAAAGACTTCAAGCAGGTCTCGGCTATATTATTAGCCAACATAAAAGGTGAAGCAGCAAACGTGGCGATCCGCCAGAGGTTAAAAGAGACAGATATAGCAGACCAACCAGCTGAAATTGCAAGAATCATAGAAAAATCCTATGAAGAACTAGGCAGAGATAGTCTAGGTGGAATACCAGTAAAACCGCAACTGACTATAAGTCCAGAAAAAATATTTTTTAATAATAATAATTCACCAAAAAAGAACTGGGATGGAAACAAACAATCCAATCCTAAAGAAAAGAAATTCCAGTCCCGAGGAAGGTCTCCTAGGCGAAGAGAGAAATCTCCAAACCAAAGACAGAGGTCACCGCAGAGTGACCCCTCGGGGAATAGATATAACCTTAGAAATAGGGATAATATTAAAAAACCTGATAGATATCAAGACATTGATACACGTCCCTCTCAATCTTTTCAGAATTCCTCGCAGAAATCGGAAAGAAGAGGACGATCAGAAGAGCACGCCAAGTCCAAAGACAAGGAACCTGCTCAGCTAAAAAAGAAATTACAATTTCCAAAAAAGAAGGTAGCCAGTATCAAGGTAGTTAAAAATGCCGAGAATACTGAGGACACAACTGAAAAACGGAGAATGGGCTCAGACAATGCTAGACAGCGCAGCAGAGGTGAGCATAGCTCGCAAAGTCCTTATGAATCATCTGGAGACAGTGGACACGAATGAATACCTTCAAGTGGAAACTGCAGACACCAGAGTTAGCAAGCCCCACAAGATATACGAGATAACATTACGTATAGAGGGAGATAAGACTAGGAAAATAAGGGGACTATTTTGGGATAACCTCTCCAAAGGCTATGACATCCTTCTAGCTGAAAAAGACTGGCCACCAGAGTTTGTCAGGGAGTGCCCTCATGGCGAAGAAGTAATTATGCCTGCCTTCTCGAATCAAATCCCGATTCATAAAAAATACACACTTGCTAGAAAGTGGGCAGTGGCCTTAGCACCTGCTTTATATAAAAATCATGTAGGATGGGATGAGGATTCTCCTCCTCACAAAATCCAGTTAAAATCACAACCAACTGCACAAAGGCAGTACCCAATTAAGCAAGAAGCTAAAAAACAAGTACATGAAATACTAGATCAGCTAGAATACCAGGGGGTGATTGAAACTTGCACCTCACAAATGAACAATCCTTTGTTTCCGGTCTCCAAACCAGACAATTCGTACCGTCTAGTTTTGGATTACCGACACCTTAACACATGTTGCAAAACCCTTGCAGTACAAAACTCACACAGTGCTGCACTAATGAATAACATAGTGCACAAAAAATACAAAACTACCTTGGACATCTCCAATGGATTCTTTTGTCAAAACATAGCACCAGAGAGCAGATATTTAACTGCATTCTCAATAAATGGCACTCAAAAACAATTCTGTCGGTTAGCCCAGGGGTACAAGAACAGCCCGGGGGTATTCTCAGCGAGAGTAACAGAATTACTACAACTATATGATGATGAAGCATTATCTTATGTCGATGACATTTACTTAACAGATGATGACTTGGATACTCACTTGAAAAGAGTGAACACCATAATACTTGGGTTCGCTGCAGAGGGTTACAAATTCAACTTCAAAAAGTCCAGAATTGCCCATCTGACGGTCCTATTCTTAGGATATGAGTTATCAAGTGAAGGCAAAAGCCTGGCAGACAATTTCCTAGAGAAATGTGCCGTAATCCAAGCTCCTAAAACACTAAAAAACCTACAGTCGATTCTAGGTTTCCTAAATTTCGGAAGAACATACATTGCAAATTACGCAGAAAGGGTCAAACCCCTTTATGATCTAATTAAACCAGACTTTAAAAGATCCAGTTGGACTCAAACACACACAGAAATTTTGAGATCCTTACAAACAGACATGCTAATTAAAACAAAATTAGAAACACGTGATAACACATGCAATCTTGTGATTCGAGTCATCCCAGGGAGATGCGGATTCACATACCTGACCTCTAATGAGGGAGAAAAGGTACCAATTGCATTCAAATCACACTTGTACACTAAGGCTGAAATGAAATTTAGCCCAACGGAAAAAATTCTTACAGCAACACAGACAGCTATAGCAAAAGAACGAGCCCTGGCACAAGGTAAACGAATAGTAATCGTGACACCAATACCAGCCTTAGAGGCGGTAACAAAAGCAAGCATTCCAAATGCTAAAGCACTCCATCCGAGATGGATACAATGGGCTAACTCTCTTGCTGCAACAGACGTGGTATACGAATTTGACCCTTACTTAAAAACACAAGAATTTCTCCAATATGAATTTGAATGTCCTACGCCAACCGAAATTCTGCCTCTAGATCACTACGGCTGTATAATATATACAGACGGATCAGCACAACCCGCAGTAGGGGGTAAACAAGCTTACAGTGCTGCGTGCGCGATTGTTAAAGGTCGTTGGCACGAAGGGAAATTTAAACCAACCCTCACTAAAACACAATCCCTAGGAGATTGTACAGCTCAGCGAGCTGAACTACTAGCATTCAAGATGGCGCTTGAAAATACCGATCGAGAATTCCCCACACTCATAGTGTGCGATTCGTATTATTGCGTTCAGTCTTATAATGAATACTTGCAGATCTGGCTTCAGAACGGTTTCAAGGATGCGAAAGGTGGCACAATCAAGCATAAAATGCTCTGGGAACAAGTAGCTCTTTTACAAAAAGAACTACCAAAGACTCACGTGATACATACACTGAGTCATCAACGTGATGGCGTTCACGTTGCAGGGAATTCATTGGCTGACGAGGCCGCGAAGGCAGCTGTGCAAACGGCTTCCGTAGCTGCCGTCACCCGGTCAAAAACAAAAATAGACAGCGAAATATTACAAGCTGTCAGCGCTTCAGAAAAGGATTCGATAGAACCACTCCCTAAAGGCTTTCCAGTAAAATACTCATACATAACTGATGCAAACAATGTTCCTTTTGCTCAAATCCCTGGAGTGGGGGAGAGGGCAATTCCAAACATGGAACATAGGTTAGGACTAATAATAGCGGCACACGAAGGGCTTGCTTCTATCCATGCTGGCGTCTCAGCCACAGTATCATTATTAAAACAGAGATACTGGTGGCCACAAATGAGAAGACAAACAAGGAACTATGTTCTAGAATGTGAAATATGTCAAAAAATGAAAGTATCAACGGTGAGACGTCCAGCTCAGACGCCCCTTCTAATCTCGGATAAACCATTAGCCTGTGTTTATCTAGACCACTGCGGTCCCTTACAAAGGGATGGTAACTATAAATATATCTTGGTTGCAGTGGACTCATGCACGAGATTCATATGGATGTGGCCCCAGCGAACGGCTGACGCCAGAACTGTTATAAAAGATTTGCGAGTCTTTATCGGCACATACGCAATTGGCATGCTGCATTCGGACAATGGTCCTGCTTTTAGCTCTCGGGCTTATAAGGAGGCCATGGTCAGCATGGGCGTGCAATTGCGGTACTCTTGTCCATTTCACCCTGAGGGGAACGGAATTGTTGAAAGAAAAAACCGTGACAAAATGTCGAGAATTACAATCTATAACGGCAAAGGTATTAGGTTCGGGAGCTGGGTGGGTCAAACATCTAATAAGTGTCCAACGTAGTCTAAATAACTTGCCAAGAAATTCTCTGAAGGGATTCAGTCCGTACGAATTATTATTCCAAACTAGGATGTTGATCTCTGACCTTGATAGTCAGACTTCAGTGGTAATAGAAAAAACCTTTGATGTCAAAGACCGTTTGGCTATTTTGCAGGACTTAAACAAAACAAGAAAAGACCTGAGCAACATACAGTTGAAACAACAGCCAACGACCACTGAAGAATCACCACCTGTCCCAGCAAGACCTGTCTGGATTCCAAAAGTCGGGGATCTAGTCAGGGAGAAGATCGCGGTAAAGAAGGAATTTGGGCCTTCTTACAGAAAAGCAGTTCCTGTCTTGTCTGTCAACGGGACAAGATCAGTTGTACTACCGCCACTTGCTGGAAAAAAGGAGAACCGAGTTGTATCCATCGACCTGGTAAAACCACAACATGTGGCCGATAACAAACAGTAGGCCAAGTGGACTCCCAATAAGTAGCAGAACACCAAGGTTTGCTACCAGCACAGAGGTCCTATCAAAAAGGCTCATCACATTCGAAACGCCTGCAGAAGAACAAGAAGGACTATGCAACAATGCAATAGAACTAAGACCTCTGAAAACCCAAATAAAGACATTTAGCAGAGACACACCACCAATCTATACTGAAGTACCAAGTGAAAATGCAAGGAACAAAAATCCTGAAGCAATTGGAACAATTGACAGAACTGCATCCGGGTACTTCATCAACTTCGATGATTCCTCTGACGGCTTCAGTGAATCAAAGACACAGCCATCATCAAAATCCTTTAAAGACAAAGCGAAGGAACTTTTGAAACAACTGAAAGAAACATATCTGGTTTCTCCATGGATTGAATTTTGGGTGGGTTTTGGTGCATTTATCCTCATACTTTGGCTCATCATGGTATTTACTTTGGGACGCTTCATTGAGGGAAAATATGCTAAAATGGACACAGCAAGTCAGAACATCAACTTGATCCTCAAACCACACACATCTTCACACGTCGAGAAAAGAGAACTTTCTTCAGAACTTTCTTCAGCCAACTTCACAGCCAATCCTATACCTGGTGGGGTAGCCTGGGACAACACTGACTATGAAATTTATGGTCCGGTCGAGATCCTGAAATATCCACACCAAATCAAGATCTCCTTGAGTGACTTTGCAAAACCAAACTCATTTGCTGATGATTGGGACTTCGAAAACATTAACAACATGATGTCTGACTTAGTAATGTCTGCTAAATTTACAAAACATGATTATTTGCAAGGTTCTACAAATTATGATAGTATGTATTGCTATAACCATTATGGTAACCATTTTTTACATAAATCTGCACAACCTAGAAATGTTTTGAATTACAATCAATGGGAACATTGTGCTACACCTCCAAAAGGAAGCTCTAGAACCGTTTACGACAAATATTCATATTTTTCAGGTTTTAACATAAGTAATGCTGAAACATTTTATTTTAAATTGTCAAACAAGACAGGGATGAAAACCATGATAACCAACACAAAATTGATATATTCAGATTCATTCTTCGAAAAAATGAATACTTTTGGATTTGATTATTGGGACAAAAATGTTGATTTAAAAAGTGTTTGGGGTACAAAAGAATGGCAAGTACAGGGTTTAGAATCTTTGTTTAGAGCCTGCAGGATCCCAGAACAAATGATATTTTTAAATGACACTGTTCAACAAACCACCTGTCTTGGTCTAGCCAAAATCAAAGATTTAATTAAACCGTCTATTCCAAAGCCAACAATGTTTAGCAATAGCTCTGATACAGATGAAGAAATAGACGTAAACCATATATTAAACCAAAACAGAACACATCCTGATTGGAAACAATGGTTGATCTGGCCCACAGATACAAATTACTGTCAAGATAGATTCCTGAATAAAACACAGGGTTTCAAAATGACCAGGCCAGACCCTAGATATCCCCAAAGACATCACCCAGGGATAATAACAACCTACAGTGTGGGCAAATTATGCCTTCAATGGCTACAGACTTCCACACTGCCTGAAATTAAGCAACACCTAACTTTACTTACTGATGGTGCTGACTTGCGTGATTTCATAATGGGACCACGCAAACAGCGTCAAAAGCGTTTCATAGCAGCCTCTGTATATGCAGCATACAATGAGGCCTGGAAGGTTACTCAAATTGAGACAGCAGAAAGAATACGGGAAATTGACCGTATTAATTTGGAAAAATCACTTTCTGTAGTGGACAATGGGTTAATGACTCTGTCCTCCAGAATTTTTTCATTGGACAGCATTGTGTCTTCAGCAATCGATATATTATCGCAAGACTTACTGTTATTACAACATGGTCAGTCACAATTGCGTTCCATTGTACAGCTTGGCTGGACGTTACAAAATCTGCGTTCAGGCTATGTGCCTTGGCGTTTAATCAACACAACGTCACTATTCCAAATCTTTAACCTTACTGATAGACAAATCGGTATGGCGCAAAAGGGTGCTGATTATACAATCTTGAGCATTGAAAAACTAGAAAGATTACCAATGACAATGTCAGAACGACCTGTCAGTGAATGGATAATCCACGGAATCATAAATATTCCAATCTCAACCTTCAGGTTTCAATACTGCCAAAAATATATACAGGCTGGCATGTACGAGAAATTGGGAAAGGGGTACCTTAAAACAACTTGGAACCTGCCCTATTCACATGCATGTGTCAGTAATAAAGGACAGAAAGTGTTTCTTAGTGGCAACAATTGTGCTATGTCACTAAGCGGCACGTTTCTGTGTAACGGAATTAGTTTGCATGGAGCCTGTGAAGGGAATTCATACAACCTTTCATGTCACCAGCAAGGCGCACCTGCAACTGAAATAGAACCATTCTTTCAAAGACTCTATAATGGGAGTTACATTCTTATTGTAGACCGCAGATGTTGCAGTCTTATGCCCGGGACTCCTTATCTAGTAACTACAACGGCGAAGGTCAAGTGCTGTGGACGTTCTTTATTCCCCAGCTCCTTTCCAGACAGGGAGGCAAGGGCATGGCCCAGTTTGAAAATTACTTCTATTCGAATAGATACTTTAAGCAGAATGAAAACAGTGCTTCTTCAGACGCCTACAAGGCTCACGTCATCAAAAGAAACATATGATCTACAAGTCGCAAGGACGACTGCAGAGATACATACATTATTATCAACTAATTCCCCCGTACATTTCGCGGAAATCCTGAGCGAAATCTTAAATATTTCTGATACCAATGGGATCTCAGGGGTATTTAAGAAAGTATTTTCGATGGCATTAACACCATTCAAAGCCATACTGGGTATTTTTCCAGATTTCGTCCATTCGATTTTTGGCGGACTTCCCCTGATCCTAGGACTAATTGCAGGAATCCTATTCCTAGTCCTTATTTTTCGTTATGGCAACCCATGTCACAGATCAAACTCTCGCGACAATGGAAGATACGATCCTAGCCATTGGATACCGGGACCGGATATCAAAAATCCTGGGACTCTCCCGGCTTAGAGACCTAAACATGACTTGGTTTCTATCATTTCGACCAATGTGGCAAAGGTGTGTTTTACCTGTACTAAGGTGTCTGCTATGCGGAGAAGAATGCCTGTTAGACACCTGTCTGACGCTACAATCGGATGCGCCGGTGGATGCAGATACACTGTTGGTCCCTACCAAGGTTCACGCTTTGTGCTGCCCTCAAAGGCTGCCAATCCTGATGACGGCATTCCTGGAATCTTCACCACTGCGATTGAAGAGTAGTGAAGTTCAAGATGAAAGCAGCATCGAACAGGTACGACCTTCTGTCAGCAATGCGAATCAGAATGTCAATGGAGACAATCATGCGCACGAATGCATGGTTACCCCTATTTCTGACTTAGTGGAACTTTCCCATGAAGCTGTTGACAGTTTTTTCGAAAGCCTGAATGATATGATGTTCTCTCCAGAACAGAAATAGAGACTTTTGAGTAAACTCGCACACGGCGTTCCCTGAATTCGGCCTTCAACTTTAAAAATAAAGTCACATGAACAATTTCACTCCAGTTCACGGACAGCAAATTTTTCAGCATGCCCCTTAAAATATTTTTCTACATATTTTTTCCCGGGACACTGATCTTCTGCTTAAAGTAAGAAACTATTCCTAGAGAACTAAAATTTCTATTTTTAGATACTTTATAGACTTTAGCTGCCCGCTGGTAGGTTCACAAATATTTTATTATGTGATGAAATGGTCTCGGACTTCCTTTCTGTATAGCCATATTAAGAGCCATTTCATGTGTATTTCTCATATACCAATAAGCAATAATGCATAAAAATGCGTGTTTACTTTTGCATTTAATTCATAGCTTAAGTGCATACAATATATATGACTGCAATTTTTCAGTATATTTGAAAATTTCGAAATGCATTTATGTATTTTGGGGTGGTAAGGTATACACTATACTCTATAGTATGTTGTACTATGTTATACTATGCATAGATTAGTAGATATGACCATAGTTAGCGTGGAGTGGGTGTCGTGTATTTCTATAGGTTCTGAATCAGTCCCCCTATTCCTGACCCTATTCTGGTTAAACTAACTATCAAGTTAACTAACAGTCAGCCCATGAGGCAAGAAAACCCCCATGATGCAGATACCGTTATCTGACGCAGTCACACTCCGGCACAGGAACGTGTTATCTGATTAGGTCATAACGCTTGAGATCTAATTAGACAAGCGACATTCCTCCAGCCCCTGATAAGGCATACGACGTTCTCATAACAAATCAAACCTATGACAACCTGGAAAATCCGTGCGGCCATTGTTTTGATTTCACAGAGAACTTTAGTAAAGAATGTGCTAACGAGCAAGTCGTATGACATCTTTATTGACGTATCTATGTCCATCCTTACGTCAATCTCGGCACCTTTAAGGTATAAATATTGCCGACCTTGCCCTATGCAAACACACGCGTGGTGACAAGACGGAGCAGCCATACTTGCCGAAGCCGAGAGCAGAAGCAGACCCCGCTGGCAGCAGCCCCGCCTTCCTGACGCGCTGAGAGACGCGCTGCTATCTCAAGCCGAGAGACCCAGCACCGGCGTTTCTGGGCAGCCCTCGCAGGCAGCCTGGAATATCGAAAGCAGAGAAAGAGATACCATTCCTCATTCATCCTAAATTCCAGGTACAGAACTGAATAACCCCTCACAGAGAATTCTTTAGTTATTCACTTGGCAAAAACAAACTTAACTTAAACTGTAACTTTCTATTCCCGCCCACGCATTAGACTTAGGTCAGGTACACGGGGTAGGCGTATTTAGAAACACCAGTTGAGTACGTTTAGTCAAATGTATATGTGTATGTAAATATATTTTAATCATTTTAAACATCATATGGCTCAGAAACCATATCAATGTTTTTACAGTATTATTTTATACTATTGCTTTTAATGTATGCACTTTACTTAACTATAAGTATTGCAATAATATCGATCCATTTCTCTTGTACGAGAAAAGAGACTGATCAATAAATAACACCTTTTTATTGAACACGCCCGTCTCTTCCTTTTTCTCTACATTCTGATGAGACTAAGAATGCACGTACTGACTGAGTAAAATAATTGCCTTGTGCTCACACGACTCTCGAGATTGACTCTTGATTAGGGGAGAGCAAAGTTGTCATGTTCTATGGTTGTCAGAAACTAAATCCCTTCTTGTCTAATCAGGGAAGTTAATCCTTCCTTGAACATTCGAGAAAGTTTCTAGCGAACTCTGAGCTTAGCTGGCAAACCCAAAAATTAAGTCTAGTATCGACAGTAGTAGACCTAGTTAACGTCTGGCCTAGGCCTTTACTGCTGTAGGTACTATTCCAATGCGCAGAGCCTATTGGGAAAATAGGAGCTACACTACAGGTGGATACTCAGATGTCTCACTTCGGGGTCTGATGAGTTGACGTCCATCTTCACTCGGCCTGTCCTGGTTCGGGAGGGGCACTGAGCTTTGGTTCCCCGGTTTGGCCTCCTCCTGCCAGCCAGAGTCATCATTGGTTGTTTCCTCCGCGTCTCTGGGAGCAACCTCCTGCCTCCCTACTCTTTTGAAGCAGGACACGTTGCGGGTGACGGTCTGTTGGCCGAGACGGGCAGTCACCATTGTTCCCCGAATCTTCTCACCGATCCATCTTTCCGGTTCAAACGGGGTTCTGAATTTCCATCCGGGGTGTCGATCTTGCACCACCACGGTGTCTCCTTCCTGTAACCCAGGATGTTTTGCATGTCTCCCCTCGCTTGCTTTCTGATTTGTGACAGTTCTCCTCGACTGGATGGCGGCACTGTCTCTCTCTTCCGGGGTCCACATAGAAGACGTGAGGATGTTACCCCTTGGTGCCCTTTTGAACAGGACATGTGCGGGTGCACATTGTGTGGTGCTCTGTGGAGTCTGTCGGTAGGCACTCAGGAATTGGTCCAGCGCGGCTTCTGGGTCTTTGCCATCATTGACGGCGATGCGGAGTGCCCTGTTGAGAGTCCGCATGAGCCTCTCCACTTCGCCATTCGCTTGCGGCCACAACGGTGTGATTCTTCGGTGCTTTATCCTTAGTCCTTCCAGATATGCTTGGAACTCTCGCCCTTGAAAAGGGGGCCCATTGTCCGATTTCACTTCTTCTGGGAGTCCCATTGTGGCAAAGATATGGTCCAGCGCTTTCTTGACTTGTCCGAATGCTGTGGAAGAAAGCAATTCCACGACGGGGAATTTCGAAAAGGAGTCCACAACCACCAGCGTGTGTCGACCGTCCGGGAAGCTCCCGAAGTCTATGCTCAGCTGAGTCCAGGGTGTTGTCGCCGCTTCTTCGGTGATGACTGGGGCCGGAGCTGGATCTGACCCCGTGATGGTGCAGGCGTGACAGGAGCGCACCATATCGTCCACCATGCGATCCATGGCTGGAAACCATACCTTGTTGCGTAAGCGGGCCTTCGTTTTGGCTGTTCCTTGGTGGCCCGCGTGGGCTATCGTGAGTATTTGTTGTTGGAGGCTCGCAGGTACCACAATGAGATGTCCTCGCAGTATAATGCCCTCATCTCCGACGCTCAACTCATGGCGGATCTGCCATAGCTGTTGTTGGGCATGGCTTACTTCCGGTCGAAGTCCTTGTGATCCATCCAGAAACCGAGTCCAGCTCCCGTTCTCCAAGGCTTTCTTGACTCGGGTCAGAGTCTCATCTTCAGCGGTGGCCTCTCCTAGCTCCGGCAGGGTGAGGGTCTCTGGGCAAGCGGCCATGGACACCATGTGGACGAACTCTTCCACTACTTGCCCATCCGCCAGCGGGGTTGCTTTTCTGGTTACATCTGGGTGTCTGGACAGATAGTCTGCTGGATTATGGGCGCCCGGCCGGAAGACCAGGGTGAAATTGTAGCCTTGTAGCTGGACTGCCCATCGTTCAATTCGCGGGGGGGCAAGTCTGGAGGATCCGGTGAACAGTGGTAAGAGTGGCTTGTGGTCGGTTATGATGGTGAAGGGTTGGCCGCAGAGATATAAGTGAAAATGGTGGCAGGCCCACTTGATGGCTAGCGCCTCCCGCTCGATTTGAGCATACCGCGTTTCGGTGTCTGTGAGGGCCTTGCTCGCATACGCCACGGGCTTCCACTCATTCTGGCCATATTCCTGCAGTAAAACTGCGCAGAGACCTACCGGGCTGGCGTCCACGACCAATTCGGTCTTCCTGCGCGGTTGGAAGTAAGCCATCGTGGCCTTGTCCAGAAGGCTCGCCTTGATTTCCTGGAAGGCCTGGTTCGCCGCGCATGTCCATTCCCATTCCTGATCCTGTCTTGTGAGTGTGCGAAGGGGCTCGGCCAGGTCAGCCAGGTTGGGTATGAATCGGCCACAGTACGTGGCCATCCCGAGGAAGCTTCTCACTTCGGTAGAGTTCCTGGGCGTGCTGGCATTCTGGATGGCTTCCGCCTTTTTCGGGTCGACCCGGAGTCCTTCGCGCGTGAATCTGTAGCCAAAGAAGTCTACTGCTTCCTGGTAGAATGAGCACTTCGCTCTGTGGAGGGTTAGTCCGTGCTCCTGTAGTCTTTGTAGGGTGGCCCTAAGATGTGCGTGGTGTTCCTCCAGCGTGTTTGAGTAGATGAGAATGTCATCGCTCAAGTTGATGACCCCACTCAGCCCAGACAGAACTTCCTTAATCGCGTTCTGAAACACCTCGGGCGCTGATGACACTCCGAAGCTTAACCTCTTGTACCGCCGGAGTCCGACATGGGTGGAGAAAGTCGTGATATACCGGCTGCTTTGTTCAAGTTCCAACTGGTGGTAACCCGCATTGAGGTCAAGTTTAGAGAACCACTTCGCCCCGTTGAGGTCGGCGACGATGTCATCCATGGTGGGCGTGATGTGGCGCTCCCTTTTCACGGCAGTGTTTGGCAGTCTCATGTCGACGCACAGCCTGATGGCGCCAGGCTGTTTGGGTTTGGGGGCTACCACCAGTGGGGACACCCATGGAGTCGGTCCCGACACCTTCTCGATGACGTCAAGGTCTTCGAGCTTCTTTAGCTCTTCTTCCACCTGAGGACGGAGGTTAAATGGCACTCTTCTGTGTCGCAGGGCGACAGGACGGATGGAGGTGTCTATGTGCAGTTTGACTTTCTTGCCTTTGAGCTTTCCAAGGCCACTGAAAAGCGCAGGGAATTCTTCTAGCATGTTGTCGGCGTGTGATTGATGGACTTGATTGGCGAAGAAAACCAATCACAGATCTTCCGCTGTGTTGCAGCTGAGTAATGTTCCTTTCTTTCCTTCGGTTATGTGGAACCGGGCCTCTGTCGTGTACTCTCCATTGCTAATGGTGGTGCTAATGACACCGCGTAGCGGCAGGGGTTCTGTGCCCCCATAGGTGTATATCCGGGCGTTCGACGGGGTAAGTGTGGGTTTAGGCGACATTTGGTCATACTGGTCAGAGTCCATGACGTTCACGGAGGCTCCGGTGTCAATAAGTGCTCTGATTTCGGAGCCTTCCACGGATATCGTGCACATGGGTGGTGGCCTCTTCCGGGTGGCAATCCGGCTGACGTAGGATATTACAAACACCTCATCGTCCTCCTCGTCTTCATAATGCGGCCTCCGGTCTTGGGCATGCGTGTCTGGAGGTGGGTGTTCTTGCTCTAGTGATAGTTGTCTCACCCTGGAGGTCGTCGACCGAGACCCATATCCGCCTTGCGATCTCTGTGCATTCGGCCTGTACCTTCCTCCTTGGCACACAGCGGCAAAATGATTGAGCCTGCCACACTTCGAGCAGGTCTTTCCTTTCGCGTTGCACACGGCGGTCGCTGCATGGTCCCCACCGCAGTATGCACATTGAGCGTCCCGGGGTTGCCATTGTCGTGCTCTTCCGCCCGTTGGTCTTCTTTGTATCGCGTCAACGGTTTCCTCCTTGATGGGCGCCATCTTGGGCGCGGCCTGCGGAGCTATGGGGGACCGGAGCGCCAGCTCCATTTCGTCTGCCCTGGAGTCCGACAGTTCGTGGGAGCGAGCGAGGACAAGAATGGCGTCCAATGTGATTCCCGGTTGCCTGAGGATGAGCTTTCGGAGTAGTTTCGACTTGCATCCCACAATGATTTGATCTCTGATTTCCTCACGCGGGTCAACGAATGGGCAGCTGCTGGCCAGCCGGCGCAGCCTCGCGTAGTACATGTCCACAGATTCGGTCTCGGTCTGCCACGCCCGCTTAAATTTGAACTTCTCATAGTCGGTGTTCACTTAGGGGTCAAAGTGGGTATTCAGCGCGGCCACCGCCGCCTCGTAGTCGTCATCCTCTCCAGTGTTCGGGAGAGACTCGAAGAGGTCGTATATTTCCGGGCCTCCATAGAGGATCAAGAGTGATCTCTTCACGGTGTCATCTGTCTCACGGGTACCTCTAAAGTATAGGTTTAGACGTCCCAGCCACGCTTTCCATCGTGGCGCCGCCGTTGCAGGGTCTGCAGTCTCGCTGAACGGTGGGATGGGGGCCACGCCAGTGTGGGCATGCCTGACCACATGCGTGTCCGCGTCGCGACGTTGAGGCAGCCCTGCGGGCCCTGGCACTGCGGCATTCGTGGCAGGCGCCGCGGTCGCGCCTCCCGTGGCGTTGTCGGTCATGCTGATAGCCTTTTCCCAGGATCACCCCTCTTGCGCGGGCTGCGTTGCTCGGTGTGGGGCAGGGCTGGCGCCTGCGTGGGCGACCTGCACACCGTGTGGGCGGGTGGACACCCCTGACGTCCTCTGGCACAAATGACGTGGACTGTGGCTGCGGGGAACCTCCCCGAACCGCTCCCCCAGGCAAGTTAGCAGGTGGGTTTGCCAATGCTTGATTATAGTCCCAGAGCAAGCTGTCCCCGTAGAGCAGACTGCAGCGTGTGAGGGCGGAGGGCAGAGCAGGTGTTGGAGGCACCGCGTGGTCGGGCCTCGGGGCTGACGTGCAGCGTCTCCCCACTTCGCCCCTCCCCCGCCGGGGCAGCACGCCTCAAGAAGCGCACTCGCGCTGCGAGCAGAGCGGGGCGAGCCCCCAAACAGCAGCGCACGCAGCGCGGGGGGGCCGGGCAAGGCCGCGGGGAGTGAGGCACTCACCAGGCAGCTCCCGCCAGCTGAACACGCTCCGTCCTTGGAGGCGCGTGGGCGGGAGCCGACTTCGAGCGAAGGCAGCAGGCCGGCGGACGAGCTCCGCGGCCAGAGATGACACCAGGCAGTTGCGGCCGGCAGCAGACGGCAGGTAAGGAGCGAGAAGCTCCAACAGGCGGCCAGGCACGCGCGGGGGCGGAACCGGCCTCGTCGCCAGTGTAGTGCGCGAGGTCAGGGCCTCACGCGTGGCTATGTATAACAATAAGTGGACGCACACACACTAGCTGGAGGGTACGCCGGAAAAGACCCCGAGCGGTCTTCCGCGCTTTTATTAAATACCTCGGGGCGTGCCCGTCCCGAGGGTGAAGGCATGCGTGTGTGTACTGGATACAATGTTGTAGAGAGGCCGGGTGGCTCTCTACAGCAAGGTCTGAGAACTCCCTTAGCTTGGAAATCTGTATACTAACAGATTAATGCTACTGAATGACATGACATGTAAGCCTTGATAAAGTTACATTCATTAACGAAACACGTGTCGGCTGCCAGCATCAGCTCCAGGGGCGTAACACAGGCCCCCGCAGCCCCCGCGTTGCGGGGGGGGGGCACATGCTCCAGGGGGCCCCATCGCTCCAGAGCCCCAGCCCCAGGCCCAGCCCCTTCACTCAGCAGAGGAAATTAATGGTGCGAAAGACACAGGAGGCCCGAAGCCCCGGGCCGTGTTGCAGGGGGGCCATGCTCCAGGGGCCCCCTCACTAATAAAATGGTGATGCACTGCACGCCCGGCCTCCTAAATAATTAAACCGTCCGCCGTTTAAATGGTAAGTTCTTTATTAATTATGGCGCGCGCAGATGGCTCCGCGCCTGCGCAAGCCGCGATTGCGCGTCTTCAGGGTGGGGGAGGCGCTGTCTCTGCAGCAGCAGTTACGAGGACGGCAGCACTGCCCACCGCAGCAGCAGGTGAGAAATGTGGCCAACGCCGGTGCATGCACGAGTCTGAAAGGGACCGTGGGCGCAGCAGCTGTGGTGAGTTGTGTGCAGCCAGAGTTCCTGCTGCTGCGCCCGCTAGAGCTGCACAGCCCCATGGACAGAACGAAGTGAGCCACGAGACTACGCTTTGATGCTAGTCTTTGATATTAAATGCAAGAGAGGAAGCGAGTTCCAGGTCACAGGGGCCTCGGGCCTTGCTGCATTAGTCCTGGATGTTAAAGTAAGGAGTGCAGAGCTCCCGGTCGCTAGAGACATGCAGGGTCAGACCTCGGTGCTTCGAGCGGTGCCACAAAGGCCTACAGGCAAGCCGCGCCAGTCAACGACATTGAAGGTACGGGGAGGGCTGCACTGAGCTCCGGGTCACAAGTGGCAGGCTGGGACTATCCTGGATATTAACGCAGGGAGAGTGCGAGCACCTGGTGACTAGAGCCAGGCTGGCTCGGTAGGTTGGGTTAGAGGACCACAGAGTCCAGGTTACGGGTACAGTTTTGTCCCGGTTATTACTAGTACGGGTAGAGCCAACCTCAGGGTTACCGGGGACAGGCCATTCCAGGCCCAGATATCAAAGGCCGAGGATCTTAGAGCTCTGTCATTAGATTCAGACTGGCCTGGTCTGGGGTGGAAGAGCCTGGGGATTACAGGCCTCTGGCTTACTGCAGACCTGGCTGTGGTGCCTGTGTGAGCTCTGTAAGTGCACTTAGTAAGCATTAGAGGCAGCGCGGCACATCCAGGTCTGGTCATTAAAGACACATTTTCAGCATACACCTGCACAGAAAGTCCCTCCCCCACCTGCTACAACTGCAAAAGGCAGTTTGCCCCATGGCCATCATTAGGCAGAATTCAGGATGAAGAAAGCTTTCCTTCGCATTTCACGGGGTCTGGGGAAGGGGAGGCGAGCAGCGAACCCTGCATATGGAAGGTGGGTACACAGACACTCGGTCCCAGCCAACCCACTCTAACAGCATTAACCATGGAGCACCTACATAGCACACACCGCAACCTACTCAGTGTAGTGCTGCGCACTAGCCCACCTTCAAAAGATCTGGGTCGGCGCTAGTGGGTTACAAAGTGTCAAACATGGATGTACCCAACGTATGAGTCAATTTATGGTTGGCTTGTGATATAGCACACTATGATGTTTTTCTCAGCTTCAGTGCACATCTCAGAAGACAGAGGAGGGCAGAAGGAGCAAAAGAGAAAGGATAAACTTTAAGATTGAGAGCGTGGGGTAAGGACGTGATGGTTTTTGGAAGAGTAAGATAAGGACAGCCTGTGTTAAGAGGGGCAGGGAGAGAGGAGGATATTAAAAAAGCGCAGAGCCGTTTTATTCCATCCGTCTTCCAAAAATGACGCACGTTGGCATTCTTGGGAATTGTATAGGCATGAACATCTGTCCGCCATTTCGAGTCATGCATTTGCAAGCACACATAACAAAAGTATACCAAAAAGGCTTGAGAAGAGGGAAAAGAGGAGCGCGGGTGGCGGTCAAGTTGAAGGCATAGGAGAAGGAAACAGAATCGTTTCAAAGCATAAGTAGGCAATGTGTGTGAAAGAAGATAAGGGGTAGATGGTTACAGTAGACAATACATCTTGGTTATGCTTTTGCTGGGTTGTGTTGGTGCTTAATAGACATTTTAGCCCAGGACGAGACATTCAGACGCGGGGAGAGGTTCGTAGAGAAATCTTAGGATGGCAGAAAATAGTAGCAGTGAAAATGAATACCTATAGGATGGGTTTTTGGTCATATGACGTCATATTGCAGTTTGATGGTGTGGGTGAGCGGCAGGAGGGTCAAGGGAGTCTGTGAGCTGGCGATTCAGAGCATATTCTCACGGAGCAATGCGAGTCTGTTTGAAGCAGGTATACAGCCCCAAACCTGAAGAATGCCTCTTCTAGCCAGTTCCGAGGGAGTCTGAATCACTGGTCTAGCGATATGCACGTCTCCGCAGTAGGCACAATAACGCACCGAGCTATTTCCGTATATTGGTTGAAAAAAGCGCTTTAGTACCAGTGATGTACTTCCACCTGACAGATATAGCATGGCAAACATACATGCTAAAATAATAATATGCTGTTAAATTCTGGCAGAACAGCTCAGCTATCTGGCAATCTAGTGTTCCTAATTCTTTAAAAAAAATCTGGGGGCTGATAACACAAGACTTTGTGCTGACGCAAAGTGTGGTAAAGTTGTGGAAGGGTATTTACTTTCCAGAGCCAATGAGGCTTCCCTTCTGAGTGGGAATTGCTCTTTTTGCTGCTTTGTACAATTTCGCGTGATGGTGACGTTACTTGGAGCTATCAGTGCAGCCATCCATAGTTTTTGATGCAAAGGCCGTCTACCATGATAGTCAGACTGGGTTTTGCATAAAAAACGATCACTTCCTTGCACAAAGTTAGAAAAATGTTTTCATTTCTCTAACCATTTCACACATGGCGCTGCTGCATAGGACAGCGCACATCCGATGTGGGGAATGTTATAGAAATTGACTAGGCATGGGCTTTTGTAGTGGAAGGGTATAGCTATAGTCAGGGCCACTGTATTTATGCAGCATTGGGGGGCCAAATTATGGGGCAGGGTTAAGTAAATTATGCCGCAAGAAAAGGCAAATTATGTGGCATTATGTGGTACATTTTGTGATAGTATTACTTCTTTATTTTGTCAATTTTTAACTTGTTATCACTGTCTGGGCTTTAGTTGCACCTCTTTAGTACCAGTTTAACACCCAAATATAGGCAATATTCAACGGAAAGGTGACCATTCCACCTTTGCAAAGGGACTTCGACGGTGCTACAACACGTGTTGCTGCGTTTTTACTAACTTTTGAACAATTAGAGTTAGAAACTATTTTTGTTGCTAAAATCTGCAGATTATACAGCAGATGATGGATTAGGTAGCAAATGCGACAAATCTATAATTATGCAAAAAACGCAGCAGCTGCACAATCGCATAATTCCACAAACTTTCACCCACAAACACACACACAACATACATTTAAAAGCATTTTTTATTTACCTCCATTGCCATGGAGGGTCATATTCGAGCTAATTCTACTTCATTTATATTATTCGCGATTAGTGCAATATAAAATTGACACAAAACAAAGAAAGCGGAGTGCCAACCAGCCAATCTCTATAAGGATTAGTTGCCCCTCTGTTCCTGGCACTATGTAGCCACCTTTGGGGTCAGGGGTCGCAAAGGCAGTGCCAGGGGTCGCAAGGGGCTAGCCAGGTGTCGCAGAAGCTACCCCTGGCAAGCTGTAAGATATGTCCATGCTTTTCAGTCCAAGAGGAGTCAAAGCAACGCACACAACTCCCTGATCCTTCTAAGAGCAATACATTGAGGTCGACAGTTCACCTTACTTGAGAGGCCAGTCCGGAGCACTCTTCTCTGGTCATTCAGCGGAGGTCAGCTGTTTTAGGGGCTACAATGAAGACAGGACCTTACCTACAGTCGTAGATCACACAGTAGGCGCTTCCACAGAGGGATGCGTCCTGTGTTTTTTAGTGGCTACACTAGTGACGTACTGAGGTGCATGGAGTCATTCTCCAGTAGACGGGAGAGTCGCCTCTGGACCTCTCAGCCCTGCCCGGGGCCAGGGCCGGTAGGACATTGTGTCCTCATTTGCAGGTTCCGCCGTTGTTTTGTGAAGCTGCTTTTGGATGAAGATATTTCCTGTGGTATCAAGTGTGGGGTCCTTCTGTGAACTGTTCCTGGCCCCCCTCTATGGGCCTCACGAGGATTGTCTGGTGACGTCTTGTCCTTCATTGGTGATCTGGCATAAATTGACGAGGTGATCATTTCTCTTCTCACGGCATTGGTACAGCTGGATTCTTTTTAGCAGTAATTCGACTGATGATTGAGGCACAGTGCTCCCCTTTATTACTAGGCTGTAAAATATGTTATATGAAGAATGGTTTAGGTTGAGGAACTTGTGTCCGAAAGGAAGATCTGGAATGGCATCTTTTACTGCTACTTAGAAGGCTGTAGTTATTGCCTCAGAAGAGTCAGTTACCAGAACTTAGTCAGTCTTTAATTAATCTGCACAGTGGGTCATCTTCAGTAGACCATGAAGGCTGCGGTGGTCCTATGTTGTGTGCGCTGTGAGGACTTGTGTAAAACACGTTGGCGCTGTAAGATGACCCTTGAAACACTGGTGAGAAATGTACGCTGATTATCTTCTCCCTTTAAGTAAACTTCAAGACTTTGAAACTGCCAGATCTTGGATTTTTGTATTGACAACACATTGTGGAGTAAGAAGGAAGAATTTGTAGCATGGTTCCATGAATTAACGATTTTTTGACTACACCCATTCTCCAGAGAGGTGAAATGGTAATCATCTTTGTTGAGAGTGTGAAAGATGTGGTGGCCATCTTACTTGAGAAGGAAAAGGCTCTGCCTTTGCCCACCAAGGGAGACCCAATCAGATCTGGGACTGTGGTAAAATGCGAAGGTTCTCAGTGTTGCAGTGAAAATGAGGTCCCAATATATTCTCAGTATTCTGAGAGAGGGGCCTACAGAAACTAACATAGCTCCTGTGACTGTCTCCTGGCAAAGAAAACTCAGTTTCACTTTCGATTAAGTCCATAAAGTTTTTATTGGAAGAAGTAATTATCTCTGTATGTCAGAGATTACTGACAGAGGATGCAACATACATCAACAACAGTCGCACATGGCAATCTGAAACCTTGGCAGCTATGCCCCAGCAGCCCCCATTTTCCAGTCTCTGGGGGCCCCATCAGCGCTGTAGCGCACACAGGCAGCACTACACTCTCTCGCCAGCATTGTTTGCTGCAGTGAGTTGCCTCGTAACAGTCCTACCTCATAAATTAAATAGTGTGTGCCGCGTGCGATGAGTGCAGGTGACCTGAGTTTCCAGGCCTAGCAGCAAGGGGGTTGAAGGCAGCTCCCTCGAGGCCAGAGACCATTTGCATATTTACATACCTTTGTAAACTGGTTACCTGAGGCTTAGTTTTGTTCTAGTTCCAGTACCCCTTGGTCCCCCACTCTGCGTATTCCTTACATTTGAAATTTACATTTACAACTATAGTGTGACAGTATTTCATCAAAAGGAATATAAAGTAGGGTTGCCAAAAGAAAAATGCCAGTCTATTTCTCTTGACATTTTCACTATACTGAGTTATATCTTGTGTACTTCTCATGTATATTGTCAGTAGAGTTTTTATGGAATTGCAGGTTTGGGTTTGTCTTTCAAAGTTTCATGTTATTGTCCATTAATGTCAATTCTATTTCAGACCCTTCATAGTTGTTCTTTGTTCTTCAGTCATAGTGTTCCTGAGACAATAGGATCGCTCCCTGGCATTGTTCTGATTGCTGCCTCAGTAAATAATCTGCTTTTGACAGTAGTGTTACAGATGGCATAGCTTGTATGTTAAGAGTGTTTCCCACTTTCTTATTAGAAAGTAGAGAGACAATATAGAAGTATTTCATTGTTGAAGGTTTCAAATCAAAATATACTAGATTTCTGCGTGGTAGGGCAAAGTGGTAGGTGGTGGGCCAGGCCGCCTGGGGGGGCCCCCTCCATGTGCTTTGCAGGGGGGCCCCCTCAAGTTTTGTTACGCCACTGATCAGCTCTCTGAGATCAAAGTGAAGAATTTTGAGAAAATCTACTGTTGTCCATTAATACCTCTATGTTGCATCATATTTTGTCATTAAGAACTGTATTGAGACAAACTATATCTAACAAGATATTAAACCCTAAAGCCAACGTAATGTTCTGATGTTCTCTTTTTGTAATAAGATACAAAAATTGTTCATATTCGGATACTTGTACTTGGAATTATTAGAAATCGTAAGTAAGGACACCTTAATCGGTTCAGGACTGGAAATCTCCCCCAAACGATATATGTTTGGTACAAAACATCTGAGTGCCGAGGTACACCTAATTTTAGAAGCATTTGACAACAAGTTCCCTTTGGAACTCGAGTTGAGCCAACATCCGTGGTAGTGGGATGTTATTGCTACCTTGAGGGGGCACCATCACTGTAAAAACACAAATCTGTGCAGAAATAATTACGATAATCTTTTGTGGAACTGGAGGTGCGATTGTCTAAACCGCCACTACCTTTGCTGTGTTATTGTGCAAGTTTGTAATTGTTGGATGCATTTATGGTCTGAACA
Source organism: Lissotriton helveticus (assembly GCF_964261635.1). Taxonomy (NCBI): domain Eukaryota; kingdom Metazoa; phylum Chordata; class Amphibia; order Caudata; family Salamandridae; genus Lissotriton; species Lissotriton helveticus. The sequence continues at coordinate 845,988,100 of NC_136059.1, read as the reverse complement.
GTGTTTCAGTGTGCCAGAGCCATAGACACATGCAATGGACTTTATATCCGTACTTTCATGTTTCTGTGCAGAAGAAGGTGATGAGAGTTTTTTCAAAGATCCATGGAAGTGTATTTCTGACTTTCCTGAAAGTGAAGTGAGGAGAAGTAAACACTAAAGTGCTGAAAGAGGAGACAATGCTCCTTAAAAAAGGTTCTTTTGCTGAGAAGGGTTGATGTTATTTTTTCCAGTGTATTGTCATCTTTGTAGATAGTGTGAGTGAACGGTGGGGCTACAAACTTTGTATGCATAGCCTAACCAAGCATAGCGCATAGCATAGCGCATAACATAGCGCATATCGCATAACATAGCGTATAGCGCATAACATAGCGCATAGCGCATAACATAGCGCATAACATAGCGCATAACAGCGCATAGCATAGCGCATAACATAGCGCATAGCATAGCGCATAGCATAGCGCATAGCGCATAACATAGCGCATAGCATAGCGCATAACATAGCGCATAGCGCATAACATGGCGCATAACATAGCGCATAACATAGCGCATAACATGGCGCATAGCATGGCGCACAGCATAACCTAACCTAACCAAGCATAGCGCATAACCTAACCAAGCATAGCGCATAACCTAACCAAGCATAGAGCATAACCTAACCAAGCATAGAGCATAACCTAACCAAGCATAGAGCATAGCCTAACCAAGCATAGAGCATAGCCTAACCAAGCATAGAGCATAGCCTAACCAAGCATAGAGCATAGCCTAACCAAGCATAGAGCATAGCCTAACCAAGCATAGCATAGCCTAACCAAGCATAGCATAGCCTAACCAAGCATAGCATAGCCTAACCAAGCATAGCATAGCTTAACAAAACACAACAAAACATAGCATAACATAACAAAACATAGCATAGCTTAACAAAACACAACAAAACATAGCATAACAAAACAAAACATAGCATAACAAAACAAAACATATCATAGCCTAGCAAAACATAACATAGCATACCAAACACAACAAAACATAGCATAGCATAACAAAACATAGCAAAACAAAGCATAACACACACCACACACACAACCACGCACACACAACCACACACAACTATCTGTCTATCTATTGCCCTTACTCTATCTGTCTATCTATCGCCCTCACTCTATCTAATCGCCTTCACTCTATCTATCGCCTTCACTCTATCTATCGCCTTCACTCTATCTATCGCCTTCACTCTATCTATCGCCTTCACTCTATCTATCGCCCTCACTCTATCTATCGCCCTCACTCTATCTATCGCCCTCACTCTATCTATCGCCCTCACTCTATCTATCGCCCTCACTCTATCTATCTATCGCCCTCACTCTATCTATCTATCGCCCTCACTCTATCTATCTATCGCCCTCACTCTATCTATCTATCGCCCTCACTCTATCTATCTATCGCCCTAACTCTATCTATCGCCCTCACTCTATCTATCGCCCTCACTCTATCTATCGCCCTCACTCTATCTATCGCCCTCACTCTATCTATCTATCGCCCTAACTCTATCTATCTATCGCCCTCACTCTATCTATCTATCGCCCTCACTCTATCTATCTATCGCCCTCACTCTATCTATCTATCACCCTCACTCTATCTATCTATCGCCCTCACTCTATCTATCTATCGCCCTCACTCTATCTATCGCCCTCACTCTATCTATCTATCGCCCTCACTCTATCTATCTATCGCCCTCACTCTATCTATCTATCGCCCTCACTCTATCTATCTATCGCCCTCACTCTATCTATCTATCGCCCTCACTCTATCTATCTATCGCCCTAACTCTATCTATCTATCGCCCTAACTCTATCTATCTATCGCCCTAACTCTATCTATCTATCGCCCTCACTCTATCTATCTAATCGCCCTCACTCTATCTATCAATCTATCAATCTTTCAATCTATCGGCCTCACTCTATCTATCGGCCTCACTCTATCTATCGGCCTCACTCTATCTATCGGCCTCACTCTATCTATCGCCCTCTATCTATCTATCTATCAATCGATCGATCTATCTAACACCCTCACTCTATCTAACACCCTCACTCTATCTATCGCCCTCACTCTATCTATCGCCCTCACGCTATCTATCTATCGCCCTCACTCTATCTACCTATCGCCCTCACTCTATCTACCTATCTATCGCCCTCATTCTATCTATTTATTTAGATACTGATCGCCATCACTCTATCTATCTGTCTAGCTATCTATCTATCCCACTCACTCTATCTATCGCATCACCACAGCATCACTCAGCACCACCACAGCATCACTAAGGGGCACAACAACATCACTATGCGCTACCACAGGATCATTGAATGCCACAGCATCACTAGTCGCCACCACAACATCACTCAGTGCCACCACAGCATCAATCTGTGCAACCATTCAACAAAAACTGGGTCAAATATGATCTCTCAATGTTTCAAGCTTTATTACAAATGTCACAAAAAGAGGTTAGTATTTCACTTCTGTTCTTGGATTTTCGTCACAATAAAATACATTGAACATATTCTTCACAAACGTTATTTACAAAAGTTTAAGCTATTGCCATTATAAATTACAATAACTTTTATTTAAGTATTAATTATTAAAAAAATTCAAAGCCATTGTTATTTGTAATATCAATACATCTAAGTCACGTGAATACAACACATATTGCATTACAAATGCTATAGGTGTCACAAGTTATAACTATTGTCATTGTAAATGACAAAGCTATTATTTTTGCTATTTTCAAAACCAACACATATATAAAAAATGTGTCATTTACAATACCAATAGCTCAAACTTTCCTAATGCGAGACCTTATGCATTGCAAATGCTTGTTATCCGTAAGTTGTTGGTAACAATCCTGACAACAAGTGCGCAGGCTATCCCATTGATCTTTTACCTGTGGAGGGAAAAGGTAATGTTAGTCAAATACATACAGTAAATAACTACATTTACTCCACCTGTCTTCATTTGCCTTCTCCTCTCCCCTGTCACCATCTGGTTCCTGAGTTAAAGTAAAAATGACAAAGCAGGTTAGTCGCCCCTCCGGCCCGCCCCCCCTCCCCCAGGTAAGGGCAGGACTGCCCCTTTGGGTTATCAGCTGCGTTTGGAGGAGCAGGGTATATGGAGGTTCCTTTTGTTCACGGTCTATGCCAGCCAAGATTTTACTAGCCACTTGGTGGAGGGACATGTAGCCTTGATAGCAACAATCCTTGTGCAAACATGCTTGCCAGTGCTAGGCATCAATAACTGCACCATTAATCATTCACCCCACCTTTCCAATTACTGAGACTCCCACGTATCAAAACAGGTTGCCACAGTTGCAGTAAGTTCTTCTGATAAAGCTTTTGAACTCCTATTTTTAGTGCAAATTGCAACTTATTGTGAAAGTGTATTGTAGTGATTATGGTATATTTAAAGCAGTTTTGAGCAATGTCCCCCTTTTTCTAAGCAAACTTTATTGATTACCATATGGTGTTTGCCAATTATTGCAAAGCGTTACATTATGGTAGTTTTCGTTTTCGTACTGCTAGCACATGCTAGTAGGAGCATTGTAGTACGTGCACGCAGGCACAATCAGATTGATATTATTGATACAAAACCTGTTTGCATGGTGTGATTGTAGAAGAACAGCATTATGTTAATTAGGTTATCAACATAACTTCTAACAGTTTCCCATTAGCCCGCCCTCCCCCTCCCACGTTCTTGCCCACTGGGTCGATTCGTCTGTCCTGGTAACTGCTTGTGTAAATATCACACTCCAATTCCTGTAGTGTTGTGCGGGTTTATGTGCCTTCTTTACGCTTAGTAGTTACTCTGCCTAGTGTAGTACAAAATGGCATCTACTGTGGGGTTGGGGTAGCGTGACGCGGAAAGAGATACAGCTCTGTAAAGCCCTCCTTAGTGGTATCCCATTCCATTGAGATTGGGTATTTGCGCAACCTTTGCGCCTCTTCTTGCCTGATTGCCGCACTCTCTGTGCTACTCCAGCGCACCACTTCATCATACCATGTGAATAGCGGAGGGGATCTCGTGGACTTCCACCGCATAGTAATAGCGCATATAGCTAATATATAGGCAAGATCTAGGAAACGGAGTTGAACTCTCTGGGCACTTGTGCGTTTCCGGAGTCCCAGCAAGCATTCAATTATATTGTCTTCAATCTGTGTGCATAACCTCCCCAACCACACCTCTCACTCCCTTCCAATAGTCACTAAGGCGAGGGCAAGCCCGTGAGCAATTTGCCCTTGATGCCAGCAACATTGGCATCCTGACACTGTTGGTCCTCCTAACTTGTGTGTCTTCTTTGTCATCACTTGGGTCCTTAGACCTCACCAACTCCTCAGTCATTGGCCCACACCGTCTAAATGCAATGTTATGTAGCATGAAATAGAGGAGTGTGATGTTACGCATATTATCTGCCACATATGCCACGAGACAGGCAGTGTGGTGAAGTCATGGGAAATGGCTACATGTGTGCAATCTTTTGCCTCAATAACATCAGGGAAATGCTGGCTAGCACAGAACGGTGCACTGACAGTGTTCATTGTTCACTGTCTGAGTATCTGTTGCCACTCATGACCTGTCTCAACACCTTACAGAAAGTAGGCTGGGTCATAATGTGCGGATGTTCTTGCAAGAGTGTGTCAGGGTGCGTGTGGGCTGCATTTAGAGCTTCTATACTTAACTGGAGTCACCTGTGAGTTTTACTGTTCCCTACCACCTATTGTATGCAATGGTGTGTGTGGAACTGGTGATTTCTTCTTAAATAGTTTAACAATGTATTTCTAATCGTGCTTAATGTCAACGTTGGTTGTAGTATGTGGTAAAAAGGCATTCCACCTTACACATGTTGGACTGAATTTACTATTCTTTTCACATAAAGCAGCGCAGAAACCAAAGTTGCATGAAAGGCAGGGAGCGGGACAGCACCGGAACCATATATATGGCACTGCCGCTCTCATTCCCTTTGTGTAATGTATTTTTGTAAGGATCCATTAATGTGGTGAGATAAGATTTATTGTGATTAAATAGATTTGTTGTAATTGCTTATATGAAATAATAAATTAATGTAAAGATAGAAGTGATTCCCATAATGCCTATTTTTTCGGACTATTGAAAGGAGATAATTAACTATTTTCCAAGACACTGTTTGTCATCTTTACCAAAAGCCTCTTGCCTACAGCGTACTGTTTTTATTAACTTTATTGCAAACCTTCTTACATGTGTGTACCCATACTTCCTTCCATTTTCCAGCTACATCTGTCAGATAAACTGGTGACTTCTTAGACTTCATATTATGTTTTGTGAGAGTGGTTAAAAACCAAGCACATCCCACCTAGTGGAGAAAGGGGACTGGGAGCCCCATTTACGTGTTGAATAAGAAAGGTGACCCTTGATAGACACCACTGTTTAGTTTCGGAAGACTAGCATTGAAACGAGAAGAGTAATTGACTGGGTCATATTGGGCAGAAAAGATTTTAACCATTTAAGTGCTATGCATTTGCAGCTCGCTTCATTTACATTTAAAATGAATGTGACATGGTCAATGGTGTCAAACTCTACAAATATATTTAAAATTAGCATTGGTTTGACGCCACTAGCAATGGAGGTCATCTATTACTGAAAAGACAACCAATTCTGTACTTTTGCCAGAACTAATTTCATTCAGCAGACTCTAGAATCTGCACAAAAACTGAAGACTATTACAATTTAGAAGGGATAGATTAAATGAGAAGGGGCAACAGTTATTCCAATCTTTATAGTCTAAAGTTGCGTTTTTAAGGACTTTACAAGAAGCTGGCTTTTCTCACCTCACGAGGAAGCAGTTTGAATTTTGAATTTGAATTTAAAAACATTTGTACAGCGCACGCATACCCAACGGTTTCATGGCGCTAGTGAAAGATCAGTGGATGGCAGCGGCGACGGATTTAGGGGAAGGCTTGGGTGAACAGAAAAGTTTTAAGATTTTTACGGAACAGGGAGTACGAGAGGGAGGTGCGTAGAGCGATTGGGAGGGAGTTCCAAAACGTTGGGGCCAGGACAGCGAATCTCACTCCGCCCGACCTCTGCTTTTTAAAGCGAGGGATGGTAAGAAGGGCCAAGTGAGCCGAGCGGAGTTCTCTGCCTGGACAGTAAGGTTTGATAAGAGAGCAGATGAATTTAGGAGCAGTGCCCGCTCTGGCTTGGTAGGTAAGACAGCCGAGCTTAAACAGGGCGCGCTCTCTTTTTGGGAGCCAGTGCAGGGTCTTGAGTAAAGGGGTGACCCGATGATATCTGGGAAGGCCATGGATCAGACGGGCCGCCTGATTCTGCACCAGTTGCAGACGGTGGATCATATATGCAGGGGCTCCGTTATAGACTATGTTGCCATAGTCTATCCGAGATAACACCATGGCCATCATGATGATTTTTAGAGCAGGGGGGGAAAAGAAGCGGGAAACCTTCCTAATCACTCTAAGGGAAAAGAAGGATGAGGAGACCACAGAGTTAACTTGTGGGAGAACCGAAAGCTGGGGATTAAGAAAGATACCCAAAGATATATAAGTTTATATAATGTAAAACAAAATACCAATGGAGTGAAGGGCAGAATCCTTGCAGGACCTGGATCAGAAAGTGAACCAGCTGGATGAATACTAGAAATCATTCAGAGCAAGTTTGACTTAGAAATTAAATTGTAAGTAGTCAAGTAGTTAATTCCCAGAATGTACATATATGATGGGTATGTAGCTGGGTAATATTTTGTTCATGCAAAAAAAAGATGAGCTCTTCACAGAACCTGTGTGAGAGGCCAGTACATAGATTGGAGAGAAATTGGGTTGCCTACTTTGGAAATAATTCTGAACACTTCCTTTGGAACTTTAGGCACTTTTTATAATATAGCTTTATAGCCCGCAGTAGAGGGCTATACCGGCTATTAAAGGCCCTCTCCAGCGTTAAAGGCCCGAGCCGAAGGAGAGGGACTTTAATAGCCGGTATAGCCCAGCTACGAAGGGATATAAGGCTATTAGAACATTCTGCCACTAGAGGGCACAATGTTCTAACAAAAAAGAACAAAGCCTTATGGGAGCGTGAGGGGATTGGAATCCCCTCAGGCTCCCTGAAGCCTTTGTTCACAGCCAGAGCTGTGAACAAAGAAACATTAGCATATTGGCGCTCCAGGCTTACACCAGCCATTATAAGCCCGGAGCACTCCATTGTTTTCAATGGAGCTTCCAACATTCCAATGTTCTAATTCGGTTTGTAAAATGCAATTGTTTGCCGCCTTAAGTTGAGTTTCATAACATGAGCGTTTACCAATATGCAATTTATGCATCTGTGGACTTTCTTTTTAGTGGCAAACACGTAATTTGTATTTTTTCAGATAAGGAGAAAATCATTTATAATTGGTATACCATGTTCAAACAGGCGTCTTCATCTGCTTTCAAGATAAAATTGTGCCTGGGCTGTTATTACGCTGAGCATTCTTAACTGGGAATGAAATGGTATGCCCTAATTGGCAGCCAGTGAAGAACCAGACAGTTTGAAAAGTGACCACTAGATCGAATTGTCACCAGTACCTCTCCTGTTCTAAGTACAGGGGTGAGCATGAGCTGGCACAATGAAGAAAAGGAAGTCCATAGTGGTCTGTCCAAGTAAGAGGGATAGAGTCACATATCTAGAGTGGTTCCCTCAAAGAATAAATGGTTCTAGCAATTAAGTTGAAGAAAGGAGATTTTGGCATTTGAAGATTGCTAATTCATCTGTTACTGTCAAGTCTCTCTCATCCTCAATCGGTACAATACTTCATGGGGTGTGTTACTTCCTAAATGATGCTTTGAAGCCAGTTTTTTGAAAGGAGAAATTAAAAGGTGCAAATTAAAACATCAAACACCATCAACCGTGATGTCCATTTAAGGCTCCAGAGTAATCAAAATGAGACAGATGGTGTGAGTTAAAGGGTTTTATTATTAATTCTAATGAAATTTAATTTGTTTTATTCAGAAAATATTTGTCTTTAGTCATCATTATTACAAATTCAAATAATCCATTAGTCTATATTTCAAAACAAGATAACATACAAAATCTGTAAAAATCACGAATAAACAATAAATGAAACAGCAAGCGTGTTCCATAAAGGAATTTCCCTACTCTAAATTAAGCATTAAAATGACAATTTCTTAAATAAGATAAGGAAAAAGGTATCAGTTCAGAGCTCTGATGAGAATATAAAATGTACAAGCATGAAGCCTTTGCACTTAAGCAAATTAATTTCCAAGCTAGAAGGTATTCTCAGCTATAAATCAGCAGACATGTTCAGAAAGGAAAAAGAGCTAAAAAAGGGAAATCTCTCCTGATGAGAAATAATGTATGGATCTCAGTAAAAGACTCCAGAGTGCTCTCAAATGCTAGAAGCAAGAGTACAGAGTCATGGTCTGGGTGATTGAATGTCTGCGGGTCCACTGTAGGAACACACGCTATTATAAATTTACTGAAGTTCAAAATGTAATAAATTACACATTCCCATTCTCAGTATCCAATAGGAGTTCAGAAAAACCTGGGAGCAGATAAACTGCTTAGCTTCTCATGTGTTCACAAGAGACCACAGAAACAAAATTCCTTTAAAAGATACTTCTTCCACATCTTGTGGTTCAACTGTTTTTGCCATGAGTCATATTTCCTGCCATCTCCTCTCCTCCCGGTGAGTACCTCACTATCAGTTGCCTAATACATAACAAATTCCTATTCACTAACTAACAGAAGGCTTCTGGAAAGTTACAGCATCTGCAGTGGCACAAAAATACATCTTGTGCAAAGCAACAGTTCAACTGGTAAAACGGGCCTTTAAATGTTAGCATATAAATCTCTGTTAATGTGGCACCAATAGCTAGGCTAATTCATTATGTACTTCACTTGTATGCTTGTAATGAATAAGTATGACTGCCTACTGCAATTTTGCTTTTACAATGCAGAAGTCTTTACTTTTTCTTCTTGCTCCCTTTCCATCCACAGCCATACTTCCAACATCTCCCATAAGAGTGTAACAGCATTAGACATATGACAAGATTTAATTGTTTTGTGTCTGTCTTCTAAAAGACAGTTTCCTGAGATCTGGAAAGATGGACCCGCTCATAGACAAGTGCCCCGGTGGCTGCTGAAAACCTCTCACTGGTGTGATTCTGCTTTCTTCAGTTTTGAGTGGGTTGTTTGCTGAAGCAGGGTCCTCCCACAAGACAGGGTTCGGGGTTGGCAGCAGAACATCACTGTCAGGCAGTAGATGTATGCAGTTAGCTTGGTCCACTATGTGTTTGTACTAAGAGGATCGACTTTGTCTTCAGAAGACAGGGGAATGTTTCCCATGAATACAGAGCACTTGATATTTTCATGTTAATATTCTCCCAACAAGTCATGCTATTGCTTTCTTTTTTCTCTCACTTTCCGCTAGTCAGCGTATAAGGTCTGGGCCACATCAAGAAGATTCCTAACCATAGTATGACAGAAACTACAGCCCAGCATTGTTGGAGCATCTCTGGTGGACTTGTAAGATCTGTAACTTGCAAACTGCAGGTTGAAGGTCAAGCCCATTTGACATGATGTCTCTGTCGCTGCTTGATGGTCTTTTCCTTTACCAAGAACCTGTGTGGCCTAATGGACGAAATCTGTGGGCTGAGGGTTCAGGTCATACTAGTGATGTGTTTAGTTATTCTTCCTGGTCTTTTGCATTATGATATGTTGGAAAGTCCTGTTTCACAGGTTAAAGTGATTTACTATAGAGAAGTCAATTATTTATCTGGCAAAGAAAAAGTCCAGACCCCACTGGTAGTCTTGCTAAAAACAGAGGGCCTCATGGTGTACCCCTATTAGGTTACAAAAACGTTTATGCACCATATCTATAGATTGCAGTAGGTCTCATGAGACTTGCTTGCATGGTCCTTCTTCTGTTTTTGAGCAATCTCTCTAAATGACCCCTCTTGCCATTCCAGTCCGTGTGTGCTCAGCCTTTTCTGCACTCAGCCAGACAGGATGTTTCGCCAAAATGAAGACTACTTGCTCTCTAATACAGTTGGTTGGCCTGTTGTCAGTAGAGGATGATACTTCAACTGAGAGAACTTCAGGATGCTAGATTTGGTTTCATACCTTTGCACTGTTTCTGGAGGGCTGCCCTGTGCTTGAGATGTTCAGGCAATATCGTGGCCCAGCCTTATGTCTAATGGCGGGTTGGGCACTGAGTTCGGAATCGGACAATAAGCTCAAATTTTGTTATGGGCAATGCCCAAGATGTTTGGACTGTAGTGGGAGGTGTTCGAGGTCAACAGATGCCTTTAATGTTGCCTAGTTCTAGACTTAACTCAAAGCCAACATAACTGGCCCCACTGGAAGGGGTGCTACAAACGGAGGGCCTCGGGGTGCATCCCTATTGAGTGGCAAAATATGTAATGCACACACTCTACCAACAGCAATCAGCTTCTTGTCACTGACTAGTGTGGTCCTGGATCTGCATGGGTTTTTAGCAATGTCCCTAAATTCCTTATCTTGCCTTCCGATTGTATAGCAACAGACTTTCGCACTCAGCTGGGCAGAATGCTTCTGCCAGAATGAAGGCTGCTTCCTCACCAATTTCAATTGTCAACCCTGGTGTCAGAAGGCGTGGTTAATGTGAGAGGAAAGGCTGTGGATGCATACATTGCTTTTTGTGTTTGCACTTAGGAGGGAACATTCTCTATTGAAACTTATGGATCTTTAGCTTTCATAGAACTCACGCTGAGAACTGACAGCCTTTGAATGCATGCTCCATTGTTTCTTCACAAGCCCTTTATGCAATCATGCATTCTTTACACATGTGAACCATCATCAGATCTTCCCCCCATGCCACATGTATTGGCAAAGCTGATGCCAGAGCTGCAGGGTGGGAATTTTACTTTTGTAGTATGGAAAATCTGGGTCAATAGAAGGCTGTGACCTTTAACTGAAGAGAACTGCAGCACGTTAGAGTGGGTCTCATAGCTTTGCACCGTTTCCCATGGGAGTCCCCCCAGGATTTTGCGGCATGGAGTGGCAAATTTTGCGACACCATAAGTTGAAGTTCTACTGCACAAAATTATGCTTTTTGAAGAATATTTGCTGTGCTTTGTTGACGCATATCTGCTTGTCCTTTCGACCAGAAACACTAAGGAGCCAGTTAATCCACTTAACGTTTTTGCTTGCCCCCACCTACCCTCCCTTCTTCCTTAATCAGTGTTGCTTGCAGCCACACCTGCCCTTCCACCTTCTGTTGTCCTTGTTGCTTGCCTTCATTGATCACCTGATGTCCACGATGACCTTCTCACCATCCCTCCCTTTGTTGTCCGTGTTGCACCTCTCACATGTCCCCCTCCTTCCTTCGATGCCTTCCACCTGCCGTAACAAACAAGCATTGGCATTGCCAATAGGTCTCGCTTGTGGGACCTTATAAGTATTTAGTTTTGCAGCACAATATGATGAGTGGCGTTGCGTGTGTGAGTGGCGTTGCGTGGATGAGTGGGGTTGCGTGGATGAGTTGCGTGTGTGAGTGGCGTTGCATGTGTGAGTGGCGTTGCGTGTGTGAGTGGCGTTGCGTGTGTGAGTGGCGTTGCGTGGGTGAGTGGCGTTGCATGGGTGAGTGGCGTTGTGTGGGTGAGTGGCGTTGCGTGGGTGAGTGGCGTTGCGTGGGTGAGTGGCTTTGCGTGTGTGAGTGGTGTTGCGTGTGTGAGTGGCGTTGCGTGTGTGAGTGGCATTGCGTGTGTGAGTGGCGTTGCGTGTGTGAGTGGCGTTGCGTGTGTGAGTGGCGTTGCGTGTGTGAGTGGTGTTGCGTGTGTGAGTGGCGTTGCGTGGGTGAGTGGCGTTGCGTGGGTGAGTGGGGTTGCGTGGGTGAGTGGGGTTGCGTGGGTGAGTGGGGTTGCGTGGGTGAGTGGCGTTGCGTGTGTGAGTGGCGTTGCGTGTGTGAGTGGCATTGCGCGTGTGAGTGGCGTTGCGTGTGTGAGTGGCGTTGCGCGTGTGAGTGGCGTTGCGCGTGTGAGTGGCGTTGCGCGTGTGAGTGGCGTTGCGTGTGTGAGTGGCGTTGCGTGTGTGAGTGGTGTTGCGTGTGTGAGTGGCGTTGCGTGTGTGAGTGGCGTTGCGCGTGTGAGTGGTGTTGTGCGTGTGAGTGGCGTTGTGCGTGTGAGTGGCGTTGCGTGTGTGAGTGGCGTTGCATGTGTGAGTGGCGTTGCGTGTGTGAGTGGCGTTGCGTGTGTGAGTGGCGTTGCGTGTGTGAGTGGCGTTGCGTGTGTGAGTGACGTTGCATGTGTGAGTGGCGTTGCATGTGTGAGTGGCGTTGCATGTGTTAGTGGCGTTGCATGTGTGAGTGGCGTTGCGTGTGTGAGTGGCGTTGCGTCAATGAGTGGGGTTGCGTGGATGAGTGGGGTTGCGTGGATGAGTTGCGTGTGTGAGTGGCGTTGCGTGTGTGAGTGGCGTTGGTGTGTGAGTGGCGTTGCGTGTGTGAGTGGCGTTGCGTGTGTGAGTGGCGTTGCGTGTGTGAGTGGCGTTGCGTGTGTGAGTGGCGTTGCATGTGTGAGTGGCGTTGCGTGGGTGAGTGGCGTTGCATGGGTGAGTGGCGTTGCGTGTGTGAGTGGCGTTGCGTGTGTGAGTGGCGTAGCGTGTGTGAGTGGCATTGCGTGTGTGAGTGGCATTGCGTGTGTGAGTGGCATTGCGTGTGTGAGTGGCGTTGCGTGTGTGAGTGGCGTTGCGTGTGTGTGGCGTTGCGTGTGAGTGGCGTTGCATGTGTGAGTGGTGTTGCGTGTGTGAGTGGCGTTGCGTGTGTGAGTGGTGTTGCGTGTGTGAGTGGCGTTGTGTGTGTGAGTGGCGTTGTGTGTGTGAGTGGCGTTGTGTGTGTGAGTGGCGTTGCGTGTGTGAGTGGCATTGCGTGTGTGAGTGGTGTTGCGTGTGTGAGTGGCGTTGCGTGTGTGAGTGGCGTTGCATGTGTGAGTGGCGTTGCGTGGGTGAGTGGCGTTGCGTGGGTGAGTGGCATTGCGTGGGTGAGTGGCGTTGCGTGGGTGAGTGGCGTTGCGTGGGTGAGTGGAATTGCGTGTGTGAGTTGCATTGCGTGGGTGAGTGGCGTTGCGTGTGTGAGTGGCGTTGCGTGTGTGAGTGGCGTTGCATGTGTGAGTGGCATTGCGTGTGTGAGTGGCATTGCGTGTGTGAGTTGCGTTGCGTGTGTGAGTGGCGTTGCGTGTGGGAGTGGCGTTGCGTGTGAGTGGCGTTGCGTGTGAGTGGCATTGCGTGTGAGTGGCGTTGCGTGTGAGTGGCGTTGTGTGTGTGAGTGGCGTTGCGTGTGTGAGTGGCGTTGCGTGTGTGAGTGGCGTTGCGTGTGTGAGTGGCGTTGCGTGTGTGAGTGGCGTTGCGTGTGTGAGTGGCATTGCGTGTGTGAGTGGCATTGCGTGTGAGTGGCATTGCGTGTGAGTGGCGTTGCGTGTGTGAGTGGCGTTGCGTGTGTGAGTGGCGTTGCGTGTGTGAGTGGCGTTGCGTGTGTGAGTGGCATTGCGTGTGTGAGTGGCGTTGCATGTGTGAGTGGCGTTGCATGTGTGAGTGGCGTTGCATGTGTGAGTGGCGTTGCATGTGTGAGTGGCGTTGCATGTGTGAGTGGCGTTGCGTGTGTGAGTGGCGTTGCGTGTGTGAGTGGCGTTGCGTGTGTTAGTGGCGTTGCGTGTGTGAGTGGCGTTGCGTCGATGAGTGGGGTTGCGTGGATGAGTGGCGTTGCGTGGATGAGTTGCGTGTGTGAGTGGCGTTGCGTGTGTGAGTGGCGTTGCGTGTGTGAGTGGCGTTGCGTGTGTGAGTGGCGTTGCATGTGTGAGTGGCGTTGCGTGCATGAGTGGCGTTGCGTGTGTGAGTGGCGTTGCGTGTGTGAGTGGCGTTGCGTGTGTGAGCGGCGTTGCATGTGTGAGCGGCGTTGCATGTGTGAGTGGCGTTGCATGTGTGAGTGGCGTTGCGTGTGTGAGTGGCGTTGCGTGTGTGAGTGGCGTTGCGTGTGTGAGTGGCGTTGCATGTGTGAGTGGCATTGCATGTGTGAGTGGCGTTGCGTGTGTGAGTGGCGTTGCGTGTGTGAGTGGCATTGCGTGTGTGAGTGGCGTTGCGTGTGTGTGGCATTGCGTGTGAGTGGCGTTGCGTGTGTGAGTGGCATTGCGTGTGAGTGGCATTGCGTGTGAGTGGCATTGCGTGTGAGTGGCGTTGCGTGTGTGAGTGGCGTTGCGTGTGTGAGTGGCGTTGCGTGTGTGAGTGGCGTTGCGTGTGTGAGTGGCATTGCGTGTGTGAGTGGCGTTGCATGTGTGAGTGGCGTTGCATGTGTGAGTGGCGTTGCATGTGTGAGTGGCGTTGCATGTGTGAGTGGCGTTGCATGTGTGAGTGGCGTTGCGTGTGTGAGTGGCGTTGCGTGTGTGAGTGGCGTTGCGTGTGTTAGTGGCGTTGCGTGTGTGAGTGGCGTTGCGTCGATGAGTGGGGTTGCGTGGATGAGTGGCGTTGCGTGGATGAGTTGCGTGTGTGAGTGGCGTTGCGTGTGTGAGTGGCGTTGCGTGTGTGAGTGGCGTTGCGTGTGTGAGTGGCGTTGCATGTGTGAGTGGCGTTGCGTGCATGAGTGGCGTTGCGTGTGTGAGTGGCGTTGCGTGTGTGAGTGGCGTTGCGTGTGTGAGCGGCGTTGCATGTGTGAGCGGCGTTGCATGTGTGAGTGGCGTTGCATGTGTGAGTGGCGTTGCGTGTGTGAGTGGCGTTGCGTGTGTGAGTGGCGTTGCGTGTGTGAGTGGCGTTGCATGTGTGAGTGGCATTGCATGTGTGAGTGGCGTTGCGTGTGTGAGTGGCGTTGCGTGTGTGAGTGGCATTGCGTGTGTGAGTGGCGTTGCGTGTGTGTGGCATTGCGTGTGAGTGGCGTTGCATGTGTGAGTGGCGTTGCGTGTGTGAATGGCGTTGCGTGTGTGAGTGGTGTTGCGTGTGTGAGTGGCGTTGCGTGTGTGAGTGGCGTTGTGTGTGTGAGTGGCGTTGCGTGTGTGAGTGGCGTTGCGTGTGTGAGTGGCATTGCGTGTGTGTGGCATTGCGTGTGTGAGTGGCGTTGCGTGTGTGAGTGGCGTTGCGTGTGTGAGTGGCGTTGCGTGGGTGAGTGGCGTTGCATGGGTGAGTGGCATTGTGTGGGTGAGTGGCGTTGCGTGGGTGAGTGGCGTTGCGTGGGTGAGTGGCATTGCATGTGTGAGTTGCATTGCGTGGGTGAGTGGCGTTGCGTGTGTGAGTGGCGTTGCGTGTGTGAGTGGCGTTGCGTGTGTGAGTGGCATTGCGTGTGTGAGTGGCATTGCGTGTGTGAGTTGCGTTGCGTGTGTGAGTGGCGTTGCGTGTGGGAGTGGCGTTGCGTGTGAGTGGCGTTGCGTGTGAGTGGCATTGCGTGTGAGTGGCGTTGCGTGTGAGTGGCGTTGTGTGTGTGAGTGGCGTTGCATGTGTGAGTGGCATTGCGTGTGTGAGTGGCGTTGCGTGTGTGAGTGGCGTTGCGTGTGTGAGTGGCGTTGCGTGTGTGAGTGGCGTTGCGTGTGTGAGTGGCATTGCGTGTGTGAGTGGCATTGCGTGTGAGTGGCGTTGCGTGTGTGAGTGGCGTTGCGTGTGTGAGTGGCGTTGCGTGTGTGAGTGGCGTTGCGTGTGTGAGTGGCGTTGCGTGTGTGAGTGGCGTTGCGTGTGTGAGTGGCGTTGCATGTGTGAGTGGCGTTGCATGTGTGAGTGGCGTTGCGTGTGTGAGTGGCGTTGCGTGTGTGAGTGGCGTTGCGTGTGTGAGTGGCGTTGCGTCGATGAGTGGGGTTGCGTGGATGAGTGGCGTTGCGTGGATGAGTTGCGTGTGTGAGTGGCGTTGCGTGTGTGAGTGGTGTTGCGTGTGTGAGTGGCGTTGCGTGTGTGAGTGGCGTTGCATGTGTGAGTGGCGTTGCGTGCATGAGTGGCGTTGCGTGTGTGAGTGGCATTGCGTGTGGGAGTGGCGTTGCGTGTGTGAGCGGCGTTGCATGTGTGAGCGGCATTGCATGTGTGAGTGGCGTTGCATGTGTGAGTGGCGTTGCGTGTGTGAGTGGCGTTGCGTGTGTGAGTGGCGTTGCGTGTGTGAGTGGCGTTGCATGTGTGAGTGGCGTTGCGTGTGTGAGTGGCGTTGCGTGTGTGAGTGGCGTTGCGTGTGTGAGTGGCGTTGCGTGTGTGAGTGGCGTTGCGTGTGTGAGTGGCGTTGCATCGATGAGTGGGGTTGCGTCGATGAGTGGGGTTGCGTGGATGAGTTGCGTTGCGTGTGTGAGTGGCGTTGCTGTGTGTGAATTGCTGGTTGGGGGAGTGGGGGGGGTGGGCGGGGGAGCAGCAGGCAGATGCGAGTGGAGCGCGCGCTGGAGAGGGAGGGGGTGGGAGGACTAGGCAGCGGGAGAGAGGGAGAAAGGAGCGCGAGGGAGGCGTTTTTAGATACATGAAGCCAAAATTACAAGTGAGCATGTTACAAAAGCAAACTTTACGTTACATGAGACAATAGTGACAGTTGTGCAAGTATCAAGAGCAACAAAATACAAGAGGTAGCAAACGATATGCAATAGCATATCTGAGGGAACACGGCCTGGGGGAAGCTGGCTGGGGAGGGGGGAGGAGAAATGAAAGGAAGGCTGTGTTTGCGGGGAGAGAGAGGGGAGGTGCTGGTGTGGGAGGGGGGAGGTGCTGGTGTGGGAGGAGTGCTGCTACGGCAAGGATGTGTTTGCGGGGAGAGAGAGGGGAGGTGCTGGTGTGGGAGGGGGGAGTTGCTGGTGTGGGAGGAGTGCTGCTAGGGGAGGAGAAGCCCTGGCCGTGAATGCTCGTGCATGTTCACGTGAACTGCAAGAAAACGCCGGGCTGAAACCCCTTAGTTTGAAGAGGATTTTACCGACATGAATTCGATCCTATCCATTCCTGCGGAATGGGACAGGCTCGACCTAAAAAAGAAAAGACTCTGACACTGCCACCGGTAGCTGCGTCATAGTGGTTTTTTTCTTACACCCTCCATTGTCAGTGTTACATCCACACACGCCCTCCCCGTATTGCCTCCCATTCCACCTTCCCTCCTGCCAGTGATTAGAAGCATGAGCAGCCTGTACTGTAGTACATCATGGCGAAAAAAACACAGTAATAAACCCAGTATTTCTTTTCTCATACGTGAGACCTATTATACAATAATACATGCATATTTTCAACTTAATATATCCTTAATATACAATTAGCTTTGCTTCACAAGTAAAGACTCATCTAAATCTAGTTTACCAGCCCTTTCGACAATTCCTCGTACTTTTTCCTGATAACAGAAACAGAGCCAGGCTGTGCTAAACAAAAATGTAGACTCCTTATTTTTGAAATATTCAGATGGTTTTGGTTGTGAAAGTTTGGATGGGAATTCAATTCTAGATATTTCTGAACTGAGAGTGCTTGTCAAAGGATTTATGCACAAATTGTACGTTTTATGGCATATCCCAGTGGGTTAACAAGGCCTGCGACTCAGATACAAGCAGGGCTGTAAGTTGGTCGGGTCTCACCAGGTCTGAGCACCTGCGACTCAGATACAAGCAGGGCTGTAAGTTGGTCGGGTCTCAACAGGTCTGAGCACCTGCGACTCAGACACAATCAGGGCTGTAAGTTGGTCGGGTCTCACCAAGTCTGAGCACCTGCGACTCAGATACAAGCAGGGCTGTAAGTGGGCCGGGTCTCATCAGGTCTGAGCACCGGCAGTTTTTTAAAGGGGGGCTCGAAACGGGTCTTTATCGGGCTCTGTGTTGTGCCCTGGCACAGGTGGTCTATGTTTTTTTCAGACTGCAGTGACAGCAGGCACTTCGATGTGCGCATGCTCACACTGCTCACTTTTCACTAGTGGAGAAGTTATGGCATGACGTCATGCCAAGTGAACGTTGCAGGGGAAGGGAAATCCTTTAAAGAGAGTAATTTTCTCTCTAGGTTTCCCTTCTCTTTTTCAAACCAAGGAGCAGCACCATTGTTGTGGTGTCACTAGGGCTTTAAGGGGAAGCTTTTACAATATTATATACAAGCCATAGTTGCTGCTTATTTATCTTATGCAACTAACAACCATTGACAAAGCCAATAGTCCTGACCTGTAGCTATGATGTTACTTGTTGTATCATATATCTGGGTGCAATGACAGAAACAGCAAAATACAAGTCAGGCGGCACACAGATTTTTAGTTTTTGTGTTTTAAGCCACACCCCTAATTACCTGGCCACGCCCCTTTGAGAGATCCTCCAGTTTTTTCATCCCACTTAAAGCCCTGGATACAGGAGAACAGATAAGAAAGACTCAAGGCAGGAGTCCACACCAAGGCAATTAACATAGTAGAAAAGACGAGTGAAAGACATGCCTCTTATTGCTGAGTTCAACTCTGATGTTTATCACTGCCCTTTCCCCACACCTTGTCCTCCAACTCCCCGGGCAGGCAGTATCAAAATGCTGCAAGTAAAGGATGCTCTAATGCAGGCGTAAAGGCTTCATTGAAGACAATAGAAGCTCTTAATGACGTGCAATTTGACTGGACTTTGCAAATATTGCTGCAATTTGGTGAATGGCGAAATCGTGATATGGTGGAGGGTCTGCCATGGCTGTCCTGTTCTGGCAACACTTTGGCCCAGCCTTATGTGCACAGGGAGTATGGGAACTGTTTTGGGAAGTGTGGCTCACCGATTAGAGCGGCAGACCCTGAGGCAGAGGTCTGGCCCGGGACCAGGGTTCAATTCCCGACGCGGCAGGGTCTTGGGCTCAATGTCCACGGACTCGATAATTCTCGCCTAGGTGCCTACTCTAATCATGGGTCCCACTCTGCAACTCTGGGCAATAGCTTGCTTAATCTTCACAACGGCCCTGAAAGCACTAGGATGCCTGGCCTCACCTTGGGGGTGCCCAGTAAGGGGCATCTCACAGGGAAAGCCAGGAATGGTTCCACAGCGGTATACAGCGCCAGGATGCCTGAAAGGTGATAGTGCGCTTTACAAGTATACATACACATTTCAGAATCAGTCTAGATGCTCAAATTTCTCTGTGGGCGGAGCTTAAGATGTTTGTACTATCCTGAGCAGTGTTCTAACGCTGGGTTAGAACGGGCCAGTTCCCCTTTTTTGTCAGATGTCATAGGGATTTTGGTCGTCCTGTGCTATTAAGCTCACATGTGCTTCCTTCTCCCATTTCTCTGCCTGGCTCTGGGTCCGACATGACAGCTACCTTTAGTGCCCAGTTTTCTCTGGTATAATACAGTGTTGATGGGTCATCTCATGTCCCACCTGAGGTTGACTGGTTTGAGGCAGAAAGGCTAACTTTGCTCTCTCTGCGGATTCCTAGTCCTGTGCAGTACTCCAGGTGGTTTGTTTTCCACACGTAAGCCTTAAGATCACTACTGGATTTCCTGTGTAGATTGTGGTGCTTGGTCAAGGATTGGCATTCTGGGCTATCCTCCCTCTTGGGCCATGATTTACTATGGGTTTGTGATAGCACAAAGCAACACAAACCAGTGTGTAGTAGTTCTGTCTCAGTGAGAAAAATGCTTTTAGTTGCACTGTGTCACCTTGCATCAAGGGGTGTTACTGGACTGGGTTGTCAGACCCTGCTTGTGGGGTATCCTCAAAATGTGATGGTTGAGGTGATTTGCCACTGGTGTTTTGGGGTCTGACCTACTATGGCTCTGCAACCTGGGCCTAATGCAAACCTTTCCACACTTGACTCTCGGGTTAGCAAGGGTGACCAGTCACAACCTTCTCAGGGTGGAAGCGCTGGGGAAAAAGAGCTCAGAACTCAACAGTCAACCAACAGAAACAATAAGATAATGTCCAGCCCAGTGCTTCTCTCTTATGAAGAAGGAAAGTACTTAAATATCATGCACATTCCAAACACCACACACTCTTATTAGTACAACATTCAAGATTAATAAGCTGAAAAACTGCATTCTAACAGAGAGGCGCTACTACTCCTTCCATTCTGGTAATCATTTTATCTGCTGCTATGGTCAAGATACCATTAGTACCATCCCCCAAATAGTTCGAGCAAAGATTAGGCTCAGGTGCAGATAGCTAAAACAATTCTCACTGGTTTGAGGTGCTGCTCAGCTGAATGCCTTTATTGTTCCTTTTCAAATAATCTCAAGTGGCTGCACTGGGCTCAGCCACACACCTTAGTTTGTTTTCCCTGGTTCAGACTAAGCTCCATGATTTACTTGCTTTGTTTGTAGGAGTCTGGGCTCTGCAGTGGACACACCAGGCATATCGGCCATTATGGCTTGACTTTTCTTTTGTAGGGAAACTACAACCTCGATCAGGATAAGGTTTGGAGGATGGTGTCAGGCTAGACATTTGTGGCCTTGCTTGTCCAACTTTGGCTGTGCGACCCAAATGGTCGACTGCACTCTCAGTGAAGATGGTATGGCCACACTAGTATTTCATAAAACACCATACACTGCCACTATCGCGTTATGAGATGTACTAAGCGTATGGATAGTAGTTCACCTCCTGCTTTGAGGCGTGCTCCAGGTCTGAATTCAAGTCATGAAACTTGCATAGTCATGGATAGACATAGGCCTCTGTACAATAAAAGTAGGATTAGCCTGCCAGTAGGGACCAAATAAAAGTCAAGATACCAGTTTCACATGCAGTTGGGCACTCAGGGCAAGGAAATACAATCGTTCACCATGCAAGGCATATTCCTATCCCAACACACCTAAGTTTTGAACACCCGGGGCGTAGTTCACGTAGCCGCACTACGCGTAGGTACCCGAAGTGCACTTCGCACTACGCACACTACGCATAGCTTCGCGAACTGCGTAGTGCGGCGGGGAAATGCTGTTCCCAATGATTGCACAGCGCCGGATGCTTGTCCGCACTGTGCAACCATTGCAAACGGCATCATGCACAGTGCAACCGGTCATTTTCTGCCGCTCGAGTAGATTTGTACTCAAGCGGCAGTTTTCTCTACGCTGACTGGTAGTTTCTCATCGCTAACGGTCGCGAGCATATGCTGCCACTCGCAATGAGAAACCTGAAGCGAGCAAAAAAAGGCCACTATGTGTTTTTGCACTGTGCTACGTGTGATTCGCGTAGCATGTAGTTGCACAAACTATGCACACTCCACGAGCGTAGAGTAGTTTTCCACCCAGGGTTAGTTTTGATGCAAAGCCTTAGTCAGTGAAATCCCGCTGTAACTTTGTGTCAAAAGCAAATGCCTGTTTGAAAAAGCGTTAATACGATGAAATGTGTTAATTTATACGAAAGCCAATGCATTGCATGTGTGCTACAGTGCGAATGTGTGTGTGGTCCTTCTGATTTTGTCTAGGCACAGGATTGTTTACTGGGAGGATGTGCTTCTAGTGCAAGACTTATGGGAGATAGTGCACACTCATCTCTGCCCTATGAAGCTAGAATGTTTGTCAAACTATCCAGCCTTGTTAGAGCAGCAGCACTGGTGATGACAACAGCAGCAGGCCAATCATAATAAGTATGACTCTGTGCTGCGCTGTGTTATCCCCTTGAATAACACAGTGCCTAACATTTGGTTGCTGCACTGTGTGAAAAATTTGTAGATCTGGACCTTGATGTTTTACTGGACTATGGCAATGAGTTACAATCATGGTCTTCAATGCACACCTGAATGGCTTGATGCTTATGAATGTGCTGTTTTTGCAAAACCTTCAAATTATTATAAATTGTGCACCTCCAAACACAGTGTATTCCCCTTAGTAGCCACATTACGGTATATCTTGCGCCTTCTCCATGCACGGCGTATACCCTTTTATATTATATCAGTTATGCTATCTAAAATAATAGCATTTACAATAACCCTTATAATATCGAAAATCACATGATTTGTGAGAACACAGTGCATGTTAGAGTGGAGAGTTATAGTCTACTGTAGTCTGACTACAGAGTTGAATATACTGTGTATAGAGGAGTGTGAGTTAAAATTGTTTCAAGGTGTTACATAAGTTATACATTAAATGCATACGTTTAGAAATGTACATTTTTGTGTAATTTAAGTTTGGTTTGTAGTTAAAGAATGAATAAAGTTTTATTAATTAAAAGGTGGTGCATATTTTATGAATTTAAGATATAATGCTAACTTTAGAATTTGAAATTTAATTTGTAATGTTTGTTTGTTTTGTGTTTGGTTTGTATACAAGAATAACTAAAGTTTTCCTAACTATAGGAAAGGTGTAACCTTTGTTTACGTGGTTGTATTTTAATGTTTAAAATGTCTTTCAAATTGTAGAGTTTACTTTTTTTGAGTGCAGTGTCATTAAGGGTAGTGTGGTACAGTAGAGTGGAGGCGCATGTCATACTGTCGTACAGTGTAGTGCCATAGAGTGCTGTAAATTAGAGTGGAGTACAGTGGAGAGTGTTACAGGGGAATAGTGTACAGAAGAGAAAATGTACAGTGTTGTGGCATAGAGTGGATTGTTGTACAGTGGAATGGGGTAGAGTGGAGTGGTGTAGGGTAGAGTGGAGTGTCTTAGAGTACAGTAGAGTGGAGTTGAGTGGAGTGACACAGCGTACAGTGGAGTAACTTATTATATATTGCAGTGGCATGTTGTTTAGTACAGTGGCATGGAGTACACTAGAGTGGAGAGGCATAGTGAAGAGTTGAGTAAAGTGTTATAAAATGGAGAGGCATTTGCAGAGTACAGAGGTGTGATATGGTGTGTTGTACAGAGTTGGAAAGTATCTTAGAGTGAAGTAGAGTTTTGTGCACTGGGGTGTAGGGGCATATAGTGGAGTAAAGGGTCATACATTGTAGTGTAGGGGAATAGAGTTGAGTACAGCCTTGTGGAATGGAGTTGCATAGAGTGTAATAGAGTGTGATACAGTGGAGCTGTGTAAAGTGGATTGTTGTACAGTGCCATAGAGTGAAGTAAAGTGTTGTGCAGTGGAGCAGAGTGGAGTGGAGTCCAGTGGAGTGGCATAGCATAGATGGGAGTAGCATGTTCTAGAGAAAAGTTGTGTTGAGTGAAGTAGTCTCTGGACTGACGTAGTATACAATGGAATAAAGTTTGTATAGTGGATTGGTGTGTGGTACAGTGTATTGGACTGGTATGCTGTGGAGTGTCAAAATGTGTTGTAGAGAGCAGTAGAGCAAAACGTTACAAAGTGGCTTAACGTGTTGTACAGTGGAGTGGAGTAGAGTGGAGTGCAGTACAGTATGTTAGAATGGAGTGGGGTAGACTGTCATATAGTTGAGTGGCATAGAGTAGCATATAGTGCAGTGGCATAGGGGGCATTAGAGGAGTACAGTGGAGTACAGTTGGATTAGTGTCTCATAGAATTGAATATATTAAATGGGGTGGAGTGGCACAAAGGGAGTTGCATAGAGCATTTTTGAGTGTTGTAAAGTACTATAGAGTAAAGTGGAGTGCTGTATACTAAAATTGAGAGGAGTACATTGTACAGTGTAGTGCTTTACAGTGAATCATAGTGTGGTACAGTGGAGAGGCATAGACTGTTGTTGAGGGGAGTATAGTGTTGTTGACTGGAGTGCCATGGAGACCCGTAGAGTGGAGCTGAGTAGAGTCGAGTAGCGCATAATGGAGTAGTGTACGGCAGAGTGGCATAGAGTGGCGTGGTGTACTGTGCAATACCTTTCAGTGGATTGGCATAACTTGGAGGGACATAGAGTGAAACAGTGTAGAGTGGATTGGGGTGGAGTGGAGTTATGCACAGTGGCATACATTGGAGTGGCGTTGACTGCAGTGTCGTAGAGTGGAGTGGAATACTATACAAGTAAGTGTACAGTGGAGTGCTGTAGAGTGGAGCGAGGTATAGTGGATTGGTGTAGAGTGTATTGGAGTACAGTGGAATAGAGTGCATTGGAGTGGCATACAGGAGAGTGGCGTAGAATGGAGTGGCGTTCTATAATGGAATATTGTACGGCGAAGTGGTGTACAGCCAAGTGGAGTACTAGTGGAATATCATACAGTAGAGTACTGTACCCTGAAATAGCATAATATCATACAGTGACCAATCACCGCAAAACTTTCCATCCTCTGCCAATGTAGAAAAATAGCTATAGGTCTGGAAAATGTTGTGGAGAGTAATCAAATGGGGGCAAAGTTATTAGAGACCAAAATTCAGAAGAACATCAATAGGTAGTTATAATTAGGACCTAGTTTCCATAGGAAAAGCGTTTTTGATTTGCCAATATCTTTGGCGTCGTTTGACGAATCTTCGCGAAACTTTCAAAACTAATGGGGTGGTCAGGTCAGCTGCTGTGTTGAAAGTTTTGAGGTGATTCGTTAAGCGGGGGCTGAGAAAAAGGGGGGATCCCAACACACGTTTTCTCAATGTTAATTTTCATGGGAAACTTTAGACACGGCTACAGCCCGACCTGCTGAAAGGAAATACACCAAATTTGGCAAAAAGGTAGGTCTTGGCTCAGAAAGCTCACTTTTTGTTAAATGGTGTAAATCTGTTCAGTAGTGCCTGAGAAATTTAAATATTTCTCAGATATACAACTTGGGACGCGAAAGATCCACATACCATCCGCATCTCGTGCCTGCAATCTGATTGGCTGCCAACACTTCACTTCAGCTCTTAAACACAAGCAGCAGAACATTCACCCAATTTTAAACAAAGGAATCCCGCACTGCATGTACAGCATCCAATGCAAATCTTATTCAAAGTAGCCCATAGAAATGGGTCTCCCGTGTTTTCTTTTAACCACCAGCCTTTGAAGAAGAATGGGAAATTCAAAACGTATTGGCGTTATGGTGGAGAACTGTGAGAGCATATCGGGAGGGGAAAGCCTGCATACCTGTGATCTGGGCTATGCTTGAGGCCTGCTTTCAGTGTCCGAGTGCACCTCGCATCAGTAATCAAGCAGGAGCCAGGATCTAAAGGCAGTGTTCTGACTGCTAAGGCTGCACCACCCTGATAACCAGAGGGCCACTGGGGGCAAGCATTCAGCAGTCCTCCTAGGTGGGATGTTGGCAGAGGATGAAGGAGGCTTGAACCGACCGAGGCTCAATCGTCAGCTCTTAAACACAAGCAACAGAACATTCACGCAATTTTAAACAAGGGGTCCGGCACTGCATGTTCCAGCATCCAATGTACATCTTATTCAAAGTAGCCCATAGAGGGCCCACAATAAAAGAAATGCGGGAAAACAGTGAAGGGTCTTGTGTGTTTTCTTTTAACCACCAGCCTGTGAAGAAAGATGGAAAATTCGAAACACGTCGGCATTATGGTGAAGAACTGTGAAAGCATATCGGGAGGGGAAGCCTGCATACCTGTAATGTGGGCTGCGTTTAAGGCCCGCTGTCAGTGTCCGAGTACACCTCGCATCAGTAATCAAGCAGGAGTCCGGATCTAAAGGGGGTTTTCTGACCGCTATCGTAACTGTGAGTGCGCATTGTGCATCAAGAACACCTGGGAAGTGCCATGTCAGCAGATGCTATACGTGGGAGGGAGCTGGCAGCCCTTAATGCGTTTGACGACTCCCCGGCCGGGGATGTAGCTGTGTCCACATTGCAGGAAGTGGCAGAGAGTGGAAGCGCTAGTGTGCGTGAGAAGTTCAAAAAGCTTGAAAAACGTATGAGGCGTGAACAGTCGAAATGGTGGGAGCACCGCTCCCTGAGCCGCTATCTGGAGATCAATAGAATACCTAGTGGGCTGCGAGTTATCCTGACCCAGATATGCTCAGGGAGTGGGCGGAGTGTAGTCTTGACTCCACCCGTCGGCATGTGCAAATATTGGTACGATATGCGGATAGTGACCGTGTGAGTACTCAAGCAATGATTGAGGAATTGAATGCAGAGATTGAAGCCATGTGCACTGAGGAAATTGCGGAATGCACCAAGCTAAGGAGTGAAATGATGGCAAGGTTACAGAAAGAGGGGGAGATAATTAGAAAAAGGAACACATTCAAGTTTCAACGCGACAAGGCTGATTATGCTGAGGGGCGAATTTTTACGTTCGCGAAAATATATGACGCTATAAAAGCCAGTACAGCGTTTAAGGCTGTCCCCCCATCGCAACCGGCCATTTCCAAAGCCATGCCTGGCTTGGTTCAACAGGAAGATAGGTCTGAATCTAATCTCAGCTCTAGTGTGGAAAGTGACATGGACTCCAATACTTCACTGGTGGAACCCCGGCTGGGGTTTACCCGGTTCTCGCTGGCCCAAGAGGTGGAGTGTCTACGCAAGGACAGACGCGAGACTCTTCGCCCCAGGGTATGAGCGCAACAAAAATCAAAAGCCGCAATGCCAAACGCTACGAGCGCCGAAAAGCCAACTCAAGGAAAAAGTCAACAAAAAAAGAAGAATTTCAACAGGCGGTGGAACAAGAAGTGAGCAACTCATCGGCAATATCAGGTACTGCTCTTTCTGTTTTAAATGTTACCAACACTAAATTCACAGCATCTGAACTGCGTATCCTATCAATGGGACTAGCTTATTGTCCTCCTAGTGACTTCAACTATGTCAATATTAGGATAGATTTATTCAAATTTGTCCGTAAATTGAAGCTACTAAAACATTTTGCTGGGAGTAAGACATGGGCAATTGGGGTGCGAGCAGAAATAGACAACCAAGGGCTCTTGGTGCGCGATGCCCCGTTGCTACATGACATGGAATCCCTCAGATGCGAACAATCGATTTCACAGAGCACACCTGAACAACCGAACGCCAATCTAGGGCGACTCACCATCTTCAAGCCACGCTCCACCTACACGCCTGTTATGTTGTATGACAATATAGAAATATTCCATGAGGCAGCTATTAAAGAAATCAAGATGCTATACACCAAAATGCTTAAAACTAAGCAACACAAATACCAGCAGAACGACCAATACACTAAACTGGTTAAAAAGATCCAGCAAGATGACAATATCATTGTCAGGCAGTCGGATAAAGGGGGCAATATTGTGTTATGGCCCAGACAACTCTATCTGGAAGAAGCCCTCTCTCAATTGAATAACTCTGACGGCTATAGACATTGCGATGTGGGGGTAGTAAGAAAAGCCCAGACAGACTTCTACTCCTTGCTAATGGGGTGGCGGTCCTACGGTCTTATTAGCATGGATGAACTGAAGTTCTTAAAAAATTACCACCCCATCACGCCTGTTCTGTATCTGATCCCAAAAATTCATAAGGATCCTGCGAAACCCCCTGGTAGACCTATCATTGCAGCTTGCGGGGGTTTACTGGAGAATACAACAATTTATGTGGACTCATTTTTACAAGAGCACGTGCAAAACTTACCATCATTTGTCCAAGACTCCAGTGACTTCCTCTGCAAAGTTAAGGATATCCAGTGG
Source organism: Lissotriton helveticus (assembly GCF_964261635.1). NCBI lineage: Eukaryota > Metazoa > Chordata > Amphibia > Caudata > Salamandridae > Lissotriton > Lissotriton helveticus. Next base: position 845,960,794 of record NC_136059.1, on the reverse strand, counting down.
GATCCAAACTGGTGGCTAATAACTTTAGATGTAACATCATTGTACACCAGTATTGTGCACCGGGATGGAATTAGAGCTATTGAATTTTATTTGGGACAAAGACCTATTATCATGTCAGAACACAACAGGATGCTCTTGTCTATGATAACTTTCTGTTTGAACCATAATTTTTTTATGTTCAATAACCAGAATTATCAGCAGGTCAGGGGGGTACCCATGGGGGCCTGTTTCTCTCCCAGTTATGCCTGTTTGCATATGGGCTACTGGGAGAGACAGGTCCTCTATGGTGAGCACGCTGACATTGCTGCAAGTTTTATTGTTCAGTGGTATCGTTACATTGACGATGTGTTTTTAATTTGGTGTGGCACACGAACACAAGCTGAACAGTTTATTGATACTCTCAACTGTAATCAATTTAACTTGGCGTTTACATCAGACATCAGCCAATCTCAGGTACACTTCCTTGACATCACCATTGAGATCAATAAGGGTAAAATACAGACCAAGCTGTATAGGAAGCCAGCGACAGGGAACACTGTGCTCCATGCCAGTAGCCATCACCCCGCCCATTTGATTCGGAGCATCCCCTACGGGCAGATGCTACGAATCAGACGTCTGTGCAGTTCTGACGCACAATGTAGCCAAGCTCATGAAGCTAGCAAAAGTAGATTTTTGGCTAGGGGCTACAAGACGGGGGAGATTGACAAGGCTATGAGTAAGGCAAATGCACTGCCCCGTGATCTGGCCCCTGAGCGCAAGCAAAAACCTAAATCCATGGAGGCACATGACAAACAATCCGTGAGACTGATCTGGGCTTACTATAAGCAACATGGCGCACTCAGAAAAATTGTTGCCAAACATTGGGATCTAATCAGATGTGACCCTATTATAGGAGGAAAAATGCCGGGCAAGCCATCAATCACCTTCAGGAAAGCATATTTTATGAAGGGTGCCCTAGTTAAGTCTAGTCCGGAGGTGGTTACACTTAAAAACTGGATGGATAAAAGCAGGGGCTTCAGAAAATGTTCCAGCTGTAAGGCCTGCCTTCATGGGATCAACAAATCAGAATACTCTATTCCCTTTTCAGCTACCCCGTGCAAGATTAATAAACAACTAACTTGCAAGAGCGAATACGTGGTGTATGTGCTGGAGTGTCCCTGTGGCCTGCGATATATTGGTAGTACCAAGTTGCAGGTTCACAAGAGGATACTCCAGCACATACGAGCCATTAACACCAATGACTCCGCGTATCCGGTAGCTCGGCACTTTAAAGAGTAGCATAATAACAACAGTGCACTATTAAAATATTACGCCATTGATTCTGTGGGCCCTCTGAGGAGAGGAGAGGACAGAGAGGGAACTTTGAGAATGTTAGAGGCCAGGTACATCTTAGAGATGGACAGCAAGACACCAGGTGGTCTCAACTCAACGGAGGATTTTTATACTTGCCTTTGAACCACACTTCCCTTTCATAGTCTCTTTTTAGCGCAGATCAGGGACTTAAGTTCACGGACATACTATATAGCTGGTTACAGGATACTGTACATAGGGTTATTTAACTGTTTTAACAACATAGGCCCTATGCTTGATGAGCAATGTGGACTCAGTAGTCAAACATCATAGCCTAGGATTAGGCTAAGCAATAAGAAAAAAATACTAACCGTAAAGAAAACAAACTCATTTTATGTTTATCACTATGCACTATCACTTTGGTTGCAATATATTGAATGTTCCCCTGTAGGCTAGCAAAGTGATGATATTACCATTTTTATAATAACATTGGAGGCTGCGATAACGTATTTAGACAGGTATTATCTCCTCCATGGGATAGTCACAGTAGTGTGTGCCAATCATCATAAAATGTGCAATATTTGAATATGGACATCAGTGTTTTCCTTATCAGAAGTTTAAATTTATTTTACTTTTGTACGGTCTTATCCTGGTTTTATATTGGTGACTTTTTTCCTGATATATAATTATAGACAACATTATAAAGTGCATATTTTTTTAAATGGATATTTTATCTTGTAAATATGCCTATTATGTGTTCTTAAACCCCATTTCTGGATACAACTGTTTACATTTTATTGTTTTTGCGCATGTACAGTGGCTAAAACAAGGATTATCCCGCAATTTGAGTAGCCTTCCAGTATGTTTTTCATGTCTATGAACTTACTGCAGGAGCATGTGATTAATGCAACCAATCACGGTTTAATTATGTTTGCATTTGCACTTTAATTTTTGCCTTCCCTCCCCTTTGCGTCATGTGGCCAAGGCCTCTGTGAAGGCCGAAACGTTTTGCTGAGGTGGGCCTTCCACGTTATTGAATAAAACTACTGCTCACCTGGGTCTTCCTCTTTTCTTCTGCGCCGTTGGTATCCAGTATAAGGGCTCCTGGTGGGAGAATGTTGAGATCGTGTTTATATAAATATATATGTATGAAACAAACAAAGCCCTCGAGCTTCAAGAAGGCACTCGACGCTCTCCCAGCTTCAATGAGCAAGCCCTGCTGTCACTCGCTTTCCTGGCATTCATCAATTACAATCATGGTCCGACGCGTTTCAGGGCCGGCACGCCCCTTCCTCATGGACAGGCAACGGGGGGAAATGACGACTCGCCTCTCATTGAGCCTACTAAAGGAGTTATTTACTTACCTCTCTGGGACCGTAATTACCAGCATTCCGCTGGATGTCAAACTGTGCCACGCCCACTTAGGGCATTTCTTCATCAAATAAAATGGTGATTGAAATGAGAGGTGAGTGGTCATTTCCCCCCGTTGCCTGTCCACCTGTCCATGAGGAAGGGGCGTGCCAGCCCTGAAACGCGTCGGACCATGATTGTAATTCACGAATGCCAGGAAAGCGAGTGACAGCAGGGCTTGCTCATTGAAGCTGGGAGAGCGTCGAGTGCATTCTTGAAGCTCGAGGGCTTTGTTTGTTTCATTTATATATATATATATATATATATATATATATATATATATATATATATATATATTCCCTTGCTGTCCTCGAGCATTCCTTGCCCCTCCAAAACGAGAGTTGTGTCGTTTGTTAGACTCCTCGAGCCGAGTCTCATTAATACTTCAAAGAATGACGATGCCGTGTGCGGTTTTTAACTTTTATTTTCGGTCGCTACCATATATATATTCACTGAAAAAAACATAGGTTTCAAGGGCGTTATAGTTAGTTGGATATTTCACTCGTACAAAACCAGTAAAATTCCCCTGTTATAGTTAGTTCAGCTAACTATAACTCGCGCGCCCTCAATGCACTGCTGATGACGTCACATATTACATCACTCATGACATGGTTAGTGACATGACTCATGACATCACTGATGACATCTCAAATGACATCACTGATGACATCACTGATTATATCATCCAGTTAATGTATGTTTTCCGGAAAATTAAATATGTTTTATATATGTACATCTCAAGGTCGATGGAAGAATAAATGGGTATATAAGTGTCTAAATGGATGATTCTTTTTTGTAAAACTGATTGTATAACTGACTGATTAAGTGTATCTTCGTGAATACATGGATTAGTGAGTAATGTTTAAATATGTAAATATCTGGATCAGTTTCTCACTTTGTGTATAAGTGACTGCATGGGTTGGTAAGTAGCTACCTGAGTGTCTATATGGGTTATTACTTGTTTTTTTTTAGTATCAGTATGAGTGTCTGAGTGTCTATATGGTTCAGTGGGGGTGATTATTTAGTGCATAGATGCATGAATGAGTGAGTCACTGTTTGTATGTGTTGAGGACTGTATGGGTGAATGAGTGTGTGTTAGTGAGCGGATGACTGTCTCAATAGAGTCTTTATAAGTAACTACATTTATTTTAAACTAGTATATGTGAATATTGATGTATATAAGTGAGTATATGTGAGAGTGAGAGATTTGAAGAGTTCCTGTATGAATAAGTATGTGTTTCTATAAGTGATTGTTTAAAAGAGTAAGTATGTGTAAGTTTCTGTAGACGTAAGTGTGGTGGTGTATGTGTATAACTGTTTATGCAAGTAAATGGATGTTTGATACTTTGTTAGCATGTGTGACTATGTGTGTGAGTAACTATGGATGAGTGGCTGTGTGTAATAGGATGTATAGGTATATGAGTAGATATGATGAATGAGCACATGTATGAGTAACTGTATAGGACTGTTGGTGAATGAGTGGATGTGTATGTAGATCTTGGATTTACTGAATAGGTTGTTGTATCTGGTATTGATATGTCCATTGTTTTGAAAATGTTAGTTTCTATTTTTGAGTGTGTGTATCAAAGGTCATATTAGGTTGAGAGGAGGTCTGCCACTCTATCACAAGGATGATGTCATTATTTCCCCAACTTAAAACACACCACAGGGCGTGTTTGCAAACGTCACCTCAGGCCCCGTCCCCTCTCTTCACCACTGTGTAAACGTGCCCTGTGGCCGTTTTAAGTTGGGAGATTAAATCCTGTTGAATCCTGAGGGTCCTTAGGGTCAAACTAGCCCACTAGGTACCTCCAGTATGTGCCACAGAGCTGCGTTGTAGAGAGGTGTAAAAAGGGGCATGGCCTCTGAACACCTCTCTGCAACGCAGCTCCCTGGCGCGTACTGCAATTGCCTGGTGGGCTAGTTGGCCCTCAGGGACCCTCAGTATTGAAGGGGAATTAATTCCCCAACTTACAACTCACCAGGGGGTGCGTTTGCACAATGGTGAAGGAAGGGGGCGGGGCCTGAGATGACATGTCTGTAAACATGCCCTGTGGTGTGTTTTCAGTTGGGGAAATAATTCCTCTTCAATCCTGGGGGTCCCTGGGGTCCAACTAGCCCACCAGGTACCTCCAGTATGCACCAGAGAGCTGCGTTGCAGAGAGGTGTTCAGAGGCCACGCCCCTTTTTATAACACTTTTAGAACCCACCAGATTAGATCCATCACCCTCTCTGACCCACTGCTGGCACTCAAACAATACCTCCGTATCACCGACTTCCAGATTTCCTGGTTCCTCACTTATCATCATAGTTCCTTCTTTCCGATTTGTACTTTTCATGCTGAAGAATTTTTTCAATTTCAGTTTCCGTATATATTTGAAAAAGTCAATACGTGCTTGCCTATAATTGAAATTAGTGCACTTGGAATATGACAGTCCCAAGGATAGGATTGTTGTTTCATCCTCACTTAAAACCAGATTTGTTAAATTTATAACAGTAGTTGATGCTACTGCTTCTTCCAACCCCGGCGCTGATAGAATTCCTTCTTCTTCTTCACTGACCGCAATTCCATGCCCACCCCGTCGGTTTTTCCGTTTCCTTGATTTTCTCTTTTTTGATTTTGAAAGTTCCATCTTGTGCTTTGAGTCCGGTCCTGGTATAAAAAAACGAAATGCTTCAATTATAGAGGGCGGATGGATCGTGGTCATAACCTGAGTAATTCCAGCTTCAGAGGCAGTTTCAATATCAGAACTCATTAAAGAACTCGCTTCTGATGTATCTCCTTTTTCCGTCTGTACCGTGCTACTCGCACGGTACAGGCGGTATATATGTATTTCTTTATTTATAATACATGGGATTTTGTAATCTCTACATAAATGGCAGGCTCTGATTTCTTGATAATCAGCGACTTGTGACGCACCCGGTCGCTGAGTATAAAGAAAAGAAGTCAGAACTCGACTATTATAAATTATTACTGTTGAGTTCTGGCATTGCAATGCCTGCTGCCAAAGTCAGCAGCTGAGGTGAAAGGTGGGTCAGGTAATGGAGCATAAATTGCTTTCAGTTTCTATTTTTGGTCAATTCTGGTGTTTTTTTAGTGTTTTCAAACCTTAAAAAAACAATGATTATCAGTGGTTACACATTTCTGCGCCTTTAAAAACAACAGAAACAGTGTTTTTGCTGGTATTTATGGAATGCTTTGCTTTTATTATTGATTGCTTTCTGTACTGATAGTGCATGTGTATAGACAGTGTGAGTAAAGGGTATATGAGGTCCAACTACATTTTTACAAAACAATCTTATTGTAGTACACCATTCAATACTTCTTTAGTGAGTATTTGGTCATTCACACTCAATCTTTCCTTCCCATGTAAACGTTTATCTGTGAAAAGACCCTCTCAACATTGGCACTTGAGCAGGCAACGCCAAAACAGCCAGTACACAGTGTACTAACTCTGGCCACCGACATAGCTTTCCATGCCAATACTGGTGCACCTGAAGATTGCAATTCTCTGGGACAGGTTCTGCAACATATGTGTTAAACATGGTGCATACGTCCTCAGTTATTTAAGCAGTCAAAAATTAAGCAGTTGTTTTCAAAGTCCGGAGAACATTCCCTTTTATGGAAGGGATCTAGAAGTTGTGCAGAGTGCCTCAGGGAGGCTTCTTGCCCTCAAATGCCTTGGTTGGTGAAGCGGCATTTCTATGCATCACTACAAGCCATCTCTCATGCACTGTAAAATAAAATTTCATAAATTGCTCCTCAACATTTCTTTGCTTACCAAGTGCCAAAAATTCCAACATGGAACATGTTACAGTGTCAGTCACTAATAATTTCACCCAGCCTACTCTCAAGGATATGTTTCACATCTACACAAATTACCCTGGATACTTTGTAGACAAGGTTGTTTTCAGACTCTATGTTTTGATTATGTTCACTACAGCAGACATGTTTTCCTGTAAAAATCTAAGAATGCAGTAGTGTACTTTTTCACATTACTATCAATAGGCAACCAAAGATACTCACAATTCTTGCCTTTGGCATCACAACTAAGCTAAAATTCTGTAAATGGTCACCACATGGATAATATAGAATTCACAGCCTGTAGCTCATTGAACCATTGGCTAATGACACAGTTGGGATGAGTCTTTCTTTGATGCCACACAAAGCACAAAATGAGAAATATTTGCGTTTTAGTTCCAGTGCATAATGAAACAGTGCCCCAGAATGGACTACAAAGTCAATAGCATTCTTCATTAACTCTGAAGATTATAAAGATGCTTTCAGCATGCCATCTAGCAAGTGTCAAGGATCTCTTACAGGGAAGCACTTTAGCTCAGTTATCAAATTTTGACAGGTCAGCACGCAACTTTATATACATAGCTGAATTACTGAAAATACAAACAATATCACTCGAATATGTGTTGAACTTGGTAGGAACTTTTTGCAGCAGCATTGCAAGTGGCACTGCGTTCCATGTTTTCCAAATGTCTGCTGTCATGTTTTCACCACTATCTCAGATGCTTGGTGACAGCACTCCTTTCACATATAACTGTCACTACGCTTTGCATTGAATGTTTAAAGCCAAGGGTGTTTGGCAATTTACCTACTATCAATACTGGTTCACTAGAAAAGGGGGCTGATGTGTCAAAGGGTTTCACCCATTCTCTGTCTATGGGTAAATGTGATGGTACATATTGGGAAAGATTATTATGAAACCAGCCAGTTTACCTATCAGTGATAGAACCAAACATAGCCAAAATATCAAATGTAATTGTCATATTTCCTGATACTCAACAGTTTATAAAATAATTACATAAGACCAAAAACATTCTTCTAAACCCTGCCTCTTTAAACCTAAGACCACAAAACTGAATAAAGCAAAAGGAAGCAGAAACAATAGTTCAGTGACATCCCTAAACAGCAAAACTCAAGTAGAATTATGTTAGCCCAGTCTTTCTTGCTGTTGCCTTTTATAACAAAGTTACATTGTATTGGCCTCTTCAGGAAGAAATACAAATGAATCTTTTACTCTCCTTTTCCTTCCTTGGAATGGCATTTAGTTTGTGGTTGTGAAGGTGTTTTTTCAGTATTTATATGTTTACACTGGTGAAGGCTATTTTCCTTTCAGTGGGGTGTTATCAGTTATTATAGGTTTAAACTGAGGTTCCGTGAATTCTGAACCCGTTTCATAAAGGTCATGGTTTCGTTACGAATTTGATATTAGCGAACCGTAACTAGTTAGTGCGGCAAGTATGAGTGTTTTCGTCATGTTAGACCGATGGATTCACTATGTATTTAGGGATTTCGTTCTGAACCCTTGGGTTCCATTTTGTGTATGGCAGCCATTTTGTGGTTGCCCTCACATAGGCCGATGACTGTGGCTGAACTAGTATTTTAAGGACATGTACACCTTAGCTCGAGTTCGTGCTGATTCCTGTTTGACCTGAGTGAACTGACCCTGTTGCCTGAAGCTGACCTTGTTAAACCAGTTCCTGCCCTTTAGCTGATCAAGATTAAGGATCAGAGCACAGGACATCATAAAGTTTTACTGCACACAAATATGCCTTATCCTACTCTCACCTGTTTCTGCTCCTTTCTTTATGGTCTATTTATGATTGGGTTGTGGCCTTTTTTATTATGGGTTTGTTCGATCTGTCTAAAGAAGAATGTTGGGTTTGACCGATGATTGATCATGGGCTGGGCAACTGAAAAGTGGGTTTTACCATCATGCGATACCTCTGGTGTGGATACATGTGATTGGACAGTTTGTAAATGTTAGGTATTTGTCTGGAATGTGATTTTTGGCATAAAAAGGGATGACTTGCTTTGTAAAATTGAGCAGTCTCCTGAGAACTCATACCGTGATGATTTCTAGGACTTCTGTTACTGGCTGCAGCCAATAAATTTGATCTTTGACACCACTCAGAAGTATCCCGTGTCTCTGTATTCTAAGACAGATGAACCCGAAGACTTTGGGCGTGCCCCTGGCGTCGCTCGGTTCTAAAACCCGGTTCTTCAGTTGGCGCTTCCAACGTGGGGCGACTTCAGCGGTACCGGTCCAAGCCTGAAGATCGTGAGGAGCTTCGTGAGGAAATTCTGGAGGACGGCCACACGTCATCGACCCCGTCATGTCGAACGTGGACTGAAGGTCTTTTCTGCGAGGCTTCCCGCTTTCCTGACAGCTACGAAGGACTGCTGCCCTGACTGTCGCCCTGTCTTGGACCCATTTGTGATGCTTTGTATGGCGAGACGATAGACGGGTCTTCTGGTGGCGTGACTGATACCTCAGTTAAGTATAAGTGGGTCGCTCCCAGTCCTTAGTTTTTGGTTCTTTGGTTCTTAGTTTGTTTGGTCCTTAGTTTTGATTTGAAAATTGCAATTTCCATAGCCGAGGGACTCGTATATTTGCGAGACTATTGTTGTAGATAATCCCTTGAAGTTTGAAGCTAGATTAGCGAGCGAAGATGCCTAGTCTTAGCAAAATTAGGAGGATATTCTGTTGTGGTCGTAACAGGGATTCCAGATTGGAGGATTCATGTCCGATACCTCCAGTTGGAACCCCGACTTATGAGCTCTATTCTAAACACGGCGTGGGCCCTATTACGTTTAATGGAGTATGGGTCCGTTACACTAGGAAAGATGGGGTTTTACGATGGCCCCAATATGTTAGTTTTGATACTGAGATTTTAGATAATTTAGAAACAAAATTGTTTAAAAAGATAGCCCGGCCGGCAATGTTTGACTCCTTTCGCCTTTGGCGTAAAGAAGCCAGACAACAAGAAATTAAACAAGCTAAAAGAGATAAAGGAGAAAAGGATGTATCAATAATGCAAGCTGCTAGGCAGTTTAAAGAAAACGAAGAAGATAAAGCAATTGAGGTGTCAGATAGGCAACATAATATGGCTATTGATAAATGTTATCCAGCTTTGCCATCTCTTCTTGAGAATGCAACGAAGGACCCTGAGAAGGATCCTTTGATGTCACATTTGTTGAGATTACCACCCCCTTATGCACAGAGTGCTACAGCACCTCCGCAACCTCCAGTTGCACAACCTCTTGTTGCTGTTCAGCCACCGGCTCCTCCTCAGCTGGTTCTTTCTTCTATGGCGGAGCCTCCTCTGGGGCCGCCGACTTTGCTATCAGTTTTGTCTGGAACTACTTTGCCTTATTCTCCTGTACCTTCAACTTCTCTTGCTACTAACCCTACGCTTCTATCACCTCAAAATACTTTGTCTCCTGTCCTTATGACAGCTTCTCCTTCTGCTCGACAACGAATGACTGATACTGTTACTGGTCTTTTGGCTCCTTTCTTTGGGTCATTGAGTATGACCCCTGTTTCTGCACGTAAACAAATGAGTAGTCAGCTACCTGGTCCCAAAGAACGGGCAGTGTTAGATCTCTTGGCTCGCAGATGGGTTTCGAATGTTTCAAGGTATAATTTAGAGTCAGTTATGGATGTTTTCCAGCAGTGGGAAGCACCCAAGCAAAGGTATGTTTTTGAAGTTATGTGTACTTTCCTTCGTGAGGAATGGGAAGATAATGATTTGAGTTCAGTCCCTGTAGAGTTGCTAAATGTCCAGTCTGAGTTTGCGAAAGGGACGATAGTGGGTCCCAGAATTGAGGAAGCAGTTGCGATGGTACTTGCGTTTAGGATCGATTTCCCTTCTCAGCAACTGTTTGAGCCTGATTCCGCAGTTAGGAGAAAGGTACGACAATATCCAATGAGAGAGGTTCCCCCAGTTTGGAGAGAAGGGGACCCAAACGCTAATCCAGCTGTTCTGCCTCATTTTCAGAGAGTATCGGTACATGTGCCATGGAAGAGAGTAGAAGTTTTGGCCCTTAAACAGTCTTTACCTGATCCCCGTAAGAATCCAGCTGGCTATTACAAAGAATTGTCCCAGACAGTTGACGCATGCATCATGAATTTGGCAGATATAGATATGCTGTTGGGTAATGTAGTACCTCAACCTCTATGGGCAAAGATTCGTCATGAGGATCATGCAATTGAATTAGGTGACTCATGGGTCAATATTGCTGCTGCAGACGCTAGACAAGTTGGTGGTGCTAAGCCTGAGGCTCTAGTGGCAGATGTACCTGGCAGAATTATAAATCTTATGAAAACAATGATGCCAGCGTTACGAGTAAATTGGGACAAGTTAGCAGCATGCAAACAGAAGAAAGATGAAAGTGTGTCAGATTTCTTCACTAGGTTTGAAGAGACATTTATAGATCATAGTGGCCAAGATATGAGTACGGAAGGTGGACAAAGATTGTTCGTAGATAAGTTTGTCTTCAACTTACTTCCTGAATTGAAGTTGAAAGATTCTGAGAGTTCTTGGGCTGTTTCCTCGTCGGCCCAGATATTGGCGACTGCACAGTACTATGAGAATAGGGACAAGGACGAGAAAGAAAGAGTAGAGAAAAAGACCAAAGACTTAAAGACAAAAGTTCTTTTGCAGCAGGCGTATCCGCCTCGCTCGAATCAGCAAGAGTCATAGCAACGCCCACAGTTTCAGCAACCTGCCCCATTTCAGAGACCACCACAGAATGCTGGGTATTTTCCTCCAAGACCACCCTTGGGTTTAAATCAGTGTGCGTATTGTAGGGAGGAAGGCCATTATAAAAATGAGTGCCCTGTGTTGCGACAGCACGCGAGTGGTATGACGTCCCCAAGAGGCCGTGGTGGTTTTCAGCAAGTGTCTAGGGGTAGAGGACGTGGTGCGTTTCCTCAGAACGAACGTTCCTTTCCCCCACAGAATTCTATGAATTGTTTTGATCAACAGAAAATTGCATCTGGTCAGTCGACTCAGTACTATGCTGATGACTATTATGTTGAGAGTGAGAATGCTGATTATAATGATTGCTAGGACAGCCATGGACAAAGAGAGGGAGTAGTGTCGGTTCCAGTAGATCAGTGTGGGCCTTATGTTGCAGTAGCCACATCAGGTGTGGTAGAGCCTTTTCTTTTGGATTCTAGTGCAGCGAAGAGTTCTATCATGCACTCTAAACTCCCTGGCGCACCTTTGTCTGGCTTAACTAATGTTTCAGTAGGATTCTCTGGCGCCCCAGTTCGTAACCCAGTTTCTAGTCCCTTGTCTCTTTCTATAGGGCCTTATGAGTTGAAAGCACCTCTCATTTTAACGATAGGTTGTGGTGAGAATTTGTTGGATTTGGATTTGTTGAAAAGGTTGCATGCAACATTACGTTGTTCTCCTGCGAGAGTACAGCTTACATTGGGTAAGAAAGTGATCTCTCCAATGTATTTGTCTAAAGATCGGCTTCCACCGGAATTGCATTCTCTCCCTGATACTCTTTGGGCTACTGGTCCTAATGATGTGGGTCTTTTGGAGATTCCACCTTACGTTGTAACGCTTAAAGCGAATGTTAAATTGCCGCGTATTCCCCAATATCGGATTTCTAGCGATGGTGAAAGAGCGCTTTTAGCGATCATCTATGATTTGATTGAGAAAGATGTGATTGAAGAAACAAGAGGTAATGTGTGTAACAGTCCCGTTTTGTCTGTCCTGAAGTGCACTGACTCTACTCAGCCACCTGTTTATAGGTTTGTGATCGATCTTAGAGAGGTTAACAAGATTGTCGTGCCACAGTTTCCAGTTGTTCCGGACATTACTGCTTTGTTGACTTTGATTCCTGCTCAGCTGCCTGGTTTTCGGTTATAGATCTGAAGAATGCTTTCTTCAGCATTCCAATTGCCGAGGAAAGTAGAGATATTTTTGGCTTCTCTTTAGGAGGCCGAAGCTTCCGGTTTAAGAGAGCTCCCCAAGGCTATTGCGAAAGTCCTTCTATTTATAGCCAGGCTTTGAAGACTCAGCTTGATACTCTTGCGTTGCCTGCTGGTACTGCTCTTATTCAGTATGTTGATGATTTATTAGTGGCTGCTGATGATGAGGAAACTTGTAATGAAGCTACTATTTCTTTGTTGCGACATTTGTCGGACTTGCATCATAAAGTGTCACCTTCTAAGTTGCAGTATTGTCGCCAAGAAGTGACCTACTTAGGTCATCTCTTGTCGAAGGAGGGAAGAAGGTTGACCCCAGAACGAATTCAAGCGATTGCTCGAATGACTGTGCCAAGTACACAGAGAGAAGTGCGTGCTTTCTTGGGTATCACGCCGTATTGTAGACAGTGGATTCCGAACTTTTCTTTATTGGCAAAACCTCTATTGGCATTGACTTGTAAGGATATACACAACCCTCTTCCTTGGTCCGACGATTGTCAGAAAAGTTTTTCTGAATTGCGTGATGCGTTGTGTTCTGCTCCAGTGTTGGGTACTCCTGACTACAGTAAGCCTTTTACACTTTATGTCCACGAGAGAGAGGGTTGTGCATTGTCAGTTTTGACTCAACAATTTGGAGATAAGCAACGTCCATGTGCGTATTTCTCGTCGCCTTTAGATCCGGTAGCTAGAGCGTTGCCAAGTTGCTTAAGAGCTACAGTGGCAGCGGCTGTTTCTATCCGACAGTCTGCTGGGCTGGTGATGGATAATACGTTGGTTGTGATGGTTCCACATGCAGTGGACACTTTATTAAATCGAACAAAGACTCAGCACCTTACTAGTGAGAGATTATCGGTTTATGAGTTGATGCTTTTGGCTAGTCATGCAGTGGACACTTTATTAAATCGAACAAAGACTCAGCACCTTACTAGTGCGAGATTATCGGGTTATGAGTTGACGCTTTTGGCTAGTCATGTGCACATCAAGCGGTGTAATGTGTTGAATCCAGCGACATTGCTGCCGATTTCTGTGGACACAGATAGTCAGGAACAGCATGATTGTTTTTTGAGGACGGAAAAGGAGACGAAGGGTAGAGTCGACCTAAAAGACACTCCTTTTTCGGATCCTGATGGTACGCTATGGGTTGATGGGTCATGCTACAAGCCCCCGAATGGTGATACGACTGCAGCATATGCTGTGACGACATTGTGTACGATTGTTGAAGCTGCATGTATCCCACAAAATTCAGCCCAAGCAGCAGAGTTGATTGCACTGACGAGAGCGTGTGTGTTGTCGAAAGGAAAGAGAGTGACTGTGCATACCGATAGTCAGTATGCGTTTGGTGTTGCCCATAGTTTTGGGCGTTTGTGGAAAGAATGTGGGTTTCTTACTTCGCATGGTACGAAGATTCAGCATGGTCAGTTGGTGAACGAGCTTCTCGAGTCACTTACGTTGCCGATGCAAATTGCGATCGTGAAATGCAGTGCACATAAGAAGGTTACCGATGATGTTTCTCGTGGTAATGCGTTTGCGGATGAAGTTGCGAAAGAAGCGGCGAAAGATGTGACGAGTCGAATGTATGTTGCGGGCCCAGCAAGATGGGTTCTGGATAGAGGAATGTGTGAAGATACGATAGAGAGTGTGAAGTCAATTCAGGCTGAAGCTACGGAGAAAGAATTGAGTGTGTGGAGAGAGAGTAAGGGAAAATTGGATTCGACTGCTTGTTGGACTGAGTTGTCAGAACATCAGCGATGGTTGTTACCTGATGCGTATGTGCTTGCAGTGGTTACGATGGCGCATGGAATGGCTCACATTAGTGCGAAAGGGATTTGTAAGTTGTTGGCTCCAGTATGGCAGAATGCTGGAATTCCTAAGTGTGCGGAGAATCTGGTCAAGAACTGCATGGTTTGTCTGATATATAATCCTGGCAAGGGAACTCCAACTCCAGCTGGTCACTTTGCGCCTCCGACGTATCCGTTCAAGGTGCTACAATTGGATTTCATCCACATAGAAAGGTGTAATAATCTAAAATACGTCCTTGTAGTTGTTTGTACCTTTTCGAGATGGGTAGAGGCATACCCCCTGAAAGATAATACTGCCTTGTCCACAGCTAAAGCCCTACTCAAGGAATTTTTCCCCAGATTCGGATTGCCAAGGATGGTATGGAGTGATAATGGAAGTGAATTTGTGGGCCAGATCATGAAGAAAGTGTGTGAGGGTTTGGGCATCCGTCAGAAGTTCCACGCTGCGAATCATCCCCAATCAGCTGAATTAGTGGAATGTTACAATGGCACTTTGAAGCTAAAGTTAGCTAAAATTCAGGCGAGTTCTGGTCTCCAATGGCCCGATGCTTTGCCGTTGGCACTTTTGTCAACTAGAACTACAGTGCATTCCCAAATTGGTCTAAGTCCCTATGAGATCGTGTTTGGCCACCCGACAAATGTATGGGGAGTGCCGAGGCCAACAAAGTTTAGCGAGATTGAACATCCCGTGCTGGTTGACTACTTGTATGATTTGACGGCTAAATTGCGTGTCTTACACCACCAGGTTTACGATACACTTCCTCAAGCATCTGAAGATTCAGGACACGCCATTGACCCTGGTTCCTGGGTGTTGGTGCGCAACTTTCAGCGGACACAGAATGATCAGCCCCGCTGGATTGGACCATTTCAAGTCGTTTTATCGACGCATACTGCAGTGAGAGTTCAGGGCCAGAAGAACTGGATCCACGGTGTACATTGTAAGAGGGTATCATTGCCTCTGCCGTACGACCAGTGGGTCTAGGAGGGTGTTGGTGATTCAGAGACTGATACAGTGCCACGTTACGTTCCATTCAGTGACGCACGTTTGGTTGGGACAAGTTCTGAGCGCGAGGATAACGATATTTTGCAAGAAGCTGTGTCTCCACCTGCACGATTGGACACTACTGAGCCTGAGTTGTTGTTCCGAGATCAGACAGTGCCTGGTAAAGGCCGCTATAATCTACGACCGAGAGCCGATGGACTAATAAACAATTAATTCCTTTTTGCTTTTGAAAAAACGCTCTCTCATCCGAAAAGCAGTTTTGATCTATTTTTCTTTTTTTGAACCGCTATCCGGGTTCAGCTGTAGGGTCGCGGTATGAAGCCTTGGAGTGTACAGCCGTGTAGACATAAGGTCGACGGTTCTGGTTTGTTCTAGGGCGTTCCCTGGACTTACAGACGTATCTCTGAGCCGAAGAGAACCACCTGCCGCGAACAGCACGGTTAGAGGATGGAGTTTTTTTGAGATCGAGAGAGCTGTTGTAGAAATGAACTTGAAGACGAGACTGTGTAGACTAATGAGTAGCAAATGTTTTTTGATAACATGTCTTTTAATGTTACTTAGCATAACGATGTTCTTAGTGGGATATCTTGTTTTTTCTTTCCAAGTGACTTTTGCACCCACCATACAACCTATGTCTTTTCCTACTACTACTTCTTCGTATTCTTTTCATCCTTTGCCTGAACATGAATCTATCAGAAGATTGGAATTCGTTAATAATTCCTTTGTGCAGCTTCTGCATCAGCATCAGTTAGTAGTGAACACCACTAATTGCTGGGTGTGTGGTCTTATGCCTCATACCACGGATAAGGGTATTTTTACCTGGTTCTGCCATTCAGCTATAATGGATCTGTATGGGCATATAAGACGATGTTTATTTATGCCCATGAAGTTTACCCCCTGCGTTCTATGAAAGATAATCCAATTAATAGTGCTCTAGTGAAAGGAATAGTAGATATGATTAGAGGAATCGATTCCTATGAGACTATCCCTAAAGATGAGACAATAGCTTATATTGGTTGGAACGTGACTGGATATGGTGTTAGTCTGAGTGAAAAGCAGCGAAGGGAAAAATCATCCCCGATTTGGATCATGCCCCATCGTGGTCATTTTTGTCTGCAAGGTAATGGCAAGAATCCGAGAGCTCAGTTAGGGAAGAGTGTTTGTACTGAGACGTATGTTTTTGCGTCCCAGACTTCCCCACCATTTTTAGCAGCTAAGGGTACGTATTTTGTGTGCTATGATAGAGCATATACATGGTTGCCCCCTGATTTTTCGGGAACATGTTATGTTTCATATCTGTTGCCCCCTACGTATGCTGCAGCGGCAGATTACCACAGAACTAGAGTAGTTAGAGGTGTCTTCAGTAAGGAAGATACTTCAGGACACGAATTGGGAGATTTTCTTAAGGGTTTCCTGCCGTTTTGGGGACCTATGCTTCATAGTAGGAACATACCGCAATTGACGAGAGTGGTTCAGTCCACCATAGTTGAGACTGCCAGTGCCCTTAGTAATTTGACTGCTGAGCTCCAATCGGATCGTCTTATGACGTTGCAGAATCGAGTTGCGTTAGACGTCATACTTGCAGACAGAGGAGGGGTATGTAAATTGATTCAATCGAGCTGCTGCATTTTTATTCCAGACAATGCTCCTACAGTGTACCAGGCCATTTCCAAGCTGCATAAGATCTCCGAGCCTGTACACATGGACGAAGGAGATTGGTCGTTGATGGGATGGTTTTGGGGATTGTTATCCACTTGGGGATGGAAGATTCTGATGATCATTGAGATGTCTTTAGCGATTCTTTTCCTGTTCTGTCTTTGTGTGCAGTGCGCTCCTGCTATATGTGGCCTCTGTGCTACTACGTGTGCAAGGAGACCTGTCCCAAGAGAGGTACTAAGTAATAGGATTATGCTCCAGCAACATCTTGATGATCTGATGAATATAGACCTGGACTCAGATTGACGTGGGTTTAGGTTATTGCCTATGTAAGGGCAAAAGGAGGGTCTGAGGTTCCGTGAATTCTGAACCCGTTTCATAAAGGTCATGGTTTCGTTACGAATTTGATATTAGCGAACCGTAACTAGTTAGTGCGGCAAGTATGAGTGTTTTCGTCATGTTATACCGATGGATTCACTACGTATTTAGGGATTTCGTTCTCAACCCTTGTGTTCCATTTTGTGTATGGCAGCCATTTTGTGGTTGCCCTCACATAGGCCGATGACTGTGGCTGAACTAGTCTTTTAAGGACATGTACACCTTAGCTCGAGTTCGTGCTGAC
The DNA here is from genome assembly GCF_964261635.1 of Lissotriton helveticus. NCBI lineage: Eukaryota > Metazoa > Chordata > Amphibia > Caudata > Salamandridae > Lissotriton > Lissotriton helveticus. Next base: position 845,943,271 of record NC_136059.1, on the reverse strand, counting down.
TAAGCATGGGCGGATTTTGCGAATTGGCAATCCGCGAAATTGCGTATTTACGGATTCGCAATTCGCAAAATCCGCGAACTCTCACGAATTTTGCGGATTCCTTTTTTTTTGTGTTCGCAAGTGTTTCTGCCATTTCGCGAGGGTTTTTTACCAGTTCGCAAACGCGAACTTACTTGTCGGGTAGCAACGGTCGCGACCATGTTGTTTCTACGTCTGGTTCATCACAGCACCCTCTGTTTCACCACTGCCACCCTCTGCTTCACCACTGCCACACTCTGGCTCACCCATGCCACCCTCTGGCTCACCCATGCCACCCTCTAGTTCATCACTGTAGATTATGGAGGGAAAAGCACACCTGCCCTGCCTCAACTGACATGAATGAATTAGGGGCTGATTAATGTGTCACTGAATTTGAACTTCCAGGCTGGCAGGTGCTTCCTTATCTGTAATTGCTTTCTGTTGCAGTGTAATTTTTTTAACAGGACCTTTGTTGTATACTTGTAGCTATTCTCTGAGCCTGCTGTGAGGGTCAGAGCAGGGTCATAGAATAGTTGCAAGTAGGCAACTGAACTCTGAAGGGGCTCCTCAGGAAGCACTACAGGGAATGGTCACAGTCAGGGTCATACCCTCGACCAAATCTGGCACAGAGAGTGTTCAGTCACCTCAGTATCCATTTCCCCCTGCCCCTGGTCCGACCACTTCTTTATCTCTTTTTTTCTTTCCCTCTCATTAATCCCCAAACCCCCTCCAGTCAAAAATATTTGGGCGCGTTCCTGGAATCGTGTAGACGTAGCTTCCTTGACTGCCTCGCTCTCGGCGTCCAGCCCGGCCCTCGGAGGGCTGTCTTCCCTCGACCAAGCGGCAACCATCAATGATTGGTTGCGAGCCGGCTGTGACCAAGTCGCCCCCCTAAAGCGCATATCATCTAAGCGCACTAAGGATGCAAATCGTTAGTTCAATGACGACTTGAAGATGCAAAAACTTAACCTTCGCCGAGCAGAGCGCGTTTGGCGGAGGGACTACTGCCCAATTTCGAGATCTCACTATACCGTTCTTGCGGCCCGTTATAAGAATTCCATACTGGAAACTAAGAAGGCCTATTTCTCTTCTAAAATTCACTCTGCGGAAAATCAGCCCAAATAAATTTTTTCCATCATTCAGGAGCTTGCATACTCGGACAGGTCCACGCTAAAACCCTCTCCCTCACAACTCCTCTGCGATTCCCTTAATTCTTTTTTTCTGGACAAAATTAGTATTATTAGATCTAACATCCCCAGCCCCTCTTCCTCTTTTATCAATCCGCTCTCCCCTCCAGCCACATCTCACTTGGATGATATTCCGCCCCTTACCAGGGACACTTTTCTTTCCCTCCTCTCCTTGGTTAAATCCGGTTCCCCCTTGGATCCCTGTCCTGCTCACATCCTTAAACAGATCTACTCATCCTGCCCCTCACCCCCCATCACGTTTCTAAATAGCTCATTGTCTCAGGGTATTGTCACCCCCTCACTGAAAACAGCGGTGATTTTACCCATCTTAAAAAAACCCGGCGCTGATCCCTCGGTCTCAGCTAATTATCGTCCCATCTCCCTCCTCCCTCTTCTGGCCAAGATACTGGAACGTCATGTTGCAAGAACCTTGACTTCCTTTATGGAAGCGAACTGTGTCTTGGCCCCCAGGCAGGCCGGCTTTCGACCCGCCCATTCCACGGAGTCCGTGGTTCTGTCAGTCTTGGACAACCTCAGGGAGGGAATGGACACCAGTCAGCCCCAGGCCCTGGTCCTCCTGGATCTTTCCGCCGCATTCGACACGGTAGATCATACCATCTTACTTTCCCGTGTCGGAGCGGCGGGCTTCGGAGGTGCGGCCTTGGTCTGGCTGTCCTCCTTCCTGAGCGGCCGCTCACAAGCAGTTTGCATGGGTGACTATTCTGCCGATTTCCGGCCAGTACAGTACGGGGTCCCTCAAGGATCCTCCCTTTCCCCATTGTTATTTAATTTATACATTGCCCCTCTTATCTTTGCCTTACAGCAGCGGGAGGTCTCTGTGTTCAATTATGCGGACGACCTCCAGCTCATTTTTTCATTATCCTCTTCCCCTGCTTCTATATCTAACTTTCAATCAGTGATGACCTTCATTCAGGACTGGATGAACCACAACCACCTGAAATTAAATCCCGATAAAACGGAACTGGTGTTGACAGGTGGTTCCTCCAGTCCATGGTCTTCTCTCTTTTGGCCTCCCTCTCTAGGTTCCCCGCCTACTCCTTCTTCCTCCGTCAAAACCCTTGGTTTCAAAATTAACGACCAACTTTCCCTTCATTCTCAAGTCAGCGCGGTGGTTTCTTCAGCTTTTCTCTCCCTCCGCACCATTCGGAGAGTTTCCCGGTTCTTTTCCCCTTCCGCCCTTAACTTATCCTTCTGGCGATGGTGACGTCCCGCTTGGACTAAGGGAATGCCATTTATTGTGGCATGCCGCAGTACCTCGTGAGGCGCCTACAGATGGTTCAGAACCAGGCGGCCCGACTCGTCTTTAATCTACCCAAATTCCACCACGTCACTCCCCTTCTTAAATCTTTACACTGGCTCCCTGTACAACAAAGCGTATTGTTTAAGTTGGGCTGTATCATGTTTAAGGTTCGTTCTGGGCTGGCCCCGCCTTCATCAGCTCAGCTATCCAAGATTACACCCCATCCAGAGAACTGCGCTCCTCCACCCACCAACTGCTTGTGATCCCCCGTTTTAAACGTAAAAAATGGGGTGGTTCCAAGTTCTCGACCTTGGGTCCTGCCTTTTGGAACTCTCTTCCCATCCACTTGCGATCCTGCCCCCAGTATTCCCTTTTTCGCAAAACCCTTAAAACCCTCCTATTCACTCAGGCTTTCCTATCTTAACCCTTCCTCTTCCCCCGCCTCTTTCTGTCCTCTGGGTTTGTAGCACTGTTTAGCGCCATGAAACCGCTGGTGTACGTGCGCTGTATAAGTATTTTTAAATTCAAATTCAAATGGTTACTAATGATAAGATTGAACTTTTGCACCTGCTGAGTGCTTTCAGTTTTGCAAAAATCCAAATATCCAGCAGCATCCACAAAAAGTAATCCTTCCAGGCACTACAGGGAATGGTTACTAATGATAAGATTGAACTTTTGCACCTGCTGAGTGCTTTCAGTTTTGCAAAAATCCAAATATCCAGCAGCATCCACAAAGAGTAATCCTTCCAGGTCAAGATCCAAATCAAAGTGACCAGCAAAGAAAGCACTGGGAGGAGCCTGCTGGACAGGAACAGGAAGTTGGAGACTGTGGGGCACTTCCTTCCTCCCCCCCCCCAAAAAATGGACTCCTTGCAACAAAAAAAAGGGCAGGCAAATGTCAACCTGAGGAGTTATTCTGATAAAAATCATGATTTTCAAGGTTTATGCTGCCTGCTGGTGGATTTCTTGTGCGAAATTGCAAATTTTGCAATCTCGCAATTGCGAGATTGTCGCTGCCCGCCGCATCTACGTGTTCGCAAGTGTTTACTCCCGCGAAATTGTATAGTATTCTAGTTGGCAAGTGCGACCAAGCAAAAAATCCGCTTCGCACGGATTTACGAATTTTCGGTAAGTTCGCGAGAGTTCGCAGATTGCGAATTTGCCGAAAATCCGCAAAATCCGCGAGCGGAACGGATTTTACGCCCATGCTTAGTGCTGACTCCTGTTTGACCTGAGTGAACTGACCCTGTTGCCTGAAGCTGACCTTGTTAAACCAGTTCCTGCCCTTTACCTGATCAAGATTAAGGATCAGAGCACAGGACATCATAAAGTTTTACTGCACACAAATATGCCTTATCCTACTCTCACCTGTTTCTGCTCCTTTCTTTATGGTCTATTTATGATTGGGTTGTGGCCTTTTTTATTATGGGTTAGTTCGACCTGTCTGAAGAAGAATGTTGGGTTTGACCGATAATTGATCATGGGCTGGGCAACTGAAAAGTGGGTTTTACCGTCATGCGATACCTCTGGTGTGGATACATGTAATTGGACAGTTTGTAAATGTTAGGTATTTGTCTGGAATGTGATTTTTGGCATAAAAAGGGATGACTTGCTTTGTAAAATTGAGCAGTCTCCTGAGAACTCATACTGTGATGATTTCTAGGACTTCTGTTACTGGTTGCAGCCAATAAATTTGATCTTTGACGCCACTCAGAAGTATCCCGTGTCTCTGTATTCTAAGACAGGTGAACCCGAAGACTTTGGGCGTGCCCCTGGCGCCGCTGGGTTCTAAAACCCGGTTCTTCAAAACCTAAAACAGGATAGCCTAAGCAGAATTAAAGCAGCTGTTTAAAGCAACAAAAATTGAATGTTTCTTTTTTTACTTCTGCTCTATTTTAATAGCTTACATTGACAAGCAGCAGTGGTGAAAGTGGGTGGGTTCTGAGGGGCATGGCATGCACATACTTTTCAAATTTAAGAAAAACAGTTACCCTTCTTTTTATGTAAAGAGAACTATCCTGGGATAGTAAATTCAGAGAACTGAAATGCATCAACGGAAATGTAAGGCTATGAGTCTTCTGTGCTGAGAAACCGAGTGAGGGGCAAGCAGCTAAACAAACCCTCTTGCCAGGACGCCTGCTTGCCTGAAAGAAATGTAAATGTGCACAACTGGTTAATATGCAAATATATAGGGTGTCTGGAAGTCAGTATTGGCTTTGATTGATGGAATCACTTTAAACTTTCTTTTGACAAAGATGTTTTCTTTTTTGAGTGGTATTGCAAGGGAGGTGCTCCAGGCTGAGCTGTGAAGTGTGTGCTTTTACTTGCACTGAACTATCTGGGCATTACTAAAAACGACATTTTGGAAACACTTAATCCTAAACCATTTTGCGCATTTTGTAGCAGCCTTTTTTATACTGTGGGTAAAATTGAAGTTTAAAATAATTACTTACATTTTCACAGTGCTTTCATTCACAGACTGGGATCTCATAGCACTAAACATACATAGGTCCCTATTCTCCACTGCATCAACCAGGATTCAGTTCTGTGGCTCTCTGGTTAGAGACGCAGACCTCTGCAGTGCATTACCTGATAGAGATTTCATAATGTACGATTGTGCATTTCCCACTGATTATCCTAACTTGCCTTTATTTTTCATTCAGGCTGTGCCTTGGTTTGAATGTAGTTATCTGAAGGTGAAAAAACAAAAAAAGTTACAGAATATTTTTTTTTTAGCCACACTTTTGACCCCCCACCACGCTCACTCAACCCGCCCCCCTTTGCGCGTTGCATCAAAATTCCCATTCTTTTTTAATGCACTTTGACCACTGACAAGCAGAGAGAATGTGTTTATTTTTTGCACCCCTTAGATAGAGAAAAACTATAATCGTTCTGTATGTTTCTATACATTCCCAGATACTGAAGCATTTTTTTTAAACACTGAATTGTATTGACTTTCTAATACTTGTTTGCCACAAATATCTAACCGGTTTTTGATGTGTTTAATTTTTCACTAGAGGTTTTATTTCTATTCTTCATGTTTGTAAACATGCTCACTCTTTCATATAAAAGAACTACACACCATCTTTTAAAATGGTTTGTTGGAATGGTGATAGTGTTACCATGTATTGTATGGGATAAAGAACCCCATGGTGTACATTATGAGGATATTGCACGTCAACTCCCAGTTCCACAGCCTTATAAAAGAAACTTGCCCTTCGGCCTCATTACTCTATATAGTTATCCTCTGCATGAATATGGAACTTCTCTGTGACTTGCAGTATCCTTACAATGTACAGCAAATGGTACTTTATCCCATATATAATATATATATATATATATATATATATATATATATATATATATATATATATATATATATATATATATATATATATATATATATATATATATATATATTACCTACTGGCGGTCGCCAGTAGGTATATATAGTTAGGATTTTTTCCCTATGGGATTTTTGAAAATTCTATGTCTAATAACTTTGGCGTTTGTGGACGGAATTGGCTGAAATTTTCTGGAAAATGGAACATTTTGTTTCTGAGCAGCCCTTGGAAATTTGGGGGGGTTTCGTCAAGGGGGGGCCGAGAAAAAAGGGGGGTCCCAAAACGTGTTTTTAACATTGAGTTTTCCATAGGGCGGTTGGCCTCACTTTTAGCCCGAACGGCTGAATGGATTTGCATGAAACTTAGCAAAATTGTAGGGACTGGTAGCCCGATGTGCCTTTTCTAGGTCTCAATATATGTGCTCCAGTGGATTTTGAGAAATTAACGTTTAAAAAAAAGATATATATCTGTAAGCGCGCTCTGGGCAGCGCTCCGGTCCGCGGACCTTAAGCGTACCGGAACTTCGCGTAGCTAAGCTGATTGGCTCTCCGGTGTCTGTCAACATTCTAAACAGTCCGGAGCGGCCGCCATCTTGTCTCTCGGTAGGATTGAGAGACAAGAGGAGGCCAAAACAAAGGCGAAAATGACCATAAGGGGGCATACTAGTTCCTCCCTGACCCCCTAGGTTTAATGTGGAGGTTTTAAAAGGGCCCCGCGGGGCAAAAAAAACAAAAAAAAATTTTAGGTTTTTTTTGCGTGGGGAGCGCCCGGTCCGCGAACCGGGAAGCGTTCTGGGCAGCGTACTACAATGAAAAATGAATGATAGACTTTTCAAATGCTGTATGTTAATTGATTGTTGTTTTTGTTGATTATTTTTTATTTTCTTTATTTTTTAAGCATTTTTTTTTATTGTGATTGTGTTTCATAATTTATTAAACTTTCTAACATTTCATTGTCAGAAATTTCATAATTATCATTGAATATACATTGCAGTCTCTGAGGGTGTAAAATGTCCTCATTTTCAAGGAGGTTATCTACTGCTTGTACACATTGCAGTAGTTCTTTGTCTAAAGTTTCATCGAAAAATTCAATATCATTTTCATCATTGATTTCTTGGCTGCTCTCTTGCAGGACAATTTGAAATTCAACTTTGTGTTCGCCTTCCATTTTGCCTGAAATTTAGATTAAAAAAATATATATTAGTAGAGATAGGGCACTGTTGGGATTAATTTTAGATAGGCAGTTTTTATCAGTGAATTTATCTTTGGGCAGTGTATAGTATCAGAGTGGAAGTAGGAATATAAAAAAGTGTATGTGATTTAACGTAAGTAAATTCATAATTATACAAGAGAAGCCTAACTCCATCCATAACTATAACAGAGAAGTCTATCTAAATCTATAACTACTACAGAGGGATAGTATATAACTATCAGAAAAAGTTTACCATATTAACTTATAGTGCACAATATACTTCAGTTTTAAAAATAAAAACTTACCTTTAGAAAGAAGTTGAAGGAATTAGTGAAAATACTATTGAAATGTACACCAAGAAGTAGTAGTCAAAATGGCTGTGTTTTCTTCTCTTCCTTTATATATATTGAGGTATATAACCAATGAAATGTCAGGTAAAAAAAGTAGAAAATGAAAGTAACATTTTCATTGGTTGTCAATTCCAACACTTCAGATGTGTTTTGTGAAGTAATTTACCTCAGGGTATTTAGAGAGGTCTACAGGCTAAATGGCTCAATGGAATTCCAATCAAATTTGTGAAAATGGTAGGGATTGGTATGTAGTATGAGCTAATCTATATTTGGTGAAATTGTCTCCAGTGGTTTTCTGTGAACTACTTTCCCACCTTTTTTGATGGTGCGCTTCCCAGGGAGCGACCCGGTACGCGAACCGTTGAGCGCCTCGGTTCGCGGACCTTAAGCGTTCCGGGAGTCCACCATTTTGTGTTTCGGTCGAATTAAGATACAAGATGGAGGGCAAATAATGTTCAGAATGGGTAGAAGGGGGCACGGTAGAGTTATCTTGACCCCCTAGGTTTTGTGAGGGTGGCTGAGGAGGCTTATATGTGCGAAAAAAAAACATTTTTTTTAAAAATTTCGCGAGGTTAGCTCCCGGTTCGCGTACCGGGTAGCGCCCCAGGGAGCGTACTTTGTTGAAAATTAGTGAAAAATGTTAGAGTAAAATAATAATTGTGAGTGATTAGATGTAGGGTAGCTCTGAGAAGAGCTTTTGGGTTTAAGTTACATTTAGGTACTTATAAGTAGGTACCAATGCACATTCTTAAATTCAGAGTGAAAATTCTGTTGCCCTCATCTGAGAAGTGAACTCCATCTCCTCTGTAGATATCTTGCATGTAGTAACGCAAGTTATTGTTGTACAGGGAGCCCATTCCATGGTCTCTCATGTAAGCTGAAACAGATTTGTTTACATGCTTCCTCGACTTCTCAATTTGTGGACAAAATTGGTTTGACCACCTCCATTTCTGTCTTTGGCATATATTTGAATATACCAAGGCAGTCTGAGGAAAAAGTGCCATTAATTGCTCAAAGGTGTCCTTTAAAAGCATTTCCAGACCTACACCAGTCAAAGTGCCCAAGTCATTACCTCCACAGTGCACAATTAACAGGTCAGGTTTGGGCAAATGCATAAAGGTTTTCACCAATGGTATCAATTGGTGACATTTTAATCCTCTGTGGCCAAACCACTTAATTTCCACATCTTGTAAATTGAGGTTAGGTAAATTCCTGTTTTCAACGTACCTTTGAGCCCAGTGAATATAACTATGTCCAACAATCCAGACAGAAAACATGGTGAGAGAAGGTTCTCCTGCAGTCAGATGAAGTGTGGCAATGAAATGGCAGTTGAAAAAATGAGAGTGTAAAATGAAAAAAAACTGTGGAGTTTCTGTGTTCATGAAGCAGTAACAGTGATTGGTGGATTTTGATTGCTGAAAACAGAAAGTTAGGGTGCACGGATGTGTTCTTTGAAAGATGTATTTTGAGTGGTCAATAAAAAATCATTAAATGAAAGAATGCACTGGATATGCAGGTGCACTGAGAGTTCAGAGTTCAATTGCAACATTGTTGTGTGAACTTGCAAACAACAGAGGTCTTCCAAGAGGTGGTTGCCATGCAGAAAAGGCAGAAAGGGCAGAGGGGGGAAGGGTTTTCATTTGAAAAAAAGTGAGGGAAGAGTTTTGATTGGGTGACATGAGAGATATGTGTGAAGAATTACAGCATTTCTGTGCTTTTGATAGCTGCAGACTCTGGAGTGCATACCTTTTGCTCTGCTGAAGACAAATTGGTGTGTTTCTGAGACTGTTTTCAAACTCAAAGTATTTGCTAAGGTGAGAAAATATTTCTTTAATTTAGATAGAGAATAGTGTGCTTTAAGGAGAAAATTATGAATTATGTGGCGCAAATTGCTTGTAAATATGCTCCCACCTGTGCATGGAAAATTTAGATTTTGAATGTTTGTGTTACATAGCCATGTTAAAAGTGATACAAACATGCTGCAAAGGCAATCAAAAAACGCTTTTATGTGTCTTAAGGACATTTTAAGTAATTTTCCCATGTGCAGTGTTTTGAAATTATGATTTGAAAATCGTTTTTGGGGAAAAGGAATTGTTTTTAAATTTATGACAAGGACATAATGGTGTATGCTTCTTTATAAGGCAATTGACTGTCCCTGATGTTATTTTTCCCATTTTAATGTAAGACCTTTCTCTGTGGCGCAAATTGCTTGTAAATATGCTCCCACCTGTGCATGGTAAATTTAGATTTTAAATGTTTGTGTTACATAGCCATGTTAAAAGTGACCCAACCATGCTGGAAAGGCAATCAAAAAACGCTTTCATGTGTCTTAAGGACATTTTAAGTCATTTTCCCATGTGCAGTGTTTTGAAATTATGATTTGAAAATCGTTTTTGGGGAAAAGGAATTGTTTTTAAATTTATGACAAGGACATAATGGTGTATGCTTCTTTATAAGGCAATTGACTGTCCCTGATGTTATTTTTCCCATTTTAATGTAAGACCTTTCTCTGTGGCGCAAATTGCTTGTAAATATGCTCCCACCTGTGCATGGCAAATTTAGATTTTGAATGTTTGTGTTACATAGCCATGTTAAAAGTGATACAAACATGCTGAAAAGGCAATCAAAAAACGCTTTTATGTGTCTTAAGGACATTTTAAGTAATTTTCCCATGTGCAGTGTTTTGAAATTATGATTTGAAAATCGTTTTTGAGGTAAAGGAATGTTGTTAAAATTTATGTGCGCCATATGCCCCCAAATTTCTTTTTCAAGGGTGCAGCAGGGTGTTATTGAGACACCCCTGCACCTTTGGAAAAATTCCTAATTTGCGATGAGCAAATTGTTAATCGCAAATTGCACCTTCATTTATATGAGCCTCCTAGCCCATGGAAATGAATGGGTAATTTGCAATTAGCAATTTGCTCATCGCAAATTTGGAATGGTAAAGAATCGCTATTTATTCCTTAAAATTCGCTATTTTGGAAATGCAAAATAGTTATATGATACATATGGCGGTTGATGTCTAACAAGATAAGAAGCTTAGGGATACATTTATGATGACTGGCGCAATGAAGTGGACATCACTTACTTCATTGGTAGAGCTTTACATGTATTATGTCCTCTGTATTCTTCATCAAGCGTAACTTTAATCTGCAATCCTGAGTAGGCCTCACCTTAAACAAACCTCTGGATAGGCCACATCTTATTGTCATCCTGAATTAATCATTTAAAATGCTAGGGACAGATTTATGATAGGTGTATGCCTCTTTTGCGCCACTTAGAAAACACTGTCCATGGGGAAATGACTTAAAATGTCCTTAAGACACATTAATGTGTTTTTTTTAAGCGTTTGCAATTTTTTTGAGTCACTTTTAACATGGCTATGTGACTCAAACAGTCAAAATCTAAATTCGCCATGCACAGGTGGGAGCATATTTACAAGGAATGTGCTCCATGGGGAAAGGTCTTATAATGTAATATGGGAAAAATGACATCAGAGACACTGAAATGCCTTATAGAGAAGCATACACCATTATGTCCTTGTCATAAATTTGCAAACCATTACTTTTCCCCAAAAACGATTTTCAAATCATAATTTGAAAACACTGCACATGTGGAAATGACTTAAAATGTCCTTAATTCAAAATTTGCTATTCCTTATTTTGCGATTGCACTGAAGGATTTGCAAATTTTGCGATTCCTTAAATGCAATGTATCAAACAAAAAATATGTAAAAAATGATATTAAGGATTTGGAAACTACCACCAACTTCTAGTTTGTGGTAATTTGCGAATTCTTTTCAAAAAGCATTTTTTTCCAAAAAACAAAAGGTCCCATATGACGCCCATACATGCCCTTAGGGCATGTATGTGTGCCATATGCCCCCAAATTTCTTTTTCAGGGGTGCAGCAGGGTGTTCTTGAGATACCCCTGCACGCTTGAAAAAATTCCTATTTTGTGATGAGCTAATTGCTAATCGCAAATTGCAACCTTCATTCCTATGAGCCTCCTAGCCCATGGAAATGAATGGGTAATTTGCAATTAGCAATTTGCTCATTGCAAATTAGGAATGGTAAAGAATTGCTATTTATTCCTTAAAATTTGCTATTTAGGAAATGCAAAATAGTTTGATGGTACATATGGTGGTTCATCTGTAACAAGATAAGAAGCTTAGGGATACATTTATGATGACTGGCGCAATAAAGTGGACATTACTTACTTCATTGGTAGGCCTTTACATGTATTATCTCCTCTGTATTCTTCATCAAGCGTAACTTTAATCTGCAATCCTGAGTAGGCCTCACCTTAAACAAACCTTTGGATAGGCCACACCTTATTGTCATCCTGGATTAATCATTTAAAATGCTAGGGACAGATTTATGATAGGTGTATGCCTCTTTTGTGCCACTGTGCGTCACTTTTATGATGCAGCGGCGGTGCTAATTTGCAATTAGCAATTTGCTCATTGCAAATTAGGAATGGTAAAGAATTGCTATTTATTCCTTAAAATTTGCTATTTAGGAAATGCAAAATAGTTTGATGGTACATATGGTGGTTCATCTGTAACAAGATAAGAAGCTTAGGGATACATTTATGATGACTGGCGCAATAAAGTGCACATTACTTACTTCATTGGTAGGCCTTTACATGTATTATCTCCTCTGTATTCTTCATCAAGCGTAACTTTAATCTGCAATCCTGAGTAGGCCTCACCTTAAACAAACCTCTGGATAGGCCACACCTTATCGTCATCCTGGATTAATCATTTAAAATGCTAGGGACAGATTTATGATAGGTGTATGCTTCTTTTGTGCCACTGTGCGTCACTTTTATGATGCAGCAGCGGTGCAAAAGATTTGCTATGAGGCGACAAAATTACAAATTGATGCATTTAGGCAGATATGTCATGGTGTAAAAAAAACGTACCACATGAAACCGATGCAGCAGTGATGCAAAAGATGCACCATGTCGCAAGACAGGCCTCACTTGGGGCCATATGTATCAAGCTAATTAGCATTCGCAAAGATCAAAATTCTACGAATTTCGGCCTTTGCGAATGTTAATTAGACAAATGGTATGTATCAAACAAGTTTGATGCAAAATAAGGAGTAGCAAAATTTGCTATTCCTTATTTTGCAATTGCACTGAAGGATTTGCAAATTTTGTGATTACTTAAATGCAATGTATCAAACAAAAAATATGTAAAAAAATGACATTAAGGATTTGGAAACTACCACCAACTTCTAGTTGGTGGTCATTTGTGAATTCTTTTCAAAAAGCTTTTTTTCCAAAAAACAAAAGGTCCCATATGACGCCCATACATGCCCTTAGGGCATGTATGTGCGCCATATGCCCCCAAATTTCTTTTTCAGGGGGTGCAGCAGGGTGTTCTTGAGACACCCCTGCACCCTTGGAAAAATTCCTAATTTGCGATGAGCAAATTACTAATCGCAAATTGCAGCTTCATTCCTATGGGCCTCCTGCTGCATGGAAATGAATGGGTAATTTGTAATTAGCAAATAGGTCATCGCAAACTAGGAATGGTAATGAATCGCTATTTATTCCTTAAAGTTCGCTATTTAGGAAATGGAAAAAACTTTGATGATACATATGGCGGTTCATCTCCAACAAGATAAGAAGCTTAGGGATAGATTTATGATGACTGGTGCATCACCAGGGATGTGTCAGTCATCCTGCGCCGCTGTTCCGCCACCCATGGTGTGCTGCATTTACAATGCGGGGCATCATGGGGCAAAAATGGCACAGATGCGTGACGTATCTGTGCTGTAAAGGTAGTGATTGCTGGAGTTGTATCGCAAGTGCGATGCAGCTCAAGCAAGGCTCAGGGGTGCCCCATCTCCACAATGTTGCGTCAAGACCTATGCCTGCTTAAAGCAGGCGCAGGGTTTTGACGAAGCTTTCTCCTATCTAATTGTAAATACGGCACAACATGGGTGGCAGAGTAGTGGTGCACGTTAACTGGTGCATGCCTGGGGATGTGCCATTTAACATAAATCTGCCCCTTTACATTTAAGTATGTGCAGGACACACAGAGTCGGTGAGGCTTATCCAAGGTTAAGAAGAGATGAGTCCTGTTCACTGAAAATTTAGACATAGTCTTCACCTGCTCAGCATTGCTGGACATGGCTAAATAATAGCTGCAAAATATTACTCTTGTTAAACAATTTTACTATTATAATCTCTGAGATTTGTCTCTTACTCTGCAACATCTCATTGTTGTTATCTTTCTTTAAAGATAAAGACAACATCAACATGAGCGACAATCTGCAATCAGTTGATTTTGACCTCATCATTGAACTTGTAATTGAAACATCAGTGGATGTTGATCCTTTGGATGATTTAAATCCTGAGGATGAAGAAGAGCGTGATGAGGATGCAGATTTGTCCGAATTATATGACATAGGGTGGGAAGCTGACCTGCTTAAGCCTATGGAAATATAAACATTTATTTTTAAAATTTATAATTAATAAAAAGTAAAAATGTAAACCGTTTAATTTAAAAATAAAGACACCTTCAAAAACAGGTTATGTGTAGTGTCTTCAATAAAATATTAAAATATGCTCATAAAATTAGATCAGATTCACATATAAAATAGCACAGGTAACATAAATATAAATGTCATTTCTTTTCTGCTATTTCTGTATTGTAAATTTGCCAACGACTAAAAAATCTTCTAATTAAAATGTCAAGTAGTGTGTTAAGTTTTTGATCACTGTTATTGATTTACTGTTTGGTAATAATGGTTAATAACATTTTTTATTATATTTTACCACAGATTCAACTGCAGATCATTTCAAGATTTCACCATGCCAACAATAGAAAGACAGAGAAAGGCTGCAAAACGTCAAAGACAGCAGGTGAAAGAAAATAAGCAGCAGTCCTCTAACAAAAAGATTTGTCAAGTCACGAAGAAAGCACCGGGTAAGAGCACAAAATATTTCATAAGAAATATGTGTAGTAAAAAAAATATTACTACAGAAAATGTTTCAGTCCATAAAACGAGAAGGAATTCAAATGGAAAGGAAAGGCCAATCAAAAATGTTACTGCTAGAGCAAGAGATAACTCTGTGCATGATAGTAGAAGGAAACAACAGTTTAGGGAGATTCGTAAACGAATGTTCCGCAACAGGATAATTGGCAATTTGTTAAAAAATATTAAGAAAGGTCAACAGAAACTGGTTTTTTATAAGAGAAAAAAAAAAGTTGAGAAAGTTATTGATCAGGCATTTGAAATTAAACGTAAGTTATTTATTTTGATAATCAATAGAATTAGGAAGCTAAACAAGGCAATTTATGATTTCAAAAGAAATAGTAGATGGAAGAGAATAGTTAATCGTAGTAATTTTTGTGAAGTTTTTTCTGGAGAATGGATGCATAGTTCAAGCTGTGAGGCATTTTTTAATGAGGAGAGTTATTTCCAGGATAATGATTTGGTGCATGCAGTTGACACCAGTGGTCGTGCTTATGAAGTGAAAGATGGTTGTCCAGTTGAAAAAGAAAAACTTGTGACAACAGAGACAGAAGAGGTGTTAGGTAATGAGGTTTTAGGAAGACGTGCTAAGGGTCCTGTCTACACCTGGAAGTGTAGTAGTATTTGTAGTGTGCGACAGGATTCCATCAATTTGCTTTGTGATTTTGTACGGTCATTTAATAAGAAAAGTTTGAAGCAGAAAATAAGGTTGTTGCAAGAATTAGATCCTTGCAGAGTGAGAGAAGTGACAGGTTTGCATGGTCATTCACTGGCTTGTCTTTCCAGGAGAGTATGCCAGAGTGTTTTTCATCATTTCAGGATGCTAGCAGTGCATCATAATAAAGTGAGGAAATTAGTTAGAATGTTGTATTATGCTAAGAGTCCAGCAATTATGCTTAAACAATTATGCGCTGCTCTTTTGCATGGTTCTGAAGTAGATGTGAAGAATATTTGTGAAGAAATTGAGTTTTGTTACTTTGGAAGTAAAGAGGAGAATGTTGAAATTGACCAAGAAGAAGAGGGTAATGTGGAAGATAGTGTACAGGTTTCCAGTACAGATAATTTCCAGAGGGAAATTGCCACGTTTGAGGTGAAATCAAGTGAGAGGCCAAATTTCACTTGTGTGTGTTGTCGACGCACTTATTATAAGAATCAGACTAAGTTAGTGGATTTATATGCAAAAAGTGAAAGGGAAAATAATAGTGAATGGAAGGATTTTGCAACATACTTGATGGTAGAAAATTGTTTTGATTTGGGATTGGATCAACGTGTGTGTACTTATTGTTGTTGCAAATTAAATCAAAACCAGATGCCTGCTAGAGCAGTTCATAATAATCTGGAATTGGTTGAGATTCCTTCTGAATTGAAGGATTTAAATACTTATGAATCTATTTTGATTCAAAGTATCCATCCCTTTCAGGCTATTGTAAGAATGGAGCCAAAGACAGGGAAATTGCCTCCATCAGATTTACAGAGAGGATTAAAGGGAAGAGTTGTTTATTTGCCTCTAGATTTGAAGAAAAACATTAACACAATTGGAGTAGAAAAAGTGGAAGAGGAACCTCTGGTTATCTTAGTTAATGGGGTTCCGACAAAGAATAAGAAAATATGGCAAGATTTAGTAGATGTTAGGAAAGTTAAAAAGGCAACATTGTATTTGAAAAAAAATAATAAATACTATAAGAATGTATATGTTGCAGAAGAGGAAGTAAGTGAGGAAGAGGATAGCGATTTGTGTGCTGGTCAAATTGAGAAAGTAGAACCCTCTACTAGTGAAGAAATATATGAACATTATAGTGTTCATCCTTTGCATTCCAAGGAAGTCATGGGGAATGCTATTGAGTTGTTTCAAATGAAACAAGCCAAAGGGAGTCCCATTAGTGTTTGGGAGGAAAGTTTGGAAGCTCGGTGTTTCCCACAGCTTTTTCCAACAGGTCAGGGAGGAAGATATGATGAGCGACCTCATCAAATTCCTGCTTCTGAATACCGGACTTTGCGATTGTATGCAGGAGATGCTAGGTTTCGACAATGCATTCCTTATTTGTTTCATCTCCTGTTTGAAAGCGATCTGTCTGGACTGTCATATGCAGTGAACCACATCTTGAAAAGTGGTATACACATGCAAAACATCTCGGCAAGTGACTTTATGGATAAAGTCAATGTCCAAGACAGTATTTTGGATTCTCACCTGATTAATCTCATGGCGTGTCAGCGTGGTACTAATGAGTACTGGTACCGTCGTCATGGTGATTTAAAATGTATGCTGAGGAACTTAGGTACTCCCACATGGTTCCTCACTCTGAGCTGTGCCGAGTATGGCTGGGAAGACTTACTTGAATTTCTACGAGAGGCAAATGCTAACGTAGATAACATCGAATTCAAGACACCCGGAGAACTGTGCTCTTTGGATCCAGTCAATGTATGTAGGTACTTCAATCATAGATTTGAAGCTATGATGTCTTTCATCATGAATAAGAAGAATCCACCTCTTGGAGAGGTGTTGGATTTCTTCTGGAGAAAGGAGTACCAAGCAAGAGGTGCTCCTCATATACATATGTTGCTGTGGATCAAGGATGCACCTAAATTTGGAACGGATCCAGAAGACTCAGTGATGAGTTTCATCCAACAGTATTCTACGTGTGCTGTTCCAAACGCAAAGGAGAAGAAAAGCCTAAGAGAAAAAGTTCTGCGTTTCCAAAGCCATCGATGTGGAAAGTACTGCCGTCGTAAATTCCGAAACAAGGACAAGTTCTACACCAAATGTCGTTTCGGTTTTCCACGACCGGTGATTTCTAAAGGAAGAGTAAACAGTTTGATGTCTTCGCTGCGACATAATGTCATGAAGAAATCACCTAAAAACACATACAATTTGAAGAGGAACGAAGAGTCCAAGTACATCAACGACTACAACCCGGTGATTTTGTCCATGTGGAATGCTAACATGGATATACAGTTTGTGGCTGATAATTGTATGGCTGTGGCTCGGTATGTGACGTCTTACATCACCAAAAAAGAGAAGACAGAATTGAAGGATATGTGGGAGGACATTTCCCATGAAAAGAGCCTCAGCAAGAAGTTGTACAGTTTCAGTCTGAAGATGTTGTCGCATCGAGAAATCGGAGCGTACGAATGTTCTGACCGGTTGTCTTCAGCAAGTCTCTATGCCAAGTCCAGGAGTATCGTTTGGGCGAGTCTTGGTCTTGCTGCAACGCGTAATCGAGTTCTGAAACCTGTGCGGGAAATTGAGTA
This sequence comes from Lissotriton helveticus, assembly GCF_964261635.1. Lineage (NCBI taxonomy): Eukaryota > Metazoa > Chordata > Amphibia > Caudata > Salamandridae > Lissotriton > Lissotriton helveticus. The sequence continues at coordinate 845,925,679 of NC_136059.1, read as the reverse complement.
TTTGGCGGAAAAGGAGCCAAACAGTACCGACATTTTGAAGACCAACATGTTGGATACATATTATCCAAATAGAAGCAGTCACCTCGACAATGTTTGTCTGTATGAGGTTCTTCAAAATTACATATTCAAGAGGAACATCAAAGAAGATACTGAGAAAGGAGTGTATGCTGTAATAGGAAGTGAGGGATGTCTGGTCAAGCAAAGAAAATGCCACTTGGTAAACCATCGAAAATTGAGTGGCGAATCTCCTGAAAAAAAGGAGTTTTTCTATTTAGCACTTTTGCAACTTTTCAAGCCTTGGCGTGCAGAAGAGGAACTGCTTGGAGATTTCCTCTGTTACGAAGACTCTTTCAATGCCGCCAAGGAGACCATAGAATGTCCTGCTTTTCCCAAATATGTAGAAATGTTGAATGCGGAAATTGAGCAGGAAGCAACGATTGCAGCCGAGATTGCCAGAGACAGTTCTCAGGACAGTCAGAGTTCTGCTTCATTGAGTCAGGATCCACTAGGAGGACCTGTTATCGAAAATGAAGCTGCCACTGCCATGAATGAAGTGGAAAGAGCCATGGCACATGCTCAGGAGGATGCGGTTAACTTAGAAGAGTTGGAAAGACAACTCAACGTTGAGCAGAGGAAAATATATGACGAAGTTACCATGCAAATTGATCATGGATTAAGTCATGACAAGAAAGAGTGCTCATGTACGTCGTTGAAGCCTGTCCGACTGTACGTGAGTGGAGAAGCGGGAACTGGAAAAAGTTTCCTCATTAAAGCAATTTCATGCTATTTGCAGGAAAGGACAGAGTCATCGCTGTCTTGTGTTGTCACCGCTCCAACTGGACTGGCAGCACATAACATTAAAGGGATTACTTTACATCGTTTACTGATGCTGCCAGTGGAGCATGACAACAAATTACAATATCACAAGCTATCTGGAGATGCTTGTTTTGAAGTTTCAAGAATCTTGAGGAAAATGAAACTTCTTATCATTGACGAAGTAAGCATGGTTTCCAATGTCATGCTTGCCTTTGTGCATTTGAGAATGCAAGAAGTTCTCAAAACAGAGTATGATGTGTTATTTGGTGGCAAACACATCATTGTTTTCGGAGATCTTCTGCAGCTGACACCAGTGAAAGGGCAACCTGTGTTCAAAATGCTCACGCATGAAGATACCAGGAAGTGCCTAGGCAGCATTGGCAACGTCAATATATGGTTAAACTTCAATTATGCTGAACTGCATGAAAATATGCGTCAGGCGAAGGATGAAGTTTACAAGACTATTCTACAAGATGTTAGAATTGGAAAAGTGACCGAGCATGGAAAAGAAGCTTTACATGCACGATTACTGTCAAATTTATATCCAGAACAAGATGTTGTGCCTGAGAATATTTTTCAGAAAATTACTGATAAGAAATCTGGAATATGTTTGATGCCAACTCTTGCAGAATGTGCCAAATTCAACAACAAAATGTTGCATTTAGAAAAGCAAGAGATTGTGAAACTGGAAGCTATTGACAGAGTAGAGCATATGGGATCAACAATTATTTTGTCTGAGAATCTGAAAACAAAATTGGATTCATTAGAGAAGAGTATATCTAAAACTGCAGGTTTTGAAAAGACTCTGAATGTGTGCTTGAACTGCCGTATAATTTTAAGAAGGAATTTACATGTTGAAAGAGGTCTGGTAAATGGATCAATGGGTAATGTTGTTGATTTTGTAAAATACAGAAATAGAGATGGAATTGAATTTTTAAAAATTAAATTTGATGGCATTGAGGAAGTACAGCTAATTGCTCGTTGTTCTGCTAGATTTTTGCTTGTAAAAGACTTATATGTTCGCCGTAAGCAGTTTCCTGTTTGCTTGGCATATGCGGTGACAATCCATAAATCGCAAGGTTTAAGTGTAGACAGTGCATTGGTGAATATTGGCAGTTCTGTGTTCAAGGAGGGTATGGCATATGTGGCATTGTCACGAGTTAGAACTTTATCGGGATTGTACTTGATTGAGTGTGATGTCACAAACATTTGTGCGGATCTAGATTGTGTTAAGGAATACAATAGGTTAAGAAGAGAGTATGCGTCACATTTGCCTCAGTATCCTTTGTTTGAGAAACGTGTGGTAGGCCGGAAACGAAGAAATGTGACCAATACTGGGGAGGTTGTAGCAAAAAGACGAAAAGTCGATGAACCTAAAATTACAAGCAGAAACAAAAAGGATTCTGTTGAAGATGTTGTTGGTTTTCAATTTGAAAACAGTTCTGGTGTCAACTGCTATGCTAATGTAGTGGTTAATGTTTTGTTTTCTCTAGAAAATGTAAAAGAAGAGATTGTGGTCAATTCTGATCAAAGATTTTGCAGTTTGTTAAATTCTGTGTTAGAGAAATGTAGCACTGATAGAAGAAACATAGAAAGTGTGTCTGAAATTCGAAATCTGTTAGACAGATGTTCAGGCCAAACACAATTCTCTCAAAATATTCAGCAAGATTGTCAGGAGTTTTTAATGTATATGCTTGATGTATTACATGCTGAAGGTGTAGATGTAGATCAGCTGTTTGGGCTTTCTTATCAATGGCAGCATGACTGCGAGAACTGTATGGTATCAAGTACTACTAGTGTAGACTCAGAAAGATTTATATATTTAACTTTCCCAGACAGTAAATCAGTCTCCTTTAATAAGCTAGTAAAAGCAGCTGATCACAACATGGAGTGTAGCCAATGTAAATCTGAAATGATGTCCACATTATTTATACGAACATATGGCCAGTATGTCATTTTAATGTTCCAACGATGTAGGCCTGATGGAACAAAATTGACAACTTTAATTAAAAATGTTGTAGCTTCGCAGTTGTCAATATCAGGAAGGACTTTTGTAACTGCAGCAATTATATATCATGACGGCCCTTCAATAACATCAGGACATTACACAGCTTATTTAAAGTCTAGAAATGGCTGGTCATTCTGCAATGATTCTGTTTTAATTTTCAAAAAAAAATTGCCGTATGACCTTAAAAACTCTTACCTGGTGTTTTTAAAACCAAAATTTTAGGGAAATATTCTCGGGATGTGCTCTGTGGAATTTCAAGAAGTTCTAATGGCTCCTACACAATTTGGCCTTGAGGATAAGTGTAGTTCAGAGACATAACTTCTAACCATAGGACTGGACGTCATGGAGAAATACGTGCACTTTGAATGAGTTCAGAAAAACTGTTTCTTTTTATAAGCTAATTGAAGCAGCCAATCAAAACATGGAGTAGAGGGAATGTAAGTCTGCAACGCTGTCTACTGTTTTACATTGCTTTGTGATTAAAAGTGATGTAGAGAATTAAATAATTGTAGTAGTCATAGAGGTAGTGTAAGTCTGCTTCATAGTAAGCAGTATCAGTGTCATAGGAAATGTAGAACATGACTGAGCAAGAAGGGGAAGATATTACTATTCCAGGATTGTGAAAATGATCTTCAACATTTTAATTCTGAAAGTTGCGGAAATGCCAAATGACGGGATTGGCTTACAAGAAATCCAAGAGTTATAAATGGCTCTGACCAGATTTGGCATTGTGGAAACTTGTGGTAGAGAGCAAGAAGTCATTTATTGCATGTAACGTGTTTTTAAAAACGATGGAGATTTTCTTTCAGAAAGTGGCGGGCTGAAAGTAATAACAGCACAAAAGAGTGTAAGCTGTTCATAGGACATCCTTGGACGTCATGGAAAGTAAGTTAACTTTAAGGAGTTCTGAATTTTGATTTCTTATGTTGTATGGGTTTTTTAAACACAATCATTTTGATTGTGTTTTTTTTCCCCGCTGTTATATGATGAATACCTTCAAGTCACTGTTTTTAGTGAATTTTGATACATTCTGAGAACAGCAAAAATAAACCATTTAACATGTATAATTAATTCTGTACTGTTTGCATTTATGATGTATATGTAGAACTGTGTAGGAGGCATGGAGAAGGTGAGGCTTCTGTAAGTGTCAAAGTTGTTGCATGCAGTGCTGCACTTCTGCGTATTCTTTCATATGCTAGACTACATCTGCACAATGAGATACCTAAGCAAAGGAAACACAAGTGATGTGATTGTGAAATGAGCAAAATAAATTGCACGTATTTCAATTACATCACCTGTGTTTCCTATCATTACGAATCACATTGTGCAGATCAAGTTTAGGTCTGTCCAGGGAAACATAGGAGGTTTGGACTTTGTTGAAGAGTGCAGTGGACATGACTCACTTCATTGGTAGACCTTCACATGTATTATCTCCTCTGTACTCTTCAACAAGTGTAAATCTCATCTGCAACCCTGAGTAGGCCTCACCTCAAACAAACCTCTGGATAGTAGACATCTTATTGGCATCCTGAAGCAATTATTTAAAATTTTAGTGTCTTGCGACACTTTTCTGAAACAACAGCAATGCAAAAGATGCACCATGTTTTAAGATAGGCCTCACTTCATCTGCATCAAGATACTGTTAGTTTAAAATGTATATCTTTAGGACTGTGTAGGGGGCCTGGAGAAGCAGAAGCTTCTGTAAGTGTCAAAGTTGTTGAAAAACTGTTTGTCCTTCAATCTTTTCCCTTGTCTTTTCTAATTTTTAAATACATGTTTTAATATTTTTCAAATGTTTGTTCTCTCTTTCACAGATTGAAAGTATAAAAACAAAAAGTGAGTAATTTAACGACAATTATAAGGTAAATATTTTGTACTCTTTTCGTTACATTTCTATCACATTTAACTACTATTAGTTCCACTGCTTCATTTCTTTAACCCTCAGTTTCCTGCCTTTGCTACTTCCCTCATTCCTTTCTCTATTACCTACTTACTCAACTCCTTCCACTCTTTTTCTCAGTCCCTCTCTTCTCATAGTTCCTCACTCTTGTTCACTCACTCCGTCTCTATTACTCTTAGTGTCTTTGACTGATCACTCTATCACTACTTGTTCATAATGCTTTCTCTGTGTAGTTGAAGCACACTAAGGGGAATATTATGAACACAGCCAATAAAATTATTGCTCTTTTTATTGGCAGAAAACTGGTGCAAAAGTGGTTTTAGCGGCAGTTTTCTGCCACAAAAGCAGCTTTAGCGACACATTTCTGCCAATAAAAGCTGCAAAACTTGTATTGCCTATGTTGATGATATGGCTCTATGTTACTTACATTTCTTTGCTGTTTCAATTAATCTTTTTCTGTTATTTTTTGTTTTCTGTTTTCTATTTTTTCTCTCTGTTATTCCTCATGTTTTAATCTTATTTTGAACATTCACTCACATTCTCCAAGAAACTCTTCTTTGTTAATGTTATACTCTCTTTTTTTTTCTTTCACTTCGTTATCTATTTTGTTTTTCACAATTATACCCTCTTCTGTCTTTTCTTCGGTAAATAGATCTATTAAACAGTATCTCTTCTTTACTCCCTATAGCTGTCTTTCTTTTAACATCACTCTCTGTTTACTTTCCTTATACTTACACTTTTTTTTTTTTTTTTTTTTTTTTGGTTAGCTCCCGGTCCGCGTACCGGGAAGCTAACCCGGGAGCGAACCAAAAGAAATAGAGCTTGCCAGAGTGCTAAACATTCTAGCAATTTTTTTTGAAAGGGAAGGTAGTTCTGAAAAGAACTTTTTTTTTTATATTTTTGTTGTTTTATATATTTTTTTTATTTTTTGAACATTTGTTGTTTTTTTGTATTTTTTGAACGATTTTATATTTTTTTTGGTTTTTTTTGGGGGGGGGAAACAACAAAAAACAGGCGTTGAAAAGGGCTCAACAGGAGCAAAAAAAAATTACTGGGGGCGGTTAGGGCAATCATGGTGTTCATACGCCAGGTTGAGTGCATTGATGCTCATGTTGCCACAAGCTAATAATGCACGACAGTGCATACATAAGTGAATCATGTGCCCAAAATTTTCTTGAATATTTGGCACAGTTCCCCGTGCCTCTTCTGGTGTTAGAGAAATCGGTATTGTTGGTCTGGCCACAGGAGTTGGTCTTGGATTGTCCTGCATATCCCTTATTTCCGCCCGGCTGTAATTTAGTGGATGCTTCCTTGTCATGTGCCTGTGCATTGTGTGATTTCCATAGCTATATTTTTTGTCCGTCCCTCTGGACAATTGTTCTTTGCATATGAGGCAGGTGACATACCTCGCATTGACTTTTTTTTGGCCACGAGGGATCGAATAAAACTGCCAGATGAAACTGGCTTTCTTTCTGGAAACCCGGGGCACCTCTTCTAAGAACTGTGGTTCTTCTCCCTCCTCATCCATTTCTTCATCTTCCTCCTCAGTGTTGGTAATGACCTGGGGAGGTGGTCCTCTCTTCCCATGAGGAGGTGGAGGTGGTGGTGGGGGTCCACCAGCTGAAGCTACCAATGAAGCCATTTTCCAACAAGCAAAATAGGTCTTCCTCTCACAATGATGAAAGTCAGAGTGAGGAAAGAAGGAGGGGTTTTCATCATTTGGGAAAAACAATACTTCTCAACCAATGAAAAGTGTTATTTTTAGGTCACCTGACCTAGCCTTACATCATTATGAAACCAAAAGTGAAATGAACCAATGAAAAGTTTTATTAACAAGTCACATGACCTCTCACGCTCATGTTACGCGCTGCGGAACGCGCCCCGGTTAGCTTCCGGGTCGCTAAGCTTCGCGCCCCGGTCCGCGCCCCGGGACACTTCCGGGTGCGCTAACGCGGTACGTCACAAGACGCATTACGCGGCAACGCGATACGTCGCGTTTTCGCGACGCGACGCGGATCGCTTCCGGGGAGCTGCGTTTCGCGCCTCGGTCCGCGCCCCGGGGCACTTCCGGGTGCGCTAACGCAGTACGTCATAAGACGCATTACGCGGCAACGCGATACCGTCACTATGTTGATTTTTTACCGGTTCGCGGACCGGGTCGCGGCATCAAATTGAGCTAACGGGAAGCTTCCCGGTGCGCGGACCGGGAGCGAAACAAAAAAAATATTTAAAAAAAATTATTAATAAACATATAAAATATATTTTTGGATTTAAACAACAATACATTTTACAGCTATAGATATTTGCTATTAAAAAACCATTGAAATTCACTGAAAAAACCATAGGTTATAAACCATATATAGTTAGGAATTAGCATTTACAAAACCTTGAAAATTCACTGAAAAAACCATAGGTTATACACCATATATAGTTAGGAATTAGCATTTTTAAAACCTTATTTTACTCACACAAAACCATTGAAATTCCATATATAGTTAGTTGCACTAACTATATATCGCGCACCCGCAATCCACTGCTGATGATGTCACATATTACATCATTCATGACATGGTCAGTGACATCACTGATGACATCACTGATGACATCTCAAATGACATCACTGATGACATCACTGATAACAACATCCAGTGATTTTATGTTTCTGTAAAGTTTAAATATGTCTTACATATTGAAGAATGAGTGGATGTATAAGTGTCTGGACGAAGGATTTAGTAGGTGCATGACTCACTGTATGAGTGAGTGATTAAATATGTCTCACTGAGTGCATGGGTTAGTGACTAAACTGTCTTAATTTGTGCATCATTATGTCTGTTGTTCTGTAAACTGCTGCATGTGTTGATCAGTAGCTATATGAGTAACTATATGGGTTATTGATTGATTGTCCAAGTATTTGTATGGGAGACTGAGTGTGTGTGTGGCTGGCTGGGAGGTGTGTGACTCTGTGCAGATCAATGTGTACTTATATCAATGATTGTATAACAAGGTAAGTATGTGTTAGTATATGTTTGAAAATGTAAGGTGCTCTATGTTTAACTGTATAGACAAGAAAATGGAAGTGTGATTGATTCTTTACAGGACTGACTAGGTGTGTGAGTAACTCCGTGGATGAGTGGCAGAGTGTGAGTGTCTGTATAGGTGTATGAGTGCATATGATAGTGTTGTAAAGATGAGTGATTGTATGTATGAATGATTGTATGGGTGAATGAGTGAATGTGTGTGTAGACGTAGGAATCAGTGAGTACATATGTAGTAACTAGTATTGGTGTGTCAATGGTTTCAAAAATTATACTCTGTATTTAACACTGGGTGAAACAGAGGTTATATTAAAATGTGAGGAGATGCATTGTATTGTCACATGAATGATATCATCAGTGATGTGGTCATTGATGTCAAATGAGATGTCATCAGTGATGTCATCAGTGATGTCACTGACCATGTCATGAATGATGTAATATGTGACATCATCAGCAGTGGATTGCGGGTGCGCGATATATAGTTAGTGCAACTAACTATATATGGAATTTCAATGGTTTTGTGTGAGTAAAATAAGGTTTTAAAAATGCTAATTCCTAACTATATATGGTGTATAACCTATGGTTTTTTCAGTGAATTTTCAAGGTTTTGTAAATGCTAATTCCTAACTATATATGGTTTATAACCTATGGTTTTTTCAGTGAATATATATATATATATATATATATATATATATATATATATATATATATATATATATATATATATATATTACCTACTGGCGGTCGCCAGTGGGTATATATAGTTAGGATTTTTTCTCTATGGGATTTTTGAAAATTCTATGTCTAATAACTTTGGCGTTTGTGGACGGAATTGGCTGAAATTTTCAGGAAAATGGCACATTTTGTTTCTGAGCAGCCCTTGAACATTTGGGGGGGGTTCGTCAAGGGGGGGCCGAGAAAAAAGGGGGGTCCCAAAACGTGTTTTTAACATTGAGTTTTCCATAGGGCGGTTGGCCTCACTTTTAGCCCGAACGGCTGAATGGATTTGCACGAAACTTGGCAAAATTGTAGGGACTGGTAGCCCGATGTGCCTTTTGTAGGTCTCAATATATGTGCTCCAGTGGATTTTGAGAAATTAACGTTTAAAAAAAGATATATATCTGTAACAGCGGACCTGGCAGCGTCCCAGGACGCGTACTTTTCGCGCAACGGAGCTTTGTGAAGCGAAGCTGATTGGTTCTCTGGCGTCTGTCAACATTCCAAAAAGTCCGTAGCGGCCGCCATCTTGTCTCTCGGTAGGATCGAGAGACAAGAGGAGGCCAAAACAAAGGGGGAAATAACTATAAGGGGGCATAGTAGATCCTCGCTGACCCCCTAGGTTTGATGTGGAGGTTTTAAAAGGGCCCGCGGGGCACAAAATAATAATAATAATAATAATCGAACGGCTGAATGGATTTGCACGAAACTTGGCAAAATATTAGGGACTGGTAGCCCGATGTGCCTTTGCTAGGTCTCAATATATGTGCTCCAGTGGATTTTGAGAAATTAACGTTCAAAAAAAGATATATATCTGTAACAGCGCTCCGCTTCGCGTAACGGAGGTTTGCGAAGCTGATTGGTCATTCTGTCACTGGGCTATAGTTGGGCTACATCTGGCTGATATTTGGGCTACATTTGTTTTTTTTGTCTCTGGCGGCCATCTTTGGGCTACATTGGGCTACATTGGGCTTCATTGGGCTACATTGGGCTACATTTGGGCTCCAACATATATATAGGCCAATGTAGCCCAATATATATTTTTCAAAGTTAATTTTCATAAAAACCACTGGAGCATATATCTTGAGACATAGCAAAGGCACATCGGGCTACCAGTCCCTACAATTTTGCCAAGTTTCGTGGAAATCCATTCAGCCGTTCGAGCTAAAAGTGAGTCCAACCGCCCTATGGAAATGAAGGAAATGAATGGGTAATTTGTAATTAGCAAATAGCTAATCGCAAACTAGGAATGGTAAAGAATCGCTATTTATTCCTTAAAGTTCGCTATTTAGGAAATGCAAAAAACTTTGATGATACATATGGCGGTTCATCTCTAACAAGATAAGAAGCATAGGGATAGATTTATGATGACTGGCGCATCACCAGGGATGTGTTAGTCATTCTGTGCCGCTGTTCCGTCACCTATGGTGTGCTGCATTTACAATGCGGCGCATCATGGGGCAAAAACAGCACAGATGCGTGATGTATCTGTGCCGTAAAGGTGGCGCATTGCTGGAGTTGTATCGCAAGTGTGATGAAGCTCCAGCAAGGGTCGGGGGTGCCCCTGTCGCAGGGTTTCTGTTCTCACACAGAACTGTGGACAGAGGATTGGAACCTCGGCGAATTAGGGTGTCCCAAAACTCACGTTAGTAATCAAAAACCCCTTAGCAAGCTAGGTACAGTGTCACATTGGATATAACAAACTCTCAATGTTTAGACAATCCAGAATATGAACTTATAGTACCTCAGGATACGTGGAACTCATGAACAGTCGGTCGTTATATATTTCTTAGAAACCAGAACATGGAGTTAAGAAGAACACATGTGTATTTGAAATGTTTATTTACTAATGCCGTCTTCTCAGGCGTAGTATCTTAGATAATACAAGTACACATATTATCAGTAGCAAAATTACCAGCATAGTTTCTAGTACATAAAAAGCGAATGGTGATAGTATGTTAACATGCTGTAAATGAATAAGAGTTAGCAACACTTATAAGCAGCCGCGGGCCGTGGAGGGAGTTACGGTGAGGCAGGGAGGCGGGGAGGGGGAGAAGCAGGGTGGAGAATACAAGTACACATATTATCAGTAGCAAAATTACCAGCATAGTTACTAGTACATAAAAAGCGAATGGTGATAGTATGTTAACATGCTGTAAATGAATAAGAGTTAGCAACACTTATAAGCAGCCGCGGGCCGTGGAGGGAGTTACGGTGGGGCAGGGAGGCGGGGAGGGGGAGGGGCAGGGTAGAGAGGGATCCACCCTGCTTCTCCCCCTCCCCGCCTCCCTGCCTCACCGTAACTCCCTCCACGGCCCGCGGCTGCTTATATCTCACCCTCCCTAATACACATATTATATTATTTGCTAAGAAGGTCTCTTTGTGTTGGTTTAGGGCGTGCCCATACTTTAGTGTCTTAGATTTGAAGGAATCACATCAGCATACACCAGCTCTCTCTTCATGTGAACCGCATCAAGTGTTGTGTATGTGTGTTCGGCAAAGTAATATAAAACCCGCCTCATGCCCAGAATTGGCAGAAGTTGCACTTATGTTATGAGTATGAAGTCGTGGAGATCAGACCTCATAACAATTCTGTATCGTGTTGTTCTTGAAACTTTAGCACTCGCTGTACAGATATAGTTTAACAAGCAAAGCAGATAGTAGAGCAATAACACATTATTCTCATGTAAACCACGATGAACTACTAGGTTGAAAGCTAAAGCAACAACTAAGTGTCGTGTGCAGAAGTTGCAAAAAAGGAAAAATGGCGTTTAAACCGGTAATGAGCCCATGCTAACTTAACACGGTGTAAAGATATCCAGGACCTAGATGACACCTCCCCATGATCCGGAAACGAACTGAATAAGATAATAGAAGTGCCATCTCATGAGAGCAGATTGCAAGTTTATATGTGGACGGTCCGCAAGGTAAAGCATTAAAAACTAGGAAAATTTAATGCTAAAGAAAAATAAAACAGCCAAGTACTTTATCGAGTCTTAAGCCAATAGGCAAGGTAAATAATAAAAACTTGACAAATAAGTCAATGAATTGTCAATGAAATGCTAGTACTCAGCATATCAAACATGAAAAAGGTCTATGACATAACTGTGTATGCAAAATAAGCTGCAACAGCCTCCAATAGGAAGTCACCGTCTTCATCCGAAAACAGTTCAGCCATCCAATTTAGAAGCGGAAAAGAACATACGTGCTCTCCCAGCACCGGATCCTCTATGACCATCAGGAGGGACATCCATATTTAAAAATGTAAAAAAGCACAAGAGCGTCCGCTGGTAATGCAAGTAAAAATGGCAATCCACGAAGCAGAGTGGAGAAAATAGAATGAAAGAAAGCAGGGATGACTCCAAAGATTTTCTCAAATGAAGTCACGAGACCACTGGTAACAACTTTAAAAAAGTGCGCCAGGGCCTTTGTGGAGGATGCGTTAAAGATAGTCCGAACCATCTTGCTGAAATTGAAAGGCAAATCTGAATTGAAAAGGGTCTGCACCTCTGTACGGGTGTTCGCTATGTGAAGCACGAAAGTTTCACGGGCCGAACTCAAGGCCACCTCTCTCTGAGACAAAAGAGCTCTTATTCTTGCCATGCCGTTGAAATCTGCTCCCAAGGTTGGTATTTGTGGCCAGATTGAAAACTCCCTATGTTCATGTGTGGGAGGAAATAGAACATTTCTGCAGCAAATAACCCGTTCACTTACTGTTACGATAAAAGGAATACTTTTAATTAACCCAGAACAATCTTCATTATTGAGCATCAAATAACTACCATTTTCCAACAATTTGAACGTGGGGATGATAGCAGGAACTGGCGTGCCTTGCAACACGCAAGCCATATTTGGTCGGTGTTTGTTGCATGAACCGTGTAACTGTATGTGCCTACACATTAGTGAATGATCTGGCGTCTCAGTGCATTCCTCTCCATTCAGATAAACTTCTTGATCATCTTTGAAACATCTGTATGTGTATGGAAGCGACCAGACCTCATGAAGAAAAGCACTACCTAAAGGTTCATAACGACCTATTGGTATATATTTCATACAATTTGAAAACTTATATAAAGCAAAAGGCAGCGTTATTAAACCGTGGATAAGGCACGTTGCCAAAAAACCCGCAATCCTCTGCTGATGATGTCACTGAGCATGTCATGAATGATGTAATATGTGACATCATCAGCAGTGGATTACGGGTAATAGTATCTCTAGTTTACTCCCCTATAGCTGTCTTTCTTTTAACATAAGTGTCTGTTTCCTTCCCTTATACTTACTGTTTTTGGTTCGCTTCCAGTTCGCGTACCGGCGAGCGAACTGGGAAGCGAACTAAGAGAAATAGAGGTTGGCACAGTTCCAAATATTGTACCAATTTTTTAATAACGGGGAGGTAGTTCTGAAAAGAACTTTTTTTTTATTGTTTTTGTTGTTTTATATTTTTTTTATTATTTTTCGGAACATTTTTTTACTTTTTTTGAATTTTTCTGAACAGTTTTATATTTTTTTGGGTTTTTCTTGGAGGGGGCAATGAAAACGATTCATTGTAAAGGGCTCAACAGGAGCAACAAAACAAAAAAAAAGTATTTATTATTTTGGGCGTTTCGTACAAACTTGCATATGATAGTCAATAGCTCTGTTGATCAGAGTGATGCTTCTTTCTCCGTAGCAAATGAATCCATCGCAAAATACGCAGATGTGTTTTACTTCACCAAATCTCATTTGTATATTTGGCACCATCTCCCTGCCCTCTGGTCCCGTTACTTCCGGTACAACAGATCTTCTGGCCATAATAGGGAGATTATCTAGGTCGTTCCGAAACTGTGCAGCACTGTAGTTGTTAGGATGCCACCTAGTCATATGGCGATGCATTGTGTAGTTTCCGAAACTGTATTTTTTCTCGGTTCCTCTGGACAGTCTATCTTGACATGTAAGGCAAGTTACGTATCTTGCATTTACTTTTTTCTGACCTTTGGGAATTTTAAAAAATTGCCAAATGAAGTTTTCTTTCCGGTGAGACGTCCTGGGCTCCTCAGGCAATAACTGCCTCTCTTCCTGCTCTTCCTCGTCTTCCTCTTCTTCCTCTTCTTGCTGAATTATAACTTGAGCAGGTGGTCCACTCTTCCTTGGATGTGGTGGAGGTGGTGGGGAAGCACCAGCTGAAGCTACTAAAGAAGCCATTGCTCAGTGATCACAAAGGGTCTTTCTCTCACAATGATGAAAGTCAGAGTGAGGAAAGAAGGAGGGATTTTCATCATTTGGGAAAAACAAGAGTTCTCAACCAATGAAAAGTGTTCATTTTAGATTATATGACCTAGTCTTACATCATTAGGAAACCAAAAGTGAAATGAACCAATGAAAAGTGTTATTACCAAGTCACATGACCTGCTGTGTTTACGTTAAGCGCTTTGCAGGGCCTCCCGGTTTGCTTCCAGAAACCTGCACTTTGCGACTCGCTTCGCGTACCAGTTCGCTAACGTAGCACGTCATATGACGTATCACGCGACAACGTGAAACGTCATGCGGACGGGAGGCGTCACGATGTTGTTTTCTAACGCGGCACTTGCGGTAAAGAAACGTTTACCGGCTCGCGGTCTATTTCGCGGCATCAAGGTCAGCTAACGGGAAGCTTCCCGATTCGCGAAGCGGGAACGAAGAAAAAAAAATATTAAAAAAAAAAATTATTCATAAACATATAAAATATATTTTTGGATTTAAAGAAGAATACATTTTACAGCTACAGATATTAGCTGTTAAAAAACCAATGAAATTCACTGAAAAAACCATAGGTTATAGACCATATATAGTTAGGAATTAGCATTTACAAAACCTTGAAAATTCACTGAAAAAACCATAGGTTATAGACCATATATAGTTAGGAATTAGCATTTACAAAACCTTATTTTACTCACACAAAACCATTGAAATTCCATATATAGTTAGTTGCACTAACTATATATCGCGCATCCGCAATCCACTGCTGATGATGTCACATATTACATCATTCATGACATGGTCAGTGACATCACTGATGACATCACTGATGACATCTCAAATGACATCACTGATGACATCTCATTTGACATCAATGACCACATCACTGATGATATCATTCATGTGACAATACAATGCATCTCCTCACATTTTAATATAACCTCTGTTACAACCAGTGTTAAATACAGAGTATAATTTTTGAAACCATTGACACACCAATACTAGTTACTACATACGCACTCACTGATTCCTACGTCTACACACACATTCACTCATTCATCCATACAATCATTCATACATACAATCACTCATCTTTACAACACTATCATATGCACTCATACACCTATACAGACATTTACACTCTGTTGCTCATCCATGGAGTTACTCACACACCTAGTCAGTCATGCAAAGAATCAATCACACCTCCATTTTCTAATCTATACAGTTAAACATAGAGCACCTTACATTTTCAAACATATACTAACACATACTTACTCTCTTATACAATCACTGATACAAGTACACATTGATCTGCACAGAGTCACACACCTCCCAACCAGCCACACACACACTCAGTCTCCCATACAAATACTTGGCCAACCAATCAATAACCCATATAGCCACTCATATAGCTACTGATCAACACATGCAGCAGCTTGCACAACAACAGACATACTGATGCAAACTTTCACACAGTTTAGTCACTAACCTATGCATTCAGTAGGACGCATTTAATCACTCACTCATACAGTCAACCACGCACCTACTAAAACCTTCATTCAGACACTTATACATCTACTCATTCTTCAATATGTAAAACATATTTTAACTTTACAGAAACATACAGTCACTGGATGTTGTCATCAGTGATGTCATTTGAGATGTCATCAGTGATGTCATCAGTGATGTCACTGACCATGTCATGAATGATGTAATATGTGACATCATCAGCAGTGGATTGCGGATGCGCGATATATAGTTAGTGCAACTAACTATATATGGAATTTCAATGGTTTTGTGTGAGTAAAATAAGGTTTTGTAAATGCTAATTCCTAACTATATATGGTCTATAACCTATGGTTTTTTCAGTGAATTTTCAAGGTTTTGTAAATGCTAATTCCTAACTATATATGGTCTATAACCTATGGTTTTTTCAGTGAATATATATATATATGTATATATATATATATATATATATGAAACAATCCCAATTTTCTCTCGCCTGGAGCCCAGTCACGGATACCTTTGGCGCAGAAACGAAGAGGAGACCCAAGTGCAGGTGAGCAGTTTTATTAAGTCGTGTGGAAGGCGCACCTCAGCATAACGTTTCGGCCTTCACAGAGGTATATACTATATATTCACTGAATATGATATGATATGTCATCAGTGATGTCATTGACCATGTAATGAGTGACGTAATATGTGACGTCATAAGCAGTTTATTGTGGGGGCGTAAGATATAGTTAGCTCATGTAACTATTACTGCTGAATTTCAATGGTTTTGTACAAATGAAATCTGAGCCTAACTATAACGTCCCTTTAACCTTTAGGTTTTTCTGTGAATTCCTAACGTTTTTTAAATATTATTTCCTAACTATAACGTTCCTGTAACATTTAGTTGTTTTAATAAATTTGGAGAGAAAAAAATGTCTTTCCTAACCGTAACCTTTGAGAGTAAGTGAGTGTGGCTGTAAAGGTATGCAAGTGGCTGTGTGAGTAGTTTTCTGGGTGTGTTAGTGGTTGTGTGAGTGGCTGTATGGGTCAGTGAGTGGGAGTGTTAGTGGTTATGTGGGCGTGTGAGTGGCTGTATGGGTCTGTGAGTTGGTGTCTTAGTGGTTTTGTGGGTGTGTGAGTGGCTGCATGGGTGTGTGAATGAGTGTGTGAGTGGCCCATCCTCCTGATCCTAGGTGCCCTAGAACCTAACCAATGTACCCAGTGTGCAACATTGGGGACTGCTGGGGGAACCTCAATGCCCCTGCAGTCCCTGCTGGCTCCCCAGCTCCAGTCTAACATTAGACCTAAAGTCTAACTTTAGACCTGAAGTCTAACTTTAGACTTCAGACTTCAGGTCTAAAGCTATACTATATGTTTACATTTGTGAATCGGGTCCAAAGTGTGCAGTTTTAAACTGCCATTTCGACCTGACAAGAATAATCTCTTGCCAGGCCCACACCTCCCTTATTCATACAGGTAAGTCATCCCTAGGGTTGGCCCTACATAGCCCAGAGATCAGTGTGCAGTGTATTTAAAAAGTTGGACAATTACTTTTAAGTTTTACATGTCCTGGTAGTGTAAAACTCCTAAATTCGTTGTTCACTATTGCGAGGCCTACCTCTCCCATAGAATAACATTGGGTGACCTTATTACATTTAATAAGTGAAAACTTTCAATTGGGAGCAGGTAGACAGCATGAATTTGGTGTCTATGGAATTGCGAATAAAAGCCCTCTTTAATGGTGAAGTCAGATTTCTAATCACAATTCTGCAAATGCCAATTTTATAAAGTTGGATTTTTTTTTTTTGCCCTAACCATTGGGTGCCTGCAGTCTGTCCCTGGGTCACATGGCTAAGTGTTGCTAGCAATTGGTCTTTGTGTATTGTTCCTAGACAGTGAGACTAAGGGAAGCAGGGCGTTGGCAGGGTGGGCCACTCTGAGTTAACAAGGGGGAGGAGCTGTCACCTTCCACATTCACACATCACAAAGGTTCTGCCTGAGCACTCTCACAGAGGGGTTGACACTAGTCTACTGTGAGCCCAGACAATCTGGGGCAGGGAGCCTGGAAATTCCAGGCACCTCTGGGAATGGAAACCTCTGGAAGCTTCTCAAACGTCAAGGTGGACACCATGTATAAATATTGGACGTCAGACCTCAGCTAGTCAGTACACATCTGGACCTGGGGAAGGCTCAGAAGAAGGACTGCTGTGCTGTTCTGTAAGATTGCAAGCCACTCTTCTGCCCTGCTGCCTTCTGCCCTGCTGCCTGAGTTAAGGATTGGACCTGCATCTTGAACCCAGGACCACCATATTGATTCTAAGGTCTAGTTGACGGGACTCCTGACCACAGCCACAGAGACAGAAGGCTTTAGCCACCTTACATCCAGAACCTGGACTCTGCCGGGTGTGAGTCCTGCCCTCCCAAGTGGTGGCACCCCAGTCCTGGACTCTTGGAAGTGGACCTGAAGGTGATCCTGTCAGCTCAAATATGGTCCTAGTAGAACTGATGCATCAAAGTTATGGCGCAACACATTGGCTTGCCAAACTCTGCATCAGAGCAGCTACATGTTATGACGCATCACCTCTCTGAAACTTCACATCAGCACTGCTGTGAGGACATTCTCCAGCACAGGACTGTACATCACCACCTGCAACCTTCCAGGAACTGTCGCTGGGCAATGCAAACTCCATGTAGGCCTTTGCATCGCAAGTCCCTCCTTGACAGCATCCTTGATGACGAAGCAAGACTCCACATTGCAAGCCCCGCAGCTCCTTCGAATCCAACTGGTGCATGATGAATCTCAATGCAGGACTTTGCATCACAAACCCCTCATCAACGGCATCCTAGACGACAACGTAGGACCTCACATCGCAGCTTCATTGCTCCTAGTAGTCACTGCTGCGCAACGCATCCTCAACATCTGACTTCACAACACTCTGCAAATAGATTTATGGTACTCTTGTTGAGCAGGCCTAACTGGGTCAGTGTAGCCAGCCCATTTTCCATCATGGTCAGTCTAAACATTTGACTTTGTTCCAGTCCAACACAACCAGATATCCACAATTGGAGCGTGCTGTTTTATTATGCTATTTTCACCTAATTTTTAGAAATCTCTTGCCACTGGTTCTACTAATTGGATTTTTGTTATTTTAGTCCTAAATTGTTAATTACATTTTACACTACTGTTTTTTATTGGTGTGGCATTTGTCTTGTATTGTATTTTCATTTTATTACTGACTTAAGTACTTTATAAGTTGCCTCAAAGTTAAACTTGACTGCTTTAGAGCCAAGCTACCTAAGAGTTAAGCACAGGTTAATTTTGGGTTTGCTTGTGACTTCACCCTGACAAGGATTGTGGTTGTTGCGTGAGTAGGATCTCACCTCTTCAAACACTATCCCAATTTCTTACACTAATATTGAAGGGTTTGGAAATGCTTTTTCAAAATATGACATTGTTACTGTAAAAATCTATCCATTAGAGACATGAACACACAAGTATAATTTGTTCAGGTCCCTAAAAGTACTAACACTTGCAATGAATAATTACCTCTTGCAAACTTCAAAACGATTGTTAATTGCGTTTAATTTCATCTTGAATACATTGGCCATCATCACCAGTGCGTGCATGCTAAATATCGAAGTCAGAATAATTATGGTACTATATATCGAGGACAAACTATCGAAACAAACTATCAACGGGTAAGTAAGTCTAGATTTTTTATTGCCAACTGCACATATATTTACGTATGAGGTACATATATCTTAAAGGTACGTCAATCTGAAGTTAGGAATGGTAAATCTATACAAACCTATATGCACTTACCTTTCGATATTTTGTCCTTCGATATTCTGTCCTTGATATTCTTGTAAGGCGATATTCTTCATGTCCCCATTCAGTTGTACAATCATCACGAGTGGTGCGTTTTCAAAGTGCTCTATTTTGCTTTAACTGTCTCTTGGTCCTCTTTTTGCCTGCCTGTCTATGGTTTTATTAATATTTGATGAAATGTTCACGGGCTCGTTGTTTAAAGGAAAGCACTGAACATTGATTTAATAAGCACAAACAAAGTGAAGACAGAGATAATGCTGGAGCTCACCCTTATAAGCGGCGGCTCCTCCGTAATGGCAGAGGAGCGTCTCCCCACTGTGAGCCGCCAAAGTTAAATGATAATGAAAGACTTTTATTATCATTTTATTTTACTGATTGAGCCAATGTCAGTCTAGGGTGGGGCTGTGCCAGGCAATGGCAGGGAGCAGGAGTGTTGAGCACTGTAAGTGCGTATGTCAGTTTGGCCGGTCGTCTTCCGACGGCCAAGCCGACATGTGCACTTAGGTTTCTCCAACACATCTGTATTCCACAGCCGGTTGGAGAAATGGCACAGACTCTGTGCCTGAGCGAGCATCAAACCAGCCCACTCAGGCCAATCCTGGTGCTTCTCACGTGCTTGGTATAGCATGAGAGCAGCATCGGGATTGGGATAGGGAATCTGGGTGACTGTTCTGTGTGGTGTGTGGCAGAGGAGCACCGAGGTGGCCGGCAGAGGAGCACAGAGGGGGCTGGCAGAGTCAGGTACGTCTTTTTATTTCATTTTTATTGTTCCCACCTCACACTTTACATGGCAGCAGTCGCCACTGACTCTTATGGAAGCTTGCAAGTACTTTAATTAGTTGCTACTATACAGTAAATACAGCCTGGCAACAGATTAGTAGTACTCCTGCCCTAATACTTCCCCTTTCATTTTTCTTAAAAATGCCAGATTTAGTATCTCAGAGATGTGTGATGAGCGGCAGAAGCAGGCCAGTTTGGCCCGGACACCTCTCTTTAGGCATGTGACATGTATGTCATGTCTGCACAGTTCCAAAAAATAGGAAGCAGTTGAAAAATCCAAACATTTACCTAGAGGTGCCTCTGTCCAACATAGCATTTTACGACTAACCCAAGTACTTATTAGGAGCCACCCTTTCTAATTTTTTTGTCCACACAAAAACACCCAATCAAGGCGCAGAAGCAGGGCGTGCATGTAACATGAATGCAGCAAGCGACGGGCGGACAAACTGTTAGGGAATGGCATAGAAAAAACGGGGGACAACAATACATTCATAGATGAACTGATTCTCAAGAAATCAATCTGTTAACAAGTCACAAAAATAAATATTATTCTGATTGGGTAACGTGGCATGAGCAACCTGAAATATATCGGAATTCTCTTAGAGAAACAAAACTGTTCTTGGTATACAGTTTTCAGCTTTTGCTAATTTACCCGAAGGATAAACTGCGGGCGCGGCTAACGTGTGCATGCTCCAAAGTACTAGATGAAACGTGCTTCTGTAATAGGAGGTCGAATAATATGGTACAGTATGCTTTTACCTCCACCCAGGCTCCCGGAGCGCAAGATACCACTGTCGTAAATTACACTACAATGAACACGTTTTACCAGGAGGCGGTAAAGTGAGAGCAACTTAAGCTACTTGTATCCATGAAAAGAAAACTGTTGGTTCCTTTCTCCAAAAATATTTGCAGAGGAGGCATATTAAGGGTCATATTGATTTAAAGAGAGAAAATGAGGGTAAGCTGGCCATTAAATAACCACAAAAAATGGACTGCATACCATTTTCTTCTTGGAACGTCACAAAAATATTCCCTAAAACTACAAAATGGAACCCAGAATGGAGGAAAAGTGCTGTAAAAATACAACAGCACCGCCCAGTGCGTCTGTGTTCAGTGGAGGGCAACCAAACAGAATTAATGTAACTTACCACCCTGCTTTCGCAACAGGAATGTTTCATTTTTTATGCAGTTTTGTTGCCTAAATCAACCTGCCATGTTTGTTTTCTGCCGCCTTAGAATATCCAATTTAATCTGGGTTCTGCACTGTGTTTCAGATCCAAATAGTGTATTGAAAGCAGAACTACAATATTCAGTACTTAGAGGATATTTTTTACGCAACAGAATGTGTCCTGTATGGAAAGCTCTGATATGGCGATGATGATACAGTCGCAATCTTTTTTTTTTTTTTTAAATGCGTCCTTCCTGTTTAAATAAATATTTGGTAAAACTTGCTATTATTGAATCTGTACATAACTTCCCAGCTCCAAGAGGTCACTACCCCATAAGAGCCGTTCTTGTTATGTGTGCTGGCATAAGGTTACATTTGTGCAAAACAGGCATATGAAGTTGCTCCTAATTAGTAACAACTATGGGGTATATTCACAAGAACATGGGCTGAACATCACCAAAAAATGCCAACGCAACTTTACACATTGCAGCCTATCGCTGGAAAATAACCCTGTGTCAACATGAAATTCACAACACGGCGGTACCATGCGATAGTCCACTGATAAAGCGGCCAATGTACGCGATACAACCACCGTGACAGAGATAAACACAAACCTCAATGCGAAAAAACATGCGATGGGCCAAACAGCGGTGAGGAAATCAGCGCTTAGCAGTGCCAGGCCTTCAATACGCACATGGCAGGTAGGAAAAATCACTATAAAAGTAGAAAAAAACACTCAAACACAAACTGACCAACACCCAAGCCCCATGGAGGCAGCCGGAGCAGGAGCAGAGGACGAGCGCAATCCCACAAGCACCCCGGACGACCAGCCGGGGACCTCGGGGACAGGGAAGGGCAAGCACAAGAAGAAGAGGAAGACATAGTTCAGTCCGCAGGAAAACAGGATCCTGGCCACGGAGGTGATAGAACACCCTCAACAACTGTTTGTCACGTCCAACGTGTCATTGGGCACCAAAAATGCGATATGGCGGGATATTGTGGACAAGGTAAATGCCGTCGGAACGCACAAGAGGTCACTGGACAAGGCCATGAGGCGATGGATTTACATCAAGCACAAGACCAAGGAGAAACACGCAGCCAACCAGAAGGCAGCAATGCAGACTGGAGGTGGGAGCCCAGTGCCACAGCTCGTGCTGGATGACATGGAGGAGCAGGTGTCCACAGTCATCAGTATGGAGACTGTGGCCGGAGTCGAGGGATCGGACACTGCGTGACGGGACACCACACAACTGCAACAGGGTGAGTGACCACCAGGTACTGGGGGGACAGGTGGAGATGGCCTGAATGGCACACATGCACAATCAAGCAGAGCACAGTGCACACCCACAATGACTCAGGGTCATTGTGGGTGTGGGTGATCTACAGACTGTCACAATGTACAATGCCATGCTGTCTGAATGTCAACATGTACCATGCGGCTACGTACATGTGGACACATTGTAATACACCATCTCCCCTGCACAATGCAGATGCACCGTCAACACCTCCTGCACAGCAGTCCCAGCCACTCTTCACTGATGACGAGGAGGACACCCCCAGCATCGACACCCAAGCCCTCCAAGACATCATTGATATCATCCGCAACTCACCTAAAGGATCAGGCCAGCCCAGCTGCATCGAGGAGATCCCAACCACTACCCAAAGCACCAAGCCGGTGGCACCCACAGCCCCGGCAGTCTCCCAAGACCGTCAGGAACAACACATGGTCTTCCAATGTCGTGTGCTGGATGGCCAGAGGGAGATGGGTAACCAGGTGCGGGAGAGGTTCGCCCTCATGGCTACCAAACTGGACGCCATCCATGGGAGTCTAGGTCCCATCAGGGACCAGCTCCAGTCCCTAACGGACACCCACGGCCCGCTCCATGGTCTCCAATGAGCCCTGACTGACATTGCTGGAGCCATGACCCAGAGAGAAGAACACCTGTCCTCTGAAACTGGCTCCAGCGATCCCAGCTGTGAGCTGGCACACATGCAGAGGCTCATGAAGGACATGGTGCGGATGGAGGCAGAACGGATGGCAGCCACCGCTGCACATCAGCGAAATGTAGGTGGGATCTACCATGCCCTGCAGATCCTCATCATGACATTGCTGCCACAAGTTGTGGCGCTGATGAATGCTGCTGCCCCCACACCATCCACATCTCCGCCCCTTGGTGTGCCAGTGCCTCACAGTGGGGCAGGCATATCCACTCCGGCACCTGATGTGTCACTGCCATGCAGTGCAGCCAACAATCCACCTCCGGTCCCTGATGTGTCAGTGGCACACGATGCCGCAGCCGGTACTGCAACACCCACAGGTGGGGCAGAGCACACATAGACGTAGATGGGATTGTGTTCAGAAGGAGGCTCTAGCATTCATTTCTGCCAACTGGCCTGTTTCTGCTTGGTGCCGCACATGGCCCCATGACCTTCCACTGACTCCCGATACACTCCGCTGCACTCACCTTGGATCGCAACATGGACTGCCATATCCTGTTTGATGACCAATGACAGGGCGGCCAGACTGCGGACTGTACCCTTCATCTCCCACAGTACTTGTCATATCCGGATGGACTCTGGCTGGCCCTCCACAGGCCCATATTGTGTAGTGTGCTTGGCATGGCTCTGTACTGTTCCAGCTGCAAAACTCCACTGGATATGCAATAAACATCAAGTGACGCACTGCTGTGTCATGTCTTTCATCATTCATGTATGAATGTGTGGATGAATGTAGGAACAGTGATTTCCCTTACTTCAATGATGCTCAACTAGTGGGATACCAGTCACAGTGTGCTACATTGCCTATTGGGTTCCGGGTGCTGTAGACACTACAACAGGGACACACGCATTAGTCACTTCCTTGTCCAGACATGGACTTAACCCCGCCCAGAGCACCTGAGTCATTGTTGCAAGCCCTGCGCTGGTCTAACGTACGCCAGGCAAGATCACTCTGCTTATGCTCCGCAGGGGGCCCACATAGCTACCTGTCGCAGGAGTACTCGCTGGTGGTGTGCAGGTCACTGGTCTAGTTGTCAGCCGGTCACAGCCACTCCCTAAGGGCAGGTTTGCACACACACCACACTCATCCGGCACAGGTGTCACAGGCCATGTGACCCCACAAATATAACGACCGACTATGTCACATTCCCCTTTGCCGGTGGTGACTGGATGATGGACACTCCGCGATTCTCAATCATAAAGAGCCCATGAGTTGTTGCGCACAGGATTGGTGCTACCCAAAGCCTTGCGGCCGTCACGGGCCTACCACCACGTGGCGCTGACTGGCATTGCACAGGGTTGGTGGCACCCAAAGCCATGCGGCCGTCACAGGACTACCACCACATGGCGCTGACTGGCGTTGCACAGGGTTTGTGGCACCGAAATAGCTGAGCGGGTGTGCAGCCTGA
This sequence comes from Lissotriton helveticus, assembly GCF_964261635.1. Lineage (NCBI taxonomy): Eukaryota > Metazoa > Chordata > Amphibia > Caudata > Salamandridae > Lissotriton > Lissotriton helveticus. Next base: position 845,901,311 of record NC_136059.1, on the reverse strand, counting down.
GTTGATGACGTGTGCACTGATGTGGTCTCCCCCATTAATGACTCAGGACTAAGCATCATGTGTGGGACCTGCTGGGCTGCGGGGTGGGCCCGCATGATGTGGGCCATGGTGGCGGGACCAGGGCCTGGAGCTTGTACGGGCACGTGGTGTGCCTACTGGAGGACACAACGGTGGCAGCAGGTGAACAGTGGGGCCTGTGTGCGCAGGTGCAGCGGTGTCTCTCTCGCTCTCTCTCTCCTTTCCTTTCCTTTTCTCTATCTCACTTCTCCCTTCCCTCTCACTCTCTCTCTCTCTCTCTCTCTCTCTCTCCCTTACTTTCCTTCCCTCTCTTTCTCTCTATGGCTTACTTTCGTTCTCTGTTTCTCTGTGTCTCACTCCTTTGTTGTGCACATGACACACGTCCTGATTTTGTGCTTTCTTTTCCAGGCTGTGACGTCGAGATTGTCCCTGACGGACCCGACAGGAGTCTTCCGCATTGGTGTTTTGTGTTGTTATTCAATAAAGTTATTGGTTGTTACTTCAGTGCTGTGTGACTGTTTCTTGTTCTTCTGGCCACACATGTGTGTATTTATTTTGGCAATGTGCGTCATCATGCGCTTTTTGGGCTCCTGGGTCGTGAACGGTACGTGTATGTCCGGGGGGTTGGGGGGTGGCAGGGGATGTTGTGGCACTCATGGGTATCGGAGCTGCATGATCATTGTCTCCATGGCATCTGTAGCCCTTCAGGTGTGGCTGGGCTCCCTTTTATGCTGCAGGTAGTCATCCTGCTTAACACCAGCAAAAGGCAGGTGTTAATTCCTTGCTGCTACCGCCGCTTATCGCCTGTTTTTGATTCGCATCGCAGATCTGGCAGTTTGTTGTGAAAGTGGGGTTGTAGTTTTTTTGTGTGTTTTTGCACAGGATCCCCTACTCTGCATCTCATTAGGGTTAGTTGGTGGTGTCCACCGTGGATATAAAGTTTGGGGAAGTTATCACAGGAATACTGGTGATGTCTGCAGTTTGCACCAGCTTGTGAATGGGGTGTTAAATCTATCTCAACTTTTGATACGTTAAGTCCATCTGAATATCCCCCTATATTTTCTATTTGCTTTCCTGTATCAGAGATAACTGCAACGTCAACATTTGCAGTGATTGCTTCAACTTATGGAGTTAACGGACTGTTGTTAGCATTGTCAATTACCTTGATGAGTTCTGAGTGAACCATTTATTTTTACTGATATACGCTTGTCAAAATGTTCTGTTGATGTCCATTGTGCCGAATTATCTTCGTGCCTAGCTTTCTCACACGCATTCAATTTCCTCTTCCACATGCCCAAGGTCTCCTTCCTCCTGTCATCTTATGTCCAATGTTCATATCCCAACATGTGTTATGTCTCTACTCCCCCTTTCGATTTCGCTCGCTCATATTTTACAGTGTCCATTACCCACTGCTTCCCTTGTACGTAATGTCCATTCCTTCTCTCCTCACATCCAGTATCTTCCCCATTTGCCTAGTGTCACCTCTTTTTAAAGATGATGTCCTTTAACTCTCTGCCAGGTGACTTGTTACACACCCACATTCTTTATGTTCCATTACTACCCCAATCTGATTATATGCTAATTCCGAAGAATGCTAGTCTCGTTCAATGAAAGATTCTAACAAATTTAGTCAAATGTTGAGCTACAATCTTTAACACACATAGGGTCACCTCACTTTCATTTTTCCTTCAGTTTAATGTATCCACTGTCTGCATTTTACCACTAAAAGTTTCATTTAGAGTTTGGTGAACCAAGAGCTCTGTCAGAAATTAGAAATGGCGTGCCAAACGTGTGGTTCACCTGCCTCATTTAGAGGTGGGCAAACCTAGGGGTATATTTTCAAGAACATGTGATAGTCATCGCCAAAATAGGTTAACGCACTTTCACATATCGCCGTCTATCGTGGGAAAATAACTCTGTGTCAACGTCACATTCTCAACATGGCGGTAACATGCGATAGTGTTCCGATAACGTGCCAAATGTCCGCGAATAAATTACCGGGACGGCGATAAAAATCAAAACCCGAACGCGAAAAAAGTGGCAATATGCCCAACCCCAATGACAAAATCAGTGATAAGCTGGGCCAGGCCTGCAATCACACAAGCAGGCGGGAAATATCACTATAAAAGCAGAAAGAAAAAAACATAAACAAAAACAAAACAACTGCGAAGCATAATGGAGGTAGTCGGAGCAGGAACAGAGGACGACCAGAACCCCACAAGTCCCCTGGAAAACCAGGCCGGGACCCCGGGGTCAGGGAAGAGCAAGGACAAGAAGAAGAGGAAGACGAAGTAGAGCAGCAGGAAAACAGGATCCTGATAACGGAGGTGATAAAATACAATGAGCAACTGTTTGTCACCTCCAATGTGTCATTGGCGACATAAATGGAATTTGGCAGTCCATCGAGGCCAAGGTGAATGCAATTGGAGTGCTGAGGAGGACAATGGAAGAGGTCAAGAGGCGCTGGAATGATGTGAAGCGCAAAACCAAGCAGAAACTCTGCAACAACCAGAAGGTAGCAATGCAGACTGGAGGTGGGAGTCCAGCGTCACAGGAGGAGCTGGACGTGATGGAGGAAATGGTGTCCATAGTCATCAATGTGGAGATGGTGGCAGGAGATGGGGGATCGGACACTGCTCAACAGGAGCCGACACAACAGCAAGAGGGTGAGTAATGACCAGGGACTGGGAGTATGGGGGAGATGGGCACAATGGCACAGATGCACAATTAAGCATAGCACAGTGCATACCCACAATGACTCTGGAGCATATCCCTGATCCCCTTGGCACACTGCAGCACACCTAGAAACTGCAAGTAGGCCCCCCTCGACTATGTGCCCAGAGGGGGCCCTCCCCACACATCACTAATCTCACAACAAATCCATGCACATGTGCTGAACCCAGCAAAGCTGCGGGTTCTTGACCCACACTGACAATGCAAGTGACACTGCATGACGATTAACATGGCTGCAGTCCGATTATTATGACATGGTGCACACCACAACACTGAGGTGGCTGAGTGTGGACCACATTCGTAAAGGAGCAGGTCACACCCTGACACATCCACGTGCACAAACAACCCCTGACGTCAACAAGACATCTGCGGACAAACCATACCCAAGAGTCCAAACTCCCACCAAGAGCCCAATTTACCCAAGTCTGCAACATCTCAGCACTGTATAAGCACAGAATTGAAAGATACACCGCCTGAAAGGGATTAGGGCCAGCAAAATCAGAGCTGCAGGGGCAACTCTGCCACAATGCAGCACACACACATAAGAAGCAGAGCACATCAACATTGACAACCATGTGGTAGAAACTAGGGGCGTCACTGGGAGGGTGTGGGGGTGCGGACCGCACCAGGTGACACCATCACATGGGGTGACACCGCGCAGCCCTGCCAAGTATCACCATAGGGCATGACGCTAACGCATTTCTGGCACATCTGACACATGTGCGTGCGCCCGGTCGGCAGGCTTCACATGCCAGCGCAGGTTCAATAACAGTTAAACATCTCTCTGTGCTGTGCTACAAACTTACAATATGTCCTCTGCTGCCTGGAGACTCTCAGGCGGGGCCTGCCCTCAGCAGAGTTGTTGCGTTGCAGGCTCTGTGGCACTGTGGTGGGGGGATGTGACCTCACGTCAGTCAGAAGCAGCGGGCCGGAGATGGGGTCGGACTCGACTGGCACAGACACTATCTGTGCACCTGCTGCGCCTCATGGTTCCAGGACTGCATTTGCTGAGGGAGTAGTTGCCACCACGAGACAGACCTTTCGAATTGCCGCTCGCATCCTCAAAGTGAGTTCCTCTTAAGTTACAGGAAGCCCTGCTGACGCTGCAACCTGTTGTGAGACAGGAACGCAGTGGTTCGAGCCTAACAGAGGGTGGGAACTGTCTAAGTTTCCTTTCGAAGAACATGACTCTTGCGGAGGTAACGCTGTGTGGGCAGCCGCGGTGGGTAACTCGGAGGGAACAACTTACATCGCACAGGTGACAACTGACAAGTTGGAGAATGAAACTGAGATCGTCTGCAAGAAAAAACACATTCTGAGGAGCTCCCCAACAGCAGAGACCCTGCTGGAAGAGCCTGAGAGCGATTCTCGAGCTAATGAAAAGTCGGTGTCTCTCAACGCACTCAGCATCAAGGTAAACACCGACGCTCACGCGGTTCTATACCTATCGTGATTCGTGACATTGGGTTTGATTTAAGATTCGGCAGGAAGTATTATGCACTACAGAGCTTTACGTTTAGTTATCTAATGCTAAAGTACAGACTGTATATTTATTAGCCTTCAAGATGCAATGGTGTTACTAAGCAGCAGGACTAAATAAACACTAGCTGTTCCTAAAAGGTTGCATCTTTGTAATCAATGACAGGGTCAAGTGTATATTTTAAAGGGCGAGTCTTTTTCTTCAGTGCATTCTGCGAGCAAACTGATTTAGCTCGGGCCCTGAATTTAGCGCCTGTGAAAGGGAATGTGCTGGAGTTAGTGCTCAGGGCGCAGTTGGGGTCAACATACTTGAGCAGGTGTGTATTTAGAACAGGCTGTATTTATGTTCATTCAATCTTTGGCCTCTGTGTGGAGTGTCATAAATATGACTCCGGTGATTTTGGTGGGAGCAAGACTCCAAAGGGGCATATTTAAAAGCCCCTTGCGCAGCGCCAATTTTAATATGGGAAAATGCGACGTACCAACGGCGCAAGGGGCTTGTAAACAAGCCCCAAGACTGCTAAAGCAATGGTTTAAGTGGGTGGTCCCTCCGGGTCTCATGTTAAAATCTAGGCTGTGACATAAACATTATCGGCGCCATCTTGTCTCTTTCCAGACTCGTACGGGCGCGTAAACAGCAGCCATTTTTGAATGCCATGGCCTCTCTGCCCACTGCTGATAGCCAGCGCGTCTCTCTCTCCCCCTCACTCTCCGGCCTCGCAAGCACCCCCCCCCGCGCTCTGACAGCCCCCGATCCCTCCTGCTTGAACCCCAAAACACACCACCAGCGCAACCCTGCCTCCGAGCCACATCCCGTGCTGAACCCCCACACCCTTTCATCTCATTCATAAAACAGGTCCTTTTGATAACCTCTTCCTCCTTTCCCTATTGTTCGGCTTGATCCCAGGCCATCACTTCGCCCAACAGATGCAGTTTATTGTCCCTACAGTAGGACCTCGCCTCACATCAAAGGAGTGGGGATTAATCAATGCCCTCACACCCCTAGATCCGACCGACCGCCTACATTCCCGTTCCCAGCGGAATGTCCAGCTGCGCGATTGCCATCACATGCTGAGAACGGGGTGGGAACTCTACTGTAGATGTGTGGGGGGAACAGGCCTGGACCGGGGATTCCGAGGATGTCTTCCTGTACTTCAAAGAAATGTTACGGATGTAATGTATGCAATAAAGCCATAAAACTGTGTATAAGAGGCCAGGCCTCAGAGATGTTGGGAGAGCACCTCGAGAAGATACCCTGTTGTCTGATTTGACGTGTTCTGTTCCGTCGGAAATAAACTCCTGTTTCCTGCCTTCCAGCCTCCAGCGCCTGCCTCTTTATTTGGGTAATCGTGAGTTGGGTGAGAAGCGGCTAACGCCGGGCAAACCTAGAAAAGGGGTAAACGACCTGATCTGCCTGAACCCTTTTTCAGCAATTGGCGTCCCAAACGTGGGGCCCATCAGCGACACGTGGATCCAGTGGGAGAGGTCCTGACGACGAAGTGAACGACTGCAACGATCGGGAAGTGCACCTGCCCGATAGACCCTCGTCTGGCAGCCGATCATCCGAACTTCACCGGTTCCGAGCAGACCTCTCTCGAGTGATATACGGTCCTGACTGGGAACCATCAGGAGTGCCACGACAGAAGACAGAGGACGATCGGGCGCTGGAATCGGAAGACAGGAAACTGTCCATGCGGTCCGGGTAAGGTCGTGTAAACACGACAAACTGTGAAATATTTGATTGATCGATTGAAAAATACTAGTATTACTCTCCGAATTGTTGGTTCTATTGGAGATTCTCTGTCTGCAAACGGAGAGGAATAGAAGGTATTCCCTCTTCCTTTGCAGGTAGTGAAGGGTAGGTAACGCAGGCTTTTGCCCCCGTTGTAATCCGTCGTGCCTATCTTCCTCCCCCACTGATTGATTGTTTGCCCGAACATTGTTTGTTCGAAAATTGCTTTCTCGAGAATTCTCTATCTACAAACGGGGAAGGATAAACGTATTCTGTCCTCCTTTGCAGATAGTGAAGGATAGGTAACGCAGGCTTTTGCCCCCGTTGTAACCCGTCGTGCCTATTTCTTTCTCGCCACTGATTGTTTGATTGAACGGACATTGGTTGTTCGATATTGGTTCTCTGGAGGTATTCTCTGCTCACAAATAACGTGGAATAGAAATATTCTGTCTAGTCTTTGTAAGCAGTGAAAGGATAGGTAGTGCAGACCTTTGTTCCCGTTGTAACCCGTCATGCCTATCTTCTCCCCATTGGTCAGTAGTTGGTTCAGCCCGGACCGCTTATTAGAGGTGGATCATCCGGCTCCTCTGGAAGGCACCCCTAATAAGGATATGTTTTTAAAATATGGACTAGTCGCCGTAGCTTATAGTAAGTTATGGCATAAATATACTAAAAAGGATCAGGAAAGTCAGTGGCCACTGATAGGATCCTTCGATGACACAAAAATAAGCGCGCTGGAAACAGCCCTTTGTAACAATAAAACCACGCCCACTATGCTTGATAGTTTCGGCATGTGGCGCAAAGAAGCAGAGCAACGAAAGAAAAGAGAAGTAGCGAGACTAGGAAAAGAGTTACGAAAGGCAGCCCACCTGGCCGCTAAGAAACTAGAAGAAGAGATAAAAGAAAGGGAGGAAGCCAGACAAAAACAGGAATCCGAATCGACAGGCCAGTGTCCTGTTAGGACCCCCTCTACGCTCTACCCTGAGCTGACCTCCAAACAACGGGCGAACGACGAGCTGCTGCTAGGTCCGCCGATCATCTATATGCCCCCCCCATATGCCCCCTCCCAACCCCTAGTACAGCGCTTGCCAGCTCCGAGCGCAAATGAGAATAACATTGAATCTAGTGCCTCAGCCCTTGCGGCCTCCGCACCGGCCACATTAGTAACGACATCTGATGAACCCGAGACTAGCAAGCAGCCACCGGGTAGATTGAATAGATTGAGCAAAGAAGAAGGAGAGGGAATTGACAAGATAGCAAAGGCACTGGTAGAACGGAAGGAGAGCGAAGAATACACGATGGATATGCACAATTCGCATGCCGGTAGCCACAGACGGCATTTCATTTTACGGTTCAGTTACCACACCCTGAACGCATATGAGGATAGGTATCAGAATCGGGGTCCTGCTAAATTGACAGCGTTATATAGAAAAGTCGATATTGGGGACGAGGCCGAGCGTGACGCGGCGGACCTCTTCATGCAAACGCTTGAAGTTTTCCGCCACCTCACGGAACAAAAACCGGAAGTTAAGATTACAGTTCCCGAAACGACTGGGTCCTCATCAGAAGTAGACAACACCATGATACCTATCAGAGAAGCCGCCTCCTACTGGGTTCCCCCACGAGGTCAGGGAACAAATGACGATATCAACCACGCAGATGCAAAGGGGAGGGTTGTGCACAACTGGGTTTATCAACCTTGGGATCGGCAAGATATTCTAACTTTTAGGCAAACCCTGCCCGATTTAAGAAAGAACCCGACAGCATTTTATACAGAACTAGGTACAGCCTTGGGCTCAACCATAATGACCCTAGCGGACATTGACTTGTTTTTCGGGTTATGTCAGCCGGCTGATGTGTGGAAACAAATCCGAAAAGCCGACCACACAGATCTGTTCGGACATACCTGGAATCAACTCAGTGAACTAGATAGGCAACGGGAGCCCGGAAAGAAACCTGTAAAAGACATACTGGAACTCCCGGACAAAATAGTTCAGAAGCTAAAGACGTTGATCCCAGAGAAGAAGGTAGACTGGTCGGTAGTCACGGCTTGCCGTCAGAAACCCCAGGAAGACGTATCAGAATACTTCTCCCGATTTGAGACGGTGTTCTCCGACTACAGTGGCCAAGACATGACCACCGCAACCGGACAACACCTGTTCGTGCAAAACTACGTAAAGGGTCTATCGCAAGAAGTCTCCCAAAAGTTACAGACGAGCGAGAGTAGTTGGGGGGCCTCCAAACCTGCAGCTATCCTTCAGATGGCTCAGTATTACGAACACCAAAAGAACGAGAACGAGAGGGCGACTGAGAAAAAGAAAAAGGACTTGAAGGAACGAGTGATGATTGCCCAATTGCAAGGAGTGACGACAGGAAAGGAACGGTATAGGGGAAACTACCAGTCGAATGCCCCTAGAAACTCACCCCCTAGAGACCGCACACCCGGCGCTCCACGAACAGACCTCGATGAGAACCAGTGTGCGTTTTGCAAAGGATTTGGCCATTGGAAGTCTCAATGTCCGGTCCTCCTGGAAATGATTAAAAATAAAGAAACGAGGGACATGACGAATGGCCCCAAGACTAGAGGGCAGGGACGAGGGCACACCCACGACACCAACAATGACAGACCTGGCAGACCGAACACATTTGCCCGCCCCCGACAGAATCAGTGCCAACAGTCTGACTGCGACAACGCTCACGACTTTGCATAGGACTGCCAAGGGCAAGGAAGGGATCCAGTCGAGCTCTATGTTGACCAGCAAGGTCCTTACGTCACCGCTAAGGTCCTAGGCACGAAGTCTCCATTTCTGGTAGACACTGGCGCGACACGTAGTGCGTTATCTAAACGACTGATTCCAAGGGCACCCTTGTATGGCTCACTCATAACATCAATAGGCTTTGATGGAACGCCCTCCACTAACCCTTTATCCGCACCGGTTTCCTTCGACTTGGACGGTAATCCCACTGACACGACGTTTCTGCTTTCCTCCAACACCCCCGATGCCATTATGGGACTTGACTTGCTAAAGCATTTCCGAGCTACTATCAGGTGTTCACAAGACGGGGTTCGAGTCATTCTGTACGATAACCCGACTCTGCTCAGAACTCATCCCGCACGACACATGCTCTCCATCTCTGACACTGACGCATCCTTACTTGACTCTCTGCCTCTGTATCTTTGGGCTAAAACTGACGCTGATGTAGGACGAATGATGATCGACCCCGTGCGCATAACTGTCCGCCAAGATGTGATACTCCCAAAACTCCCGCAATATCGGATATCGCCCGAAGGCGAGAAGGCATTGGTAATGATTATCCAGTCCCTGGTAGAGGCAGGAGTGGTAGAGGAAGTAGTCAGCAATATTTGCAACAGCCCTATCCTACCCATTGTGAAGAAGCAGGGCGAGGGAGATGAGAAAGCGTATCGCTTCATCATCGACCTTCGAGAGGTCAACAAGGTAGTTGTACCCCAGTACCCCGTAGTCTCAGATATCGCCACCATTCTGACCCTGATTCCTTCCACAGCCACCACCTTCACTGTAATAGACCTCAAAAACGCTTTCTTCTCCATCCCCATCCACCCGGACAGCCGCTACCTTTTCGGCTTCACGTTAAAATCCCGCTCATATAGATTTTGTAGAGCTCCCCAAGGTTACACAGAAAGTCCCAGCATCTATAGTCAGGCCCTCAAGAGACAGCTGGATGCCGTTCAGCTACCGAAGGGAGTGGTGTTGATACAGTACGTCGATGACATCCTTTTGGCGGCCGACACCACTCCACTTGCGGTCACGGCCACCATCCAACTCCTGCACTTCCTCGCGGAAAATGGCCACAAGGTCTCCAAAAAGAAGTTGCAATTCTGCTAACCCCAGGTCACCTACCTAGGCCACCTCTTGTCCAAAGAAGGGAGAAAGCTTACGCCCGATCGAATTCAGGCCATTCTAGAAACCCCCGTCCCAAAGACCCAGAAACAAGTCCGCTCCCTGGTAGGCCTCACCTCCTTCTGCCGGCAGTGGTTGCCAAATTTCAGCCTCATTGTAAAGCCACTACTTTCCCTACTAGCCAAAGATGTCCCCTTCCCACTCCCTTGGACCCCCGAATGCCAATCGTCCTTCAAGGAACTTCGAGACGCCCTTTGTTCAGCACCGGTCCTAGGAACCCCCGATTACACAAAGCCCTTCTCTCTCTACACCCACGAAAGGGAGGGGTGCGCTTTGTCTGTCCTGACTCAAACCATTGGCCCCAAGCAACGACCATGTGCCTATTTCTCTGCCACCCTTGACCCTGTAGCGAGAGCCTTGCCTGCCTGCCTTCGAGCCGTAGCTGCCGCTGCTGTCTCTATCCGACAAAGTGAGGGGATCGTACTCTCGAATTCCCTCACGGTATTAGTGCCCCATGCTGTCGACACCCTCTTGAACCAGACTAAAACGCAACACCTGACTAGCGCCCGACTGACCGGATACGAACTGACTCTGCTTGCACCTCACATCACGCTGAAAAGATGCACCACACTGAACCCAGCCACCTTGTTGCCCCTGCCCGAAAACGACCCAAACGTCCCCCCTATACATGACTGTGTGACTCTCACAGACGAACAGACTAGGAGTAGGGTTGACCTCCGAGACACCACCTTCACAGACCCTGGCGGAGAGCTATGGGTAGATGGCTCTTGCATAAAACTCCCCGACGGCACCACCTCGGCTGCCTATGCAGTTACCACAGCCCGAGCTATAGTTGAAACCGCCAGCATCACACAACGATCCCCTCAGGCGGCAGAACTGATTGCCCTCACACGAGCATGTATTATAGCGACAGGGACTACTGCAAACATTTACACAGACAGCCAGTACGCCTTCGGAGTGGTTCACCATTTTGGACTCTTATGGAGGGAAAGGGGATTCTTGACGTCCCACGGCACGCCCATCCTCCACGGAAATTTAGTCTCCGCCCTGATTGAAGCAGTTCTCCTTCCCAAACGATTAGCGGTAATTGAATGTCAGGCACACAAGAAGGTGACAGACTTAGTCGGTCAGGGAAACGCGCTGGCCACCATCACTGCCCGAACCACAGCTGAGAATAGGACGACGACCCGCATGTATGTGACCAGGTCACAGGCAGAAAAATGGACTGACGCTAGGGAAACGATTAGGGACATCCAGATGGCCAGCTCACCCCACGAATTGACTGAATGGGCACGGGTGGGATTGAAAGACGAGGAAGGCTGCTGGCGGACGAAGGACACAAACAAATGGTTGCTACCCAATTCATACCTGATCCCCATACTGACTATGGCTCACTCCCCTGCACACATAGGATCAGCCCCCATGATCGAACTTATCTCCAAGGTCTGGCACAACGACAAAATCCCCGACTCAGCCAGACGCTTGGTCCAGCAATGCCTTATCTGCCTGCAACATAACCCCGGGAAAGGAACTGTAGTACCCCGGGGAGGGTTTGGGGTCCCCGACCACCCTTTTGAGGTCCTCCAGATGGACTACATCCAATTAGAAAGATGCCAAAGCCTGAAGTATGTATTAGTCATTGTATGTGCTTTCAGCAAATGGGTAGAAGCCTATCCAACCCGTGATAACACTGCCATGACCGCTGCCAAGGTACTGCTGAAAGAGTTTTTCCCTCGCTACGGTCTTTGTCGGATTCTATGGAGCGACAACGGCCCCCACTTCATAGCTGAAGTTATCCAACTAATCTTGAAAGGGTTGGGTGTAAAACAGAGGTTTCATGCAGTTTTTCACCCCCAATCTGCTGGCTTAGTTGAGCGACACAACGCCACACTGAAATTAAAACTGTCAAAGATAGTGGCCACCACAGGACTTAAATGGCCAGATGCCCTCCCACTGGCGTTGCTATCGATGCGCTCCACTCCCACTAAGCACCATTTGACCCCCTACGAGGTTGTATTTGACCGACCGATGAACCTCTGGACCGCCCCTAAACCGACCTCCATTCACGACGTCCCGGACGTCCTACTGTCCGATTACTTGTGCAAATTGACTAAAACATTGTCTATCATTCATCAGCAGGTGCAGCAGGCCATCCCCGATGCTTCCAGGGGTCCGGGTCACGATATCCAACCGGGAGATTATGTGCTGATCCAGAATTTCCAACGGACAAAGAGTCTGGAACCCCGGTGGACGGGCCCCTGGCAAGTACTAATTACCACCCGAACGGCTCTTCGAGTGGAGGGGAAGCGACACTGGCTGCACGCACACCACTGTAAGAAGGTCTCCTCGACCCTGACCACGACAGAAAACGTCAGCACCCAAGAAGAACTGCTGAACAAAGACCGGCCATCATTGAACTGTTATCCTGACACCGAGGCACTCGAACTTGCAAAATTCTTTGATCCCACTGTGCCATCCAGGGAAGGGTATTTCCTGCGTCGAAAGGAGGGAGCTTCGGCTAAGTAGACCACAGACTAAGTTGAATCTCAGAACGGTAGCCTAAACACAACCAAGGGTTACCCGAAGAGAGGCTAAACAAAGTCAGCGGTTCTGCCCACTACCGAGCACCTTGAAGATGATGGAAGCGCCAGATAAGAAGATGATGGAAGCGCCAGATAAGAAGACGACGGAAGCAACAGGAAATACCCGTTATCGAAACCCTAAGACTGACAGTATATACAAATCGAAGACAATTGCTCTTTTTATTGTCCTCCTCTTTTGCCTCCTCCTCATGACTTCCTTCTGGATCATGGAAGAGAGCACACCCGCTCATCAGATATTGCTGACCACTGCACAGCCAACCACTATGAAAGAGCATCATCTGATCTCCCTTTCGCCTCAGCTCCGAGAAAGGCGTAAAGAGTTTTGGAACAATTCCTTCGTGCAACTGCTGCACCAACACAACTTTGCCGCCAACGCCACCAACTGCTGGATCTGCGGGTTGCTCCCGCATGCCACTGGACACTCCATTCCTTTCATCCCTTCCCCTTTCTCAGTTCACGGCTCCTGCCTTGCCTGGTTGATTCTCTTGCAAGAGAGCTACAAGGACAACGCCACTTCAGGTCAAACAGTGTCACACTTCTACCATGGGTTCTGGCTGAACAAAACCGGAAGAACTTCTGCTCCCTTTTGTCCTTTGACCACTGGTCCCTCCTTCCAGATGGACATCCCTGCCAAGGAACGAGTTGAAATGCAGGTGGTCCATAATCCAATCAGACCCACTTTCTCCTACCTACGGAAACGAACTGCTGCCACTCTGACTGTGGCTCTGTCTGTTATTAATGTCACGGGCCTCGTGTGCCTCGAAGGCCTGGGAACACAGCTGGTGGGTCACAGTTCCTGCCACATCACCAGAACGTTGGACTCAATTGATCCCCCCTCCTTTGTTGCCTCCCCGAATATGTACTTTGTTTGTGGCACCAAAGCTTACACTTGGCTCCCAAAAAGTTGGGGGGGTACTTGCTACATCGCCTTCGTTCTCCCCCCCACGTACGTGGCCCCAGCAAACCATCACCGGCAGAAGCGCGCCAAAGACATTGAACAAGCCGACTCTACCGGAGCACAGTTCCTGGATGCAATGAAGGGACTTGTTCCTCTGTGGGGCCCAATGGCAAACAGCCGCGCCATCCGACACTTGACCCAGGCAGTAGAAACGACCATGAACATCACGGCTGGCATCCTCACTAACAATACGGCCGAGCTTCAGGCAGTCCGCCTGGTGGCTCTCCAGAACCGCCTTGTTCTAGATGTGGTTCTAGCTGACCGTGGGGGAGCATGCCGCATCATCGGATCCAGCTGTTGCACCTACGTGCCAGATAACTCACCTTCAGTCTACAAGGCAATTGAACACCTCCACAGACTTTCCTCAGAGGTTCACCAGTAACAAGAAGGATGGTCGCTTGGGAGCTGGTTTTGGGGCACTTTGAAGGACTGGGGATGGAGGTTATTCACATTTATATTGATACCGGTCGTGATACTGTGTGGGTGTTGCCTAGGTATTCAATGTTTGCCACCTCTGTGTTCGATCATTGCTAACTGCATGTGCCCAAAGACTTCGGACTTCAAAACTGAACACATGAAAGCATTGTATGACCTCGAAATTAGAAATATAATGGGGATTGACGTAAATTAACAAGCTGGCTAGATATGTTGAAAAGGGAGGACTGTTGAAATCTAGGCTGTGACATAAACATTATCGGCGCCATCTTGTCTCTTTCCAGACTCGTACGGGCGCGTAAACAGCAGCCATTTTTGAATGCCATGGCCTCTCTGCCCACTGCTGATAGCCAGCGCGTCTCTCTCTCCCCCTCACTCTCCGGCCTCGCAAGCACCCCCCCCGCGCTCTGACAGCCCCCGATCCCTCCTGCTTGAACCCCAAAACACACCACCAGCGCAACCCTGCCTCCGAGCCACATCCCGTGCTGAACCCCCACACCCTTTCATCTCATTCATAAAACAGGTCCTTTTGATCACCTCTTCCTCCTTGCCCTATTGTTCGGCTTGATCCCAGGCCATCACTTCGCCCAACAGATGCAGTTTATTGTCCCTACAGTAGGACCTCGCCTCATATCAAAGGAGCGGGGATTAATCAATGCCCTCACACCCCTAGATCCGACCGACCGCCTACATTCCCGTTCCCAGCGGAATGTCCAGCTGCGCGATTGCCATCACATGCTGAGAACGGGGTGGGAACTCTACTGTAGATGTGTGGGGGGAACAGGCCTGGACCGGGGATTCCGAGGATGTCTTCCTGTACTTCAAAGAAATGTTACGGATGTAATGTATGCAATAAAGCCATAAAACTGTGTATAAGAGGCCAGGCCTCAGAGATGTTGGGAGAGCACCTCGAGAAGATACCCTGTTGTCTGATTTGACGTGTTCTGTTCCGTCGGAAATAAACTCCTGTTTCCTGCCTTCCAGTCTCCAGCGCCTGCCTCTTTATTTGGGTAATCGTGAGTTGGGTGAGAAGCGGCTAACGCCGGGCAAACCTAGAAAAGGGGTAAACAACCTGATCTGCCTGTACCCTTTTTCAGCACTCAGACCAGGTTGTAATTAAAAGTTAGCATTGCAACTGGTGTCACTTAAGGGCCTAATAATCATGTCCTAATTTTACCTTCAAAAGCACTGCTCAATTTCTGACCAATGGATGTAATCCAAATCTGTGATTTAGCTTCTGTTTATATTGCACGTGTTTTACTGGTCCCGGAGTAGCATAATACTCACCGAAAAAGTGCTTTGTAACCTCGTCAGGGGTAGTAGTAACTAGTAAGGGCTATATAAATGCAATTACAATACAATTAGAATACAATACTTAATCTTCCATTCCCATAGAGCATTTATTAATTCTTGGGTGCTATGTTTCTGTACTCCGGCAGCTGAAAGGAAGGGCACACATTAAAACTGTGCATGTCACATAAAGCTGTCCCTGGGCTGGCGCTCTGCACCCAAGTCGTGAAGGGGTGACACCATGAGCTACCGCACTGGGTGACACCAACCCTAGTGACGCCACTGGTAGAAACTGCAACACGTTCACAACAGAACAGAGGACACAACTGCTGCTGCTTGTGTGTAGAAACTGGCCAATCACATTTGGCATAGCAGGGAAATGTGAGATGATGATGTACAAGTACAAACACACATCCATGATGTTGCGAAATGTCCACTGTCCCGCATCAAATAGGCAGCTCCTCCCAAACAGTCACAATTTACATTGTCATGCAGTCTGTATGTAAACTTGTACAATGTGTCAACATACATGTGAACACAATGTTAAACTGCATCTCCCCTTCATATTGCAGAGGGGGAATCAACACCTCCTGCAGAGCAGACCCAACAACTCTTCTCTGATGTGGAAGAGGACCTCCCCACCTTCAACACCAGCGCCCTCCAAGTGCTCATGGAAAGCTTCGGCACCTCACCTCCAGGAGCAGGCCAGCCCAGCTGCATCCAGGAGACCTCACCCCCTGCACAGACAACACAGCAGAAAGCACCAAACACCACAGCTGTCTCCCAGGACCCACACGAACAACACATGGCCTTCCAATGCCGTGTGTTAGGGTGCCAGGAGAAGATGGCTGATCAGGTGCGGATGGCGTTCGACCGCATGGCAGCCAAACTAGATGCCATGCCTGGGTGTCTAAGTCCCATCAGGGACCACTTACAGTCACTAACGGACACCCACAGTCCGCTCCATGCTCTCCAATGATCCATGGATGACATCGCTGTAGTCCTGACTCTGAGACAAGGACAACTGTCTAGTCAGAGTGGCTCCAGCTGTGTCATCCGGGAGTTGCGACACATGCAGAGGATCATGGAGAACATAGAGTGGGTGAAGGCGGAAAGAATAGCTGCCAAGGCTGCACACCAGCGTGATGTAGCTGGGATCTACCATGGCCTGCAGACCCTCATCATGGCATTCCTGCCACAAGGCCTGACGCAGATGAATGCTGCTGCTGCTGCTGCTGCTGCTTCGACATCCACATTTCCACCACCACCCACATGTGAGGCACATGAAACATCAGAGGACGAAGAAGCCGATGATTCTGCCTTACTGGTAAGAAGGACACAGTAGCATTCATCTCCGCTATATGGCCTGTGTCTGCTTGGTTCCGCCCTCTGCATCATTATCTTCCACTGTCCCCCGATGCACTCTGCGACACTCACCTTGGACCTCACATAGGCTGCGATATTGTGTTTGGTCATCAGTGACACAGCTATCAGACTGTGGACTGAACTCTTCCTCTTCCGATGTACTTGTCATTCCCTGAAGGACTCTGGCTGGCTCTCCACGGGCCAACAATGTGAAGCGGGGTTTGCATGGCCCAGTATTGCTCCAGCTACAACACTACACTGAATGTGAATTAAACATTCAAATTCACACAGGTGTGTCATGTCTATGATCATTCAAGTGTGAAAGTATGGATGAATGTAGGGTCAGTGATTCCCCCTTACGTCCATGTTGCTCCTGTTGTGGGACTTGAGTCACAGGGTGCAACATTACCGATTGCGGTCCGGGTGGCGCTGACACTACAAGAGAGACACATGCATTCATTACTTCCTTGTCCAGCCCAGAACAGAACCACGGCCAGAGCCCCGGGGTCATGGTTCACACCTCTACGCTGGACTGGCATTCGCCAGGCAAGCCCACTACGCTTACGCTTACAGGGTGGGACGATAATGCTACATGTCCGAGGTCTTCCCTGTAGTGATCTCCTGATCACAGGTCTAGTTGTCAGCATGCCACATCCACTCCCTGAGGGGTGGTTTACACCCACACCACACCCATCCAGCACAGACATCACAGGACATGTGACCCTGCCAATAAAACGGTCCGGGCGCACATGCTCGAGGCCATTTCCACTATCTATCTGAGTGTGTCTGTGTGGTCATTATTTATGCCTGAGGTCCTAGGGCCCTACCACATCACATTCCCCACTGCCAGAGGTGACATGATGGTGTCCGCACCACGAGACTCAATCATAAAGAGCCCATGACTTGCGGTGCACAGAGTTGGTGGCAGCCAAGGCACTTTGGCTGGCACGGGCCTACCGCCACGAGATGGTGACTTGCGGTGCACAGAGTTGGTGGCAGCTGAGGCACTTTTGGCCGGCACGGACCTACCGCCACGTGGCGATGACTTGCGGTGCACTGAGTTAATAGCACCAGGTGAGCATTGAGGCCTGGGTGCGCAGGGGCAGGCAGTCATCACTGGGCGGCGGACCGGTCTGGGGCCAGGGTTGGGGTGCAGCAGGCACACAGGATCACATGGGCACCACCGGTCACGGCGGCGCCCTCGTTGCTGGGTCGGGGGAATGAAGGCGCATGGGTATCACGCTGATACAAACCGTGATGCTTCCAGTTAAATCCTGCATCATGAGACCCTAACAGAAGTTTGTGTGACCCTAACCTTCCTTTTCTTTCCTACGAAGGTTACGAGCACAAGTACTTCTGTTACGGTCTTTCTGAGCAGGATTTGTATTTCCTGTATCATTCCGGTTTGTCCACGTGCTATACACTACCAGATTAGGTTTGTGACTATTCGGACGCTTGACCATTATCACCATTTGTCCAACAGGTTTCTGCATACTATCTACCGGAGTATGGGATTGTATTGGGGAGTGCCCGCAGTATATGCAGTTACTTGATTCCACACGTTGCCCTGATGAAGTTCCCCGTTGGACGTTGGCTGTGCTTTTCATATTGTTTATTTGTGAATTTGTAATAAAGGACTGTTTTTGCACTACTGTTGACTACTGGACTTCATGACTGTGCGAACCCCCATTTCAGTAACTGCAATTGTGGATCTGGGGCACGGAGGCATCTGGCAACGGCTGGCGTTGTGGTTGGTTGCGCAGGAACACTACGAATTGGAACTATCGTGTGGTGCAGATACAGGGGCCCGCCGTTGCTATTGTGGACATGCATCCAAGACATGTGTGAGGAAGTTTGATAGGGCTGGCTGTGAGACTCCTCCGACTCAGGCAGTTGTTGGTTGGGAGGTACCAGGGCCCAACAGGGGCAGCACAGCCAGCAGCCTTGTTTGCGGAGGGATGTTGGTTGTCTGCTGTGTTGGTACCGTCAGCCTGTGGGCAATGTGGGTCGGGATGCAGGGGATGGTTGTCCTTTCCGTGCCTGTAGTGGGCAATGACTTCCTCTGGCGTTGAGTGTCAATGGCTGGTGCGTGTTAGGTACATCTGCTGTCCTGTTCTGCGCGGCCTCAGTGGTACTCCGGGGGGAGGGGCCTGGGGTGGTGGCAGTGGGTGTTGTGGTCCTCTTGGGTCTCCGAGCTGCATGATCAGTGTCTCCATGACATGTGTTGGTCTTCAGATGTGGCCCTGGGCTATGCTCCCTTTCATACTACAGGTAGTAGTCCTGCTTTACACCAGTAAAAGGCAGGTGTTAAATCCCTGCTGCTAACGTGCCTTACCGCCTATTTTTGGATCGCAGATCTGGCTGGTCGTTGAGAATATTGCTAAGTGGTATTTTTGTGTGTTTTTGCATGGAAACACCTACTCTGCATATCATTAGCGTTAGTTGTCGCTCTCATCTGTAGCGATATTTTTTGCGGAAGCTATCGCTGGAAAACTAGCGATATCAGCAGTTTGCACCAGCTTGAGAATGGGGCGATAATTATTTCCCTGTGCTTCCGGTTCATGAGAGAAGTACGGGAGATACAAACACTCTCGCGGTAAGCCCGCATTTTTGAGAGCCTTGCTGCCTCGTTATCTTGGCTAACTGATACAGTTCGCTATTACACTTTTCTCCGCTATAGACTGTTAACACGGACTCGAGCAATATACTTTTGCAGAATGCACACTTACCCCGATAGCAACTATTTGAACATTTATGCGTAGTATGTCTAGTTAATCACAGTTCGGAAACGGACTCTTGGGGTTCACAATGTTCCTAAACATAGTGTTTTTTATATATACTCGAGTGTAACGCTATTACTTAATGATTAACACTTATCTTTAAGATTATGGACTATGGGTAAACATGTTTAATGGAGGTTTACTGGGAACAAAAGGCACGTAGGATTGATATTGAATGTTGCATTATTTGTTTTGTTATAGAGACATCCCCTGGAAGAAGGCATATTAATTGCCAAAATGCATTGGGAAAGTTAAAATGTTTACTCATGAACTAAGTGAAAAAATATGAACTTTACATCTTTGTGAAGACAACAAGATGGAATAAATATTCAAGTTTCAAAAAGATAAACTTCTGTGCAGACTCATTGATAAGTAGCTAATACAAGGAGGGGCCCCCTGAGATAAATGTAAGGCAGACTAGCAGGGGATAGAAGACCAAAAAACAAAAACGATAAGTCTGCCCTATATGTTTTAATTAAAGGCTCATAAAGAGTCCAACAATTTGCATAAGCACAATAGTGAGCTCACTGATATTTATGGCCACCACATTTTAATTCTTCACACATCATTTGAAAAAATATATCTTTTTATTTTCATTTGTAAGGATATCAATATTATTCAATAAATATGACAAAACATCATTCAAAGATATACAAATCACAAAAATGTCAACACAATACAAAATGTTTACAGAACAACAACCCCAAAATACCCACTCATCTTTCATTCATCATCACAGAATCATTCCACTAGACTTGCCACATATTCCATCAATCACACCAGTTAACATAACATGAAAGCCTCAGTACACATGATGTAATAATATACTGAGGTTGTCCTGCGGAATCCTCTCAGCAACTGGCTGGGAAATCAAGATGGTAATAGCAGGACAAAAGATCACCACGCCGACGCGCGTTTCAGTGCCAGGCCTGATCTATGGCCGCACCTTCGTCAGGGCATGTAAACGATGGGGAGTGGAGGGGGCAATATATCAAAGAGGCGGCCACTCTGTGATCAACAGAAAAAACAAAACTTTTGTGGGAGAATATATAAGGTTACATGACTTTTCTTCTTTTTTTACGTAAACATAACTCTGACGTACAGTGCTTGATACACATTTATATTTAAAACAGAATCTGCAATATCGGTTCCAGGAATTCATATTTTTATAGTCGTCATTTTTTGTATGTATGTATATATATATTATACGTTCCTCTCTGAGTACTAAATTCCACGGTGAAACAAGTTCAGTTAAGCAACAGGCACTTTATTTTTTTGCCAACTTTGCACAGAAGTGGTGTATATAATGTTGAAACTGTTACTGCAATTTTGCAAATACTTGTATATATATGTATTTTAATATTTATTATATTTATTGCGAATTCTGCACGTCACTGTGAAGTACAAAGTAATGAGGGAATGATTAAGATTGTGAAAATGAATATATATTGAAAAAAACATCGTTTTTTAAATAACATTTCCGATTAGGCTGAAATACTTTGTTTATTTCTATAGGCTTGGAAACATGTGATCTTTTCTGCACTACAAATCACGAGGTGAAATTCGACCATGTCATGTGATCAAGGGCTCCAGGGCCCGAAACGCGTCATGGCGGACAAGAGGATGCACAGAATAAACTAAGCGTTTAAATTTAACCTGAATGGGTCCGTTTCGTTATTCGATTTCCAGCTTTGTTGGGGCGGATGGCGAAGTTCCAGTCATAAATTTCACACCGGCAAGCTTCTAGGTGTGATACGGACCCCTCCAGCGTAACGGGTAAGCGGACAGGAAGCAAATCTGACGGTGATCCGGAAGCACTGTACAGCCCCGTTAGGAGCAACCGCTTTTACCCCCGGCGAACCAGACCAAATGAAGAACAGTGATCAGCGTTAACGGACTCTCACGGCCGTGAGCGGGTTCCGTAACGCGGAGAACACTTCGAAGTCTTTGGACAAAATAGCCGGTGCTGGAGAAGGAACACGCGAGAGAGCATTTCCATTTTGGGGAATACAATTGTTTGCTCGAGAACGTGTGCGCAAAAATAATTCATAAAACAACCGGTGCATCATCATGGACGCCGAGGATGTGGTTAGAAGGAGAGGCAGAGAAGAAGCGGCAGTCAGTATGTTTGACGACAGCCCCGTGGTGGAGATTGAACAGACGGGGGCAAGTACTACACCGGGACCTGGGGGTAGCCGCATTAAAGATCTTTTCAAACAACTGGAGAAAGCCATGAGAGTCGAACAGGCAAAATGGTGGGAACAGAGATCCCTCACCAGATATTTAGAGGTGGGGAGAGTTCCTCGCGGCTTAAGGATTATGCTGGCCCCAAGTTGAGAACCCCGACCCAAAAATGCTCCACGCCTGGGCACAATGCAATCTGGACAATTCTAGTCGCCTATTACGGATACTTGTAGAATTCGCTGAGAGTGATGGTACTAAACTGCAAGTACAGATAAAAGAATTGAATGATCAAATTAAAACACTGAACGAAGAGGACCTGGAGAAAAAACTAAGAGAAAATATGACAACAAGGTTAGCCAAGGAAGAAGATATTATCAAGAAGAGAAAAACATTCAAATTTCAAAGGGACAAATTGGACTATCAAAATGGGCGTATTTACACTTTCTCACGAAAGTTTGATCCTCCATCAAAGAATAAAACGCCGAAACAAACGCAGGCGACAACGAGTCAGAAACATCACTCAATTTCATCTACAGACATCAGTACGGTTCCCAGCAGTGATTCCGAGGTGGAACAAGGATCAAATGTGGAGCAGTTGGGGTTTACAAAGCGGTCGTTGGGTCAGGAGGTGGAATGCCTGCAGAACGACCGGAAGAAATCATTAAGATCCCATGTCTCCAATTCCGGCGCAAACAAAGGAACAACGTCAAGCGCAACCAGCGGAGAAAATGCAGGGCAGCCAAATCAAGGCGCAATAAAGAAGACGTACAAAAGATGGAATCGTCGCTAAATTCACAAGTAAGTGAGAACATGACCATTGTGAATTTGACCAATACGCGATTAAGTCCTAAAGAACAGAAAATTCTATCACTGGGGTTATCATTTTGTCCACCATGCACGTTTGATTACGCCAAAACCAGAATGGACATTTTTAAATTTATAAGAAAACTAAAACTTAGAAAGCTATTTTTGGTTAATAAACAAAAAGTGCGTAAACCCCAAAATACAAACGTGGACGTGGTGGGGGGTACTATTTTGTCGGTAAGAGAATTTGAGTTGCAATGTGACTTACAAGATCTTTTAAATGAAGGGGATGTGGATAACATTCATGAAACAGTGAGCACAACTATAACTAGCAATCCAGGCAATACTTCATTTAAACCCAAATCGACTTTTAACCCAGTGATGGCGCATGATAATATCGATGTGTTCAGTGACATGATAACAACAGAGATTAAGAAGTTGAACAAAAAAACTTTGATGGCAAATAAAAGAACAACAAAGTATAACAATTCTTTTGGTAGCCTAATGAAAAAACTCCAGGATGATGAAAAAATTGTAATTAGGCAATCAGACAAAGGGGGCAATGTCGTCCTCTGGCCTCTGAACCTTTATCTGGAGGAAGCACTCAAACAGCTGGGCGATAGATAGTGCTATAACAGATGTGATCGACTGGCATTCAAACAAGCATGGGATAAGTTGAATACAAAACTTTACTCATGGAGAGGACAAGGACTTCTGAGTGGGGATGAATTAAAATTTCTAAAAACTAACCATCCGATAACCCCAGTATTTTATCTGATTCCTAAGATCCATAAGGACAGTATTAAACCACCTGGGAGGCCCATAATTTCGGCTTGTGGGGGGACATTTGAAAAGGTGTCCAGATATATCGATCATTTCCTCCAGGAGTTTGTCAAGTCCCTGCCATCGTACATCAGAGACACTATAGATTTTTTGCAAAAGATTAAATCAGTAATGTGGAGTACAGAATATCTTTTGGTCACACTAGATGTTACTGCTCTCTATACAAGTATCAACCATGTTGATGGAGTGAGGGCAGTTAAACATTTTCTCAGCAAAAGACCAGTGTGTATGTTGGAGCATAACATCATGTTGATAGAAATGTTGGAAATGTGTTTAAATAACAACTATTTTCTTTTCCAAAATCAAATGTTTCAACAGTTGCGGGGAGTAGCAATGGGGGCCTGCTTCTCCCCCAGTTACTCGTGTTTGCACATGGGGCTGTGGGAAGAGCAGGTCTTGGGCAATGCCTATAGTGAGATCATAGCTAACAAGGTGGTAACATGGTACAGATTCATAGACAATTTGTTTATAATTTGGAAGGGGACAGTGAGTGAAGCAGAACAATTCATTTGTAATATCAACAAGAATGAACTGAATTTAAACTTCACAGGCACTATAAGTGATACTAAGGTCGATTTTTTAGACGTAGAGGTTTATGTGGAAAAAGGAAGACTGCAGACTAAATTACATCGTAAAGAAACTGCAGGCAACACAATCCTCCATGCCTCTAGCCAGCACCCCAACCACCTAATCCGAAGCATCCCCTATGGGGAAATGCTAAGGATTAGAAGAATCTGTAGCACAGATGCTGCATGTTTT
The DNA here is from genome assembly GCF_964261635.1 of Lissotriton helveticus. NCBI lineage: Eukaryota > Metazoa > Chordata > Amphibia > Caudata > Salamandridae > Lissotriton > Lissotriton helveticus. The sequence goes on along the minus strand of NC_136059.1, from coordinate 845,877,426 downwards.
TTAGCACAAAATGAGAGTAAAGCAAGATTCTTACAGAGAGGCTATACAGAAAGTGTGGTGTCAAAAGCAATGGTAAGGGACAACAAAGCAGATATGTTTCCGTCCGCGATAGCAGGTGTGGAGGCAGGAAGTACAATGGCTAATAATGCAGGGTGTCAGCCAAGACTTATTTTGGGATACAGTTGCCAACACAGGCAAATACAAAATATTGTCAAGAAAAACTGGCACATAATCACAGGGGATCCTGTGATTGGAAAAACTATGGCAGCTTTTCCTGCAATAACATATAGTCGTGCCCGATCCATGAGTGACATGCTGGTTAAGAGCAGTCCAAAGATATCGATTCGGGACAACTGGCTAGGTAAAAGCAAGGGTTTCTTAAAATGTGCTGTATGTAAAGCATGTACCATAGGGAAGAACAAAACATCATATAGTTCTCCATTTAGTGAGACAGAGATCCCTATTTCGAAGAAGATAACATGTAAGTCAGACTATGTTATCTATGTATTGGAATGCGTTTGTGGGCTGTGCTACGTTGGTAGCACTAAGCTACAAGTCCACAAGCGCATATTGCAACACATGAGGGCAGTAACAAATCAAGATGAAGCATACCCTGTGGCGAGGCATGTTAATTTATGCCACAAGGGGGATGTAAACTGTCTGAAATATTTTGCAATAGATATGGTACAGCCCTTACGAAGAGGGGGTAACAGGGAAGCACGATTAAGAGTATTAGAAACCCGCTACATTCTTGAGCTCGATACCAAGACACCGCATGGCCTTAATGCGACTGAAGATTTATACACCTGTTTGCATCTGGAATAACATCACAAGACAGGTGATATAAATCTTTAGAGAGATACAGTAGCCCTATAAGAGTGATAGGGGCATAAATGTCGTCATACATATCATACCATCCAGTGCTGCCAGGTTTTAAACAGTATTAACTTAATCACAATATCAAGGGTAAACCACACTATTTCTTTTCATAGTGCAGGAATTACACTAAAGGTCCAAGCAGTATAGTAGCAGTAATCTGGAAACTCAATGACTTTGCCCACTAGGGCAGTATTATACGTTCCTCTCTGAGTACTAAATTCCACGGTGAAACAAGTTCAGTTAAGCAACAGGCACTTTATTTTTTTGCCAACTTTGCACAGAAGTGGTGTATATAATGTTGAAACTGTTACTGCAATTTTGCAAATACTTGTATATATATGTATTTTAATATTTATTATATTTATTGCGAATTCTGCACGTCACTGTGAAGTACAAAGTAATGAGGGAATGATTAAGATTGTGAAAATGAATATATATTGAAAAAAACATCGTTTTTTAAATAACATTTCCGATTAGGCTGAAATACTTTGTTTATTTCTATAGGCTTGGAAACATGTGATCTTTTCTGCACTACAAATCACGAGGTGAAATTCGACCATGTCATGTGATCAAGGGCTCCAGGGCCCGAAACGCGTCATGGCGGACAAGAGGATGCACAGAATAAACTAAGCGTTTAAATTTAACCTGAATGGGTCCGTTTCGTTATTCGATTTCCAGCTTTGTTGGGGCGGATGGCGAAGTTCCAGTCGTATATATATATATATTCACTGAAAAAACCATAGGTTATAGACCATATATAGTTAGGAATTAGCATTTAAAAAACCTTATTTTACTCACACAAAACCATTGAAATTCCATATATAGTTAGTTGTACTAACTATATATCGCGCACCCGCAATCCACTGCTGATCATGTCACATATTACATCATTCATGACATGGTCAGTGACATCACTGATGACATCACTGATGACATCTCAAATGACATCACTGATGACATCACTGATGACATCTCAAATGACATCACTGATGACATCACTGATGACTACATTCAGTGACTGTATAATTCTGTAAAGTTAAAATATGTCTTACATATTGAAGAATGAGTGGATGTATAAGTGTCTTGATGAAGGATTTAGTAGGGGCATGACTGACTGTATGAGTGACTGATTAAATGTGTCTCACTGAGTGCATGGGTTAGTGACTAAACTGTCTTAATTTGTGCATCATTATGTCTGTTGTTCTGTAAACTGCTGCATGTGTTGATCAGTAGCTATATGATTAACTGTATGGGTTATTGATTGGTTGCCCAAGCATTTGTATGGGAGACTGAGTGTGTGTGTGGGTGGCTGGGAGGTCTATGACTCTTTGCATAGATGTGTGAGCAGTTGATTGACTAGATGTATGGGTTCAAAAGTGCATGTGGAAACAGCTGTATGGGCGGTTGACTGTGTGCATGAGTGTATTGGTGAGTGAATGGATATCTCAGTGCTACATGGTAAAGTAAGTACATATGTAAAATACAGTACATGTGAGAGTTGACATATATAAATAACTGATTCAGAAAAGGGGGTGGTGATGAACAGAGTGTCTGAATTAAGCAGACCACTCTTACCCAGTCCAAAGATCAGGGCTTGATCCATCACCGTTATTTAGCTCACTGCCCCATCCCAGCTCAGAACCTGGCTATATGCAAATTAGTCTGTCCCTGGCCCAGTGCATCATGGGAACAGGGCAGACCAAACTACCAAGCCAATTCTTCACCAGAAAGGTTGTTTCCTTCCCAGTATAAGAATTGGCTTGGTAGTTTGGTTTGCCCTGTTCCCATCATGCACTGGGACAGGATCAGACTAATTTGCATATAGCCAAGTTCTGAGCTGGGATGGTGCAGTGAGATAAAAAACGGTGATGGATCAAGCCCTGATCTTTGGACTGGGTAAGAGTGGTCTGCTTAATTCAGGCACTCTGTTCATCACCACCCCCTTTTCTGAATCATTTTGTCCACCATAAGCGTGGAAGGGTATACTCAGATGTGAGTCCCTTGCTCATTGCACCATCAGGATTCAAGCAAGCCGGGCCGACAACGCCTGAAATGGCAGAAACCGGTCCCCGGAAGCTTGTTTCCTTCCCAGTATAAGAATTGGCTTGGTAGTTTGGTTTGCCCTGTTCCCATCATGCACTGGGACAGGATCAGACTAATTTGCATATAGCCAAGTTCTGAGCTGGGATGGTGCAGTGAGCTAAAAAACGGTGATGGATCAAGCCCTGATCTTTGGACTGGGTAAGAGTGGTCTGCTTAATTCAGGCACTCTGTTCATCACCACCCCCTTTTCTGAATCATTTTGTCCACCATAAGCGTGGAAGGGTATACTCAGATGTGAGTCCCTTGCTCATTGCACCATCAGGATTCAAGCAAGCCGGGCCGACGACGCCTGAAATGGCAGAAACCGGTCCCCGGAAGCTTGTTTCCTTCCCAGTATAAGAATTGGCTTGGTAGTTTGGTTTGCCCTGTTCCCATCATGCACTGGGACAGGATCAGACTAATTTGCATATAGCCAAGTTCTGAGCTGGGATGGTGCAGTGAGCTAAAAAACGGTGATGGATCAAGCCCTGATCTTTGGACTGGGTAAGAGTGGTCTGCTTAATTCAGGCACTCTGTTCATCACCACCCCCTTTTCTGAATCATTTTGTCCACCATAAGCGTGGAAGGGTATACTCAGATGTGAGTCCCTTGCTCATTGCACCATCAGGATTCAAGCAAGCCGGGCCGACGACGCCTGAAATGGCAGAAACCGGTCCCCGGAAGCTTGTTTCCTTCCCAGTATAAGAATTGGCTTGGTAGTTTGGTTTGCCCTGTTCCCATCATGCACTGGGACAGGATCAGACTAATTTGCATATAGCCAAGTTCTGAGCTGGGATGGTGCAGTGAGATAAAAAACGGTGATGGATCAAGCCCTGATCTTTGGACTGGGTAAGAGTGGTCTGCTTAATTCAGGCACTCTGTTCATCACCACCCCCTTTTCTGAATCATTTTGTCCACCATAAGCGTGGAAGGGTATACTCAGATGTGAGTCCCTTGCTCATTGCACCATCAGGATTCAAGCAAGCCGGGCCGACGACGCCTGAAATGGCAGAAACCGGTCCCCGGAAGCTTGTTTCCTTCCCAGTATAAGAATTGGCTTGGTAGTTTTGGTTTGCCCTGTTCCCATCATGCACTGGGACAGGATCAGACTAATTTGCATATAGCCAAGTTCTGAGCTGGGATGGTGCAGTGAGCTAAAAAACGGTGATGGATCAAGCCCTGATCTTTGGACTGGGTAAGAGTGGTCTGCTTAATTCAGGCACTCTGTTCATCACCACCCCCTTTTCTGAATCATTTTGTCCACCACAAGCGTGGAAGGGTATACTCAGATGTGAGTCCCTTGCTCATTGCACCATCAGGATTCAAGCAAGCCGGGCCGACGACGCCTGAAATGGCAGAAACCGGTCCCCGGAAGCTTGTTTCCTTCCCAGTATAAGAATTGGCTTGGTAGTTTGGTTTGCCCTGTTCCCATCATGCACTGGGACAGGATCAGACTAATTTGCATATAGCCAAGTTCTGAGCTGGGATGGTGCAGTGAGCTAAAAAACGGTGATGGATCAAGCCCTGATCTTTGGACTGGGTAAGAGTGGTCTGCTTAATTCAGGCACTCTGTTCATCACCACCCCCTTTTCTGAATCATTTTGTCCACCATAAGCGTGGAAGGGTATACTCAGATGTGAGTCCCTTGCTCATTGCACCATCAGGATTCAAGCAAGCCGGGCCGACGACGCCTGAAATGGCAGAAACCGGTCCCCGGAAGCTTGTTTCCTTCCCAGTATAAGAATTGGCTTGGTAGTTTGGTTTGCCCTGTTCCCATCATGCACTGGGACAGGATCAGACTAATTTGCATATAGCCAAGTTCTGAGCTGGGATGGTGCAGTGAGATAAAAAACGGTGATGGATCAAGCCCTGATCTTTGGACTGGGTAAGAGTGGTCTGCTTAATTCAGGCACTCTGTTCATCACCACCCCCTTTTCTGAATCATTTTGTCCACCATAAGCGTGGAAGGGTATACTCAGATGTGAGTCCCTTGCTCATTGCACCATCAGGATTCAAGCAAGCCGGGCCGACGACGCCTGAAATGGCAGAAACCGGTCCCCGGAAGCTTGTTTCCTTCCCAGTATAAGAATTGGCTTGGTAGTTTGGTTTGCCCTGTTCCCATCATGCACTGGGACAGGATCAGACTAATTTGCATATAGCCAAGTTCTGAGCTGGGATGGTGCAGTGAGCTAAAAAACGTGATGGATCAAGCCCTGATCTTTGGACTGGGTAAGAGTGGTCTGCTTAATTCAGGCACTCTGTTCATCACCACCCCCTTTTCTGAATCATATATAAATAACTGTGCATAAGAGCCAGTGAATGTGTGAGTGGCTGTATGGATCATTGTGTACTTGTATCAGGCATTGTAAAAGAGAGTAAATATGTGTTAGTATATGTTTGAATACGTAAGGTGTGTATAACTGTATAGTTGAGGAAATGGAGGTGTGATTGATTCTTTGCATGACTGACTAAGTGTCTGAGTAACTCCATGGATGAGTGACAGTCTATGAGTGTCTGTTTACACTGAGTGTATCTAAGGTTATATTAGAGTCTGAAGAGGTTCATCGTATTATCACATGAATGATGTCATCAGTGATGTGATCAGTAATGTCAAATGAGATGTCATCAGTGATGTCATCAGTGATGTCATTTGAGATGTCATCAGTGATGTCATCAGTGATGTCATTTGAGATGTCATCAGTGATGTCACTGACCATGTCATGAATGATGTAATATGTGACATGATCAGCAGTGGATTGCGGGTGCGCGATATATAGTTAGTACAACTAACTATATATGGAATTTCAATGGTTTTGTGTGAGTAAAATAAGGTTTTTTAAATGCTAATTCCTAACTATATATGGTCTATAACCTATGGTTTTTTCAGTGAATTTTCAAGGTTTTGTAAATGCTAATTCCTAACTATATATGGTCTATAACCTATGGTTTTTTCAGTGAATTTCATTGGTTTTTTAAAAGCTAATATCTGTAGCTGTAAAATGTATTCTTCTTTAAATCCAAAAATATATTTTATATGTTTATTAATAAAAAAAAAATTTTATACTTTTTTTTTGTTCGCTCCCGGTTCGCGAACCGGGAAGCTTCCCGTTAGCTCATCTTGATGCCGTGACCCAGTCCGCGAACCGGTAAATGTTCCGTTAGCGCAACTGCCGCGTTAGAAATCAACATCGTGACGCGTCGCGGAAGCGCGACGTATCACGTTGTCGCGTAATGCGTCTTATGACGCGCTGCGTTAGCGCACCCGGAAGTGCTCCGGTACGCGAACTGAGACGCGAAGCGCAGCTCCCCGGAAGCGATCCGCGGCACGTCGCAAAAGCGCGACGTATCGCGTTGCCGCGTAATGCGTCTTATGACGTGCCGCGTTAGCGCACCCGGAAGCGCTCTGGAGCGCGAACCGAGGCGCGAAGGGCAGCGACCCGGAAGCGATCCGGGGCGCGTTCCGCAGCGCGTAACTTAAGCGTAAGAGGTCATGTGACTTGTTGATAAAACTTTTCATTGGTTCATTTCACTTTTGGTTTCATAATGATGTAAGGCTAGGTCAGGTGACCTAAAAATAACACTTTTCATTGGTTTAGAAATATTCTTTATCCCAAATGATGAAAACCCCTCCTTCTTTCCTCACTCTGACTTTCATCTTTGTGAGAGGAAGACCATTTTTGAGAGTTGAGCAATGGCTTCAATAGTTGCTTCAGCTGGTGCACCCCCACCACCACCTCCACCTCCTCATGGGAAGAGAGGACCACCTCCCCAGTTTATCAGCCAGACAGAGGAGGAAGAGGATGAACTAGAGGAAGAGGAGACCGAAGGACCACAGTTCTTACAGGAGGTGCCCCGGGTTTCACGTCGGAAAGCCAGCTTTATTTGGCAGTGTTTTTTCACTCCCTCGAGGGCAAAAAAAAGTAAATGCTAGGTATGTCACCTGCCTGATTTGTAAAGACCGGTTATCTAGAGGCACTGATAAAAAATATAGCTACGGAAACCATACAATGCATCGTCACATGGTCAGGTGGCATCCATTGAACTACAGCCAGGCGGAGATACGTGACATGCAAGATAACCCAACAACAACTCCTGTGGCCAGGTCAACATCACTAATATCGTTGACAGCAGCAGAGGCACGGGAAACCGTGCCAAACATTCAGGAGAACTTTGCTCATATCAAACATACCTGTATGTATTGCGGTGCATTGCTATCATGTGGTAACATGAGCATTAATTTAATAAATCTAGCTATTAACAATCACAATTGCCCTAACCGCCCCAGACAGTAATTTTTTTTTTTGCTCCTGTTGAGCCCTTTTCAATGCCTGTTTTTTGTTGTTTCCCCTCCATCAAAAACAAAAAAAAACATAAAAATGTTCCAAAAATACAAAAAAAGAAAAAATGTTCAGAAAAAAAAAATATATATATAAAACAACAAAAACATTAAAAAAAAGTTATTTTCAGAACTACCTCCCCTTTCAAAAAAAAATTGCTAGAATGTTTAGCACTCTGGCAAGCTCTGTTTCTTTTAGTTCGCTTCCCCGTTCGCTTCCCGGTCCACGAACCGGGAGCGAACCAAAAAAAAAATAAAAAATAAAAAAAAAAAGAGTAAGTATAAGGGAAGTAAACAGAGAGTAATGTTAAAAGAAAGACAGCTATAGGGAGTTATCCAGAGATACTGTTTAATAGATCTATTTACCGAAGAAAAGATGGAAGAGGGTATAATTGTGAAAAACAAAATAGATAAGGAAGTGAAAGAAAAAAAAGAGAGTAGAACAATAACAAAGAAGAGTTTCTTGGAGAATGTGAGTGAATGTTCAAAATAAGATTAAAACATGTGGAATAACAGAGAGAAAAAACAGAAAACAGAAAAGAAAAAATAACAGAAAAGATTAATTGAAACAGCAAAGAAATGTAAATAACATAGAACCATATCATCAACATAGGCAATAAAAGTTTTGCAGCTTTTATCGGCAGAAATGTGTCGCTAAAGCCGCTTTTGCGGCGGAAAACTGCCGCTAAAACCACTTTTGCAACAGTTTTCTTCCAATAAAAACAGCAATAATTTTATTGGCTGTGTTCATAATATGCCCCTTAGTGTGCTTCAACTACACAGAGAAAGCATAATGAACAAGTAGTGAAACAGTGATCAGTCAGAGACACTAAGAGTAATAGAGACGGAGTGAGTGAACAAGAGTGAGGAACTATGAGAAGAGAAAGACTGAGAAAAGGAGTGGAAGGAGTAGAGTAAGTAGGTAATAGAGAAAGGAATGAGGGAAGTAGCAAAGGCAGGAAACTGAGGGTTAAAGAAATGAAGCTGTCGAACTACTAGTTGGTGAATGTGATAGAAATGTAACGAAAAGAGTACAAAACATTTACCTTATAATTGTCGTTAACTTACTCACTTTTTGTTTTTATACTTTCAATCTGTGAAAGAGAGAACAAACATTTGAAAAATATTAAAACATGTATTTAAAAATTAGAAAAGACAAGGGAAAAGATTGAAGGAGAAACAGAGTTTCTTTTCCTCATTTCACAATCACATCACCTGTGTTGCCTTTGGTTAGGTATCTCATAGTGCAGATGGAGTCTAGCATATCAAAGAGTACATAGAAGTTGAGCAAAATATACAACAATTTTGACATTTACAGAAGACTTAGCTTCTTATCTTGTTGGAGATGAAGTCAGGCCTGTCTTGCAACATGGTGCATCTTTTGCATCACTGCTGCATCAGTTTCATGTGGCACGGGTTTTTTACAGCATGACACATCTGCCTACATGCATCAATTTGTAATTTTGTCGCCTCATAGCAAATCTTTTCCACCGCCGCTGCGTCACAAAAGTGACGCACAGTGGCGCAAAAGAGGCATACACCTATCATAAATCTGTCCCTCACATTTTAAATGATTGATTCAGGATGACGATAAGGTGTGGCCTATCCAGAGGTTTGTTTAAGCTGAGGCCTACTCAGGGTTTTAGATGAAATTTACGCTTGTTGAAGAGTACAGAGGAGATAATACATGTGAAGACCGACCAATGAAGTAAGTCATGTCCACTTCACTCTTGAACAAAGGCCAGACCTCTTCTGTGTCCATGGACAGACCTAAACTTCATCTGCACAATGTCATTCGTAAACTTAGGAAACACAGGTGATGTAATTGAAAAATGTGGAGTTTCTTTTCCTCATTTCACAATCACATCACCTGTGTTGCCTTTACTTAGGTATCTCATAGTGCACATGTAGTGCAGCATATTAAACAGTACCCAGAAGTGCAGCACTGCATGGAACAACTTTGACACTTACAAAAGCTTCAGCTTCTGCATGCCCCCTACACAGTGCTAATTATATACATTTTAAACTGATGGTATCTTGCTGGAGATGAACTGAAACCTATCTTGCAACATGGTGCATCTTTTACACAAAAGTGACCCACAATGGAGCAAAAGAGGCGCACGGCCACCATAAATCTGACCCTAACATTTTAAATGATTGTTTTAAGATGCCAATAAGGTGTAACCTATCCACAGATTTGTTTCAGGTAAGTCCTACTCAGGGTTGCAGATGGAATTTAGGTTTGTTGAAGAATACAGAGGAGATAATACATGTGGAGGCCTACCAACGAAGTGAGTCATGTCCACTGCACTGTTGAACAAATGTCAGACCTCCTCTGTCTCCAGGAACAGGCCTAAACCTCATCTACACAATGTGATGTGTAATGTTAGGAAACACAGGTAATATAATTGAAAAACGTGTAATTTTTTTTGCTCATTCCACAATCATATCACCTGTGTTTCCTTTGCTTAGGTATCTCATTGTGGAAATGTAGTCTATCATATGAAAGACTACGTAGAATATGAGCACTGTATGCAACAACTTTGACACTTACAGAAGCCTCTCCTTCTCCATGCCTCCTACACAGTTCTAAATGTACATCATAAATACAAACAGTACAGAATTAATTATACATGTTAAATGGTTTATTTTTGCTGTTCTCAGAATGTATCAAATTTCACTAAAAACAGTGACTTGAAGGTATTCATCATATAACAGCGGGGGAAAAAAAACACAATCAAAATGATTGTGTTTAAAAAACCCATACAACAGAACAAATCAGAATTCAGAACTCCTTAAAGTTAACTTACTTTCCATGACGTCGAAGGATGTCCTATGAACAGCTTACACTCTGTTGTGCTGTTATTACTTTCAGACCGCCACTTTCTGAAAGAAAACCTCCATCGTTTTGAAAAACATGTTACATACAATAAATGACTTCTTGCTCTCTACCACACGTTTCCACAAGGCCAAATCATGTCTGAGCCATTTATAACTCTTAGAATTCTTGTAAGCCAATCCCGTCATGTTGTATTTCCGCAACTTTCACAATTAAAATGTTGAAGATCATTTTCACAATCCTGGACTAGTAATATCTTCCCCTTCTTGCTCAGTCATGTTCTACATTTCCTATGACACTGATACTGCTTACTATGAAGCAGACTTACACTACCTCTAAGACTACTACAATTATTTAATTCTCTACATCACTTTTAATCACAAAGCAATGTAAAACAGTAGACAGCATTGCAGACTTACATTCCCTCTACTCCATGTTTTGATTGGCTGCTTCAATTAGATTATAAAAAGAAACAGTTTTTCTGAACTCATTCAAAGTGCACTTATTTCTCCATGACGTCCAGTGTTATGGTAAGAAGTTATGTCTCTGTACTACACTTATCCTCAAGGCCAAATCGTTTAGGAGCCATTAGAACTTCTTGAAATTCCTCAGAGCACATCCCGAGATTCTTTCCCTAAAATTTTGGTTTTAAAAACACCAGGTAAGAGTTTTTAAGGTCATAAGGCAATTTTTTTTTGAAAATTAAAACAGAATCATTGCAGAATGACCAGCCATTTCTAGACTTTAAATAAGCTGTGTAATGTCCTGATGTTATTGAAGGACCGTCATGATATATAATTGCTGCAGTTACAAAAGTCCTTCCTGATATTGACAACTGTGAAGCCACAAAATTTTTAATTAAAGTTGTCAATTTTGTTCCATCAGGCCTACATCGTTGGAACATTAAAATAAAATACTGGCCATATGTTCGTATAAATAATGTGGACATCATTTCAGATTTACATTGGCTACACTCCATGTTGTGATCAGCTGCTTTTACTAGTTTATTAAAAGAGACTGATTTACTGTCTGGCAAAGTTAAATATATAAATCTTTCTGAGTCTACACTAGTAGTACTTGATACCCTACAGTTCTGGCAGTCATGCTGCCATTGATAAGAAAGCCCAAACAGGTGATCTATATCTACACCTTCAGCATGCAATACATCAAGCATATACATTAAAAACTCCTGACAATCTTGCTGAATATTTTGAGAGAATTGTGTTTGGCCTGAACATCTGTCTAACAGATTTCGAATTTCAGACACACTTTCTATTTTTGTTCTATCTGTGCTACATTTCTCTAACACAGAATTTAACAAACTGCAAAATCTTTGATCAGAATTGACCACAATCTCTTCTTTTACATTTTCTAGAGAAAACAAAACATTAACCACTACATTAGCATAGCAGTTGACACCAGAACTGTTTTCAAATTGAAAACCAACAACATCTTCAACAGAATTCTTTTTGTTTCTGCTTATAATTTCAGGTTCATCGACTTTTCGTCTTTTTGCTACAACCTCCCCAGTATTGGTCACATTTCTTCGTTTCCGGCCTACCACACGTTTCTCAAACAAAGGATATTGAGGCAAATGTGGCGCATACTCTCTTCTTAACCTATTGTATTCCTTAACACAATCTAGATCCGCACAAATGTTTGTCACATCACACTCAATCAAATACAATCCCGATAAAGTTCTAACTCGTGACAATGCCACATATGCCATACCCTCCTTGAACACAGAACTGCCAATATTCACCAATGCACTGTCTACACTTAAACCTTGCGATTTATGGATTGTCACCGCATATGCCAAGCAAACAGGAAACTGCTTACGGCGAACATATAAGTCTTTTACAAGCAAAAATTTAGCAGAACAACGACCAATTAGCTGTACTTCCTCAATGCCATCAAATTTAATTTTTAAAAATTCAATTCCATCTCTATTTCTGTATTTTACAAAATCAACAACATTACCCATTGATCCATTTACCAGACCTCTTTCAACATGTAAATTCCTTCTTAAAATTATACGGCAGTTCAAGCACACATTCAGAGTCTTTTCAAAACCTGCAGTTTTAGATATAGTCTTCTCTAATGAATCCAATTTTGTTTTCAAATTCTCAGACAAAATAATTGTTGATCCCATATGCTCTACTCTATCAATAGCTTCCAGTTTCACAATCTCTTGCTTTTCTAAATGCAACATTTTGTGGTTGAATTTGGCACATTCTGCAAGAGTTGGCATCAAACATATTCCAGATTTCTTCTCAGTAATTTTCTGAAAAATATTCTCAGGCACAACATCTTGTTCTGGATATAAATTTGTCAGTAATCGTGCATGTAAAGCTTCTTTCCCATGCTCGGTGAATTTTTTACAATTCTAACATCTTGTAGAATAGTCTTGTAAACTTCATCCTTCGCCTGACGCATATTTTCATGCAGTTCAGCATAATTGAAGTTTAACCATATATTGACATTGCCAATGCTCCCTAGGCACTTCCTGGTATCTTCATGCGTGAGCATTTTGAACACAGGTTGCCCTTTCACTGGTGTCAGCTGCAGAAGATCTCCGAAAACAATGATGTGTTTGCCACCAAATAACACATCATACTCTGTTTTGAGAACTTCTTGCATTCTCAAATGCACAAAGGCAAGTATGACATTGGAAACCATGCTTACTTCGTCAATGATAAGAAGTTTCATTTTCCTCAAGATTCTTGAAACTTCACAACAAGCATCTCCAGATAGCTTGTGATATTGTAATTTGTTGTCATGCTCCACTGGCAGCATCAGTAAACGATGTAAAGTAATCCCTTTAATGTTATGTGCTGCCAGTCCAGTTGGAGCGGTGACAACACAAGACAGCGATGACTCTGTCCTTTCCTGCAAATAACATGAAATTGCTTTAATAAGGAAACTTTTTCCAGTTCCCGCTTCTCCACTCACGTACAGTCGGACAGGCTTCAACGACGTACATGAGCACTCTTTCTTGTCATGACTTAATCCATGATTAATTTGCATGGTAACTTCGTCATATATTTTCCTCTGCTCAACGTTGAGTTGTCTTTCCAACTCTTCTAAGTTAACCGCATCCTCCTGAGCATGTGCCATGGCTCTTTCCACTTCATTCATAGCAGTGGCAGCTTCATTTTCGATAACAGGTCCTCCTAGTGGATCCTGACTCAATGAAGCAGAACTCTGACTGTCCTGAGAACTGTCTCTGGCAATCTCGGCTGCAATCGTTGCTTCCTGCTCAATTTCCGCATTCAACATTTCTACATATTTGGGAAAAGCAGGACATTCTATGGTCTCCTTGGCAGCATTGAAAGAGTCTTCGTAACAGAGGAAATCTCCAAGCAGTTCCTCTTCTGCACGCTAAGGCTTGAAAAGTTGCAAAAGTGCTAAATAGAAAAACTCCTTTTTTTCAGGAGATTCGCCACTCAATTTTCGACGGTTTACCAAGTGGCATTTTCTTTGCTTGACCAGACATCCCTCACTTCCTATTACAGCATACACTCCTTTCTCAGTATCTTCTTTGATGTTCCTCTTGAATATGTAATTTTGAAGAACCTCATACAGACAAACATTCTCGAGGTGACTGCTTCGATTTGGATAATATGTATCCAACATGTTTGTCTTCAAAATGTCGGTACTGTTTGGCTCCTTTTCCGCCAAATACTCAATTTCCCGCACAGGTTTGAGAACTCGATTACGCGTTGCAGCAAGACCAAGACTCGCCCAAACGATACTCCTGGACTTGGCATAGAGACTTGCTGAAGACAACCGGTCAGAACATTCGTAAGCTCCGATTTCTCGATGCGACAACATCTTCAGACTGAAACTGTACAACTTCTTGCTGAGGCTCTTTTCATGGGAAATGTCTTCCCACATATCCTTCAATTCTGTCTTCTCTTTTTTGGTGATATAAGATGTCACATACCGAGCCACAGCCATACAGTTATCAGCCACAAACTGTATATCCATGTTAGCATTCCACATGGACAAAATCACCGGGTTGTAGTTGTTGATGTACTTAGACTCTTCGTTCCTCTTCAAATTGTATGTGTTTTTAGGTGATTTCTTCATCACATTATGTCGCAGCGAAGACATCAAACTGTTCACTCTTCCTTTAGAAATCACCGGTCGTGGAAAGCCGAAACGACATTTGGTGTAGAACTTGTCCTTGTTTCGGAATTTACGACGACAGTACTTTCCACATCGATGGCTTTGGAAACGTAGAACTTTTTCTCTTAGGCTTTTCTTCTCCTTTGCGTTTGGAACAGCACACGTAGAATACTGTTGTATGAAACTCATCACTGAGTCTTCTGGATCCGTTCCAAATTTAGGTGCATCCTTGATCCACTGCAACATATGTATATGAGGAGCACCTCTTGCTTGGTACTCCTTTCTCCAGAAGAAATCCAACACCTCTCCAAGAGGTGGATTCTTCTTATTCATGATGAAAGACATCATAGCTTCAAATCTATGATTGAAGTACCTACATACATTGACTGGATCCAAAGAGCACAGTTCTCCGGGTGTCTTGAATTCGATGTTTTCTATGTTAGCATTTGCCTCTCGTAGAAATTCAAGTAAGTCTTCCCAGCCATACTCGGCACAGCTCAAAGTGAGGAACCATGTGGGAGTTCCTAAGTTCCTCAGCATACATTTTAAATCACCATGACAACGGTACCAGTACTCATTAGTACCACGCTGACACGCCATGAGATTAATCAGGTGAGAATCCAAAATACTGTCTTGGACATTGACTTTATCCATAAAGTCACTTGCCGAGATGTTTTGCATGTGTATACCACTTTTCAAGATGTGGTTCACTGCATATGACAGTCCAGACAGATCGCTTTCAAACAGGAGATGAAACAAATAGGGAATGCATTGTCGAAACCTAGCATCTCCTGCATACAATCGCAAAGTCCGGTATTCAGAAGCAGGAATTTGATGAGGTCGCTCATCATATCTTCCTCCCTGACCTGTTGGAAAAAGCTGTGGGAAACACCGAGCTTCCAAACTTTCCTCCCAAACACTAATGGGACTCCCTTTGGCTTGTTTCATTTGAAACAACTCAATAGCATTCCCCATGACTTCCTTGGAATGCAAAGGATGAACACTATAATGTTCATATATTTCTTCACTAGTAGAGGGTTCTACTTTCTCAATTTGACCAGCACACAAATCGCTATCCTCTTCCTCACTTACTTCCTCTTCTGCAACATATACATTCTTATAGTATTTATTATTTTTTTTCAAATACAATGTTGCCTTTTTAACTTTCCTAACATCCACTAAATCTTGCCATATTTTCTTATTCTTTGTCGGAACCCCATTAACTAAGATAACCAGAGGTTCCTCTTCCACTTTTTCTACTCCAATTGTGTTAATGTTTTTCTTCAAATCTAGAGGCAAATAAACAACTCTTCCCTTTAATCCTCTCTGTAAATCTGATGGAGGCAATTTCCCTGTCTTTGGCTCCATTCTTACAATAGCCTGAAAGGGATGGATACTTTGAATCAAAATAGATTCATAAGTATTTAAATCCTTCAATTCAGAAGGAATCTCAACCAATTCCAGATTATTATGAACTGCTCTAGCAGGCATCCGGTTTTGATTTAATTTGTTACAACAATAAGTACACACACGTTGATCCAATCCCAAATCAAAACAATTTTCTACCATCAAGTATGTTGTGAAATCCTTCCATTCACTATTATTTTCCCTTTCACTTTTTGCATATAAATCCACTAACTTAGTCTGATTCTTATAATAAGTGCGTCGACAACACACACAAGTGAAATTTGGCCTCTCACTTGATTTGACCTGAAACGTCGCAATTTCCCTCTGGAAATTATCTGTACTGGAAACCTGCACACTATCTTCCACATTACCCGCTTCTTCTTGGTCAATTTCAACATTCTCCTCTTTACTTCCAAAGTAACAAAACTCAATTTCTTCACATATATTCTTCACATCTATTTCAGAACCATGCAAAAGAGCAGCGCATAATTGTTTAAGCATAATTGCTGGACTCTTAGCATAATACAACATTCTAACTAATTTCCTCACTTTATTATGATGCACTGCTAGCATCCTGAAATGATGAAAAACACTCTGGCATACTCTCCTGGAAAGACAAGCCAGTGAATGACCATGCAAACCTGTCACTTCTCTCACTCTGCAAGGATCTAATTCTTGCAACAACTTCATTTTCTGCTTCAAACTTTTCTTATTAAATGACCGTACAAAATCACAAAGCAAATTGATGGAATCCTGTCGCACACTGCAAATACTACTACACTTCCAGGTGTACACAGGACCCTTAGGACGTCTTCCTAAAACCTCATTACCTAACACCTCTTCTGCCTCTGTTGTCACAAGTTTTTCTTTTTCAACTGGACAACCATCTTTCACTTCATAAGCTCGACCACTGGTGTCAACTGCATGCACCAAATCATTATCCTGGAAATAACTCTCCTCATTAAAAAATGCCTCAAAGCTTGAACTATGCATCCATTCTCCAGAAAAAACTTCACAAAAATTACTACGATTAACTATTCTCTTCCATCTACTATTTCTTTTGAAATCATAAATTGCCTTGTTTAGCTTCCTAATTCTATTGATTATCAAAATAAATAACTTACGTGTAATTTCAAATGCCTGATCAATAACTTTCTCAACTTTTTTTTTTCTCTTATAAAAAACCACTTTCTGTTGACCTTTCTTAATATTTTTTAACAAATTGCCAATTATCCTGTTGCGGAACATTCGTTTACGAATGTCCCTAAACTGTTGTTTCCTTCTACTATCATGCACAGAGTTATCTCTTGCTCTAGCAGTAACATTTTTCATTGGCCTTTCCTTTCCGTTTGAATTGCTTCTCCTTTTCTGGACTGAAACATTTTCTGTAGTAATATTTTTTTTACTACAGATATTTCTTATGAATGTTTTTGTACTCTTACCCGGTGCTTTCTTGGTGACTTGACAAATCTTTTTGTTAGAGGACTGCTGCTTTTTTTCATTGACCTGCTGTCTTTGACGTTTTGCAGCCTTTCTCAGTCTTTCTTTGGTTGGCATGGTGAAATCTTGAAATGATCTGCAGTTGAATCTGTGGTAAAATATATTAAAAAATGTTATTAACCACTATTACCCAACAGTAAATCAATAACAGTAATCAAAAACTTAAAACACTACTTGACATTTTTACATAGAAGATTTTTTAGTGCTTGGCAAATTTAGAATACAGAAATAGCAGAAAAGAAATGGAATGTATATTCATTTTACCTGTGCTATTTTATATGTGAATCTGATCTAATTTTATGAGCATATTTTAATATTTTATTGAAGACACTACACATAACCTGTTTTTGAAGGTGTCTTTATTTTTAAATTAAACGGTTTACATTTTTACTTTTTATTTATTATACATTTTTAAAATAAATGTTTATAGTTCCATAGGCTCAAGCACGTCAGCTTCCCATCCTATGTCATATAATTCTGACAAATCTGCATCCTCATCACGTTCTTCTTCATCCTCAGGATTTAAATCATCCAAGGGATCAACATCCACTGATGTTTCAATTACGAGTTCAATGATGAGGTCGAAATCAACTGATTGCTGATTGTCACTCATGTTGATGTTGTCTTTATCTTTAAAGAAAGATAACAACAATGAGATGTTGCAGAGTAAGAGACAAATCTCAGAGATTATAATAGTAAAATTGTTTAACAAGAGTAACGTTTTGCAGCTATTATTTAGCCATGTCCAGCGATGCTGAGAAGGTGAAGCCTATTTCTAATTTTTCAGTGAACAGGACTCATCTCTTCTTAACCTTGGATAAGCCTCACCGACTCTGTGTCCCCTGCACATACTTAAATGTAAAGGGGCAGATTTATGTTAACTGGCACATCCCCAGGCATGCACCAGTTAACGTGCACCGCTGCTCTGCCACCCATGGTGTGCCGCATTTACAATCAGATAGGACAAAGCTGCGTCAAAACCCTGCGCCTGCTTGAAGCAGGCATAGGTCTTGACGCAACATTGTGGAGATGGGGCACCCCTGAGCCTTGCTGGAGCTGCATCGCACTTGCGATACAACTCCAGCAATGCGCCACCTTTACGGCACAGATGCGTCACGCATCTGTGCCATTTTTGCCCCATGCTGCGCCGCATTGTAAATGCAGCACACCATGGGTGGCGGAACAGCGGCGCAGGATGACTGGCACATCCCTGGTGATGCGCCAGTCATCATAAATCTATCCCTAAGCTTCTTATCTTGTTAGAAATAAACTGCCATATGTATCATCAAAATATTTTGCATTTCCTAAATAGCGAATTTTAAGGAATAAATAGCGATTCTTTACCATTCCTAATTTGCGATGAGCAAATTGCTAATTGCAAATTACCCATTCATTTCCATGGGCCAGGAGGCCCATAGGAATGAAGGTGCAATTTGCGATTAGCAATTAGCTCATCGCAAATTAGGAATTTTTCCAAGGGTGCAGGGGTGTCTCAAGAACACCCTGCTGCACCCCTGAAAAAGAAATTTGGGGGCATATGGCGCACATACATGCCCTAAGGGCATGTATGGGCATCATATGGCACCTTTTGTTTTTTGGAAAAAAAGCTTTTTGAAAAATATTCGCAAATTACCACCAACTAGAAGTTGGTGGTAATTTGCAAATCCTTAATGGCATTTTTTGCATATTTTTTGTTTGATACATTGCATTTAAGGAATCGCAAAATTTGCAAATCCTTAAGTGCAATCGCAAAATAAGGAATAGCAAATTTTGCTATTCCTTATTTTGCATCAAACTTGTTTGATACATACCATTTGTCTAATTAGCATTCGCAAAGGCCGAAATTCGCAGAATTTTGGCCTTTGCGAATGCTAATTAGCTTGATACATATGGCCCCAAGTGAGGCCTGTCTTGCAACATGGTGCATCTTTTGCATCACTGCTGCATCGGTTTCATGTGGCACGGTTTTTTTACACCATGACACATCTGCCTAAATGCATCAATTTGTAATTTTGTCGCCTCATAGCAAATCTTTTGCACCGCCGCTGCATCAGAAAAGTGACGCACAGTGGCGCAAAAGAGGCATACACCTATCATAAATCTGTCCCTAGCATTTTAAATGATTAATTCAGGATGACGATAAGGTGTGGCCTATCCAGAGGTTTGTTTAAGGTGAGACCTACTCAGGATTGCAGATTAAAGTTACGCTTGATGAAGAATACAGAGGAGATAATACATGTAAAGGCCTACCAATGAAGTAAGTGATGTCCACTTCATTGCGCCAGTCATCATAAATCTATCCCTAAGCTTCTTATCTTGTTAGAGATGAACCGCCATATGTATCATCAAACTATTTTGCATTTCCTAAATAGCGAATTTTAAGGAATAAATAGCGATTCTTTACCATTCCTAATTTGCGATGAGCAAATTGCTAATTGCAAATTACCCATTCATTTCCATGGGCCAGGAGGCCCATAGGAATGAAGGTGCAATTTGCGATTAGCAATTAGCTCATCGCAAATTAGGAATTTTTCCAAGGGTGCAGGGGTGTCTCAAGAACACCCTGCTGCACCCCTGAAAAAGAAATTTGGGGGCATATGGCGCACATACATGCCCTAAGGGCATGTATGGGCATCATATGGCACTTTTTGTTTTTTGGAAAAAAATCTTTTTGAAAAGAATTCGCAAATTACCACCAACTAGAAGTTGGTGGTAATTTGCAAATCCTTAATGGCATTTTTTGCATATTTTTTGTTTGATACATTGCATTTAAGAAATCGCAAAATGTGCAAATCCTTCAGTGCAATCGCAAAATAAGGAATAGCAAATTTTACTATTCTTTATTTTGCATCAAACTTGTTTGATACATACCATTTGTCTAATTAGCATTCGCAAAGGCCGAAATTCGCAGAATTTCGGCCTTTGCAAATGCTAATTAGCTTGATACATATGGCCCCAAGTGAGGCCTGTCTTGCAACATGGTGCATCTTTTGCATCGCTGCTGCATCGGTTTCATGTGGCACGGTTTTTTTACACCATGACACATCTGCTTAAATGCATCAATTTGTAATTTTGTCGCCTCATAGCAAATCTTTTGCACCGCCGCTGCATCAGAAAAGTGACGCACAGTGGCGCAAAAGAGGCATACACCTATCATAAATCTGTCCCTAGCATTTTAAATGATTAATTCAGGATGACGATAAGGTGTGGCCTATCCAGAGGTTTGTTTAAGGTGAGGCCTACTCAGGATTGCAGATCAAAGTTACGCTTAATGAAGAATACAGAGGAGATAATACATGTAAAGGCCTACCAATGAAGTAAGTTATGTCCACTTCATTGTGCCAGTCATCATAAATCTATCCCTATGCTTCTTATCTTGTTAGAGATGAACTCCCATATGTATCATCAAACTATTTTGCATTTCCTAAATAGCGAATTTTAAGGAATAAATAGCGATTCTTTACCATTCCTAATTTGCGATGAGCAAATTGCTAATTGCAAATTACTCATTCATTTCCATGGGCCAGGAGGCCCATAGGAATGAAGGTGCAATTTGCGATTAGCAATTAGCTCATCGCAAATTAGGAATTTTTCCAAGGGTGCAGGGGTGTCTCAAGAACACCCTGCTGCACCCCTGAAAAAGAAATTTGGGGGCATATGGCGCATATACATGCCCTAAGGGCATGTATGGGCGTCATATGGCACCTTTTGTTTTTTGGAAAAAAAGCTTTTTGAAAAGAATTCGCAAATTACCACCAACTAGAAGTTGGTGGTAATTTGCAAATCCTTAATGGCATTTTTTGCATATTTTTTGTTTGATACATTGCATTTAAGAAATCACAAAATGTGCAAATCCTTCAGTGCAATCGCAAAATAAGGAATAGCAAATTTTGCTATTCCTTATTTTGCATCAAACTTGTTTGATACATACCATTTGTCTAATTAGCATTCGCAAAAGCCGAAATTCACAGAATTTCGGCCTTTGCAAATGCTAATTAGCTTGATACATATGGCCCCAAGTGAGGCCTGTCTTGCAACATGGTGCATTTTTTGCATCACTGCTGCATCGGTTTCATGTGGCACGGTGTTTTTTACACCATGACACATCTGCCTAAATGCATCAATTTGTAATTTTGTCGCCTCACAGCAAATCTTTTGCACCGCCGCTGCATCACAAAAGTGACGCACAGTGGCGCAAAAGAGGCATACACCTATCATAAATCCGTCCCTAGCATTTTAAATGATTAATTCAGGATGACGATAAGGTGTGGCCTATCCAGAGGTTTGTTTAAGGTGAGGCCTACTCAGGATTGCAGATGAAAGTTACGCTTGATGAAGAATACAGAGGAGATAATACATGTAAAGGTCTACCAATGAAGTAAGTGATGTCCACTTCATTGCGCCAGTCATCATAAATGTATCCCTAAGCTTCTTATCTTGTTAGAGATGAACCGCCATATGTATCATCAAACTATTTTGCATTTCCTAAATAGCGAATTTTAAGGAATAAATAGCGATTCTTTACCATTCCTAATTTGCGATGAGCAAATTGCTAATTGCAAATTACCCATTCATTTCCATAGGCCAGGAGGCCCATGGGAATGAAGGTGCAATTTGCGATTAGCAATTAGCTCATCGCAAATTAGGAATTTTTCCAAAGGTGCAGGGGTGTCTCAAGAACACCCTGCTGCACCCCTGAAAAAGAAATTTGGGGGCATATGGCGCACATAAATTTTAACAACATTCCTTTACCTCAAAAACGATTTTCAAGTCATAATTTGAAAACACTGCCCACGGGGAAATGACTTAAAATGTCCTTAAGACACATGAAAGTGTTTTTTTAAAGCCTTTGCAACTTTTTTGGGTCACTTTTAACATGGCTATGTAATTCAAACAGTCAAAATCTAAATTTACCATGCACAGGTGGGACCATATTTACAAGGAATGTGCTCCACGGGGAAAGGTCTTTTAATGTAATATGGGAAAAATGACATCAGAGACACTGAAATGCCTTATAAAGAAGCATACACCATTATGTCCTTGTCATAAATTTAAAAACCATTCCTTTTCCCCAAAAACGATTTTCAAATCATAATTTGAAAACACTGCACATGGGGAAATGACTTAAAATGTCCTTAAGACACATTAAAGCGTTTTTTGATTGCCTTTGCAGCATGTTTGGGTCACTTTTAACATGGCTATGTAACGCAAACATTCAAAATCTAAATTTGCCATGCACAGGTGGGAGCATATTTACAAGGAATTTGCTCCACAGGGAAAGGTCTTACATTAAAATGGGAAAAATAACATCAGAGACACTCAATTGCCTTATAAAGAAGCATACACCATTATGTCCTTGTCATAAATTTTAAAACCATTCCTTTTCCCCAAAAACGATTTTCAAATCATAATTTGAAAACACTCCACATGGGGAAATGACTTAAAATGTCCTTAAGACACATGAAAGCGTTTTTTGATTGCCTTTGCAGCTTGTTTGGGTCACTTTTAACATGGCTATGTAACGCAAACATTCAAAATCTAAATTTGCCATGCACAGGTGGGAGCATATTTACAAGCAATTTGCTCCACAGGGAAAAGTCTTACATTAAAATGGGAAAAATAACATCAGAGACACTCAATTGCCTTATAAAGAAGCATACACCATTATGTCCTTGTCATAAATTTTAAAACCATTCCTTTTCCTCAAAAACGATTTTCAAGTCATAATTTGAAAACACTCCACAGCTCCTATGCACATGAAAACCCTGTCAGTACTAATACTTCACATTTTCTCCAATTACAATTTCTCAAAGAAACACAATCTATTTGTAAAACACTTGAGACAAAGCAACATTTGAAAAACACAACTTTCTTCATAATTTTCTCCTTAAAGGACACTATTTTCTATCTAAATTAAAGAAATCTTTCCTCACCTTAGCAAATACTTTGAGTTTCAAAACAGTCTCAGAAACACACCAATTTGTCTTCAGCAGAGCAAAAGGTATGCACTCCAGAGTCTGCAGCTATCAAAAGCACAGAAATGCTGTAATTCTTCACACATATCTCTCATGTCACCCAATCAAAACTCTTCCCTCACTTTTTTCAAATCAAAACCCTTCCCCCCTCTGCCCTCTCTGCTTTTTTTGCATAGCAACCACCTCTTGGAAGACCTCTGGTGTTTGCAAGTTCACACAACAATGTTGCAATTGAACTCTGAACTCTCAGTGCACCTGCATATCCAGTGCATTCTTTCATTTAATGATTTTTTCTTGACCACTCAAAATACATCTTTCAAAGAACTCATCCATGCACCCTAACTTTCTGTTTTCAGCAATCAAAATCCACCAATCACTGTTACTGCTTCATTAACACAGAAACTCCACAGTTTTTTTCATTTTAAACTCTTATTTTTTCAACTGCCATTTCATTGCCACACCTCATCTGACTGCAGGAGAACCTTCTCTCACCATGTTTTCTGTCTGGATTGTTGGACATAGTTACATCTATTGGGCTCAGAGGTATGCTGAGAACAGAAATTTACCTAACCTCAATTTACAAGATGTGGAAATTAAGTGGTTTGGCCACAGAGGATTAAAATGTCACCAATTGATACCATTGGTGAAAACCTTTATGCATTTGCCAAAACCTGACCTGTTAATTGTGCACTGTGGAGGTAATGATTTGGGCACTTTGACTGGGGTAGGTCTGGAAATGCTTTTAAAGGACACCTTTGAGCAATTAATGGCACTTTTTCCTCAGACTGCCTTGGTATATTCAAATATATGCCAAAGACAGAAATGGAGGGGGTCAAACCAATTTTGTCCACAAATTGAGAAGTCGAGGAAGCATGTAAACAAATCTGTTTCAGCTTACATGAGAGACCATGGAATGGGCTCCGTGTACAACAATAACTTGCGTTACTACATGCAAGATATCTACAGAGGAGATGGAGTTCACTTCTCAGATGAGGGCAACAGAATTTTCATTCTGAATTTAAGACTGTGCATTGGTACCTACTTATAAGTACCTAAATGTACCATAAACCCAAAAGCTCTTCTCAGAGCTACCCTACATCTGATCACTCACAATTATTATTTTACTCTAACTTTTTTCACTAATTTTCAATAAAGTACGCTCCCCGGGGCGCTACCCGGTACGCGAACCGGAAGCTAACCTCGCGAAATTTTTAAAAAAAATGGTTTTTTTCGCACATATAAGCCTCCTCAGCCACCCTCAGAAAACCTAGGGGGTCAAGATAAGTCTACCGTGCCCCCTTCTACCCATTCTGAACATTATTTGCCCTCCATCTTGTATCTTAAGTCGACCGAAACACAAAATGGTGGACTCCCGTAACGCTTAAGGTTCGCGTACCGGGGCGCTCGCCAGTTCGCGTACCGGGTCGCTCCCCGGGAAGCGCTCCATCAAAAAAGGTGGGAAAGTAATTTACAGAAAAACGACTGGAGACACTCTCACCAAATATAGATTAGCACATACTACATACCAATCCCTACCATTTTCACAAATTTGGTTGGAATTCCATTTAGCCATTTAGCCTGTAGACCTCTCTAAATACCCTGAGGTAAATTACTTCACAAAACACATCTGAAGTGTTGGAATTGACAACCAATGAAAATGTTACTTTCATTTTCTACTTTTATTACCTGACATTTGATTGGTTATATACCTGAATATATATAAAGGAAGAGAAGGAAACACAGCCATTTTGACTACTACTTCTTGTTGTACATTTCAATTGGATTTTCACTAATCACTTCAACTTCTTTGTAAAGGTAAGTTGTTATTTTTAAAACTGAAGTATATTGTGCACCAAAAGTTAATATGGTAAACTTTTTCTGATAGTTATATACTATCCCTCTGTAGTAGTTATAGATTTAGATAGACTTCTCTGTTATAGTTATGGATGGAGTTAGGTTTCTCTTGTATAATTATGAAATTACTTACGTTAAATCACACACACTTTTTTATATTCCTACTTCCACTCTGATACTATACACTGCCCAAAGATAAATTCACTGATAAAAACTGCCTATCTAAAATTAATCCCAACAGTGCCCTATCTCTACTACTATATATTTTTTTTTTCCAAATTTCAGGCAACATGGAAGGCGAACAGAAAGTTTCATTTCAAATTCTCCTGCAAGAGAGCAGCCAAGAATTAATTGATCCAAATGATATAGAATTTATGGATGAAACTTGGGACCAAGAACTACTGCAATGTGTGCAAGCAGTAGATGACCTCCTTCAAAATGAGGACATTTTACACCCTCAGAGATTACAAACTATGTTCATGGAAAATGACGACATTTCAGACAGTGAAATGTTAGAAATGTTATTAAATTTTGAAACACAATCACAATAATAAATAATTGCTTAAAAAATAAAGAAATAAAAAAATAATCAACAAAACCAACAATCAATTAACATACAGTATTCGAAAAGTCTATCATTCTTTTTTCCTTATAGTACGCTCCCCAGTACGCTTCCCGGTTCGCGAACCGGGCGCTCCCCACGCAAAAAAGAAAAAAATATTCGGTTTTTTTTTGCCCTGCGGGGCCCTTTTAAAGCCTCCACATCAAACCTAGGGGGTCAGGGAGCATCTACTATGCCCCCTTATGGTCATTTCCCCCTTTCTTTTGGCCTCCTCTTGTCTCTCGATCCTACCGAGAGACAAGATGGCGGCCGCTCCGGACTGTTTAGAATGTTGACAGACACCGGAGAGCCAATCAGCTTCGCGTCGCGAAGTTCCGTTACGCGTAAAGTACGCGAACCGGAGCGCTGCCCAGAGCGCGCTTACAGATATATATCTTTTTTTAAACTTTAATTTCTCAAAATCCACTGGAGCACATATATTGAGACCTAGCAAAGGCACATCGGGCTAACAGTCCCTACAATTTTGCCAAGTTTCGTGCAAATCCATTCAGCCATTCGGGCTAAAAGTGAGGCCAACCGCCCTATGGAAATTAACATTGGAAAAACACGTTTTGGGACCCTCCTTTTTTCTCAGCCCCCCCTTGACGAACCCCCCCAAATTTTCAGGGGCTGCTCAGAAACAAAATGTTCCATTTTCCTGAAAATTTCAGCCAATTCCGTCCACAAACGCCAAAGTTATTAGACATAGAATTTTCAAAAATCCCATAGGGAAAAAATCCTAACTATATATACCTACTGGCGACCGCCAGTAGGTAATATATATATATATATATATATATATATATATATATATATATATATATATATATATATATATATACACATCATATGATTCTACAAGTGCATACCGTGAGCTCAAGAAGTGCATAATCAAAATACAAAGGATTTTTTAAAATAAAAACAAAAAGGATCTATTATAGGCCCCGCAGGGTCACGGAGCACAGGAACTCTTGGCAGGGGAGAGCCAAACTCATTCATTCACACAGTCATTGGGTCAAGATACAAAAAGAGAGAAAAAATGCATATGTAAAAGGGAGGGGAAACATGGTGCCATTACAAACCAATACTTATGAGACAGGTCATAGGAGTGGTGAGGTCACTTTTTATGATGCATCGTACATGATCAGAGTTTAGGCCTGGCTGCTTAGAGGCCCTCTTTAGATTTACCTCAATTCTGAGTGGCGCAGAACGCTATCTCGTACACTTCTAGGGGCGGCGTTTTGCTGGGTTTACGATTTTCTTAATAGAGGCACTTACCTCTTGAAGGATACACACAAACAAAAAACAACTCGTGGTTCTGAAAATAAGAAGAAAAAGAAAAGAACAAGGGATTCAAAAGAACTCAAAAGAACTGCCTGTTAATTAAGCGAATAGCTAGGCTCAGCGGTAAAGGGCAGGATGCATTAATCTTCTGCGTGATACTTACTTCAAAAAACCAACGACGGGGGAGGCAGAAAAACAGCTACACATGCATGATTTCACGTTGTGGAAATGAATGCATAGACCGACCTGCAAAAAGATGACAAATATATCAGGGGCCAGGATCATATCCATCGGGTTCTCGCAATGGCTGCGGTAGATGAATACATACCCTCTGAATGTAATTTCGTAAGTCAGATTCACTTCTCTTAATTACACAATTTTCATGGCTAATAAATAATCAGCATAGATTGGCCTCCTCGCTTCTGGCATCTCGAGGCTCTGCAGATGGCAAAAGGGAAATAACAAAAAACGGCGTGTTCAAAATTGCCGGCTTAGAGTAGATCAGGCGGTAGATTCAGAACTGCTTCTGAGGGAAACACACTAGGTTTGGTGATCGGGCCTGGAGACAATCAAGGGCGGAGGGTCCCCAATTAATATAACCCCCGGAGTGAAACCAACCCTGGACTTAGATAAAAGACAAACATCTGCGACTACGTTTACAATACACCTTTGGAAGCGGAAAAATCCCAAGGGGACAGGATAGAGGCCCCGGACGGTACATGCACTTACCTATAGAGTAAACACGGAAGGTTTCAGTCTGATTTCAGAAAAGTCCCCCCCCCCCCCCCGGGACGTAGCCGTTAAGGTCCAGCTATTCGCACACTCGGGTCAATCCCGCGATTTTAAAAGGAGAAAGGTCACACCCACTCTACAACTTGAGGGCGGGTCAAAATATGCGAGCGGCGGGATGGAAGAACTGACATGGATGTGTCAGATGCAACGCAAGTCGGGTGCAGGCAAACCCTGACAGGCCGAGTATGCCGTATAAACACGGAATAACTGCCAGAAGTATTTTGCATTTTTAAAAAGGTGATATGTATAGAAGGCGCAGGATCGTCACTCCGGGGGTGAGTCGACCCTTCAGTCAGAGCCTAAATAAGTTAAAGAAAACAAACCAAATGGGAAAGGATAACAACAACAAATCACAGTCAGACCTAAAGCACTAGTCAGCAGAATGCAGATCTGGATATGAGAAGTAATGGTTACAGATCACTCCGTCAAATGTCAGCACAGGGCAAACCAAGGAGAATAAGAGTATCAACGGGCTCTAATGCTGGTCAGAAGGCGGCATTGCTATAGGATGGCATTCTCCCATGGGCATCAATCGTTCAAACCTGTCTTCACGGCATCAAGAAAGAAGATCCAATATACTTCCCGTTTTTTTCTCAGTAAGGTGGCATCCTTGCCTGGAACATTCCTGACCTTTTCAAGGATCGACCACTTCAAATCTTTCTCGGAGTGTCTGGCCGTAGTCCAATGAGCCACCAGTGGAGCCCCACTCTTCTGATTGTGGATATTAGATCTGTGCTCGCCGATTCGAATTCGGCACTCTCGTCCCGTTTCACCGACATAAGGTAGTCCACATGGGCATAAGATAACATAGATTATGTTGGTGGACCGGCAATTGCTCATGACCCTGAGTTGGATATTGCGTTTCCCAATATTCAAGGTGTTGCCCGTGAGGGCACGTGGGCATGCCTGGCATGTCCCACAGCGATGATTGCCCTCAATTGGGGCAGCCCCAACACCCCAGTCTGTTTCAGTTCTCTAGTAGGCTGTACAGAGCCCTTCACCAGAAAGTTGCGAAGGTTTTTATTTCGGCGAAACGCAAAAATAGGTTTATTTATTTGATTTTCAGGGTCATTTGTATTCAAGATATACCAGTGGGAATTAAACACTTGTCGCAGTTTATTGTCAATCGTCGCATGCTTGGTGATGCATACCAGACGATCAGATTTTTGATTGTTTTGATTCTGAAACATGCTGTCTCTATCAAAATACCTCGCACGTTTGAACGAGTCTCGAATGAGACAGTGTGGGTATCCTCGTAGAGCCAATTTCGCCTTCAAAACGTCCGCTTGAGTGAGAAAATCTTTCATTTGGGAACAATTTCTCCTTAATCTAAGGAATTGACTGAAAGGGATCGAGTCACGCTGGCTGCGCGGATGAAAACTACCGTATTCCAGCAGTGTGTTTTTGGCGGTGGGTTTAGCATATAAAGATACATAAAGTTCTTTATTAGAATGTTGTACCCACACGTCGAGAAACTCAACTTTTTCATTGCTGATGTTAGCGGTGAAATGAATGTTCACATCAGCCAAGTTGATCCAACTGATGAATTCGCTGAGTGCTGCCCGTCGCCGCTCCAGACTCATTGATAACCCTTTAACAGCCTTCCATGTAGAAGGATTCATTGGAGCCCGGGAGACACACCCCATATCTATGGGGGTGCAAACAAGAGCGATCATTATTTCACCACTTTTGCTGCGCTAAAGTGCCAATAACTTGGCGATAAGTCCTTGAGAATATGCCCCCAAGTTTCTATTGGCAGCACCTTAGCTGGCTTTACTGTAGAAAAGAGTTGACCACCAGCCTCCTCCGTGCTGTCCAGCACCATACTGCCATCATCCACAACCAGAGGGACATCACAAGGCGATCAGACAATGTATGTCAGAAGGACCTTACCATTTAGGGTGGTTCTTCCAATGTTCATTTTTAGGTCTCGCCTACGCAGCGCACATGCCCTGCATAGGAGAGAGACCTTTAGCCATCGCCACAGCTTTGGGGGCAAAAACGTGCACGCGTTGCAACGCGTGCACATCTTGGCGATTTCCTGGCAGGAGCGCGCGGCGCCATATGGTGGTGCCATATGGTCACACACTCCCGCAATGGAATCGCGCAGGCCCCCTCCCCCTGCTGCCTCTTTCACGGCCACGCAGCTTTACTGCCGCGCGGCCAATGATTGTTTTGTAATGCTCTCGCTACAAGAGAAACCACTCCCCTTTTAAGATTTACAGTAGTTGTCTTGCAGGCAGGTTCTGCACATGTGCGGTCTCCGTGTAGCCTGTTCAGCTGTCACACTTGGGCGGGCAATGCCCGAGTAGAGCCAAAGAGGAGGGGTGGTGGGTAGGTGTGGACGGAATTTGCGTAATCGTGTTACGCAAATCTCCACGAAACGGTAAACAATCTCCACAAACACGCAGAAATTTCACGAGCACGCGGAATTACTTGTTCGCGATGCTTTTTTCCTGTTTGCGTGCTCAGGGGGAAATATCTCACGAACATGCATTTTGAGAACGCGAAGAAGCAAAAGATTTTGCAAACTCGTGGAACGCAGAATTTTGGGCAATTTCGAGTTCTCCGAGGAACATGAAATTACCTAAATTCCGCAAATTCCGCGAGCGGAACGGAATTTACCGCTCAGGCCTAGTGGTGGGAAGGTGACAGGTCACGGAGTCGCACGCTGTAAGCAAGATGCAATCCTGGGGACCTAGTGCGACTTGACAAATGTACCCAAGCCCCGGCGGTGCACAGCACAAGCTCCTCGGCCGCTAAACTTGGGAGGAGGAGCTGCTCTCGTACCCGGAGTGGATCAGCAGGAGTTACATGGAGCTGATGAGCCTCAGCGAGCACTCATTGCAGGCGCTGTCCTGCCGCAAACTGTACCTCAGCTGCGCCAAGCTCAAGGCTTCTAGCCGCACCTCGGCACTGCTCTCCGGCTTCGCCATGGTGAGGGAGGGCGGTAATGTGAAATACTGAGAGGAGGTCGATCTTTTCCGTGTTATGGGGAACTGTATTATAGTGAGTATTCACAGTGGATATTGGGGATGGTAGAATGGTAAAATCACCAAAAATAGTAGTATTTCGGTACCGAGTTTATATTGAGGCTATGATCTCATCAGGCGATATGTTACCCCAAACAGTGTGGTTTGCGGGATCCATTCGGGGTCATAACACCTTATTGCGACTTCACTTTCAGACACAGAGTTCTTACAACATTGAAGGTCCTGAGCACCTCACAAGTTTTAAGTGCTGAGTCCTAAACCTGTGACAGAAGCAATGAATGATTTGGCTAAGCTTCTTCCCTCCTGGGTCTTCCCCCACATCCTCACTGTAAAACCCTATGCACTCTTAATGGCCCTAATTCTGTCAAGATGTAGTGGTGCTATTCTGAAATGGAAATACGGCTAGAGTCTGGTATTTATCTCCCTAAAGAGTAGGCTAGGGTAAAGGTGGCACCATCAAAATATGGCTGGAATGAGAGTTATGCATGCTGTACTCCCTTAAATGGGTCCTCTAGGAGTCGGAGAGAAAACAGTTCTCTGTACCCAGCCCATATCTCTAACAACTGCAATTGCAGGCATTCTGGAAGGTTGCTTTGATTATTGACATCAGCTATAGGGTTTTGAAATGTATTGTGACATCGTTCACTGGATAGGTCCTATAATCTGCCCCCTTAAACCTGTTCTCTCTTCATTTTGTGCCCTTTGAAGCAAATAACTTTTGACAAGCTCTTGTTGGAATCTGTATCCTGCACCCAATTCTAGTGCACTGCTTCAATCAATCAATCAATCAACAAAATTTGTAGAGCGCGCTACTCACCCATAGGGTCTCAAGGCGCTGAGGGGTGGGGGGGTCGCTACTGCTCGAACAGCCAGGTCTTGAGTTGTTTCCTGAAGGAGAGATGGTCCAGGGTCAGCCGTAGGTGGGTGGGGAGGGAGTTCCATGTCTTGGCTGCCAGGTAGGAGAAGGATATTCCTCCGGTGGTGGATTTGCGAATTCGTGGGACGGAGCGGAGGGCGAGACTGGCGGATCGGAGCTGGCGGGTGGGTGTGTAGAATGTGAGGCGGCTGTTGAGGTACTTCGGGCCCGTGTCGTGGCGAGCCTTGTGTGCGTCGGTGAGGAGTCTGAACGTGATCCTCTTGCTGACGGGTAGCCAATGCAGGTCTTTGAGATGGGCAGAGAAGTGGCTGTGGCGAGGGATGTCCCGGATGAGTCGAGCTAAGGCGTTCTGAATGCGCTGGAGTCTTTTCTGGAGTTTGGCTGTGGTTCCAGCGTAGAGGGTGTTCCCGGAGTCCAGACAGCTGGTGACGAGGGCCTGGGTGACCGTCTTCCTCGTTTCAGTGGGGATCCATCGGAAGATCTTTCGGAGCATGCGCAGGGTTTTGAAGCAGGATGACGAGACAGCGTTGACTTGCTTGGTCATCAAGAGGGAGGAGTCCAGGATGAACCCCAGGTTGCGTGCCTGGTCCGTTGGCTTGGGTGCGGTGCCCAGGGCTTGGGGCAACCAGGAGTCGTCCCAGGCCGAGAGAGACTGGTTAAATAGCAAGCATTTGCAATGCAATTGGTCTCGCAGTTACACAAGTTTAAGCTTATGGCATTGTAAATGACTATGCCTTTTATTTATGTTTTTAAAACGAAACAAAAATAAAAGGCATTGTTATATGCAATGTCAATAGCTCAAACTCGCATAAATGCGAGACCTATTGCATTGCAAATGCTTGTTCTATTTCCCATTAAACGGAAGAGAGAAGAACAGTGCCATATCTTCTAAGAGGTGTTGCTGTTCTGACGCTGGCCTTCGATCGATGCTCCTGAGCTTTTCCATCCTAGCTCACAACTAGTTTTCCCCAATTGTTTTTTTATTTAAATATAGGCATTCCCATTATCCCCCGGCAGCTATGCTTTTTTTTTTGCTCCAAGAGCGCAAGATAGATAGCTGTGTTCTTCTGCCCTCCTAACAACCCTCAATTAAGTTTGACAGCAAAAAATTCTGCTACAGAATCGCACCACTTTTTCTCTGAAAACGGTGTGAATGGCTCTTGTTTTTTTTTTGTTTGCTCTTCTTATGCATTACATTTAGTGATGGGACTTGTATAGAAATAAGACATAATAAAAGAGTCCTTTTCGACAAAATATACCCGAGCGATTCACATTCATTTCCGTTGAAGAAACATTACAAATTAGGGGTTTAAAATCATGGGATTTCTTGATCTCCCCACATTCAGTACAGTGGGCCAAAATGAGGAGTCAGTGACACCTGTAGTAATTCAAAGCTGAATCCAGTGCAGAGCTCGCCCAGCGACAGCATGGTCTGGGTCCTTTTGTTAGGATAATATTGTAAGGCTCTGGCAGATAGAGGGTCTTGCAGGATGCAACAAAATAGATCGGAGGCCCTTGATATCACCTCTGCTTTCAGGAAACATATAAACAATAGAAGGCCCTGAAACAAACCCTCCTCAAAGTGTTCTATCAGGAGAGTGCTAAGGCGCTTCCGGCCCAGGTCGTGACAGATCCGCCTGCAGCTCATGGGTGGCTGGAGACACAGGCCTTCATCCGTGACTTTCAAAGCACATTCTTTCGCTGTAATAAAATCAATCTATAAGCATAACACAAGGTATTGATTACACCGTACGCGCCTTCTGCTTCAGTAGACAGTGCGTGCAGGGTGATAGCTCAAAGCAATAGAACCACAACCCATATTTTTGGAGAAAATATCCTGAAGTCACTGCAAACCTCTTGAGCCAGTGACAGAAATCAACAAGCATTGAAAATGCAATAAGTTTCGCCTTGTATTAAGTTAAAGCCATTTGCTTTGCTAAACAATACCATTAGCAAAGCAAATGGCTTTAACTTAATCAAAGGCGAGACCTATTGCATTTTCAATGCTTGTTTGCCTTGTGCCAGCAAAAATATACCTAATGCTTTTACAGACAAGGTAGAAGAGGTGGGGAGCACCACACGGAGGGTGGATGTAGAACGCGAGGAAGAGGCCATCATGCACAATATGAAAACACTTCCCACATAGGCTTAAAGCAAAAACAATATTCTTTCAACCACATATCCTACCTACACAATGTATCCTACTATCCATGTGAGTAAGCACTTCACCAGACAACATATTGTTACTAAAACCTAAACATATGCTTCAATACACTGCTATAGAGTACAGTACAATGCTACAGTACAATAGACTACAATAATTGTCAATGATGGACAAAGTTGCAGGCCAACAGCTGCACTTCCAAGGCAAACAAAGCCAATTACTGGAGAAGGATGACCCAACGCTAGCTGCCCTTAAGGGTGTGACAGTTACGGGAAAATCCAAGGGTTTCTGGTGCAGAAAGCAACCAAGGAGGGAGCAGAGAGGGTGTGCTCCAGGCCAACTACCCGCGACTCCTTACGGCAGGACCCCAGGAAAAAAATTACAGTACTCTGTTAGCAGTGGTGGCTGGTGGACTTGGAAAGTGGTGAGGCGAAAGAAAATGAGGGCTGGTGGGGGGGTCATTATTTTAGCGCAGCTCTCAAGCTGGGAATATGTGTCCTGACATAGGAAAGCAGCAGTTGTTCTCACCGGTTACTATAAAGGCAAACATGGCACCATTTCCTATGCACCACATACTCTCCCTGCTACAACGCAGAATACGTCACACACGGTTTGCAATTACCTGTATCTTATCAATAAATGTTGTGCTTTCTCCTCAAGAGGTCTTCCAAGATAGACACCCAGCACCAAAGAAGACTTAAACAGCTGCACATAGTACATGCAAAGTGTCACACCTTTAAAGATCTTCTTTTATTGGTAAACAAAAACATTCACTGTGGTGCACAGTGCAGAGAAGCATATACAGCCAGATTCATGAAAGACAATTCGGCTCGCAAAGGGCCAGATTCTGCGAATCTGGCCCTTTGCGAGCGCAATTTTTGCATTTGGGATTCATCATCCCAAATGCAAAAATCGCTATTAGCGAAATCGCATATTTGCGAGGAATTGCATTTAAGGAATCTCTATTTGAGATTCCTTAAATGCAATTCATTAACCATTTTTAAGTTGCGAATTCGCAATTTTTGGTCGCTATTTACCATGAAGTCTGACTTCGTGGTAAATAGCGAAAAAAATAGAAAAAAGCACTTTAGTGCATTTTTTTCAATTGCATGTTACACACACACATGTCTTTTGGACATGTGTGTGCGCAACACCTGTGTAAATTTGCATTTCAGGGTGCTACAGGGTGTCCTTTGGACACCCCTGGCACCCTTGAATTCGCATCCTTATTTGCGATTAGCTAATTGCTCATCGCAAATAAGGAATAACTCCCCATTCATTCCTATGGGCCTTAGGCCCATAGGAATGAATGGGGAGTTATTCCTTATTTGCGATTAGCAATTAGCTAATCGCAAATAAGGAAGCTGTAGGAATCGCAATAAATATTGCGATTCCTACATGAATCCCGTTTTGCGAGTCTGTAATAGCGATTCCTTATGAATCGCTATTAAAGACTCGCAAAACGGGTCTTTGATGAATCTAGCTGTAAATGCTTTAATTTCTAGGCAGAATGCAGCCAATAGAATTATTCGATTCTACTGCTTTTTTCCACATATGGGGCAGCCACACAATTACATAGGCCAGCAGTTGAACATAATAAAATGATCACAGAAGTACGTATAGCATGTTGAAAATATAGGTGTCATTTAACAGCTGGCTACGTGCCATGCATTACAATAACTTTTGTTCGGCATCTTTTAGTCAAATATCAGAGGTTGGCAAACGACCGTATGCCACTCCAGGATCTTGTTTCCAGGCCTGAGTTTTCATTAATTAAATCAGTACACTTTGGGCTTTGCAGTCCTAGTTTAAAACAATTGAGGAAAAATTAGAAACACATAAAAGTAAACATATGCAAATGAAAGGTTGTATGCGGGTGACACCGAGTCATTTGGTAACACGATGACTGAGTGGAGAGGCAGATGACATGATGATAAAATAGTATACACCTTAAGTGAAGCTGTGCACATTTCATTGGTAGAAGTGTCAGGAGTTGCCAAATGTTAGAGGGCACAGTAAAACCTGAGAGCCCGTTCAGCATTACAGGGGGCGAAAGGCATTGAATAAATGCTAATACGGCATAAAAGCGTAGTGCATAATGTACACTCCAGTTACAATGCTAGTCAAGGGACAACAAAGACTGAAGGGGCAATGTTTACTTTTGGGGCCAGCGGCAGCGTAAATCCTCCATGTTCTGATCCGCCCAAGCCTTGCCAGCGCCTGCTGTACTCAGCCACCTCTGCACGCATTGGAACTGAATCTTTCGCTCAGGAAGTGGGCAAACTGCGCCGTGAACCTGTCCCTCACAGAGCCAGGTCCCGCTCCACCTGTGCCCCACTCTGTACTGAACAAAGCTGCTAGGGCACCCTGCACGCAGGAATGGTGCAAGCTGCCGCCTTTCAGTTGACTCAGCTGAGCTCACTTTAGAGTGGTGCGCACCACTTCTGCTGCTTTAGTTCTCTTCATCTTTTAGGACTCACCCTAGGCTTCCCTGCTTGGAGACGTGGTGTAGGTGCCTAGGGGGCTGCATTCCAAGAGCAGTGAGCGTGACTGTGAGAAGTCCCCTTTCTTTAGCGCCTTATGCCTCAGTTTCACAAACTGACAATGTGAAGTGAACTAAATCCTCCACGCACACAGGATTCTTCCTGATCCATCAATGAAGAAAGGATCATTTTAATTAGGCCGGAAGACTACCAATATACCCATATGTATATCAGAAGAAAGGCCGTAGTCCATAACAACCTTAATGTATAAAAGCACGAGGCGAATTTAGAAACAGAATTGCAGGGAGGCGGACGGCGCGAGGAGAAAAGAGTAGCTCGCGCTCCGAATGTTATGTGCTAATCAGTCGCGGCTCGCAATACTCGCGGGGCGTCACGCAGGGGTGGTTTAAATAAAGTAAAAACAAATAAAACATTTTTTAACTTACCTGACCGGGTGGGTCCGCACCGCCTCTGCTGCCTGCTCCTGGGCCGGGGCCGGTGCGTTGGCGCCTTCACCGTCTTCTGCCTCTCAGCCGATCCAGGCGCTGCTCCAGTAGGCAGTAGCGCCAGGATTGGTTGAGACTGGGGGCTGCGCATGTAGCAACCCTCACTCTCCTAAGGGGAAGGCTAGTGTGCATGTTCGGGCTGATAGTAAAAATGATCAGTCCAAAAACAAACATGCGCACTAGCGCGCTGTCACTCAACCCTGAGAGTGCTGCCGCCCGCAGCTCCACACCCTGTTCTACTTCTGAGGCTAATTCCAATCAGGAGTCCTGATTGCTCAATTAACATCAGAAGTAAAGCGATTTCCGTGGCATTAGTGGGGCAACGCCCCCAATGGACGCACCGCCACTGTCTGTTAGTCCCATGGGCTGTTGTAAACCTGAGCAACTGGGGGCCTGCCCTGTACCACTCTGCCACTGGCGTAAGTTCAGTTCTAGGTGGTCACAGGGTGGAAGACTCCAAAATATATTGCCAGCTGGTATGTAGTCCAAGTGCTCTTTGGCCAATCAGGTGGGCGGTCGGCATAGGTTGTTCACCCGCTGGCCACCCTGGATCGCCCATAAGTTAACCCAATTCTGGCTTGCCTACCTATGCAATGTTAAACCTGCAAAAAGCTTTCTCCAACAAAGATTCTAGTGTCCTTGTCTTTTCCAGGTTTTCTCAGCTCAGGGGTGGCATGCAATAGGGGATTCAAGGGGGCTATGGGCTATCAGCACTATAAAGCTGCCCGCATTGCGCGCAGTGTGACAACTTTGGCGGACAGAGGAGTAGCACGGCATCCCCATGCCCCTCTGAACAATACCCTCTCCTCCCTCCCACAATCATCTGGTTTGGTGGGTTCAGACAGGTTGGAAAGCCTCCAACCGACTTCCAGGGTAAAGGCAAGCACTTCCGGGGCAGACGCACCTTTGGGGAGAGGAGCCACATCTGCAGCCACTCACCATTTTGGTAGACATTTTGTAACAACCCACCCTCCCTCTCCCTATGTTTTCAAGAGATGGAAAAAAAAATTATATTGGTAACTGTGGTTACTCTTTTGTGCTGCTGGTGGCGTTACGGGTGATCCAAGGGTTTCAGGTGCAGAAAGCAACCAAGGAGGGAGCCCAGATGGGGTGCTCCCGGCTAACTACCCATGAGTCCTTACAGCAGGACCCCGGGAAAAAAGTGACAGCGCCCTGTTAGTCCCATGGGCAGTTGTAAACCTGAGCAACTGGAGGCTTGCACTGTACTGCTCCACCACTGGCATGAGTTCAGTTCTAGGGGGTCACAGGGGGGAGGACCCCAAGGGTTATAGGGCCTGTTGGTATGTAGTTCAGGCGCTCTTGGTCAAGGAGGTGGGCTGTCAACATAGGTTGTTCATCAGCTGGCCGTTCTGGATTGTCCGCAAGTTAACTCAAGTTTTTCTTGCCTACATATGCAATAATAAACCTGCAACACGTTTTCTCCCAAAAAGAATTCTGGTGTCCTTGTCTTTTTCCAGATTCATGACTTCGGGTCTTACATGATTTTCAGATTTTCTATTGTCACACCCAGGTGGAAGTAATACAATATTTAATGGTTATTAGCCAACCCACATTTTAAGGAAAGTCCAGGGAATTATGTCCTTCCCTTTGTGACCGCAGCTATGTATTGATGTTTTCTGTCTACTACTTGTTTACACTGGCAAAAAGCTGTGTCCTAAAACATTATTGTACGGAATTGATTCAGGTTCGCAGAACAAGCTGGAAGGAATTCCTTTTCTAGCACTTCTCCCTCCAGAACTCTCCTTTTTTGTCAGTCTATTTCAGGTGGTTTTCTTACCCACCCAAGAAGACAGACCTCATGAATTTTGAAATTTGAGACAGCTGCTGCCCAGGTTGAAACTTAAAAAAAGTTGTAAACAGATGTCAGGTGTATGTGATACCTGTTGGTATTTGGTATAACTCATTCCTCCTTTGCTCTCTTTTGTGATACCTCTGTCTTTTTCCTCCCCTCCTCATCTACCAGTGGTTAAATACACTGCTGTTTCTAAGGCAGGTGTGACACTTGAGCTGACTCCTGAGGGGGATGTGAAGAAACCTATCTTCTCTGGCATTGCAACTGTTGAATAAAACGAGTTTTCTAGTGTAGTGTATTTGCATCTTTATAGCACTAGTGACGAGTTACTGTCCTGGTTGATGAGTAAATACCTCCTGGATTTGGAACTCTATAGCGCCCTTGCATTGTGCGTCACATCAAAGCGCTCTCTTATGTTGACTCAAATGTATATAACTGTGCCTCTGAGTTCTTCTTCAAGCAATCAAACGGTCCCTGCTGCCTCTGGTGACTATCTCGTCACATTGCCTGAGTGCTAAGGATCCCACTCTGACCTGGTTCAGTGAAATGCTCAGTGTCCAGACTGGTGGTGTGTACAGCAGAATCTGGCATCTCCTCATCAGTTGACATAATTTTCATGCCACGAAGAGAGTCATGTCACCTGCTTCATGACAAGGCTATAAACAACAAGGGTACTTCTAGTGAGAGTTTTTTATTTCAATTATGTGACACCTCAAACCGGGCATTCCCACTGATGAAAAGCTCAACATTCATTAGAAGGCGCTTTTGGCTCCTGTGGCTGAGAACACAACTATTCCATCTAGCTATTCTGCACCTGTGCACTGTTGTTAACTGCTCCTACAATGCCCGCCTCCTACTGGCTGCTCCTCAGCTACGCACAGCTGCAGCCAACTGTTTCTTCTAAGATACGCCTTCACTTGTAATCTCTGAAGTGACACGCACAGCATTCATTATGTTCAGTCTACAACATGACACATCATTTCTGTTGCTTGTTAAACATAAAGGGGCAGATTTAAAAGCCCCTTGCGACACTTTTACGTCGCCGCTGCGTCACTTTCGTGACGCAGCGGCGGCGTAAACCATGCGCCACATTGCAACTTATTTACAACGTGACGCATCTAGGCAGATACGTCATGTTGTAAAGCCCTGCACCACATGAAACCTGCGTCAGGTTTCATGTGGGTGTTCTGTCGCAGAGTGGGCGTTCCCTCGCAGGAAAGCCCCATAAAACTGACGCAGTGAAATCTACAAGATGAAGCAGGTGTAAGAAGTGACACACCACGTTAAGTATGGGCGTCCCCTGTGCATTGCAGGAGTTGCGTCGCGCTTGCGACTACAGCAATGCGCCACCCATACGCCACAAGATGCGTCACGCATCTACCCATCCTTGCACCATGGTGTGCCGCATTGTAAATGTGACGCATATGTACTGGCGCAAGGGGGGATTGAGTAATGCATCTGTTCTGGTGCATCTCTGCTGAATCTGCCCCAAAATGTTTATAAGCGCATAACATGTTTATACTCTAATGTTTCACAGAGTACCTCTTTGGTGCATAGTTATTGATCATCTGCTCCATTTCTTCAGGTAGATATAACTATCCAAATATGTTAATGCTTAAATAGTCAATTTTTTTTATAGAAGGGAGTTTATTTGTTCCCATAATTTTCTTTCGTTCAACTATGGCTTCTACTGTTCCTTCCTCTCTGATTCTTAAATGGATGTGGAGAACCTAAGCTTCCCTGGAACCAATGGATGAAACTATTCGAATTTTATCTAGTTGCTATTGGCAGTGAAAAGTGTTCAGCTATACCAATGCAGCATGTAGTGTTCCATAACTTATGGGCCCATGGAACGAAACTAGTCGGCCGTTTACCTGATACAATAAAGATGATGGAGATGGAGAACAGAATTATGTATTCCACCTTATGGTAAAAATCTGGAGGTTCATTTTGGAGAATAAAAATAACGTTATATTAGAACGTCATAAATGTTTTGCTAGAACGCAAGCAAAACATGAACACATTACAAATTATGTTGCTGTAAAGTACATCAAATACTTGCCACTTTGGCCTGTGATGTTAGTTAGTCATGGCATATTTCAGGGTTAGAGCTATAATTAGCAAAAAGCATGTGCTGAACATGGGCTCAATTTACTCAGGTGGAGCCACCAAAAGGAATTAGGTCCTCTTCCTGCCTTCTGTGAGAGCAGGAAGCACCCAGGCTTGCCTGAGCCAATGACAACACTGCAATGCAGCATTGTGATTGGTGATCACCCAGGCTCCCCTGAGCTAATCATAACGCTGCATTGCAGCGTTGTGATTGGTCACTGCCTGGGTGGAGAACATGAAAAGTGTGCATGAATGTTTGGCCAGCCGCAGAGGGCCGGCCAAACATTCATAAGCACTTAGAAGGGTGCCAAAAGGAACAAATGATGGACAGAATACTGAACAATGCAAAAATTCACCTCTAGTCACAAGGATCTGGGTTTAATCTATTGTTCTTTTGCTCAACACGCCACCCCAGTTTGGACCCAGCCATATGCAAATCAGTCTTGCCCCTGCCCCTCATGGGAACAGTCCAGCCCGAACTGCCAAGCCAGGACCTCTCTGGACCAGCAACAGGCATTCTGGGACCTGTTTCGGGGCATCACCCCATATCAGCCAGGCTACCTTGAATCTAGTAGGGCAGTGAGCATGGGACCTACGTCTGGGGATTCCCACCCAGGGCGGCAAAAGGAACAAATGATGGACGGAATGCTGAACAATGCATAACATTCAGCCCCAGTCACAAGGATCTTGTTTAATCCATCTTTCTTTTGCTCACCACACAACCCAGTTTGGACCCAGCAATATACAAATCATTCTTGACCCTCCCCTTCATGGGAACAGTCCAGCCTGAACTGCCAAGCCACATAGAGGAGTGCACCCACGCTCCTCCCCCAGCCTCTAAACAGCCCAGCCTCACCCTGCCCACAAACAACGGAGCCAGTAAGTTTAAATAAAATTATAATAATGTTGGTATTATAATTTTATTTTTTCATTTTTAATTGCTCACTCAGTGAGCGGTGAGGCGACGCTCCTCCGCCTTACCAGAGGAGCCACCACTGCTAAGTAGGATACATGATTCTTGCCTCTTGGCAAAAAAAATATGTGTCAGATTAGTGCTGGGTCAGTGTTCTATCTTGGTCATATTCTAGCCAAAGATTCTACCTGACTAAAACATGACCAGGTGGAAACAGTTAGAAAAGTGGCTTAAATAGGCACTTGCTTTTTCACATTTTGGTGATCTGCTCGGGATTTTTTATCATGCTAAACTTTTCAGACATTCCGGAAGAGCTGACTTCGATTACTTAGTATTTGAATTCAAAATATTTTATTGGAGACAAAGTTAATGTTTTATTTAATTCAAAACATATGGCCTTGCACCTGAAAAACACAAATAACCACTGCATGGTACTGGTTATTTGTGTTTTTCGGGTGCAAGACCATTTGTGTTGAATTGTGTTTGGTGGTTTGCAAACCGCCTTTATTGGATGCATGTAGGTCACATCCCAGGCCTAGTGCACCGAGTGATCATTATAATACTGAAGCCACAATACGTAGTAACGACTGGTGCTGCTGTGCTCTCACCTTCGATTTGTGTCCTAATGTTTTCCTTAATTACAATTGCACAGGAGCTTATATTGAGAACATGGTTGCCAGCAGATCCTCCAGAAATACTTGACTGATAGAATCGCTTATTATTTTGTAAACTAATAGGGCCAATGTGTTTGAGAGAGACTACCTTGGTACTATATTATGGCTGCATTGAAACTATATATTCTTAACTGAAAAAAAACACGAACAACGAGGTTATATATGAATATTGATAAAAAGGTGAAACGTTTTAGGAGGAAGTGTGTACCCCAACATCGAGGGACTCTGGATCCGTAATAGTCAGAGCGAGCTAATTTCAGAATGTCATAATGTTTCAGCAGCTTGGTTTAAAGTTAGAAGTACTCCCCAGAGTGCTAAACTGGTGGAGCTGATGAATGGTAAAACCACACAGTTGTCACATTAAAGAACATAAATGCAAAAACTGCTGTAACTATCAATACCTGTGCTGAGATTGTGAATTTAGCACCATCATGGTGCAATGATTTGCAAATTACAGCTGTTCTTTCAAAGGTTTGGAAGTAGGTTTTAAAATATCTTGACTCTGTAGGGTTGGGAATAACATCTTGTTGCGTTATAGATACAACCAGCAATACTACTCATAAGACCAATGAACACACATCAATGTACCTTGCACGTACCCACATACCTCCTCCATTGAAGAGCGCACTGGACTTAACATTGTTTCTGTTGTGTTTATTTCAGAAACCAATATGAATGTGAAGATACCTTCCACCGCACTTTCCACGGTTCATGTCCTCTTCAACGCAGTGAGCCACGGTCTGCTTCCTGTGTGCCATATTTTGTTGTATTGTTGACTTACCAGTTCCTTCTGTCCAGCAAATTAACATTTGAAGTCAGTGGCTCTCATATTTAAACATGCAAAATGTCGTTTTTTAAGATTCTAACATAGGTATTTCCACAATTACTGCTAAATTGTTGAATTAACTGCAGTCAGATGAATGCTCTTCTGGTGACAACAGTTCACCTATATTGCTTAGTAATAACTGTCAAAATGTAAGCAACTTCCCCATCTAGAACAAAATAACATTGTGAAATCTGTTGTCCCTTTTATCCCAAATAAAAAAATTATTTGCGTGTGATCAAGAGATCCTCAATTCAATAGGGCAAGCTGAGCCACGACATGGAAGGTGAAGCTAGTGTTTGCTCTTCAGCCAGCCTTGGCTGATGGACATTCATAAAATGTAAAGGGCCTTATTGATTGCAATGTTCTAATCGTGCAGTGAAAGCTTTCTGGCCCTCTCACAGGCCCTAACCAATGGCTCCATT
Source organism: Lissotriton helveticus (assembly GCF_964261635.1). Lineage (NCBI taxonomy): Eukaryota > Metazoa > Chordata > Amphibia > Caudata > Salamandridae > Lissotriton > Lissotriton helveticus. The sequence goes on along the minus strand of NC_136059.1, from coordinate 845,833,966 downwards.
GCTGAAGTGTAGACATATGCGTCAATGGGTGCAAACGCAATATACATCTATTTTAGCACCGCTGCCTACCATGAGGGGAGTCCAGATTAGCCGAGTCACTTACCACCATCTTCTAGTTGCAATTGCACATTGGGTCTTAATAACCACAATACTTTTTCTCCAAGTTTATGTACCTGTCCTTTAGCTATTGATATAGCTGACACATACTGCATGTCTTAGTATATACAGTACACTTAAGATAATGTGATATACAGTTTATGTACATTGCTATTCAGCTGTTAATATATGCATTTTATTCAGTGTATTAACAGCATCTTTGAAACCTTAATAAGTGCATTTTATTAAATGACTGTACAGCTTGTTTAGCAGGTGCTGTGTGCAGGTAATTCAGTGTATGCACAACATCTGCTGGATATTGATTCTATTGAGTCATTGCCTAAACATAGAAATGTACGGTTTTGTTTACCTTTTGCTACGTGCTGTTTTTCCGGGAATGAACAAAACGCTTTTATATCTTGAAAAATCCATCTGATTCCAGTGTTTGTCACTTCCTTTAAATAGTTCCATGTAGTCTGTTTATCATGTACGATCAGTATCTTTTATGTGTCTCCATATAATGCCACTAGGTTAGTTATTGTTTTCTCCTGTAACTGATAGCACTGCTCTCTTATAACTTTGTGATTGTGAAAGTAATTGTCCAGTGTACCCGACTGCCTTTGTTCTTCTTCCACTACACAGTGCCGGAGTGACAGATATTAACTCTTAAACCCCACTAGTCTACAACACTATTACTGTCAACGCTGAAAGAACACATCCTAAAACACTGTCGCTCAGCTTAACTCATCCAAGCTCAAATGTAGGTAAAAAGCAATTGTCAGATACAATCGAATCTCCCCTACAGAGTATAACTCCCACCTGTCTCGTAGGAATTATAAGTTGTTGTTCATGACATTGATGGGTGTTCAAAATCGCTTCCATTACAATAAGGTATATAACCTCTCTTCTATTAGGCGTGGTTCCTTATCTTGAAGACAGATATGTATTCCATGGTGTATCTGTGAGTGACGCTCTCCGGATCCAGGCTTGTGCACTGAGAGTCAAGAGTGTGGACTGAGCTCCCAGCTATGTTGGCGCACTCATGAGGTGGGTTGTATGATCTTACAACGAACTCCGTTGTAACGCATGCCTTTACCACGCATGCGTTACAACGGAATACTATTTTCATGCTTTTCCTTCTCCACGTTTTTTCCGTGGTGACGTCATAAATGAAAAAAAAAACGGCAGTTTCCTTCCCCTGCGCCGCCGATTTCCTGCACATCTCCTCTAAAGGTTAGTGGTTTATTTTTGGGGGGGCAAGCCCCCCCAACCCCCCCTTTTTAATTTTTACCCTTTACCACACATGCCTTTACTACGTACATCGTAGTAAAAGTATGCGTGGTAAAAGCTGTCGTTGTAACCACGCATGCGTTGTAATGCATGCGTGGTTATGGTTTTCGTTGAAACGGCCTCGTTGTAATGGCCGTTTCCCCATGAGGTGTCTTGCTTATATCACAAATGGCGAAGATAATTGCAGATGAGCTCTATTTTCTGACCCTTTCTAAGCATACCAACTTATCCTAGGTATACATCGCACTTTGTAATCACCTTCACTTGTAGGTGCCACCACCATGCACAGGAGCAGAGAACAAGCTATGCTTCTTTTTTCAATGGCGTCCAACACAACACACACTCGCGCGCTTACTTTACAAATAAGTGACATTGACTTGTATGAATCAGTGTCAGTGTACCTGGGGTGCAGTCTGGCTGGACCTTAGCAGAAGTTTATGATGTAATTTCTCTCATATAATATCACTTTCCTGTGGTAAGATTCCTGAAGTAATATCATATGAGAGAATTAACAAATCAGAAAAAGGGCCTGGGTCAAAAACAGTGATTGTCTTGGGAAACTGAAAAACCACCTAGAAATCAAAAATCTAAAGAAAAATGTAAACATACATGTCCTGGAATAGCAGAGCCCAGCCAGACCCAAACCAAAAACGAAGATGGAAATTTCAACATAGTGTTCATACTTGTCATACACAGTGTAAAAAGCATTTTGCGGTCTATCCCTGCCGGGGCAAAGCTGGCCTTCCTGGTTCTGCAAAAATGTTTAGTTATTAACCAAAAACTTAATTTTTACCTTGATTCTTATAACAATGATTAGTGTTGTGTTTGAATGCTGATTTCAAATACATATTTCACATCAACCTGCTTCAAAGGGCTCAAAGCTCATGTGTATCAAATGTATTCCTCACTCATATTTTTACACAACATTTTTTATCTTTTATTTCAAATATTGCATCATTCGTTTTCTTTCAAAACCTTCCACGACGGAGCTTCGCCTCCGAGGCAATGGTTTACATGAAAAGTGCACAAAGTATGATTTATCTGTCTTTACAAAAACAAAAAACAAAAAAAGGATGGCAAAAAATGTCCACTTTGTTCAGAAGCGAAGGCCGGATTTGTCTTTCGATCTCTTCAGCATCGCGCCCTCTTTCAGGTGCATACATTTCTGCGTTGGCAGCATAAAGACAAAGTACAAAAAAAAAACAAGAGGGGAAAATGAAACAAATCAATAATAACAATAATTTTCGAAAAAGGACTACATCCAAGTCCCTCGAGTCATGCTACAAAAAGAAAAAAAGGTGCAAAGATAAACAAGTCCATGTGCGTTCTCAGTCACAGCCGAGGGCGGGAAAACCCCACCTGCTTCCTTGCTTTGGTATTTAAATAACAACTAAAAAAAGGCTTCTTTTATATATATATATATATATAAAGCTTTACAGGAAAGCGGGACTCAGAAGGCGAGTCGTCCCGGAGAACTCATTGTCCATTGGAAAAAAAAGTCTCATCCCCATTCATAAATAAATAATCTCTCCACTGGTCTCCGTTCGGGGACAGGATCAATGTCTCTTAACATCTTACTTTATTTTATTACTGCTTTTGGTTTTCTGGGGCTGATTGAAAGTTGCTCAGAGGAAATCTTTGGTTTTGTTTAAGTGTCCGTGACATTTAATCATGACTTTCCATTGCAGTTTAATTCCAGCCAGTCAATCAGTTAATCCACTTCAATTGATTCTGTGCTCTCTGTGATTGGCTTACACTCATTGGGCATCCTCTGGTGTCGACTCAGCTGGGTGGCCTGTGTGAAGCTCCTATCGCACCTCTCGCACCTGGGGGAGGCAAGAGAGAAAATTGAGAACTGGGGAACTGCTCTGTAGGCGGGGGGAGAGGGCAAGGGGGTGGGAGGGAGAAGGGGAGGGGGACTTTTTTTTTGCTTCATCCTGCCTAATCGGAACAGACACTCAAAAGTGGCATCAGATTTGACCGGCTCTGGGGTTTAATTGGCGGGCTACTTCCAAGGCCTCGACGCCAGTGATGGGACAAGGGATTTTGTGCTTCAGAACAGAAGAACCTGTCAATAGGCAGTAGGGAAGGTGATTTCTCCAGAGAGGCCTGCCCTACTCAGGCCCGGGGAGCTGTCACGTCAAATAGACACAGAACAAAAAGAGATTTTTCAAGAGTGAGCCATCAAAGAAGCAGCTTGTCTGCAGTTTTCTGCCTCGTGACCCCCGGAGAGAAATTAATGACAAATAGAATATCACCTTTGGAAGATTTAAAACCTGGAATTCTGCGCTGGGAGTCTTCTGAAGCTTACAAGTGGGGGCAAAGCGACAGAGAAAGAGGCAGGTGGTCATGTTCTATGGTACATCTATCTCCCTGCATTGGTGTGCTCTTTAGTAAAACTGGAGTTGCTAAGATTCATGCATTGTTTGGATAGTAGTCTACATTGTAAACAACTAATTTGGCCACAGGAAGGATCATGTGAATTTGCCAGTCTACAAACACTATTTTTTCCTGGAAAAGGTTCAGTATAAAAACAAATTAATGCTCCATTCAATTATGCTTAGGGCCCGCTTCTGACTAGCCGGAATAAATTCCGCTTTTGTGCAAACTTGTTTGAACTGGGGCTGGAATTATGGGGTGTGCGGATTTTATAGCCCCATGTCATTATTGGGTGTGATAAAGTCCCCCCAACTCCCATTAGATTTCGTCAGGTGACACCTTCCAGAATTTAATGAGGGAAAAGGGCCCAGCCCAGTAATTACTGGGGCATGCAGATCTAGGTGCTGCAAGCACCAAAAGCCATATGCTATTTGCCATTACTGGGATAAACTCTGAATAGGTGCTATTTAAGGTACCCTTAAACCCAAAACCCTGGGGTGTCTGATTTATTGATGTGATAAATAATGAATACCATTCTGGGGGTTCGTAAACAGGCCCATACACTGCATCTATTCTCAGAAAGGAAATAATACACTTAAAATGAATTGTTTTCTTTGAATATATGTCATTTCCTACAGCCTTTGTCCCGCTATACCTCCCCACTGACATCTCGATGTTGCTTGATGTTTTGGTCACTAGGAGGCACTTCTAGTGCAGTTAGATGGCTCCTCTCAAGTCTAGTGTCTCCTAATTTTTTTTGTTGATCATAACATACATGCAAAAGTGAGGAGGAATATGTGGACTGTAAGCGGTACCAAGGCCCTCATTATGAGTAGGCTGATAAATCACATATTGGAATAATGAGGTTTGTGATAATTGTCGGCAGGTCAAACTTGCTGGTTTTTATCAGGGTGAAAATTGACTTTAATTACCGAAGCATGTGGATTTGGGTGCATTAACTGTCATAATCCATACGTTATTTCCCAAAAACTTGTGATAGGTGATAGCTATCACACCCGATAAATACCGAACACCTCAGAGTCGTTTTATATTGGATACAAAAATGATTGCATTTGATCGTGGCCAATTTAAAATCAGTGCCCTAATGTGCTATCAGGTCATCAGAAAGAGCCACCCTTTAGTACTACAGGTGGCTCATCCATGGTCATGTTGTTAATAGGAGGCTCTTTGTGTGTGAGAGATACCTCATTTGTAGTCAAGTGGTTCGTGTGTGGTCATAAAGTTATCCATGGCATCTCTCTTGGGTTTTAGACGAGGACTCTTCTGTTGTCATGTGAATTTTAGCAGCTTGTGGTTAGAAGAGTCACCACTTGTGTGATCATATCCATCCGTGTGCCTCTTATGTTGTCATGTAGCTATCAGGACACATCTCTTCTGTGGTTGTCATGAAACCATTAAGAAAAGATCACCTGTTTTACCCCCCGAGAGCTAAGAGTCGCATCCAGTGTGGTCATGTGGCTAGTAAGAGGCTTTCTTGGGGTGATTTTGAATGAAAAGTAGCCTGTTTTTTTATCATGGGGTCTCTATGAGGCTTCCCACAGCTGTGCATGCCCCCTGTTAGAACTACATGTTGTCTCTTTCTGACAAAGAAGATTAAAAAATCAAAAGCAGCTCAACCTTGCCACTGTGTAAACACCAGAAACCTCACCTTCATCAAAGAACACATTTATTGGTATTTTTTAATATACTCTCGCAAAGGTAAACTGTAAAGCCACAATAAAGTCCAAACTCTGCACATTTTACTTCTATTGTGTAGTCAGCACTGTCTCCCACTCTGTCATTTTCGTTTGTTAGAAAAAGCTATTCTAGAAGATATGCTTCCAAACAATCTGACTGCACACATCACTTTGCCTCCACTGACAAATACCTAGCCACAGTTCTCTCTGAGGTTCTGCACTACTCCTGTAATCTGCCCTGAGACCCTCTAGTCACAGTGCACTGTGTCTGCCTTTTGTGTTAGGTGTCATTTTCTTACCACTGTGCTGCTGTTTATATTGTAATGCAACTTGGTACAAGACTTTAATGCCACCACCACTAGCAAGTGTGTGATCTAATGATGGGTTGCAGTGAAATAGTAGAATAACACAGCACTATGGATAGTAGGCGAGATGGTGCAGTGGGCAAGATGGCGCGCTGAGATAAACTCTTGCTGCTTCCATCTGCTATGACCTGCAGGTCAAGAGGTCACATCCCGGCATCCTTATTTCCTTCAGTGATAAACTATCTAACGATAAACTGGGTAATAGCATCACTGGTTATTTACAGTATGCAGAAAGGTAAAAAAAAAAAAGATGAAATTCAATAAAAATAAGTGTCATTATAGTTGTTAAATCATGCCGATCGCACCAACAGAGAGAATAAAGTTTAGAGAGATTGGCCAAACTCGGCTTTAGTACTTTTGGGATTGACAATTCATCATTATAGCAGCGAGATCACTCTTTCAAGCTATAAAAGGTGCTTTCTGATTTGTTTACCTCCCATGTGTTTTACAGAGACTTGGGGCTGATAAAAATGGATCAGTTATACTCTCTCTAACTTACTCTTCCCTTACTTTCATGGTTATTCCCTCTTGTTCATGCTTGAATCCACTGGACAATAAAGAGGGCCTGGGACTGGTGATTATTCATATTGGGCAGTTCCTATAAACTACAGGAGGTGTGCAAGTGGGCCAGTTGACTGACTGATTTATAGTATCAGTCTTATGTATCAAAAATTGAGCATGAGGTTCAACCCAGATGAAAACAGTAAGAAGGGATCTCACAGGGCAAATACCTCCATAAATGCCCCACTTCAGCCCCAAGTATCACAGAGACCTTTGAGCAATTTGATAAGATCTTCAGCATATCATTCTTACAAGTTGATGTCACTATATTCTAGTGCCTGGGACCTAAGTGAGTGACAACTCCCTAGAACCTGAAGCAACTTCTCAAAGCTGTCATAAGCTGTAGGGACCCATAAAATGCATATAGCATCCATTACAATGACTCATTGCATAGGCTCCGCAGAACACAGATGAGGATAGCAAAATATTATGTGGAGGAAAACAAGGCATCAAGCTGCCGTGTTGGCCAACGACTTGGAAACTACTTCAAATAATTAAAAAGATGTCTTGTACAAAACAATATTTTTATTGGATCAAGCTGTAGAGCAGGAAGAATAATTCTGAGTTCAGAAACTGATATTAAATTGGCTCTTAGATGTTTATGTTAAGGGTTTATATGACTTCCACTATATGGATCTTATGTTCATCAACAAATACTATGGCCAATGCTTCCCTGAAGGTTGATCAGGCCACAGTACATGAAGCAGTATGTCTAATCTGCCAATGAAGCAATGATATTATCTTCTTTTTTTAAATGGGATCGACTGGCTTATTCAGGATATTATTGGGGGCTGTTAGCTTATGTGTATTCTTGTTGTTTAGCATGGCTGTAAACAACAGAGGTCACTGTCACTCAATGTAATGGTACCTATTTTTCAGGCCTTGTTAACGCAGCAGGTTGAGCTTTCCCTTCGAGATTTTAACCTGACCAGTGCTTAATTTGTGCCAGGGACCAAGGTTTTGGTCAGACACTACCTGCCCTATTATGTGGCGCTTGCTGGTTCTTTTTCATCCCTGCTTTCACATTTTGTGGGGGGGGGGTTCTTTCTCTTCCTCCTTCGTTCCCCCTTCTTTGATTTTGTCTCTTGATTTTTGATCAAAGTCTTTTGAGGAAAGATAAGTGCGATTCCCTGAAAATGGGTATCGGTGAGCCGCACCTACAACCACGGGATCAAATTAAGTACTGCCTGATACTCTTCGAATGCACGGTCCTGTGATTATGGCTTTATGTACCCTTTAAAAATTAACTTTCTGGTATCTTTTCTTCTCTCACTTATTCCATTCGTCAGTGATTTCCTTCTAAATGGTCCCCAAACACAGCTGCAGTTGTAATTTAAAAGTGAGTACAAACCGTCATTTTGTGCGATATTGGATTTCTTTGCACATTAATGTTTGCAGAGACTTAAAGGTAAATGGTAAAGCAGTGTACTTAATTTGAGCTGGTGGTTTCCGGTGCTCAGCACCAGCACTTCATTATCAACACGGGATCTATGGACAGTCCACCACATGGTGGCACTGTTTTTTTAGAAGTCTGAGATGAGCTCAAGTGTGTTTAATAAGTCAAAATACATAAAAATAGTCTGTAATCTATCACTTATAAGAGTGTGATGGTTAGTAGTTGTGTTGGTAGTCAATTACAGCGGTGGCAGAGGCAATGTGTGGTGCAGGCTACCGCGGCCTCCATAAGGGGCTCTGGCACTTACTTTTGACAAATTAAGCACTGTGGCAAAGGCATAGTGAGTGATCCAATTTTACCACATCCATGATGTGGCAAAAACTACCACATAGTGTTCACAAACCAAAGTGCTGGTGGTAATTCTGCAGAGTCAAATGTGCAAAGGCTGTCAGAAACCATGCTTGTACCACCCAATTGAATATTGAATGATCAGGTACACTGGAGTTTACCCCCTGAATAAGCATGTCACCAGGCTCTTGGGTGCACAGTAACCTAGTAAGACTCTTGCACAGATCACCTCCTCGTTGCAGCCCTGGCAACAGCGTGTCGGCTGCGGCGTGGCCACATTATGCGGCCTGTCATGCACTGCGCTATCATAGCAAAGAAATGATGCTCCATGAGTGCCTCTTGACCGCTGCACTTACTCATAAGTTTCAGAGAAAGAATGTTCTGTTGAGGCAAGGCAGAGTGCTGAGATTACATTTTCATTTATCTAAACTACTCAGCCAGCCATGGCGTGTCAGCATAAATAAGTTGTGTTTCTTTGATTGTCTATCTGGGAATATTTTTAGCCGCCTGCTCGACTGTTAAAAACTGCACTGTGATCTTGACAAATGTAAAATGTCAGCTTTAATGTATCAGACCTATCAGCTCAATGAGAATAACTCAGAAGTATTGATCAGCTAATGATTTTTGGTGTATTCATTAACGTCGGCGCGCAGACCATCCTCTGCAGGAGCCTGAAGTGCTGATGACACATTAGTGTATTGCTGATTGTTTATTAGAAAACTGATTAGTTAGTGGATTAGTGTGCCAAAATATACTACCTTTCATCACTTGACAAACTTGCAAAATATTGTATTCAGACTGAGGGATGGGGGCTGGGGGCGCGAGGAGAGCTATCAGGAAAGCACCAGAATCAATTTCTATCGCAGGAATTAGCTGAGTCTGTAGGAGACAGTGCAATTGACTGCACCCATACTAGTGGCGTTGTCGCTTGCACTCATTTTTAATGTTTTCTTCTGGTTTTACTCTGCAATAGATATTTCATGTTTAAATATTCTCTGGCTGCGTGGCTTCCAAAGAGGCTTCCTTGATATCTCAGACTGATGCATTACACTAAAATGTCTGCACTGTCTTTTTCTCAGGAGGATTAAAAGGCAGACCGAACTGATGGATAGTGGGGTGCAGAAAACCTCCGAATACGCAGTACATCATCAAAAATATGCAAGGCATTTATATTCTCTAAAAACACCAACAATGCTATTCAAATTAAAAGAGGTGGATGGGAGGCTGCTGAGATACTCCAAGCAATCATATTGGCTTTGTGATGTCAAGGATTTTACTCAGGGTACAATTTCAACCAGTGGCTGGTTTGAAACCATGACATTGTAATTGTATGTTCATATGATTTTATATGATTTAAATTGTCTTCGACCAAGACATTTTTTTTTATCAAGCCTGTGTTCACAAGCACTAAGACAGGCCTTAAATACAGTTTTTGGGATGCAAGACATCTACTAAAATATGGCCGTTGTCTCACCTGACGTATTTAGAGTGTATGTGGCCTCTAGACACTCTAAATTGGGTGGACATGGCATCCAACACTTTTTTTCTACGATGTCATGTCCAATTCTTGGTAGATGTCCCGCATCTGTTGTACTCTACGGCCCATATTTAATATTGAACAATGTGTAGAAAGTGCAGAGAGTATCAATTTACTTACAGTGGTGTTGTTATACAAATATGGACGCCAGAATTACAAATAGTGAAAAATTATGTATTTTGTGCTGATATGAAGTTAAACAATTTTATGGAAGTTTAGTTTTTAAGTTTGACATTCTATGTGTCAGAGCGGGCTGCAGCAGGAGTTTCCCAGAATTCAATTCAATAAAAGTTTCCAAATTCCAATTCCATCTGACCTCACCTCCGCCAATGACCTCACTGCCGAATGCAACACAAAAATAGCAGAACGCCTGGACAAAGTTGCTCCTCTGAAACTCAAGAAATATCCCTTCCAGATCCTAGTTCAATAAAGAACTTAACAAAGTGAGGTGACAACTGCGATTGATTGGAAGAAACTGGAGACAACAGTCTTCGTTACCCAATCTCTCAATCCTCCAAGCTGAACACCTAAAATACAAAAAAACACATCTTCAGAGAAAAATCCTCCTTCCGAGCCCAACCTGATTGCTCTAGGAACAGGACTAAAGACCTTTTCATCATCATCAATCACCAAACCTCCTCTTTCTCTCACACACCCGATTAATGACTCCACTAAGCACTGCAATGAATACTCAGCATTCTTCTCGGAAAAAGATCTAGTATCGAACTCTTTCTTGTGCCACCCACCTCCCCCCCTACACCGAGCAACAAGGGTCCTCCCAATGCCTTACCTACAATTAATGGTTGTCGCCCCAATCTCCTCCTCTCAACAATCCAGAACACAACCTCAATCCCTTGCAAATGAAAATGATACAATCTGGACTAAATTCAACAATAGCCCTGAAGAAGTCCTCAAATTAGTTACCAGCAAGAAGTCAACATCGCACATCTCTGACACCCTCCTTGCTGCGCTTGCCAAATATCTCAGTCACATCATCTCTCCCATGCGGGCCAAAATTACTAACTCCTCCTTACTGAGCGACTCAATGCAGGCCTACATCAAACTCAGAAAAATCACCCCCCTCTTTAAAAAAACAAATGCCGATCAGAATGACCTTAACAATTACAGGCTTATAACTAACCTCACTGTCCTTGCCAACACCATTAAAAAATGTGTGCTTGCACAACTCAATAACCACATTGAAAAATCCAACCTGCACAACACCTTCCAATCTGACTTCAGGAAAGGATGCAGTACAGAAACTGCAATACTGAACATCACAGACGACTTACACAGGTCTTTGGATGATGGCCAGGCCTGCCTCCTATTCCTCCTGGACCTCTCGGCTGCCTTTGATACTGTTAACCATGACATCCTCCTAAACACCATCTCACAGCATGCAGACATCAATGGAACTGTCCTTCAGTGGTATGTTTCTTCCCTGAACCAACGTTCATAGCTAATCAGACTAAACAACTCCACCTCTTAAGCAACCCCAGTCTCACAAGGAGTTCCTCAAGGATCAATCCTGTCTCCAGCCCTATTCAACCTCTATATGGAACCCCTTGCTATGATCCTGAAACAAACAAGATTTGCCTATCATCTCAATGTAGATGACACCGAACTCTACATTAAACTCTCGTCAGTTAAAGACATCCAGCACCTAAACTGCACTCTCTCCACAGTCCAATCCTGGCTAACTAGCAACCATCTTAAGCTCAATGCCAACAAACCGAACTCCTCCTCATCTAACCGGAAAAAAGTCCTTTCCCGTTGATACATGGCTCTACAACCTCACTGCATTAAACTACACACTATTCATTTCCAAATCAGTCAAATCTCTGGGGATCACTTGACACAAACCTAAGCATGAAAGAGCATACCAATGCCTCAGCTAAAAGTGCCTTCTGCATGTTGAAACACCTTAAAAAAGTCAAACCCCTCACCCCCATCGAAGACTTATAGACTGTGGTGCAATCCTTAGTCCTTTGCAAGATGGATTAAGGTACTACGATCACGGGTGCCCCAAAAACACACTCGGCCCCTTTGAAAGCTACACTCCATGCAGCATCAAGACTACTGTCGGGGGAGAGTCGCATTGGCCACATCACTCCCACTCAAGAAACTGTGGGGCATATTATCAAGAAAGGCGATAAAATTATCCAGGTTCTAGTGTTAATCTGGGCTGCTATGGGAATTCACAAGGGCATATTATCAAGCCCATTAACGCTGCTTTAGCAACAGTTTCCTGCGCATAAAGCAGCGATAATTGTATCTCCTTTCTTGATAATATGCCCCTCAATTGCCTTCCGATGGAGGCAAGATGTATACTCAAAACAGCCAGCCTATTCCACAGAGCACTCTCCACACAAAAAATAGTCTACCTCACAAGAAAAACGATCAAGAGCTGGCAAAAATAAACCGCTTTGAAGCTCAAACAGTCTACGCTCAATTCTGCCCAAATTTAAGAAAGAAAAATCTTGCACCCACTCCTTCACCAGGAACGCTCTCAGAATCTGGAACTCTCTGCCTCAGGATTTACATGATAATCAATCATGTCATCACTTCTGAAAGAAACTTAAACTTCTTCTCAATAAATTCCTAAACCCTCCCCCCTAAGCCATCTGACTGGCCTAATGCCCCTACCCGCACTCTCCAAATAAATCTGAGCATTACTGCCAACAACCTCGGGGAGAAACTGTGCCTTTACTCTCCCCACCTCCATAACACCCTACTGTAACTACCACAGACCTATATCATCCACATATCCTACTGTCTATCGTATACTTCTTGTATGTAGTTACTATGTATTTATATTTACTCTATGTATTGTATTTACTCCATATGTGACTTGTGCAACTGCTGCTTTGCCAGCTCTGTAAAGCGCTCTGATTCTTTCAGGTCAAGTTTGCGCCATACAAAACTCGAAATATAAATAAATATTATTCATAAAATACCCACACAGGGCAGCTAACTGTGTATATTGAGGGACGTTTAATCCCAATGTTATGCTTCATTTTCTTTGGGCAGTCATGACTATCATGAAAGTTGGGAGGGACTAGCTGCGTATTAAATGAAATAGCAAGAGAGTATTACACAAAAAAAATGATACACACAATTATGTGTCCACTGTTCTAAAATATCCGGTACATTCAAACAGGAGGCCTGTGTCCTTATTTGAAACATTAGTAGAGCTCCCTACTTCTGATGTCATGGGCTGAGCATATACGTTTTTGAAATAGCTCTATTTTTTTTTAGCAGAAAATAGAGGTATTTGACAAGGAAACTGGGGAAACTGCTCCGTCCAATGGATCTTGAAGAAGACATGCAATAGTAGAGTGATTGAATGTGCACGGCTAGCACGGTGTAGCAGGCAAAGGCGCCCCTCACCGCCAATAGTACAGAGAGATGTCAGCAAACTGTACATCCCCACCACTGAACTGCTAACTATGCCCTTAATTTCCTATACTATGCATGTAATTAGGATATTTACAATGAGCTTCTGGTCACATACAGGACATTGTTGAGTACATAGAAATGGGACATAAATACTTCTTATAAGGTCTGATTATTGACATAGTGGTCATTTTAAAAGTGACATGTTGTGTTAATTGACCCTGTTCGCCAGACTGTCCTAGCGTGTTTGGCTCATCTCTTAAATAAACATTATTGGTAACCATCCAGTTGAAAGAAGAATCTGGTGGCACATTCGCTAATGGTGATAGCACCGAGATAGAGACTTCCAGGTTCAAATATTTAAACCAATGTCTAAACAGTGAATATGAGCAAAGGCTTCTGAAGTACCATACTTGTGTTTCACATATATTAAGGAGCCTATTGACAAAGGTATTTTGGAGCATAAAGTAGTACTCATGCAGTACTCTTTAATGAACTTTTATACGATTCATATACATAAAGAGGACTTTCCCCTCTCCGTGCTCAGGAGGAAGTTGGACATCTCAGGTTCAATTCACAAAGGAATGTAGCAGTACATAGAAACAGTACCCTTACATAATCATAAATGCTTTTGGGAATGGGCTTCACACAGCCTAAACACCCTAAACATCTTGGGGCAGATTTATGAGCCCCTTGCGCCACTTTTGCGCTGCTGTTGCGTCACTTCTGGGACGCAGTGGCAGCGTAAACCATGCGCCACGTTGCACCGTATTTACAATGCGACGCATCTAGGGAGATGCGTCACGTTGTAAAGCACTGCACAAAATGAAACCTGCGTCAGGTTTCATGTGGGCGCTCCGGCGCAGTAAAGCCTCGGTAAAGTGCCTGAGTGAAATCTACAAGATTCCACTCAGTCACTTTGCCGACGCCGCTGCATCAAAACCTTGCACCTGCTTGAAGCAGGTGTAAGACATGACGCACAACGTTATGTATGGGCAGGCCACATTGCTAGAGTTGTCGCGCTTGCGACACGACTCCAGCAATGCACCACCCTTCCGACGGAAGATGCATCACACATCTGTTTATCTTTGCACCACGATGCGCCGCATAGTAAATGCGGCGCATCTGTGGTGGCGCAAGGGTAAACTTGCATGAAGCATCTTACCTGGCGCATCCCTGCTGATTTGCAGGGATGCGCCAGTCGTCATAAATCTGCCTCCTTCTGTTTCCTGTACCTCTTCGTGGCAGGAATGTGGTAGCACAGAATATAATAAAACGAGAGCTCAAGCAGATAGTTTCACTTGACCTTTAGAGGTAGGTGCCCAATTTATCCACCTTTTTCTGTCAGTACTTATGACTTACGCCAGTACTGCGTTTGAATCACTCCTGAATTTCCATGTTTTGTTCACGAAACAATTTGTGTGGGCGATTGTGTCTTACTCCAAACTTGCTCACACACAGAAAAGCATGTTTGCAAATCAGGTCTGTTAGCATAAATGACCTGAAATGGATATTTATGAGCAAGTCCCACCTGCTTCTGGGAATGCGTTTTGGATCTGTCTTAGACACTCGAAAGTAATTTATATGTAGGACAGAAGAAAGGCACAAGTACTTACAGAACAGATTTGTGAACTGGAGCTTTATTGGTTTTCGTGGTGAGGTTGTTGAAGGTGGGATCCAACTTGCAGGGAGCATAGTGGAATATGCCACACGGGTGTTCTGCCACATGTGCTCTAGATGTATAGGGATAGCCCCCATTTGGTTTCAAGCGCTCATAGTAAAATGTCACAATGAAAAGATTTGGGAACCTATTTGTTTTATATATAGAGCTCATACTGCTGTGCGGTCAACTTTAAGCGCATTGAAGGGGAAAACACTGATGAGTTATAGTGCTTATTAGGTGGTGAGTGGACGGTCAGCACTATTAATTCAGTAAATGATTTCAGATCCATGCATGGGGGATGGGGAAACCTGACTTGACTGATGCTTTAGTCGAATGTTTCTGGTGCAATAATGTATGGTTTAAGCCAGTGATGGTGCCAATCTCTAATCCTCTCCTGGCCACCAGTGAAGTGCGTCTCTCTCTGGCTGGAGATGTAGGGGTGTTGTGAATGCGTAAGAGGATGGGTTATATTTACGCAGGGCATCAAATAGTAAAGTGATGAGCCCTACACTTTCTCTCTAGTACAACCACCCCATATTACCCCAAGCTGTGAGGCATTGAGCGGAGGGCCGCTACCATGATTCTGGGGCAGACCCTAGAAATGGACAAGAGACTGGCAGATTCAATTAAGCCAATGGACTTCTTCAGCTTTGCACTTTTCAAGTAAACATATATTCGGATGCCCTCTGCAAAAAGACTGCACCTGTGGCAGGACGGGGCATTCCAGCATGCACCATGCCACAAGAAACAGAACATTTTATAAGCAATATGCTAATGAAAGGCACAAAATACAGTTCCTAAAGAAGGAGGGCATGCAGCGACAAAGCAAAGGAGGGGAAAACAATTCTCGCTTAAAAAAAGAAACAAATGAATGGCTTTAAATAGGGAAGAATGGTGCCTATCGGAAAGATGACAAAAACGGGAGGTTAAGGAAAAAAATTAAGTGAAGCCAACAAGGTTACACGTAAGTAACACCTTAACATTAAAAGAAATCTATTTCCCATTTTGACCCTGAAACCTCTTCAATTAATTACTAAAATCTATTTACACAGCAGCCAGATAAAATCAATCTTAGTGCTGGCACTATTTTTGGCTAGCTTCCTGTGTCTCTCACACATTCAGAGGAGGGCGGTGCAGCTGTGCTGTCAGCGGGCGCGCGCGCGCGGGCTGGATCAGAAATGTGCTGATGGCCACAACCAGCGAAGCCAACTCCAACCTTCAGAAAACCGAAGGTACAAATCGTATTCTTTCATTAATAGCTCGTTCCTTATAGGTGTCATTTTTCACAACTATCACCCCTGGTGATCACTTTTCTGTGTGCTGACACTAGTGAATTAGCATTTTTTCGAATTCACCTGTGGGGTAATAATGTTTTAGAATTCTCCGAAACTTTATGGCCCCGTTTCAAAACTCAAATTGCCCACTAATGTGAGTTACCATTAGGGATGCAAGCTGCAGCATTTATAATAGTTAGAAATGTACTCCTGTACTTCAGGCTACGTTTGGAGTAAGCTCCTGACTTTTATGAAACTCAAAAAGAATCACAGGTTTTTAGTGCGAATTTATGACAGTCACCATTTCCCAGGAATAGTTCTGAAATTATTTTTGCATGCCTAGCTAGTTTTGTACGCTCACGTGTAGGGCTAGGAAGGCCTAAACGCACTTCACGTGGTATTTGCAGTTTGTTATTTTTTTCTCCTTGGGGAAAATATTTTTCCTTTGAAGAAAACCCTTCCTCTACCCCCTGCTAATTTTGGAACTGCAGTAGTATTCCTTATTAGGGAGCGAGAGAAAGCCAGAAAAGAGAGAAAGAGGAGGAAGAGAGAGATAGGAAGAACCTTGGAAGGAGAAGCCAACGACGAAAAGGAACATATAAGAGTGTAGTAGAGACCGAAGTGTAGAGTCGTGGTGGAAAGAGATACGGTGGAATTAAAATTAGAATGTTTGGTATTGGCAACCCCAGAATTCGGCAGTGCTGGGTTATACTTTGGATATATATACTTTTATTTTGCACAATTGGTTTTGTTGAAGGGTATATAATGTTTTGAAAATCTATTAATCTACGAGGAAGAGTGAAGTTTTCACTACACTCATAGAAAACATACAACATGCATGACTGGAGTGCGAGCAGGAGAACGCTGAGTTAGCCTCTTGCCGACACATCACGTGACAGCATCTCTTGCATGAAACATACCACAGAATGTCTCCTCTGTAATAGCACTGATTGAGGCTGGCACGTTTATTGGCATTTAGCAAGCCCTGGTAATAGACTGATCCGAGAATACTGCCCATTTCGTGAAGCAGAATAGGGCAGACGCCGCTGAACTTCATGAGTGGGACATTAGTTCGAACTACCCTGCTTTGAACATATTTTATGGATGCAACTGGTGCAATGCTGCACTTGCATTTCTGGATTACATGGATTGCACTGACGAATTCTGCACCACCACTTGCACCGTTTGTCAAGGGCTGCAATTTTATTTGTACCGACTGACAGATGCCACAGCAGTATTTTTCACTAGATGGCCATTCCAAATTTTGATGTAAATGCTGATGCAAAATTGCACCAGTGCAATCTATGGAACCTGGACATAGTGTAAAACTATATCAGTGTCAATGCAACATTGATTGGATTTGGATTAAATGCTCTAGAGTAGGCATTTTAATCAATTAGATTTTTTCCAGAAAAAAACAACAGTGATTTTTTGTACTATCTGCATTGAATTTGATGCGGTATATTGTCAGATAAAACCCCTACTTGAGTTAGTTTGTACAATACTATGGGGGCTATTTAAAAGCACCTTGCACCGCCAATATGTCACTTTTTGTGACGCACCAGCGGTGCAGTGTGCTGCCCCATATTTACAAGGACTGGGAAGACACCCTGCGTGCTTTTTCGTTTCCTTGTAAATACAACCCCTTTTTACGCAGCACTTTGAGTGAAAGGGGTGGTCCAAGGGTGTTGCTGTGGGTGTTCCCACACAACACTCATGGAACCTGTCACATTACCAGAAATCTGGGAATGTGTCAGGTTCCAAGGGTGTTGCGTGGGAACACCCACAGCAACATCAATTGAACGCTCCTTTTATTCAAAGTGCTGCGTGAAAAGGGTCCGTATTTACAAGGACACGAAAAGCCATGCAGGGTGGCTTTGAGTTTCCTTGCAAATTTGGGGCAGCACACAGCGATGCCGGTGCGTCACAAAAAGTGATGTATCAGAGGTGCAAGGGGCATGTAAATAAGCCCCTAATTTCTTTTGAGAATGGTACAGATTAACACATATAAAGGTTCCATGCTTTCTTGCACAGTCTAGCCTGATGTAAGACATTGTTGCGTAATGTTCTGTATATCTTTGTGATTAGTGACAAAGGGATTGATTGGGGAGAAAGAAAGAGGGAAGGGGGGCACTACGCAAACAATTGTCCAGAAGAGGCAAGCTCTATTCTTTGTATTCACCAGCTGTGACATGATTAAAAGGCCAAAGTGGTTTATTTGAGTAGAGAATATGCAATGAGCAGTGTACTTCTTCCCACCCTTTTTATTTGGTCTTAATTACGAGTGTTAGACAGATGTGCATCTTGCCTCCCTACTGCCTAAAGGGATGAGTGGATAGCTAAAACTGCAATTGCAAATGGTCTAGCAATCGTATAACCCAGAGAGGGCGCTCTAGACTCTTTCTGTTTTTAATGTAGTGTAGGGTGACCTGTCACCGACAGGGGTCTTTTGGCGCTGTACCATCAGACACTCGACCCGAAGAGAAACGAGTATAACGCAGTTGGATGCATTTTAGATGACTCTGCATTTATTTACGAAAGAGAGGTGTCTACATCGGACAAAAGGCGGCCATATTTAAGTGTAAGTATGACAGTTCCAATATGGATCTCTAGACTGAAGAATTCAGAACCAGAAATAAGCTCAGTAAATAGGTTTGGCCCAAACTGTGGTTTTCTTCCAACCCATCTGGAATTCTTGACCTAATAGTGACTTTGAACAGCTCTGGGAAATCAATTTTAATCAGTGATGTGTTCTCCATCGCAAATTGTTTGGGGCGGGTCTGGTGGAAGCCAAATCCAGCAGTGACTGTGCTGAATCCTTATCAGGGCCTGTTTTTGAGAGAACCTTGTAGGTGGCTGGAGTAAATTAGCCAATCCTTTTGGGTGGTAGCTGTGAGTGTCCCTTGCCTGCTCGCTGCAGGTACATCATCTGATGTCTCTTCTGCTCTACTTACTTAAAAGGCTTTTCCCCTGTGTGTGTCCGGATGTGGTTGTTGAGTGTTGTTGCACCGGCAAAAGCACGGCCACAGTAGCCGCACTTGAAGGGTCTGTCGCTGGAATGGGTGACCACGTGATTCCTCAGTTCGGACGGCTGGGAGAAGGACTGGGAGCAGTGTCCACATTGATAGGGCCTGCAACAGGTAGAAAGAAATAAAAGGCCATGTTTGTTCTTTTCTCTTTATGAATGGCAACCAACAACAGCAATATGATGCAAGTAGACATGGCTTTTCCTATTGGCTATTGCATAAAAAGAAATATAATCTATCTTTAAGTCACATGCTGGAACACTTATAAATGAGCTCTGACTCCCTGTTGTCTAACCTTTTTACAGAAGGAGGATGTAAGCTAACTTCAGCTTTTCATTTGGATGCGGGTCTAGATGGGGCATGTCCTTCTAGTGGTGCATCTTCTAGAAAACCACTGGAGAATGCTCTCACTCAGCCTAAATTGTGTAAACAAAATCTCAGCATAAGTACCCCTAAAGAAGATTGCTTAGGATAGCCATGCATGCATGAGTTAGGCAGTGCTTAATTAGTACAAAAAATAAGTGCCAGGGCCCTCATCAGGAGGCAACTGCAGCTTGCAACACCTATTGTCCCTTCTAGTGCTACAAATGATAGTACCAACATAACTACTAGCCATCACACTCCTACAAGTGTGACAATTCAGACTATTCCATGCCCCAGTGCTAAAAGAATGTCTTGGGTGGCAGGTATTAATACTTTTTACTCTATATTGAATAAACAAATAACTGTTGTCCTCATTTCTGAATTAGATATACAGCGCCACAAAGTGACAGACTGTCATAAGTCTCAGTATTGACAATTAAGTGCTGGTGCCGAGCACCAGAAACCCCCAGCTTAAATTAAGCACTGGAGTTCGGGCAATAATCTGTCACCTTTGCAATAATGTATTAGGAGTATGGGTCTTATCCACAGGGGCAATGTTGAGGGCTCGTGGATCTGTACAGACATTCGAGTCACTTCAAACTTGCCTTTCCCTGTCTCCCAATCTACTGAGATTTAGATTTGAAATGTCGGCTAAAGCACAGGATATCAGTAGCTGACAGCAGTGTCATTCAACTTTCTTAATCGAATACAACATCACTGACAGATGATCAATAATCACATCTTAAAAGAATGAGTGACCACCTGGGCTGCATTATAGAAAGTGTCCAGGGCCACTAAAGACGGGTGAGGGGGAAAAGAGGGTCCCAGGGACCACCCCAAGGTTTCCCACTGCAGGAAGGTGCTGTCGCTCGTTGTATAAACCTGTAGCGTGATTTCTGACCCACCTTTAAAACTCAGGCAGAGTTGCCACCTGCACGGTGAAAGAAAGACCATCACTTTCAAACAGCTGATCTTCCTCTCACTAATGTACTGCCTACACTAGGAACAGCGCATTCACTGCAGTAAGCTGCACTGTACCAGTCTGCACCTGACGCATTCCATTAATTAAGGGTGAGACGCGGGTCAGACAAGGGCAGAGTACCTTGTATGCAATACAGGCACTGGCGTTCACATGGAAAGGATCAGCGCCAGTTGTGTACTTAGACTGCTACAGGCCCTAGTTTAAGGCTGGAAAATGGCACCCCCAACTCCTGTGCTGCACAACAAGACAGACATAATTAGGATACGGCGGGTTCTCAGACCCTTGAGCAATGGTGCCTCTGCATTTGCTTCACTAATGATGTCTATGTCCTTGATCAACACCTGTCATACAGACAGCGCCTTGAAGAGCAGTGCTGCGCCTCCTGTAAAACATCTGCAACTATCTCACCATTAAAGCTTCTGCTGTCTGCGTTCGATCGTTTCACTGGAGTTTTATAAGTGCACCGTAGCCAGCTAATTGTTTAATGGCTAAGATGTAATTAGTTTGGCGGGGGTCTTTCTAGCCTCTCATAATATTGGAGTGGAGTTGCTTTGTAGGGCCTAGATGCCAAGGGTGGAATAGTAAATGGCAGAGTTCATTCAGCCCAGAAACAGTTTTTTCTGGCGTCGCCTGCTAATGTCACACAACTAGAGCACATAGGGGTGTTGGGTTGCAGTGTGTTTTTATCGGGAGCCGTTTTTGCCCTACTTTGCTCTCTGTGGCTCTGTGCTGTTCTGCACTTCCTGTGGTCTACATGAATGAGCTATGCTTTGGAACTTTAGATTCTTGGGGGCATGGCTGTCATCGGCACTTGTAATGCTGGAGTCAGGGGCCAGCATACCTTTAACTGCTCTCTCTCTAATAGATGTGCCTGGTTGAGGGGGCCTGAAACAGTGGCGACGAGAAGGCGGCAGTCGTGGCCGCAAAGCATGGACAGCAATTCAATTAAGGGCAACAAAAATGCACAGCGTTTCATGTCATGCGAGCTTCCTTGCTCTTGCGAACTGCATGGATGATCAAAAGATTTTTTTTTCGTCAAGGGTTTTCAGCTCCACTAGCAGTTTTCACTTCATTAGAGTCGTACTTTATTGTCCAGGACACATTTTATGGTTGCTGGGTTTGGGGTATCGCTTATGACCTTTATCCTAGTTCAATTAAATATGTTGTATTGTATTGTATTGTATTGTGTCAGATATTTATATAACGCAAAACTGTCAAATTTGTTAAACTCAAATAATGAAATATTAACCCCTTGGCTGCGGGGCACATTCCCCTGCTGTGCTGGGGGGAGTGGGGCGCACACAGCGCCCCGGTGCTCATGACGAGCTCAGCTCGTCATGAGCCACGGTTCTCGTGTGCTCATGACGAGCTGAGCTCGTCACGACCATGCCCGTTTAATGGAATGCTTAACACAGCAGGGGAATTAGCCCTGCGTGTGAGCCTTCCAACGGTCATAACGAGCTCAGCTCGTCATGAGCATGGGAGGGGTTAATGCATGTTCGCCAACAATGACTTCAATATACCAGAAGCAATGTTAAATCTAACCCAGTATTGGTCACCACTGGGTAGTTATGTTAGGACCATGTTTCCACAGGAAATTCATTTTTTGGGATGTTTAAAAAATTGGGGCTGTTTGACGAATCATCTCTAAACTTTCCAAAAACAAGTGTCATCCACCTCAGCTCCTTCCTGAAAAGTTTCAGGGTGATCTGTCAAGCAAAACGTGTTTTTCTACATTCTATTTTTTATTGACCAGGAAACATTCCATGCATGCATGCGGGAAATGGTGAATTGGTTGAGGGACAATTCATTACAATTTAACAATGAGAAAACAGAGATTCTGCATTGTGGAGTGGGAAGTGTCCCGTCAGTATTGCCAACTGACTTCAGGCCCATATCCACAGACATTCCTTTGGTACCCGTGAGCACAGTACGCAATCTGGGGGTCAGCTTCAATGACAAGCTGAACTTGGAATCCCATGTTAACAAGCTGGTGGGAAGTTGCTATACTCTTATCTGGGGACTCCGCAAAGTGCTACCATTACTGCCAGCCCAGGCAAGAGTCACAGTAGTTAGGAGTATTATTTTGGGCCCCCTGGATTATTGTAATGCCTTGCTCCTGGAGTCTCTGAGATACCTCATTGCAAGGCTCCAGAATATCCAGGCGGTAGCAGCGAAGCTTGCACTGACAAGGGCTCGTCGGTCATCTACAACCCAGGCGTTGGTAGAGCTGCATTGGCTCCGGTGACTCAAAGGATGTTGTTCAAATCTCTCTGTATAGTGTTTAAGGCACTTCATGGGCTGGGGCCTAAACCGCTCCAGGGCAGGTTTAAATTGTATGAACCAGTACGTAGCCTCCGCTCCTCGACTGTTAATCTTGTTAGGATTCCTAGGACAAAGAGAGTAACACTGGGGGGAAGAGCATTCGGCGTGGCAGCTGCCCGCCTTTGGAATCGTCTTCCTTTGGAAATAAGGTGAATACAGGACTTGATGATGTTCCGTAGAAAAGACATGGCTCTTTCCTAAAGTATGATTATCTGGCTTAGTTTTGCAGCTTTACCCGCTAGTATTTTCCAGTACTTTAGCGCCAGTATGCCCATAGGGTTACAGTGCTCTTTATAAATGTCAAAAATAAATAAATAAATAATAAATAAATAAATTGGACAGAGGTACAGCAAAAGCTGCTGAAAGGAATTACACCAAATTTGGCAAAATAATAGATCTTGGTCCAGAAATCGTGCTTTTTAAAAAATTTGATGTAAATCGGTTTAGTAGTTTTTGAAAAATTAAGGCTCAAAAACTTTGCATGTTTCACTCCACTTAGGATCCAATGTGCCAATAGAACTCAAGATAAGATCTGAGTGGCTGCCACAACATCGACAAAGATGTGACAGCACCATTTTAGAACTCAGGGACTCAATCCCCTGTCCTGAAAATAAGGGAAAAAACATATACGGGTTACACTGCCCCCCTAGGCCTGCTGGGGTGTACCAGAGTGACCCCCCCTCCCCCAGGGGCCAAAAACGAGTTAAAAAATACTTTTGACCGCAAATTCACCGAGGATCGACAAATCCACAGTACAATTTTTTTTTTAAAACACAAGCTCCTGCAACTCCCTTTATATTGTAACATGAAAGCCTTAGCCATTCACTCCCTGCAGATGACTGAAGGGTTGGGCTCTAGCAGGGGGGTTGGGAGCAGGGCCTGGCTAAGGTGATGCGAGGTGGGCACTTCGGGTGGGCCCTTTGCACCCGATGGACTCGACATACATGATGGACTCTTTACATCACATTAAAAAAGCTGTAGAAATTCAATGAAAAAAAGAAAAGCTAAAGTGAGTTTATAGTTAGGAATTGTAATGATATCTTACTTTAAATTTTTTTTAAAACATTGAAATTCACAGGGAAAAAAAAGGTTAAAGGGATGTTAAAGTTAGGTGACAATGTCGGTTAAAACATATATTAAACTAACCAAACCACTGACACTCACCAGTTATATTTATCTCAAGTAAGTATAACCTCATGCTCTAAAGTAACTATAACTCATGCCCCCACCATGCAGTGTCATCATCAATGATGTAATTTAAGATGTTGTGGTGATGTTAGCAATGGTGCACAGACATAATATCGACTCCAAAATATCGTTTGGACAGAATATCGAGTTTTAAATATCGTTTGGACAAAATATCGACAGGACAGAATATCGACAGTCAAAATATCGTTTTTAAGGTAAGTGAAGTAATATCGACTGTAAATAATATAGAAAGTGAAAATATCCAAGTATATAATCAAGATAGTAAAAAATATCGTTTTTTAAATAATATTTAATTATTTATAGTGTTTTTATGTTATAATATGTGTGAAAAGTGTCATTTTATGTTATAATTATTTTTAATTAATGATTTTTTTTAATTATTGTGTAATTTTATTCTGTAGCGGGTTGTGGGTTTATAGCGGAATAGGGTGGGAAGTAATTTAATTATAATTAATTAAATATGTAAATTTATTAATTGGTAGTAATAATTAATTAATTGGTAATTAAATAATATTTGTTAATTATTTAAAATTTAATTGGTAATTAATTTAATTTAATTGATTAATTGCTAATTATGTAAATTAAAATAATTTATTTCCTGTAGCGGGTTGGGGGTTTATAGGGGAATAGGGTGGGAAGTAATTTAATTATAATTAATTAAATATGTAAATGTATTATTTGGTAGTAATATTTAATTAATTGGTAATTAAATAATATTTGTTAATTATTTAAAATGTAATTGGTAATTAATTTAATTTAATTGATTAATTGCTAATTATGTTAAATTAAAGGGGTATTTTTAGGGTTCAGGGTCAGTTTTTGGTTTTTGGGTAAAGGGGTATTTTTAGGGTTCAGGGTCAGTTTTTAGTTTTTGGGTAAAGGGGTATTTTTTGGGTTCAGGGTCAGTTTTTAGTTTTTGGGTACAGGGGTATTTTTAGGGTTCAGGGTCAGTTTTTAGTTTTTGGGTAAAGGGGTATTTTTAGGGTTCAGGGTCAGTTTTTAGTTTTTGGGTAAAGGGGTATTTTTAGGGTTCAGGGTCAGTTTTTAGTTTTTGGGTAAAGGGGTATTTTTAGAGTTCAGGGTCAGTTTTTAGTTTTTGGGTTAAGGGGTATTTTTAGGGTTCAGGGTCAGTTTTGGGTTTTTGGGTAAAGGGGTATTTTTAGGGTTCAGGGTCAGTTTTTAGTTTTTGGGTAAAGGGGTATTTTTAGGGTTCAGGGTCAGTTTTGGGGTTTTGGGTAAAGGGTTTTTTTTAGGGTTCAGGGTCAGTTTTGGGTTTTTGGGGTACAGGGGTACAGTGTAAAAATAAAGTAAAATTAAATTTACATTAATTTAATTTAATGAAATGAAATTAAATTAAATTATATTAAATTAATTTTAAATAATTTAAATTATAAAAATTATTATATACTTACCAATACTTACGTTGTAATGGTAGTGCGTTGTAAAAGTTGCGTTACTATATATATATATGTTTTAAGAAATATGATTAAAAAAATATTATTTTTTTACTTTCATTAGTTATTTAATTATTAAAAGTTATTTTAAGTATTGTTGAGTATATTTTAGTAATTAATTTTTTATATTAATGTAATTAAACATTGTTTTTATTAAAGTCGATATTTTTTACAACTATATTTTTGTAAACGATATTTTTAACTCGATATTTTTGTACTTACCTGTTTGTAGATAGAAACTCGATATTTTGTCTCTCGATATTTTGTCAACGATATTTTTGTTGGTCGATATTCTGTCCCTCGATATTATTTCAGTGATCCGTTAGCAATGTCATAGTCCATGTAATTAGAAATGTAATATGTGAGGTAATTAGCAGTGCACAGTGAGGGCATGATTTATAGTTATTTGAAATAACTATAACTAATGAATTTAAATGTTTTTGTTTATATTTAAAATAGTATGTTTTAACTGACATTTAAGTCTTTAGTTTAAAAAAAATATATTTATATATGTATAGAGAGAGGGACATATATCTAAAACATACTTTGTTTCAGTGAATAAGGGTGTAAAATATAAGTATATAATACATGGGTTTCCTTAAAATACTTTATAAACACCTGTCTCAATTTTTTTTATAACAGGTGACTAGTGACACACTCGGTCACTGATAATACAGAAAAGATATCAGAACTCAACTACCGTAAGTTATTTCAGTCCAGTTCTGATGTCACAATGCCTGCTGCCAGAACCAGCAGCCCAGGTGAAAGTAGGCCTGGGCGGTAAACTCTGCTCCGCTTGTGGAGTTTACAGAGTTTTTCCCACTCTGCGCTTTAAAAAACTCTGCCTAGCGGAGGGGAGCAGAGCTTTGCCTCTCTTGCGGCTCATCATCATTAAGTTGGCGAGTGCAAGCAAGGCAAATCAAATGCTAGACTGCTTGCCAGCGAGATTTCTATACACAGGCAGTCATGGCAGGTCGCTACCGCTCATGTTGAGAAACCTGCCACTTGTGTTGAGGAACCTGCCACTCGAGTAGAACATCTACTCGAGCGGCAGAAAGAAGCTGCGCCATCTTGCGCTGGGCACGGTGCCGTTCACACTGATTTTACAGCAAGGAAAAAATGCCCGGCGCTGAAAATCAGCACGAGCAGTGTGAATTACTTCACTCTGGAGCTTGCAGAACTCCTTAGGTGGAAATCCACGAACTCCGCCCAGGCCTAGGTGAAAGGCAGGTCAGGTCATGGAGCATAATTGAAGCAGTTGTTTAAAGCAATGAAAACAAACATTGCTTTTCTTTCTTCTGCTCTATTTTAACATCTTACAAAGACAAGCAGAGACAGTACATACATTATGTGCACTCCTTAGATAGAGAAAAGCTGGAATTTATCTGCATGTTTCTACACATTCTGAGCTACTGCAGGTTTTGATTTGTATTCTACTGTTTCTAATATCTGTTTTTAATAAATATCTAACAGGTTTTTGATGTGTTTAATTTTACACTAGAGGCTTTATTTGTATTCTTCATGTCTGCAAACATGCTTGCTCTTTCATAAGAAAGAGCTATGCACCAAAGTTTTAAGTGGTTTGTAGGAAAGGTATTGACTATGTATTATATGGGATAAAGTACACCCCTGGCGTACATGAAAATGATATTTCATGTCACCTTGGAGTAACATAACCTTATAAAGGAACTCAGACTTCGGCTTCGTTCTTGTATATATTTATGGAACTCCTCAGTGACTTGCAATATCCTTATAATGTATGGCAGGAGGTACCGTTTTCCTTTTCCATGCTGCCTATTATAATTGTTGAGTGTTGGCAGGGTTCACAACTCAAGAGAGGGTAATTACAAAGTAAGTAATGATGCCACATCCATCCCTCAGCTATGCTAATATG
This sequence comes from Lissotriton helveticus, assembly GCF_964261635.1. Taxonomy (NCBI): domain Eukaryota; kingdom Metazoa; phylum Chordata; class Amphibia; order Caudata; family Salamandridae; genus Lissotriton; species Lissotriton helveticus. The sequence goes on along the minus strand of NC_136059.1, from coordinate 845,806,711 downwards.
GTAATATATATCATATTACACTCATTGCCCTTTCATATGAGGTTCATGCCAATTCATTTAGTAATGTCTACATGTTTAAAAAAGATATTTAACCAAATCCAGGATGCATGGAGTTACATTGATGCACTAGGGTGAAATCCAATTGAATAAGATTCCGGCCAATTAGAGTTGCTTCATGTGTAAACTCAGTGTAACACCTGTGTAACACACAATCTGTAGGGCAGGAAACTGCAATTTTCACTGTACTTTGGTAATAACATGGAACTTTGTACTATAGTTTTGAAGGTGTAAATGAGCGTTCCTTAGTTTACTTTCTCTTAATAACATGTTATTGAGTCACATTTATTTTTTCCTGCAATTGAGTGTGTGTGTATATAAATATATATATAGCGCTACCAACTCTGTCAATTTGTAACAGAAACTCGGGCACACAGGAAGCCACCATCAATTCGTTTATTCAGCAGATGGTATACGGAACAGACGCGTTTCGGATATACTCCTTCGTCAGTGTTACAAAGTTACCAGTTTCACATCCATTTTAAATGTTCCCGCGTCACTGAACAAACAACAGCGAAGACGGGTTGGTAGAACAGGACCATTCCCGTAATGGCCGCCATCTTAGCCTAGTCAATATTCCAATTTTGTATGTGAATCGTAAACTATGGGGGACAAGTTCATAGTCAAGAATATATATGCATGTACATGGATTATACATTTTCAAAGCCAGTCAATGTAGAGTTCATGAACGGAAAATGCAAAATACAAGATCTCGCCGTGGATCGGCATTGGTCCACATATGAGTGGGGCGGGGTAGCAATAGGGTTGATTTAAAAAATCGTATAGATGAAAAAATCTTTACTTGAATAGTGGTTCCCCATAAGCCCCCAAAGTGGACAACCTGATATAGCCGTGGATCGGCATAAGCATCAAACCGTTCATGGATACCTTAATGGTATCATTCCATAATCCCCAAAGAATATAGATTACACAATACAACAAAAATAATAAACACAACAGAGCAATCTCATTTCCTAAATCAATATGTGTTAATGAAATTCAAATTTGACACACATTAGCATCATACACAGTTAACCCAAATGAACTGTCAGTTCCTCGCTACTGTTTAACCTCTTAGGTGTCTTAGTTTGCAGGTCTATGATGTAGCGTGACTCAAGCCTTCTCAAACGCTGCAATCTATTACCCCCTCTGGGATGTAACGGACCGTGATCAATGCCATAGTATTGAAGTAACTCCCTATTGCTTTGGTGTTTTAAGGCAAAGTGCCGTGCTACATGGTAGTTTTCATCCTTATTAACTATGGCACGTTGGTGTTCCAAAATTCTGACCTTTACATTGTGAACAGTACTCCCTATGTATTTAAGTCCACAGGGACACACCAAACAGTATACTACGTATGGGGTGAGGCAGGAGATGAATTTACTAATCAATCTGGATTTCCCACATCCAGGGATCGTATAATTTAACACTCTCCTACTCGTGGCACAGGCCTTACATTTTCCACAAGGGAAAAAGCCCCTCATATCCTTGAGTGTTCCTGTACATGGTACTGGTGGTGGTAGATGACTTTGTACTAGTATGTCTTTCAAAGATTTCGATTTACGAAAGGTCATCAATGGTGACTCTGGGACATCCATGCCTATAATGGGGTCAGTTTGTAGGATGTGCCAATTGCGTCTCAAGATACGTCTCACATTCTGTGCATCCCTCGAAGAGCCGGTAATCATCCGAAATTGAGCCTTGTGCCCACTTTTAGATGTACCTCCTGTTTTAGCATCTGACTTATTCATCAAGAGTTCTTCCCGTGATTTCGCTTGCACTTTCTGATAGGCAGACTGTAATAGCCCTTGATTATATCCCCTGATCTTAAATCTCGCTAGGCAATCAGTTGCTGCCTTCTCAAAATCCACATCATGGGTGCAATTGTGTTTAAGTCGGAGAAGCTCTCCGTAAGGGATGCTTTTAATCAGGTTCCGTGGATGGCTACTGTGTGCATGAAGGGTAGAATTCACAGCCGTGGGCTTCCTATAGAGTTCTGTACTTAAAACCCCCTCCTTTACAAATACTCTTAAATCCAAGTAATTGACTGCAGTGGTGCTCATTTCATATGTGAATTGTAGATTCAATGAGTTCTTATTTAAGTCATTGATAAATTCCTCTGCCTCTCTGGAGGAGCCCCTCCAGATCAGAAAGAGATCGTCGATGCCCCAGCTAAGGGCACATACCAAGTGGACCAACAATGTGGTCATGTGGCGTTGATACATCGACGATCTCTTTCTGATCTGGAGGGGCTCCTCCAGAGAGGCAGAGGAATTTATCAATGACTTAAATAAGAACTCATTGAATCTACAATTCACATATGAGATGAGCACCACCGCAGTCAATTACTTGGATTTAAGAGTATTTGTAAAGGAGGGGGTTTTAAGTACAGAACTCTATAGGAAGCCCACGGCTGTGAATTCTACCCTTCATGCACACAGTAGCCATCCACCGAACCTGATTAAAAGCATCCCTTACGGAGAGCTTCTCTGACTTAAACGCAATTGCACCCATGATGTGGATTTTGAGAAGGCAGCAACTGAATGCCTAGCGAGATTTAAGATCAGGGGATATAATCAAGGGCTATTACAGTCTGCCTATCAGAAAGTGCAAGCGAAACCACGGGATGAACTCTTGATGAATAAGTCAGCTGCTAAAACAGGAGGTATATCTAAAAGTGGGCACAAGGCTCAATTTCGGATGATTACCGGCTATTCGAGGGATGCACAGAATGTGAGACGTATCTTGAGACGCAATTGCCACATCCTACAACCTGACCCCATTATAGGCATGGATGTCCCAGAGTCACCATTGATGACCTTTCGTAAATCGAAATCTTTGAAAGACATACTAGTACAACGTCATCTACCACCACCAGTACCACATACAGGAACACTCAAGGATATGAGGGGTTTTTTCCCTTGTGGAAAATGTAAAGCCTGTGCCACGAGTAGGAGAGTGTTAAATTATACGATCCCTGGATGTGGGAAATCCAGATTGATTAGTAAATTCATCTCCTGCCTCACCCCATACGTGGTATACTGTTTGGTGTGTCCCTGTGGACTTAAATACATAGGGAGTACTGTTCACAATGTAAAGGTCAGAATTTTGGAACACCAACGTGCCATAGTTAATAAGGATGAAAACTACCCTGTAGCACGGCACTTTGCCTTTAAACACCAAAGCAATAGGGAGTTACTTCAATACTATGGCATTGATCATGTTCCGTTACATCCCAGAGGGGGTAATAGATTGCAGCGTTTGAGAAGGCTTGAGTCACGCTACATCATAGACCTGCACACTAAGACACCTAAGGGGTTAAACAGTAGCGAGGAACTGACAGTTCATTTGGGTTAACTGTGTATGATGCTAATTTGTGTCAAATCTGGATTTCATTTACACATATAGATTTAGGAAATGAGATTGCTCTGTTGTGTTTATTATTTTTGTTGTATTGTGTAATCTATATTCTTTGGGGATTATGGAATGATACCATTAAGGTATCCATGAACGGTTTGACGCTTATGCCGATCCACGGCTATATCAGGTTGTCCACTTTGGGGGCTTATGGGGAACCACTATTCAAGTAAAGATTTTTTCATCTATAAGATTTTTGAAATTAACCCTATTGCTACCCCGCCCCACTCATATGTGGACCAATGCCGATCCACGGCGAGATCTTGTATTTTGCATTTTCCGTTCATGAACTCTACATTGACTGGCTTTGAAAATGTATAATCCATGTACATGCATATATATTCTTGACTATGAACTTGTCCCCCATAGTTTACGATTCACATACAAAATTGGAATATTGACTAGGCTAAGATGGCGGCCATTATGGGAATGGTCCTGTTCTACCAACCCGTCTTCGCTGTTGTTTGTTCAGTGACGCGGGAACATTTAAAATGGATGTGAAACTGGTAACTTTGTAACACTGACGAAGGAGTATATCCGAAACGCGTCTGTTCCGTATACCATCTGCTGAATAAACGAATTGATGGTGGCTTCCTGCGTGCCCGAGTTTCTGTTACAAATTGACAGAGTTGGTAGCGCTATCTATTTCGTGGCAAGCACCGCCGCGTTCGGGCACCCGCCCAGGAGTGCAGAGTCCAGGTGCAAATTGGAGCGTTCATAAATATATTTATATATATATATAAAATTGATACATAATGAAATGGAGGCCCACATGGACATTACTAAAAACTACCAATCCCATAAAACGTTGCACTGGCTTGATCTTCACCTGAGGACTATCATGTTTTACAAGGGGATTTATTGGTGGCTAATTGTGCACATTTTCTTGCATGCAGCCTTTGAAGAAGGATGATTTCACAAATCGCAACAGGCGATGTCAATGTGTGCAACTTACCAAAGTTGCTCCTATGGAATAAAGTTTGTTTCAAACAGTGCACTACGTCTGGGGGCAAATCCTTGGTAATTGATTAATACAGCTGGCCAGGTGTGGAGTGCACCACCACGGGATCTTAGAGGGCCGCATCTAGCTTATTGAGGCGCATTTTGTGGATTGAAAGACAAATTGAAGAAGCGCGCTTTTGGGTGAGATTTGCATAACAATAAAGAAGCACTTTTGGACACATAATGGAATGGGACCCCACATGGGCATTACTAAAACCCTTTTTATTAAATATATATATGGGAAGGGGTCAACAGTAGGGCCCCCTCCCAAACCCATTTAGGGCCCCGGGGACTCCCTCCCCGGGGCCAGGCATATTTAAAGAAAGGGGTACACAGCTCCATCCCCAAGCTGTTTTTAGCCCCAGGGACTCCATCCACCAGGGCCAAATATATAAATTAAGGGGAGGGGGCATGTAGGACCCCTGCCCAAGCCATTTTTGGCCCTGGGGACTACATCACCTAGGGCTGAACCTATTGACCAAGAGGTGGGGTGCAAGGCTCCCCTTCCCAAGCCACTTTTGGCCCTGGGGGACTCCATCCCCTGGAGCCAAATGCATTTGAAAAGGAGAAGGAGCAGCACTCTCTCCCTCACTGAGCCTTAACTAGGCCTTGGGGACCCTATTCCCCAGGGATATCACTTTAAGTATAAGGGATGAGGGTCACGCCTTTAATGGCCCCGGGGAACCCATTCACCGTAGATAGCTCACTTGTTGTGTCCCAGAGAGCCCACCCCGGGACCCAGTAGTTTCCCTGCCTGCACTACAACGAGCAGGGGAACATGTATTTGCTCCCTTCTAGTGGGAGCATTCTCAAATCTCCTGCCAAATGGGTGCAAACACTAGGTCTGATTCCAGCAGGAGGGAGCTTAAAAAATGCTCCCACTGGCTGGAAGCAAACTTGTGTTCTGTTTCCCTGCCCACACTGATGCAGGCAGGGAAACAGAACAACAGATTGCTCCCGCCTGGAGGGAGCAGCATAAATACCATGCAGTGAGCCGGCTAGAGCCACAGGGGCACTGGGGCTCTCACCACAGCCCCAACATTGTGCATGATGGGTGCCACCTCACCTTTTTTAAACCCCGGAGATGAGGTCCCCAGGGTGTAATAAGGCTAGGGGAAGAGGGCTACATGCCCCCCTTCCATTAGGATTTGGCACCGTGGCATGGGGTCCCTGGGGTTTTTTAAGGGTTTAGGAGGGAGAGCCATGTTGGCCCCTCCCCTTTTTATTGGAACTATCTCTGGGGGATGGGGTCCTTGGTGCCAATTACAGCTCAGAGAGGGGGCTGCACATACATATTTTGGCCTTGGGTTTATGGGGTCCCCAGGTCCCAAAGGCCAACCTTATGAGACACATGAATTGCTGTGTCATGGTGTTGGAAGCCTAAAAGGGTTTGGACATAGGGCATGGCTGGCACCCTTCTGGGGGTTTGGCCATAGGGCCTGGTGGCAGACCAACCACTGTGACCAACCCCACACTGCGCACAGAAGAAGGCCATGCATAGTGTGGGGTTGACTGCCAGTGGGGGATTGCTGCAGTGACCTGCTGCAGGCGGGGTGGGCTTTATGTATGGTAATAAAATAGTATTTTATATTAAAAAACTGTAGCAATTCGCTGAAAAACAAAGGTTATAGGAAAATTATAGTTAGGTGTGATAGAACAGTCTGTTTTTGTTGATAAAAAAGCCTTTATAATCTACTGAAAATACCAAAGGTTAAAGTAATGTTATAGTTAGGTGAATATGGCAATGACAACATTAACGTTTTTAACTAAAAGGAAACATAGAAATTCACCAGTTATAGTTAGCAAAACTAACTATAACTTGTGCCCCAGGCAAGCACTGCTTATGACCTCACTAATTACAGTTTCTATGAAATCATTTATGACCTCACTGATGACATCTGAAATTACATTATTGATGAGATCATCCAATCTTTTTTTGTACAAAGTACAACATTTCTCAGAATAATGTGAAGCATCATTAATGCCATCACAGATATAACTCCCTTAGGTGTAGCAAGCATGTGCTATGTGCAACTCTGATCCTATGCCATACACTTCATGGGTAGCCTAATTCACAATATTAATCAACCACAGATATAAGGGAAACCCTTAATGCACACTTTGTTTAATATGTATACAACTGTTCAGAGAAAGCCAAGATACTCAATGTCTGTTCCAAAATTAATGCCCTACTACGGAAGGTTTTTTTCTGTATCAACCTCCTCACAGTCACCGAATCTACCTTGAGAAATGAAGCCGATTTGAGTAGACCAGTGGGTACATTTTGGGTGTGTATTGCTCTCTGTGCCTCTTGTGGCATCAGTGAACTTCCATTTATGTAGGGTTCTAGAACCAGTAGTGCAGAAGCAGAAACATTTGGATCCTGTACCCAGATGGTTGAGTGTTGGCTACTCCTGTCTTGTTTGGCAATAAATATAATCTCAAATGAATTTACCAACTGGCATCTTTTCAGTACTGTAAGTTACTGTAAACAGTATTTACTCTATGGAGAGAGCTTACTCTGTACCACAGTGTTTGTCGACAGTGAAATTCTCATGGGAAATACACCACAAAGTACTGGCATGTTGGCAATAATGTATTGATGTGATGCTTGAGACTTAAGCTCCCGTTAGCATCCTTATGTTTTAATCCAACCAAGTGTACCCTAAAATAAAAGATACCCTTGGGTTTACACTTAGTTCATTTTAGGATTAACTCGACCCCACGTGAGACCATAACCTTAATACTGTGATCTCTTTTCCCAATGAGGTTGTGACCACCATGTTAGCATCAACTTAACATGGTGGGTCAGACTAGCCGATGATGAAGCATACCACAAAAGAGTCGGTGACGCCTTTCGGACCAATATTTGCATGCCTTTTTGTGGCCACTGTCCTGTAGCGCAGAGTTTTTATTTATTCCTGATAAAGTACAGGAATATTATTCCTGCCATATTAGTTGTGCGATATGTGTTACATGTAGAGGATGTATGGCTGGTAGTCCTCTAGCTTCTTCTTGGTGTGACAAAGCTCTGCTAACTATAACTGCTCAATTCCTGTTGCTTTGTTTTAGTTCAAAACATTAATGTTGTCACTGACATATTCACCTAACTATAACGTCACTTTACCCTTTGTTTTTTATCAGTGATATGGATATATCATTGTGATAAAGGGCTCTTGATGCCCGAAACACATCAATGTGAGGAGTGAGACAAAGGAATAATAAACTGACCCGTCATTGCAAGCTGCCTGGTGGTCCATTGAGTACCACGTTCGCCGCAAGGAAGTGCTGGAAAGGGTGTTGGTATATATATATATATATATATATACATAGGTATATTTTTATATATATATATATTTACTGAAAAAAACATAGGTTTCAGGGGCATTATAGTTAGTTGGACATTTCTCTCATACAAAACCATTGAAATTCCCCCATTATAGTTAGTTCAGCTAACTATAACTCACGCGCCCGCAATGCACTGCTGATGACCTCACATATTGCATCACTCATGACATGGTCAGTGACATCACTCATGACATCACTGATGACATCTCAAATTACATCACTGAAGACATGCAGAAAGAAGAGGCCAAGCCCCTTTTTACAACACTCTGCAACGCAGCTCTGTTGCATTTTAAGTTGGGGGATTAACTCCCCTTGAATCCTGAGGGTCCCTGGGGTGCAACTAGCCCACCAGCTACCTCCATTAAGCGCCACAGAGCTGCGTTGCAGAGAGGTGTTAAAAGGGGCTTGGCCTCAGAACACCTCTCTGCAACGCAGCCCCTGGCGCATACTGGAGGTTTCTGGTGGGCTAGTTGGCCCCCAGGGACCCCCAGTATTCAAGGGGAATTCTTTCCCTATCTGCAAACGCGCCAGGGGGGCGTGTTTGCAGAGTGCTGCAAGTATGGGGCATGACCTCCGGCGTGATGCTGGTCTTTTATTTTTTATAAGAAGGGGGGCTGTGTTGCCTCCCTTCTTTTTCTAAATTATTGGCCCTGAGGACCCCATCTCCCAGGGCCTGCCCCCTATTTTATTTTTATTTTTTAATTGGAAAGGGGATGCGTAGCCCCCCTCCAGAGGTCCTAATCAGCCCCGGAGACCCCATCCCCGAGGCATGGCCGAGGCACAAGATGGCTGCCAACACTTCCTGCTTTGGAGTGTTGACAGCCAAATAGCATACAGCTTGTGATCGAGAGGGTGCGCGGAAGGTGCGCACAGTGTGGGCGGATCCACCATGGCCATAGATATCACTATCTTTATTCCTTAATTTCTCAAAAACTACAGAACGAATTTATACCATTTTTAAAAAGTTCGCTTTCTGAGCAAAGCAGTACCTTCTTCAAATTTGGTGTAATTCCGTTGAGCAGTTTTCGCTATAACAGTGTCTAAAGTTTCCTATGGTAATTTGATTTTTTCACAACTATTTTTTTAATTTCTCAGGAACTACTGAACAGATTTACACCATTTAAAACAAAAGGCGCTTTCTGAACTAAGGGCTACCTTTTTGCAAAATTTGGTATAATTCTGTTTAGCAGTTCGGGCTGTAGTCTGTCTAAAATTTCCTATGGGAAATAACGTGGAGAAAACGTGTTTTGGGACTGCCCTTTTTTCTCGGCCCCCGCTTGACGAATCACCCCCACGGACCGGAGCGCCCCACGAGTTTTGAAAGTTTTGCGAAGATTCGTCAATCGGCGCCGAAGATATTGAGAATAGAATGTTGCGGATTTCCTATGGAAAATAGGTCATAACTATAACTACCTACTGGCGACTGCCAGTAGGTAATATTTATATATATATATATATATATTATATATATATATATATATATATATATATATATATATATATATATATATATATATATATATATATGTATATATAAATATATATATAGATAGATATAGATATAGATAGATAGATATAGATATAGATATAGATATATATATATATCGAGAGAGAGAGCGAGAAAGAGAGATACACACAAACAAGTTTGAGTGCTTTTATTGCACAAAATGCAGTGGGATAAAACACGTATTTCGCAGTACACCAGAATGTGGGCACATATGGCATGATGACTTACATTATCCTGAAATATGTTCTCTTTCTCGCTCATATTTGTCTAGGGTTCATCCATGGAGCCTTAGCAGAAAATGTTTACAGTGCTTTTTGTGGTCCTCTTACAAGATTCAGTACAGCTGGTAGTTTAAAAAATATTCAGATGCTGTGCAGCCAACCAATAGAAGGATCTCCCGGTGAAAGAGTGTGTTGGGCCACAGACTACGAACAAATCAGACGACTAGAAAATCACCAACGCAAGGCTTAAAAGCCTTAATGACTGGTGGGACTACTAAACTGCACCCCCCCCCCCCCCGGGCATAGTGCAGATTTCTCCCCTTCGCAAATTAGTGACAATCTTCTTTTTTATTCATGATCAAAGTAAGGAAATATCTCATCCCTTCTAGGGTTGGAAAAAGCAGTTGGTGGTGGCAGAAATATTTCAGTTAGGGATTTGCCCTGGCTTTATGCGTCTGTAGCCCGTCCACTTAATGTTATAAGATGAAGCAACTCAGTATATTAATTCAGGGACCCAACAAACCACGACCACATGCTGGTCTCTCTTAAAACTCACCGCAGTATACATTGCTTAAAACAACATTGTTAACTTTATTGATTGCAATCGTTAGTTGACAAGTGGTGTGCTGTTCTGCACTAATCTTCCATGAAGAGGCATTTAGTTGAAAATAACAGGCCCCCATTTATGAAAAATTGAAAATAAAGTGATGGAGGGCTTGGTTTTAAAAAGAAGTGTACGTGTTGTGTGGCAGTTGCGTGTCTATGTGTGTCGATGTGAATGTGTGTGCATCTGTCTGTGTGTGTCTTTTGATGAAAAAACATAATTGTTCCAAGGAATGATTCTGAGCAATCAAAATCTATTAATGTGTGTGCCACCGTCAGTAACAATCGATGGCTTTAATAGCAGAAGGGTCCATTAACATTTACTCGCCTCTGGTTATCTATTTGCACAGCTATGATAATAAACAACACGCCACTAAATAAAACACAATTAATCTCTTTATTCCTCTAGCTGCCTTGTCACGAGGCAGACCATTTACTTTATATACATTTTCCCAGGGTATTGCCTAAAAGACACAAGGCATGTGTGATTGGTGAGTACTCTTGCCCCCTTAGGTATCTGTAGGTGACAACAAAATCACATCACAATTGTGCCATCATTTGGAAAGCCACATTCACTGACGACGCAGGTCAGAGACGTGAAGATACAATAACATATGAGCGTGAAGAATGCTTTTAGCACTTAACTCTGTAAATGAAGCTCCCACCTTCTAATGTGTAGGCCTCTGTGCCCACCCTCCCACAGCTCCTCCAAACCTATATATACATCTACTAAAGTGTCTAGCAGTTTAGAACAAACAAAAAGGCGTCAACGTACCCTTTTTTCTGTCTGCCTTTGGTTTCATTCCTGGGGAGAAATAAGAATTTGCATTTTTGAAAGCTCCTCCTACTTGGCCTTCCCATAATTATGAGTTTCAAATAAACTGCATTTTACTCTACTGTTTCACATGGGCGACCAGCACTGTCTACAAAAACCCAACACAAGAACACATGAGCTTGGGGAAGGGTCTTGAGAGCAGGAGAATGACATGGCAGAACCCGTGGCGGTGCTAGCTGGCAGGCATGGCCGAGTCATTGAAGGTAACATTCATATCAGTCGCCAATCTAGTGTTTTCATGGACTTGTCAAACACATTGCTGAAAGCCTTCATAGCTTCCTTTCATGAAAAAAGTGGACAGGCAAGCACAACCCGAGACGCTCCCTACTTTGGGTTATATCAATCAAAAACTCATTCAACGCAATGCAGCTAGCATATTTCCCATTATACGGTGCATTCCTGTTCTTTCCTAGTGCTGGCACACTTTTGTCTGCCTAGCGCCAATGCCAGCACCCTTGCGTGATGTTGCAAGCGGGCCTGTGCTGCAGGCAGGATTGTTTTTGCGCAGGAAGGGAGACCTTCCTACACAAAACAATCCTCAGAGGCATTTTCCTCTTTCTGAGTGTGCTGCAGAGTGCAGCACACTTAGAGGAAACAATGAGGAGAAATAAAGACACTTCTCCCCATTGCACCTCTGGTGGAGAGGTGTACAATTCTGACGCACTTCCAGGTCTACCAATGTTGGTAAATCTAGGACTGTGTGTGAATAAATGGGTGGAAGCATGGGAATACCCACGCCCCACCCATGGTAAACTCCCCTCATCAAGATGTGTGTGCGTGTGTATACGTGTTTTCACAGGGCGTACCCTGTGACATACCTCAAAAGTGATGTACATTCCTCGGATTTTGGGGTGTGCTGTTAAAAACACAGGAGTGCCAACAGGCGTATACAGGGTGAATTTAAATTTAAGAACACACTTTTAAAATTCCCAAGGGTTTAAAAAAAAAATAAGATTCCCTCGAGATCTCAAGGAAAAGTATATTCTTTATTAAATATATATCATATAACATTTTAAATAATTGTGCTGCATTTCCCCAATAGTCTTGGTTTGTCTGGCTCTTTTCCTCACTTGTCAAGTTCCATCTCTAAATATGCTGCAAAGAAAATCAAAACACCTACTTTTTTCGAATTGCATTTAATTAGATTTTTGTCTTTTGCACTGTCGGTTATCAAGGGTGTCAAATAAACGCGCTTTGATCCATAAATAATGCTTCCATTATAACTGCAGCGCCACTGTCCAGACTATCTGAAATTTTTATTCACTTGTTCAGCTAAATTTCTTCCTCAGTTCACGGCCATAAAATTCTGTATTGACAAACTTTCAATCCAACTTTGACTCTGAGGTATCTAGTCCACATTTTTCTTCTGTATGGATATTAGTTTATTGAATAAGTGGCATCTGTTTTCCTCCACATCACCGCTGGTGAAGGTATTTCCTTTTGACAGCTGCACACGATTTATGACTCCCCGTGCTCTGAAGAAAAATAGTGCTAAGCAAAAAATTCCAATTCATTACCTCCTAGTATTTAATTAAGTTCATGCACACTGCGCACTAGGGGTGAACCTTGGAGTCACTATGGCGTAACGGCAGAGCCGCCGCTGGCCTCGTCTTTGAAACACAATGAAAGATGGCTTGGAATATGCTTAGCTGATTTCTGTCACTGAACTGTGTGTAAACGTCGCGCCTTCCCTGTTGTTCAATGGGGGGTTGCAGAAGCAGGGTTGTCGGCGAACATGTTTTCCTCAGCCTCTGCTTCCTCGTCAGTTGCTCACCTGACATGTCTGTCTGCAGACGGGGCCTATGTGTATAAATTCCTTGTCTGATGGAAAATGCAGTGGCCTCGTTTTCACATTGTTTACCACATGCAGACTTGTGGATATTTCTACCAAGTATAAATTGGCCTAAAGTTACTAAGGGTATTTATATGGAGCACTTTGCATTTAAACGCATGTGGCAGGCAGTACACGGTCTGGGTGCTTCTCCTGGCACTCTAATTCATTCTCACTGGGTCACTATAATGGACTTCTTTACGTTTTTTCTTTAGCCCTGCCCGCCATTTTGCAGCTGTTCTCGGCCGCTTTTCTCTGTACCCTGACCCATCATCTTGTCCATTCCCTCGCCCTTTCCCCTTTTCCCTTGTTTCCCCCCGTGACGATCCTTAAATGTTTCTTACTTTTTCTGATTTGCCTTTTCTCCATACCCTTGTATCCCTCCCACCCTCCCTTGGTGTTGTGACTGTGTCCCCCCTCCAACCCCACTTAATGGAACTCAGCTCTCCTGTTTTTTGGGTCTAGACCTGAGAAAATCTACTATTTGTATATATATGTATATTGAGATAACTCTAATCACTAGCATATGCAGTAGACTTGTGTACTCTCTACCATTCCTATGTGACTCTTAGAGTATATCCATTCGCATCCCTTCCTTATGTATATAGTACTACGGCCCCCCTGCGGCGGGATGCCTGGCTTTCACCTTGGGGAGGCCAGGACGGGTTCCCAAGGCAAGCGCCGAGATGCCTACGGGTAATCGAGCGCTATATAAGAACGCATAATAATAATAATAATATAGAGATAACTCTAATCACTAGTATATGCAGTAGACCTTTGTACTCTACCATTCCTATGTGACTCTTAGAGTATATCCATTCCTATCCCTTCCCTATGTATATAGAGATAACTCTAATTACTAGTATATGCAGTAGACCTTTGTACTCTCTACCATTCCTATGTGACTCTTAGAGTATATCCATTCATATCCCTTCCCTATGTATATAGAGATAACTCTAATCACTAGTATATGCAGTAGACCTTTGTACTCTCTACCATTCCTATGTGACACTTAGAGTATATCCATTCCTATCCCTTCCCTATGTATATAGAGATAACTCTAATTACTAGTATATGCAGTAGACCTTTGTACTCTCTACCATTCCTATGTGACTCTTAAAGTATATCCATTCATATCCCTTCCCTATGTATATAGAGATAACTCTAATCCCTAGCATATGCAGTAGAACTTTGTACTATCTACCATTCCTATGTGACTCTTAGAGTATATCCATTTGTATCCCTTCCTTGAATGACTTTACTACCTTTACATTTGCAATGATTTTTTGTATCTCTTCCTTCTGTGACTTTAGAACTTGTACATTTGCACATTTTTTCTCTGTTTGTATCTTTTATGTAACGCATGTAATCCTAAATCCTTATGTATCGCAACTTGTTCTTATGTAAAGCGCTCTGACACCTTCGGGTAATGTTCGCGCTATATAAAATCAGATTAAATAAATAAATAAATAAAATAGGTTGGATACAAATATTGCGATGTCCTCACCAATACCTGGCTGACTGGAAGCCTACTACTTCCTGTTTCGAAAATATTTGAAAACTTGTGTTTTTTTCTCCTGCTTCATTCTTTTGGTCTCTTCTGCTTCTTCCGGCTGTCGCATCTGGACACCCTCAGCGGGTATCAGTAGCTCCCTATGAGTACGTGTCATCATCATCATCAGAACTATGCTTTAATATATGACCTGCACCACTGCAATCCAAAAAGGACCTTATGTAAACGAGTATGCACTTATAATCTCAAGAGAGGATATCAGCAAAAAAGCAAAATTCCTGTAACTCTGTCCACACCTGGTTCACTTCTTCCCAATGCCTTAAGGAGGGTAGCTTTTTCAATCAATGTGAGGAGACTCCTCTGCCTCAGGTTTGTACCCTACTGTTTCCTATGGACACCTGGATAAATGCTTTCGCTATGCATTTTCTGTCTGCTGTCACTAACCTACCCACTTTGCCTTTGAATGCTGCTCCTGTAACATATGACTGACTTGCCAGATTTTGGTTCACCAGAAAGCTGGCACTATAAGCTATTAAATACTTAGGGGCAGATTTATGATGCCCTTGCGCCTCCTTGCACCGCAATTGCGTCACTAAATGTGACGCAACGGCAGCGCAAACAATGCGCCCTATTTACAACGTGACGCATCTAGGAGATGCGTCACAATGGAAAGCCCTGCGCCATAAGGAGGCGTTCCTGCGCGGGGGGGCGTTCCTGCGCAGGAACGCCTCCTAAAAGTGGCTGAGTGATATCTATGAGATTTCACTCAGTCACTTTCTACATCAATTCCTTACGCCTGCTTGAAGCAGGCGTAAGGGTGACGCAACATGCATTGAATAGGAGGCTCCTGTGCATTGCAGGAGTCATGTCGCACTTGCGACATGACTCCTGCAATGCGCCGTCCGTACGCCGAGAGATGCGTCACGCATCCTCACTGCCTTGCACCATGGTGCGCCGCATCATAAATGTGGCGCACCATGGGTGGCGGAGCAGTGTCGCACTGTGGCGCATGTTAACTGGCGCATCCCTGGGGATGCGCCAGTTAACATAAATCTGCCCCTTAAAACAGAATGATTGCAAGCCAGCAATCTAAAGGCAAGGGGCATTCATGTTATCAATGTATTAGCTATGGTGTGGGGTATTGGGATATATTGAGGCATATTTACAAGGCATATTCGCCACCAGTCTCACTTTTCTTGACGCTCCGGTGGCCTAGCGCCATTTCACATTTTTACAGGGTGACCATAAGCCACTATTTCGTGGCTTAACGCCACCTTGTAAATATGCCCCTTTCCACCACAGTCCTCTGTGGAAAACGACCATGCAATGGGTGTTGTAGTGTATGTTCCAGTGCAACACGCATACGCTGTCCCATATTTACAAGACTGGGGCAGCGCAAAAAGCTAAGGATAGTCTGTCGTTATTAATTTCTTCTCGTGTTTTGCTCTATGTGTGCTGCATTGCTGCAGAATGCAGCCCACATAGCAAGAGCAAATCGCTATTTCCTGCACATAAACAATTGCCATGCAGCACGGGCACCCTTGCAACATGGCGGCAGGGTGCCTGCGCTAGGGGAAACACAGAGGTGCACCGCATTCTGGTGAATACCGCGCATCCCTGCATTTTAGAAATAGTGGAGTGCGGCATTGCCAAATTTGGCGTAACACCGTGCTCTGACATTTTTTGTAAATATGCCACATTGTCTCATGATTGCAAATGTGAAATCATCATACATGTGTGTGGCCAGGCTACCAGCTTAAACTGTAAACATCTCGCCTACAAGAGAAAAAAATAGCGATAGCTTCGATATATTATTTCTGCTATTTTGAAGGCTGGTGAGATTTTAGTAATGGAAAGGTATGGAGATCTGCAAGTGAAGACCAACTTAATAACAGGAATTAAAAAAAACTACACTGCCCTATTTTACAGTTTAGTTTGGAATTGGGGAAATTCAATTTTTTTTGTAGAGAAATAAGATTAAAGAGTGCAAATTCTAAAGTGGACTTTTTGGCCTCTCGTTTACACCGATCGAGTTTGCCACCACCTTAGAGGAAGAACTAGAGAGACCAGGAAGCGCCCTTTTGCTGTACACCCAAGGTGCTGCCCTCACTTCCTGATACATCATACCAAAGACAAACTAACAGCTCAAATTGCATAGCATTGGTGCATGCAGACGTCTGCAGGAAAGGGCCCTTTGAGGGTTTTTCAGTCCCAGCACACTCACTTTGGGAAGACATGGCAATTTAGGGGTCATTGGAGATGAGCTTGCCACCAGTGGTATGTGTCTGCACCTTTCAATTATCCCTACCAGGGCGACTGGTCCTGTGAACCACCTAGGGAATTGGAAATTTTAGGAAGGAGCTCTGCTCCCAAGAACTGACACTCAGAAATGAATCAGGCAATCTCCTGACTTCCTGCCATTGATATGAACTGCTAGGCACACACACCTACTCAGCGCCAGGATACTCTTGCGGGTGATAGTGTGCTTTGCAAATACACATAACAGAACAGAATAGAACAGAACAGAACTGCTACTGCTTGTAGATTGTTTTCAATTCGTGGTGCGATACACAGGTAGGAGGATGATGGTTAAAATTTGGCGATATCCTTACTAAAGAATTCAGAGAGTTGTGTGGAACTTTTGAGTGGCAGGATTGTGGTTTGTATCTAAATAGGAATGATCTTTAAGAACAGCATTTTTTAGGGTGGCCCAGTGCAAAATGTCATTTGTTCTTAAGACTAAATAAAGGTGTATGAAATTATAATTCATCCAGTGGAGTGGGGTGAAGAAGATGTATTTATGTGGGTGAAATATCTAAATAAATAAATAGAATTAGATTTTCCAGCAAAATGCTTTTTAGTGAGGTGTTTATACTTCAAAAAAGTATGTTTTGTGGAATTTTGCCTGTAAAATAGACTTATTGTGAACAATTGCAACTATTATCTTTTTTAAAAAAAATCTCTTATAATAGCAACGTTTGTGAAGTCAATTTTTGGCAACTCTGCACACCATTAATTAAAAAGGCAACTTTAGGCCTTAGTTAAGATCTTTTTGTTGAAAATGCGCTTTACTGATACATTTGATATCACAAAATACAACACATAACATATGTGTAAGATTTTTATGCTTCATGCTGGTGGGCCAATAGGAACCACCTTTTCTTTAAATGACAAACACAGCGTTTTCTAGAATTGTTCTCTTGATTATCTCTTCCTACTGATTTTTTCAGTTCATATACTTTCCCTGAAATGTAAATAATATTTACTTACAATTTAGGTTATGGATAGGAGGCGAGTGCAGCAACTAAGCTGATACAATATGTTGCATATTTTCTGTATCTGCACGACTCTACAGTTTCTTTAGGGCGTATTTAGGAATAACGGCTTCAGGGGGGCGAGTGAGTGCCTAGTAGACAGCATATGCTCAGGTGTTTACACAATACACTTATATATTAATTTCTAAAAGGTATAGCACTTCTCTATTCAGCACAGAGGGTAAATACATAGCGAGCGACAGAGTAGCATTTCTACACAGTGCATAATGAGATGAAAGTAACCCCCGGGGAGAATTTATTTTATCATTAGATTGCCCTGATTTAAAAATGCGTTTCTGTATTTATTCATCTTGAAGAGGCAGTAACATGAGATGCTCTTCTCATTCACACTCTTGCAGGTGCAATACTATAGAATTTTGAAATCTAAGCATGGTGCAAACAAGAGCCGTTTCCAGACAACTGGAAGATGAAAAGTTGGTTTATTATTTATCCCTAGCTGGTGTTCCCCCTTTATCGGCTCCGACAGCCTCAGATGATGTAAGACCTGTGCGATTGTGAGGCCCAGACACTTCATCACAATCTGAAATGCCTAATGTGGTAGCCATCTCCACAGAACAAGATGTTAGATCTGCGGGTGGGGATTTTTCATCCCGGGCGAGATTTGCAGCCCCACTGTCTGTGAAATCCTTTGCAGTTGACTGCGCGCTTGACATTGAATCAGACAACAGCTCCTTGGAACTCTTTATTACACCAAGCCTTGCTGCGAAGGGCTCTTCCATTAAATTGGCTGCATGGCATGTGTGTGGCATAAGTTAATTCATATACCCTGATTACAAGGTCGAGGCTGTTCAAACAAGACTTTGAGCAAGAATGGAAATTACTAGTTGTGTGAAAATTAGGACACGGCCACATTTTTCACCTTGTAGCCCATGACTATGAGTGCCCAAAAAAATTTCACCTGTTTTAAGTTTTTGGGGTGCAGCATGTTGATTTTGTGGCTTACTGCACCAAACTTCACATGGCACAGTAAATATAGTACTTTTTCCCTGTTAAATTCCAGCAGGATTTGATCTGTTGAAATTTAATGAAGGGTGTCAACTTTGCACAACTGGTCATTACCGAATACGATAAACTCGGTACAGGTTAGAATTCGAATTCCTGTGCACAGGAGTTTGTTCAAGGGGTCAGAAAAATGTATGACCATGCATAATCAGGGCCTTAGATTTTTTTAGAAGAAAAGACCTGGAGCAAAGGCAAAACATGCAGAGTTTTAAGGCGCAGATTAATAGTTGTGCAGAACCAGAGGAGGTGTTCATCACAACCGGTAAATACCATTAAACCATGAGAGGAATTTGCAGGGTATGGTAAATATCTCCTATTGTCAGTTTCCATCTATGAAATGGGACATAACATGCTCAAGCGGTATTTAATGCACTGCATTCCGAAAGTTTTGCCTTTTTCTAATCCATTTTCCCTGATAAATAACTGCTAATCTGACCAGCCGGAATGAATCAGGGGAAAACTGTGAACGTGTGATACTTATCACACAGTTCATAATTCTGATCCCAGTGCACCCTCCTGTATGCCCAGGGATTCGAACCTATCCGCAGCTAGTAATCAGGGCTTGTGTGTTAAATACTTATTCTGCATGTTATTCCAGATTTCCACCTCGTTTAGGAGACATTCCATTCTGTAGAACTAGCTCTCTACATTTGGAATGTTGGTTTTAGTAAGAAACATAGAAATCCGATGTAAGAGATTTGATTTTCCTGAAGAATTTGTGATTGAGTATATTGCTGTGGTCTAAAATCAGAAGTTTATTCTAGTGTAGAAGGTTTTGCATACTGTATGTAGTGCGGTCAAATTCAGGATGGCAGTGTTTAGTGGAAACATATGTTCAGAGAGATTTGACCTGGTTAAGGAAATGGAAAATGACTTAAAAGATATACGCTGCTTCTTGTCTAAGAAGGATAGTTTGTTTAGAAATGGATAATGGTATAGAACGTAAATTCTCCTTCCCGGGTGCATTTAAATGTTTCCCCTGTTGCTTAATTTGTGTTGAGATACTTTCGGTTTAGGAGGCATGGTCTGATTTTAGGAATGTGGTCTAGCGATGGAATGATCCATATTTTTATTTAAAAGGTTTTCAGTACCAATAATGAGTAATGTAAACTCTTTAACTCACTCCTGCTAGTATTAAAACAGGTAACTGAAATTCTCTTTCCAGTTCATTCTCTAACAACCAATGAGGAGAAAAGACCAGGTCACTAAATCATGCGCACCATCAGACAGATTCCACTGAAGAACCTAGCCAGTTTCCACTGACGTCGTAAGCAAATTTGAGCCACATTTCAGTGCTTGCTCCTCCCACATCCGGAAGCCAACATTAGATGTCACTGAAATCAATTACAATGACATACACCACACCATTGATGATCTTGCTCCTAGGTCTAGAAAGCATGTGTATGTGCAACATTGACCCTATACCATACACTTTACAGGTAGCGTAGTTCACATTAACAATCAACCTCAGATATATGGAAAACCCTCATTGAGTACAGTGCTCAATTTGTATACAACTGTTTAAAGAAAGCCAAGTTCCTCAATATACTCAACGTCTGTTCGATAAGCAATGCCCTACTACGGACAGCATTCATTTGTATAAAAACCTTGACACTCACTTAACTTACATTGAGAAGTCAAGTTGATATCAGTAGAGAAGTGGGTGCTGTAAACAGTGTTTAATATATGGGGAGGGTTTACCTTAATCCACACTATTTGCAAACACTGAAACTGTCATGAGAAATACACCACAGATTATTTAAAAAGTACCCACTAAGAACAGTGTGCACTCTCTGCAACAGTTGTTAAAAAAATACACTATCTTATAAAAAAATAACCAAGACCTGAAGGTGCTAAAGATCATACTACCTACACCCTGCATACTGTGTTGAAAACTTTACAAATAGCAAAACAAGTACTTGTACGTAGGGTAGTACCTGGTGCACACAGTCTTCTATGTTATGTAGAAATTGTGATGCTGACACGATGATGTCTAATAACTCAAGGCTGCTTACAAAAGATAGTATCTACTTTGTAGAATCTTTCTCCTATTGCAAACCTGTTCTACAGAACCAAAAATAGTGTGTGGAACATATTGAACAGTAGTCATCTGTCACCTGCAACCAGAGTTACTCTTTAATAGAAAGATTTATCATGTATTTATTACCTCTATACACCTATGGTGCCTTAGGTGCACATGTATTATTTTAAACACTTACACCCATTAGCTGGACCCAGGCTGCACAAAATAAGGTAGAAAAGTAATATGTTAGTTACTCACCACTATGTAAACTATAAAATAAACTATCACACTCATTGAATACTGTTATTTTATGTTATGTTAATTACATTTATAATGCGCATAGCTGCCCCAACAACAGGGCTTTCCAGCGCAACCCGCCAAACCAGAGTACCCCACCAAGAGAGCAGCAAAAGAGGATCAAGACTTCCTAATAGATGAAAAGACAGGCTTTGAGTTTTTTTTCCTAAAATCAAAATGATTCTGGGTATTTCTTAGCTCATTAGGCAAACTGTTCCAAAGGGCTGGAGCTAAAACATGAAAGGAGCAGCCACCGGCTTGTTTCTGATAGAATCTTGGAGTTATCGCCAAATTTAGCTCAGCCAAGAGGAGTGCTCTGTTAAGATGATAAGGTTGTAATAAATCAGACAGGATGGGAGCACCTTGAGCATTCGCAATCCTATGTGCCACACTAAAGGCTTTGAATTGAATTTGCCTCTCCAATGGCAGCTAATGGAGCTCGCGAAGAAGTCCTGACGCTGAGCAAAACGTAGGGAGGGAAAACAGCCTTCTGGCCACCCTCTATTGTACTGACTGTAACTTCTTTAAGATTGAGTTCTTGAAACCTAGGAAGAGAATGTTGCAGTAGTCTGGGTGAGACAGAATGAGAAATTGGATTATCCTCTGCCGAATGTGTGGTTTAAAAGGCCAATAATAGTTTTCAGTCTTCTCAGAAGGCCAAAACAAGTGCCCGCCAGAGTGGTTACTTGTTTCTCGAGACTGAGGGAGTCGTCAGCTATACACCCATGTTTTTCACAGATGATCGGGCCCCAGGCTGTCTAACCCCCAAAGATCTCCTACAAATCAGTGTGTTTACCGAACAGCAGGATCTCTGTTTTACTGCAATTTAATTTTAGACAACTGTCAACCATCCAACCAGCCACTGACAGCTCTGGAACTGTATAATGTCCTTAGAGGAGTCAGCAGAAAAAAGAGAAGCTGTATATCATCTGTGTAAGAGACAAACAAGACTCTAAGGTGTTTTACTATTTCTGCCAAAAGTCTGACATATAGATTGAAAATAGTGGGGCTCAATGAAGAGTCCTGAGGTATCCCATTTTTCCAAAGGTCTGGAAGAAGAAGAGTAGGGGGAGAGATAACCTGGAAAGAATGATGGCTAAGGAAGGATTCAAGCCAGGACAGCACTGTACCCCTTATGCCTATATGGAAGAGGGGCTGTAAAAGCACCTTATGGGAGACAGAGCTGAAGGCGGCACTGAAATCTAATATAATGAGGGCTACAGAGCCGCCTTCGCCCACCACTGATGAAGTGTAGCTGTCACTGACGGGAGCAGATTTTGAGCTATGATGGGACCTGAAGCCATTTTGGGAGATGACTAGAATGCTATTGGCTTCTAAAAACTCTGCCAGTAGATTATTAATGTGCTTTTCTACCACCTTGGCTAGAAATTGGAATAGGGTAGTAGTTACCAGGGCTAGTAGTGTCGAGTGAGGGTTTTTTCATGAGGGGAATTACTTTTGCCTGCTTCCATGCCCAAAGAATCGTAGTCAAGGACAGTGAAAGATGTGCTATCTAAAAAAAGCGGGAAGGACAGCCTTCTGCAATTGTTGGATTGTGTCCGGTTTAAGGAGATCACCCAGTGAGCCTGATTTTGCTGTGGTGCATAGAGCGGAAAAAGAGGGCAGGTATAGAGTGGGCAATTCATTAAGAACTGGCCAAGATAAAGCTACTCTGGTGGTTCAGGACCAGGCTCAGCAACAGCTGTAGCTAGAGGCTGGAACTAGGCATTAATAACATCAATATTTTCCACAAATAAATCTGCTATTTTATTACAGTGGCTATTAGATTACTCCACTGGCTTAGTCATGGCAGATCTTGTTAGACTTTTGACAATGGAATACATTTCCTTGGCAGGGTTCTTGCTCTTTGAAATTTTAGCTACAAAGAACTCTGCTCTGGTTGTTCTTATAAGTTAATGACACGCTTTGAGTGAATCCATGCGAAGTGCCTTTGCCCCGGTGTCATTGGATTTTCTCAAGTTGCGCTCAAGCCCCTAGCAACGCTTTTTTTCAGTGATGAGTGATTTATTTAACAGAGGACGTTCTCCTGGCCTTGACTTGGAGGAAACGTATGAACTTGTCGAGGGCCAAAGTGACCCACACCCTCATATCTGCATCAGCGAAGTCCACATTAGAATGCAGCTGGGGGAGATTGGACGAGATGTAGCTGCCAAATTCTGTTACATTTTATGTATGCCATGGACTTTTAACTGTAAAAGAGCTTGTGGGTGTATGCCCATTTAAACAGAGAGACATAGAAATCAGGTAGTGGTCTGTCCAGGCCATGGGTCTAGGAGGCACCACCTGTAGGAGTTGGAACCTCAAAAAAAACGGCTCTCTGGTGACAGACCAGGTGTGTAGGGCCTAGCAGTAACTGACTCATCTGTAGTGATGCCAGATCATCTAGTAATTCACGATCTCTAGTATCATTGAGTTGGTCAAAATGGAGATTTAGGTCACCTATGATGGTAAAATTGGATGATGTGAGCACTAAAGAAGTCACTTGATTGACCAAAGTAGTTCTAAATACTTTAGGCCTGCCCAGGGGACTGTATATCGGAAGACCCAAGAGGGTGAAATTCTTGCTCACAGTGATCTGAAATAGAGCATTTCTACTAACTAAAATTGAGCTAGGCGTTGTAGCCTTCCCATAAAATAAAGTGCAAGAGCATAAAAAGTCTAACAAGCATTTGCAATGCAATAGGTCTCGCATTAGGAAAGTTTGAGCCATTGGTATTGTGAATTACATTTTTTTTATTTATGTGTTGGTTGTGAAAATAGCTATAGTAATAGCTAAAGTAATAGCTTTGTCATTTACAATGCCAATAGTTTTAACTTTCACAAATGGGACACCTATAGCATTTGTAATGCAATATGTGTTGTATTTTCACGAAAATCCAAGAACAGAAGTGAAATATTAAATTTTTTTGTGACATTTATAAGACAGACGTTATTGTTGTTCGAGTACTTTACGCTGGTGTTTGGATTCCTGTAAATCCCCAGTGTTGCAGGGTGCGATAGAATTTTGTGAGTCCGCGCTATATAAAAATGCATAAATACATAAATAAATAAATACCGCCTTCGGGTAAAGTCTGCGCTATATAAAAATGCATAATTAAATAAATAAATACATACCGCAAAACATCCTCGTTACTCTGCCGGCCTGCGACCAGGAAGTCAGGCAGGCCGGCGCGACAACAGGAAACAGGAAGTAGGAGGGCGGGAGCCTACCCCGCCTCCCATGGAAGAGCCGCGATTGGAGCCGTGCACCGGAGCAAGCAGGAGCCTACCCTGCGCCCCGGTGCCGAACGAGGGAAGAAGAGTCCTGCTGCCGGGCCTTGCAGCTGAGGAGAGGAAGCCGGTGAGTGCGTTGCTGAGCTGCTGCTGCGGGCGGGCGGGCGGCGGGGGGGGGGGGGAAGCATGTACGTGCGCGCGCGCGTGCGGGGGGGGCGGCCTGTGTATGTGTGTGCGTGCGTGTGTGTGTGTGTATGTGTCTTGGAGTGCGTGTGTGTTACTGTGGGGGAAGGGGTGTGTGTGTGTGAGCGAGTGTCTGTCTGCGATGTGTACGGCACGGGACGCGACGTGCGCCTTCCCGCACACGAATCCAGAGAGAAAAAGCTTGTGCACCCTCTGGTCCGTCATTCCTCCCACAGTGATCGCTAATGGTCTCCAGCTGGATGCATCCTTACGGATGCATTTCCAGCGAGACCCAAAAAGGAAGAGTTAACATATTATCGCATTTCTCTTTCATTTTGTATAATGAGTTAACCTCCTTTGTTTATATAAACACATTTATCATGTGTTTTGGTGTGTGCTGCAACTATTATGGAAGTTGTTAATTATCATTATGTCTTGCCCTTAGCCCCGCCCCTAGCTCCGCCCAGCCCCGCCCACTCACTACAACTCTAGCTCATTTTAATGAGCACCTGCACTTATTTTTTCCCATTTAAAGCACTGGTTACTCCTGATTTATGAAGCCCCTCAGGGCCACACTAAGTGGACCTGCGTGACTTCAATTAGTCGAATTTATGAGTTGTGTCGCGCATGTACCAGTTTGCGCGGTGCAAGCGTGACGCACCTGGGCTCACGAATATGGCCTATAGTGGCCTCATCAGCAATCCAGCATGGGGCAGAGGAGTATGTTCAGAGCCATGCAGGGAACATTTCAACCCCAGCATATTTAATAATGATATTGCCTTGAAATTATGAAAGTCTGAGTCGGGCCAGCAAGGGTTAAACCGCCGCATTGGCACGTCCCCACTATTCCATCACCAAAAGTTTCTCCTCTCCACCTGCAGCACAATGTACAACGTCACTGCTTGCTCCCTGTCCCTCTGCAGCTGCACCTGTTAAGATTGTGCATTTCGCGATTGAAGACACGGTTGATTAAAAGCATACATCAAAACATGTAAGTTTGGATGAAGGTTGCTAGGATTTGAATTTGTAAAATGCAGGCTACATGCAATCCCAGCAGCAGCCACTGAACCTGCTAAGCTATCGTGCTGCTCACAAGAAAGAATGCTTAAGTTTAGGTGACTCCGAGGGCAGGAGGGGGCTTGCCGTGGTTAGGTATTAATAACTCGAAGGAGTGCCGGGGTGAACAAGCGTACAGTATCAAGCAAACAGTATTAAGCGCTTAAAATAAACACGGGCGCTGTTGGGGCACGTGAAGCCGCTGACAGCTATGAATGGGGAGAGGTGGGAGCGGGGAGTCTGCTTCAAGGAGTGGTGCTGGGGCTGGGGAGGGCCGGATGGGCGCGGATCTCCGAGGCCTCTCCCTGGGAAGGCTCGACAGCAATGTTCAGGAAGCATCCTGTCCCGGGGGCGCTAAGACCCAGCACCGGACACCGGACCAGGGCGCAGGAAGCCGGGCCCGGGAGGGAGCCTGTCAGTCTGAGGCACCGCCGGGGAGGCTGCAGCGGCCAGTGGCGCGCTCTCTGCTGAGACTGGACGCCTGGTGGACGGTGGACAGTGGCCGAGTGTGGACGGAGAACCAGGAGACTTCTTGAGGGGCAGGTGTCTGCACTTCGAGAGGAGGCAGGTTCCCGTGAGTCCGGAGTCATCAAGAAAAAATCTGGGACCACTTTCCTCCACGGTGCCCAAGCTCACAGTTGAATAAGAGGTCTGGCTTTGATACTTTATTGAATGACCAAGTTGGGGAGGGACAGCATTGTGCCCTCCTCCAGTCTGCCTCCTCAGTAGCTCCTGATATTGTCCTGGCACAGATGCCAGCCATGCCAAGCTGACCCGGGTGCGAGGTGACGAGGACTGGCCGGCCTTCGCCACCCCCTGACCATTGGCTCGCTCTGACAGAAGTCCATGGCCGTGAGAGTTCAGTGTCCATTAATCAGAGTTTGACCTCGGGGGTCGCCCCTGGGCTGTTGTGCTGAGGTTACTCCTCGGCCACTGCTCCTTCCACAGACCCCCTGCGCTGGACCACACCGGGGAGATAGTGACCATTGCTGACCAGTGAACACTGGACTCTTCAAAGCTCGTCCGGATCAGGTGCAAACTCTTCCCGCGCCCACCGAGGCTGTGCGGCCGCCATGGAGCGGATACACGGTAACGTTATGGCGTGTGATACATGTAACTACACAGTCAGGGGGCGGTGTGTCCTAACAGATTGCAGGAAGTGTTCAATACTACGAATGTCTGCACTTACAGTGCCTTGACACCGAACACTCTAGGCGCTGTTGGAGTTCTTAACCTGTGAGTGACAGGAGTCGCTCAGAAGTGTCAGACCAGCACGTTAGGTGCTGCGATGCTCTTACGTCCGTGTGTGTGTCTATGCCACAGCTGAGCTGAGGGGTTGACTGGAGGAGTGGTGATGGCAGTATAGTGAATGATGCGTTTTTCTCTAAGCGCTTTCAATGTGTCTTTCCTGTTGACAGCATGAGTGATTTAGTGATATATAGGCCTGCACACTGAAGGGAAGGCGCTCAAACTCATATTCTGTGGATGTGTCTGTCACGCAGATGGCACGGGTGTTTTATTAATGTGCACGCCTACATTTTATGGAGCTGTGTGCCCTGCAGCGCATCAGCTATGTGAGTACTTGCACTACAGGGAATATGAGATCGGTAAAGGTGTGAGCATTACAGGACCATAAGGCCATGCAGACGTGTCTTGCAGCTTTGCCATTCCCGTACAAGCGGATAGTTGTGCGGTTTTGATGTTTATGTTGCTATGGGACGCTCTGGATGTGGCTGCTCTCCATGTGACAGAAGGGTTTAGTCATGCACAAAATGCATAATTAAATAAATAAATACATACCGCAAAACATCCTCGTTACTCTGCCGGCCTGCGACCAGGAAGTCAGGCAGGCCGGCGCGACAACCGGAAACAGGAAGTAGGAGGGCGGGAGCCTACCCCGCCTCTCACGGAAGAGCCGGAAGAGCCGCGATTGGTTGCAGCACCGGAGCAGGCAGGAGCCTACCCTGCGCCCCGGTGCCGAAGAATGGAGGAAGAGTCCTGCTGCCGGTGAGTGGGGCTTCGCTTTGTGGCTGGCCTGCGAGGGCGGGAGGGGGGCATGTGTGGGCGCGCGCGCGGCGGCGGCCTGTGTATGTGTGTGAGCGTGCGTGTGTCTTGGAGTCTGTGTGTATGCGTGTGTGACTGTGGGGGAGGAGGAGGAGGGGGTTGCCTGTCTGGGTGCCTGCGTGTCTGTGTAAGTGTAAGTGCGAGTGCGCGCGCGTGTGTGTGTGTGTGTGTGTGTCTGTGTCTGTCTGTGTGCATGCATGCATGCGCGGTAGGCTGGGAGTATGGGAGGGCGGCGCAGGACGGAACGTGCGCGTTCGCGCACACCAATCCAGCCTGGACAAACTCGTGCACCTTCTCGTCCGTCCTTCCCTCGAGACAGCTAACTATACGTCTCCAACCCTGGAAGCATCCTTTGGATGCTAATTCCAGGGCGAGACCTAAAAAGGATTTTAAAATCGACCCCCAAAAACATAGCAGACATCCCAAAATGTTACTCTCCATGTGGCAAGTGACATCCGATTAAAGTGTGGCAGATCAAAGTCAGTTCAAGTACAATTAGCAATCAAAAGAATCTAGACTCACCCTCATAAAACTTGCAAACAGCCCAAAAATGGTTTGTTCATAGCAGTAAATACGGATCACAGTGGGACGCGCATCGGTGATGTCATTTGTGATGTCATCAATGATGTGATTTGAGGTGTCATCAGTGATGTCATAGAACATGTCATGAGTGAGATAATATGTGAGGTCTTAAGCAGCGCAAGGCAGATGCGCAAGTTATAGTTAGCGTTGCTAACTTTAACTGGTGAATTTCTGGGTTTTTATTTAGTTCAAAACATTAATGTTGTCACTGACATATTCACCTAACTATACCATTACTTTAACCTTTGTTTTTTTCAGTGAATTTCTAACGTTTAAAAAAAAAAGATCTTTATGACATCTACCTATATAACATTACTTTAAACAGTCAAGTTTTTTTAATGAATTTCTAGTTGTTTTTTTTAAGTAAAGTAATATTTAATTACCATATGTAAATGCAACCCCTACTGTGCACAGCCGTGACCTGGCACTACAGCCAACCCCCCATATGCTGACACCTCTCTCTTTTGGATGGAAAAAGTGCGTAGTAGAGTGTGGCTGGGATTGGCCCCTCCACTGAGACATGTCTCTGGATGATTAAAGTGTGTACTAGGTTGTGAGGAGGGACTGTCTTCTGCTCATACCTCTCTTTTGGATGACAGGTGTGTGTAGTAGGGTGTGGGAAAGAACTGGCCTCTCCACTGTGACCTTTCTCTGGGATGACGGGTGTGCATAGTAGGGTGTGGTGAGAGACTGGCCTCTCCACTAAGGCCTCTCCCCAAGATTACAGGTGTGGATAGTAGGGTGTAGCAAAAGAGTGGCCTTTTACATGAGACCGGTGTGCGTTGTAGTGTTTGGGAAGGAACTGGCCTATCTGCTATGACCCCCTTCTTGGATAAACGTGTGTAGTAGGATGAGGGGAGGGTTTGCACTCATAGCTGAAACCACTGTTTTGGATGTCAGAAGTGTTTAGTAGGGGTTGGGGGACATACTGGCCCCTCCACTAAAACCTTTTCCTCGGATGATGGGTGTGTGCAGTAGTGTGTGTGAATGGACTGGCCTCTCCTTTGAGACCTCTCTCTCAGATGATGAGTGTACATAGAAGGGTGTGGGGAGGGACTGGTCTCTTCTTTCAGTCCTCTCTCCTGGATAACAAGTGTGATAAGCAAAGTATGTGGATCGACTGGCATAGCCATTGAGACTTCCCTCTAATATGACGCGGCTCTCTCTTCCTAAAAAATTAAAAAAGAAAAATGAAAAAGAAAGCTGGAGAAGGGGGCATAGCCTCCTATCAGGTCTCAGCAATCCTGCTGTGTGGGACTTACTGTAGGTCCCAGCAATCCTGCTGTCTGGGACTTATTTCCAATAAGTCCCACACAGCGGGATTGCTAAGAGGTCTTCGGAGGTCACGCCAACTCTGCAAATGCGGCTTAGAAATTCACTGAAAAAATGAAAGACGTTATAGTTAGGAAATAGAAATAAAAAAACCTTAGAAATTCACTGAAAAAAACAAAGGTTACAGAGTCATTATAGTTAAGTTCAGATTTCACTCATACAAAACCAGTGAAATTCAGCAGTTATAGTTACCTGAGCTAACTATAACTTACACTCCCGCTTATGACCTCACTGGTGACATCACTCATGACATGGTCGGTGACATCACTGATGACATCTCAAATGGCATCACTGATGACATCACAGATGACCTCATCCCATGAGTGAAAGTGTTTCGTAAATATTTCTGACCCTTAAAGATATATACTAAGCTACAGCATAAGTTAAATTATTATTCTTTCTGTACTAGTAATTAGTCATACTATTTCTAACATATCTCATCTGAGTAGTTGTGTGTCTGTCTGTATCAGTGTGTGAGTGGATGTCTGAGTGGCTGTATGGGTGTGTGCGCGGCTGTATGGATGTGTTGGGGGGTATGTGAGTAGGTGTATGGGTCAGTGAGTCGCTGTTTTGGAGAGTGAGTGGGTATATGGGAGAGTTAGGGGATGTGTGAGTGGAGTGGGACGTGGATTCTCCGTGGATCACACAGAACTCATGGTGAGATTTGATTGCCAGTCAACACTTCAACCAGATGTTGCCAGCCATCTTGTGACTTAGAACTGAGCGACAGCCCTAAAAACACAATAAAGGGTGTAGGGTATACCCTGACCCCCTAGGGCCAAAAATGTTTTTGTTTATATTTCCCTGAAATTCGCTAAGGATCTGAGAATCCACAGTAAAATGCTTTAAAAAAAACAAGAGCAGGCTCTAGCACTTGTTTTGTGTATGCCTCCCGGGTGGGCCCATTCTAGGGGATGCATTAATAATTATAATGAGATTGAGTGGGGCGCCCAGGACCCCTTTCCCTGGCTGAATCCGGCCCTGGGACAGCCACGCACGGGGCCCAGCATTAACTAATAGGGGGAGGAGGGCTGCATGGCCCCTGCTCCAGGGCCAATTTTGGCCCAAAGACTGCCAACCTCCAGAGTCTGGTCATACACACATAGGAGGAAGGGCGCTGTTTTCTGCCCTGGGGACCCAACCCCCCGGGCACAGCAAGTCATCAAAAAGTGAGGGGGCCACATGACCCCCCTCCCAGAGCCATTAATGGCCCAGGGGACCCCTTTACCTATGTCCAGCAGTGTCCACACCCAAGACATGCAGTTCCCTGCTCGCACTAGTGCAGGCAAAAAAAAGTATTTGTGCTCATGGAGAATGCACCCACCCGCTGGGTGCGGACTTTTGAACTGTTTTCCGGGTCGGGAAACATGTGAAAAAATTGCTCCTACCCGCAGGGAGCTTCATTTTTAGCTGCTCCCTGCAGACAGGAGCAATGCCAGCTCCTGCTAGAGGTAGGGAGCTGGCTGGGGCTATGAGGGCATGGGGACTCCTGCCGTGGCCTCAAACTAAACAGCAGTGGGTTCCCTGGGTAGGCTCCAAGGCACCCACCTTTTTTGTGAAGAGGGCAATATTGGCTCATCGATGGAGGCTGCATGCCCCCACCCATCTTTACATACTGGTCAGGCCCTGTGGAATGGAGTTCCCGGGGCCAATACTGCCCCAGGAAAGGGAGTTGCATGCCTTCCTCTTAAATATGAAGTAGGTGCCATGGGTGGACTCCAGGTACCCACCATTTACTGGGCAGGCACTGGGACATGGGTTCCCCAGGCCCAATATTGGCCATGCGAGGGTGGCTGCGTGCCCCCCAGACACCCTAATTTAATTGGTGATAGGCCCCAGGGGATGGGTCTCTGGAGTAAAATAAGGCCTGGGGTGTGGGCTACGAACCTCTCACCTAAAAAGTGTTAAAAGACTGGAGATGGGGTCCCTTTTGATGAAATCGACCCGGGAAGAGGGTCTGCGTCCCACCCACCTGGGTTGATTGCTTTTGGGGGGGTTGACCACTACAGTCATGCACTGCGGCCACTCCCTGGCCACGCACACGGGCAAAGGCTGTGTGTGTCATGGGTTGGGTGGAGGTTGGATTTACATGTGGTAATTAAATATTACTTTTCGTTAAAAAAAACTAAAAGTTCACTGAAAATGACCCAAGGTTGCAAGGAAGTTATGGGTTCACATTTTACACGCACAAAACCATACAAATTCAGAAGTTATTGTTCGAGTTATCACACGTAAATAACTCTTGACCTAAGGTAACTATAACTCATGCCCTCACCATGCACTGCCAATTCCCCACATACATCACTCATGGCATCTTCAATGACATTACTGATAATATCACTGCAACATTTGCTGTAAAATTATTGATGAGAAAGTAGTCCCCACAGAGTGTTTGGTGGGTGCCGTGAGTGGACACCAGGGCACCTTCCCATATTAAATGCATGCCCTGGGGGATGGGGACCAAAAATGGCTTGGGGAAGAGGACCCCCTCCCGTTTAAAAAAATACAAGGCACAGGAATCTCCAGGGCCAAATAAAGCTAATGGAGGGGGGAGCCACAGTCCCCCATCCCCTTAAAAATAGTTAAGGGTGAAATAAGGCTCAGTGAGCCCCCTCACCCTATTTAAAAAAAGCCTGTAGGAATGATTGTTTTTGTGCAGGAAGGAACACCTTCCTCCACAAAAACATACAATAGAGGTGCTTCTCTCTCTCTCTGTCTCCTGCAGAATGCAGCACAGATAGAAACAGGGGAAAACGAGGAGAAAGAAAGTTATTTCTCCTTGTTACGGCTTTTGACACATTCCGAGGTTTACAATTCCTTGTAAATCTGGGAATGTGTCAAAGTCCATGGATTTTGCGTAGAACACCCACCGCAAAGCCCATGAAATGCCTCTTTGGTGCAGAGTAAGGGAATGCAGCAACTTATGCTGCTTTGCCTCACTCCATATCTACGAGGCCCTGAAAAACCATGCAAAGTTGTTTTGCATAGCCTTGTAGATATGGGTCTGCACTCTGCGCCACTGGTGCATCACAAAAAGTGATGAACCGGCAGCGCAATGGGTTTGCATATATAAGCCCCTTAGTATCTACTCCTTAGAATCTTTACCCTGTTGGAAACGTTTTCTGAAAAACCAAAAAACTTGTGTGGAACAAACTGGACACAAGTTGTCAACCGCTATCTGCACACAGAGTTACACTTCAATACAAAAATATCTAAAGTGTTCAATCCCTCTACACACCTAAGATGCATTAGA
The DNA here is from genome assembly GCF_964261635.1 of Lissotriton helveticus. NCBI lineage: Eukaryota > Metazoa > Chordata > Amphibia > Caudata > Salamandridae > Lissotriton > Lissotriton helveticus. Next base: position 845,774,016 of record NC_136059.1, on the reverse strand, counting down.
AGCACGTGTGTTTTTAAACACTTACATCCATTAGCTGGACACAAGGTATACAAAATTAGGTAGAAAAGTAATATGGTAGCTACCCACCACTATGTAAACTATAAAGCAAACTAACACACTCATTGGATGATGTTATCAGTGATGTCATTTGAGATGTCATCAGTGATGTCATAAAGGATGTCTGAGAACATATCATGAGTGATGTAATATGTGAGATCATAAGTAGTGCATGGCGTGGGCGCAAGTTATTGTTAGCTCTGCTGACTGTAGCCAGACATTTTAACCTTGTGGACCATTTGCTATAAGATTTGAAGACTATTTGGGAGGGCAAGATGGCGTTCTGATACGGATCGCAGTGTTCACGCTCCAGGTTCCCGCCCGGTCATGCAGTAGGAGCTCCGGAACCCTACCAAACAATGAGACAACGCCAAACGCCAGCGCTGATTACCTGAAAACTAAAGCTAAATTTAAACCGCTCTATACCGGACATCTAGGGGGTATGGATCAGCCTGAATAACTTTAAGCTATATAACGGAGCTTACCCCCTTCATGCATCCAGCTGTGATACTGTACATCTATATTGGCCGGGCAGTACTAAGACACTACCTACAAGCCCCCGCAGCATTTGTTAAAAATCCACCCTGTTGTGCCTGCAATGCTCACTGTATAGGAGCCTCGACGACTCAGGTGCCGACTTCCGCATCAGTGGGTTCGAATTTGGCTCCTGCCGTGGCTCCAGCCCCAGCTTCTGTCGGGATGGCTCCCAAAGTGGCCGTGCCGCCAGCACCATCGGCAGCCGCCAGAGCAAGGGCCGCCAGGCTGGTCCAAAGAGAGGCAGCGGAGCGCCACGGTACGGAGAAGCAGACTGCCGCACAGGAAAAGGCAGTACCCGCGGCATTATCCTCACCCGCTCATACATCCAGGACAGAGGGGGTTGCGGCACCAGAATCAGCCGGGCCCCGGAAGAAAAATATGCGTAAGGACCCCATAGGACCCTCCGTTTGAACTAATACGGAAGAGATCAAATCTGCTTCCTGATCAGGAGAAGCAGCGCCAGGCTTCACACGCAGGTAGCAGTAACAGCCCTGCTCCGAGCAACCACACGACAAGGTCGGCAGCTGCTGGGACCGAGAATGAGACCGAGCTCCTAACTGAAACAGACAGAACCATAAGCGGCTCAGGAGAACTACCACCAGTACCTGTATTGTCGGAGGTGAGCACCACACCAAGTAATACCCCAATGCTCGATATGCACAGTAACATTGTGGCAATTTATGATAATGGGGCATCTATCATAAACGAGACAAACCCGAGCTTGAAGGGGATGGTTGATATTGATATTGTTGATATCGGCAAGGACACGGGCATGATTGGCGGAGCAAGTAGCAAGCAAGTGCGGGCACAAGCTAATCCTGACACACCTGTGCAAGATTGCTCAATTGTTATTAATCCAAGCCCCAGCTTAATCAACGAGTTAGATGTGACTGGTGTAGTAGGAGGCACCCCAGTACAGGTTCCATCTGACCTTCCTATTGATCCATGTAAGGGCGATTTCATTCATAATGATTTGAAAAAAGACCCTGAGAAAGAAGCTACGGATTTTCTTTCTTTCTCCGACGAGGCCGACCCGGAAGAAGATGAGTGGGAGGATAAATCGTACCTCACTGATGAATCTGAAAGTTTGACTGAAGGGGATGAGGCTGCGGAGGCTCTTGCCCTCAATGTTAAACCTAGGCAAAAAGCATCCAGAAAGCGGATTAGCAAAACCCACGGGGCAGGCCTAGACTGGGATCACTCGCATACAGAACAGCTTACCCCTGTGGCCCCTCCCTCCTCCTCCTTGGTAACCACGTCGGCACCGGCCCCGCCTTACATTGATGTGGTCTTGCAGGCGATCGCAGCCCACCGTGAAGAGACCTCCCAGGATGGGCGTAGAGCTCAAGCTGCACTTCGTAGAGTGCAAGGGGCAGTGCGAAAGTTGGTTAAAACATGTGGATCATTTGCCGATCATCTGACAGAAGTAGAATCTAGGACCCTTGTAAACGAGACAGAAGTGGTCGCTATTAGAGAACGAGTCGAGTCTAACGAAGCCCAAATTGGGGACATCCGATGGAAATTGGAGGATTTTGAAAACCGGCAGCGCAGAAACAACTTGCGCATTCTGGGCGTACCCAAAAAATCCGAGGGGGAGGATATATGCTCCTTCGTGATAGACCTACTACGTGACTCTCTCCCAGAGTTATCTATCTGGAACTGGGATACCGAAATTCGGCGGGCACACCGCATGCCACTTACTTTAAGGGCCCCCGCTAAACCCGGAGCATATCCCAGGGCTATCTTAGTTTATTTTGGAAACTTTCTATTGAGACAGGCGGTCGTTGAGAAAGCTAGACCCGAAGCAAAGCGCACCCTGAAAGATATCACCCATTTTACAAGACCCGATTTCTGCCATACCACCGTGGAAATGAGGTGGAGGTTGGGGCAGCTCATAAAACCTTTTCAGGACAAATAAGCTACTGTGTGCCTTAACAACCCCGCACGGTTAAAGGTTATATACGGGGCCAGACAAAGTTTTTTGTCTCCGAAATTAGTGCTCCGGAATATTTGGACAGTTTAAAATAGCCGGAGATAGGATTAAATTATCTTCAAGCATAACTTGTGCCAATAGTGGCAAGTATGGCTGGCTCGAGGAATATATGAAGTGTATGAAGTGATCCTTTAACTTCAGCTTACTGCATGATATTTATGAGCCACATATATATCTTAGAATTCGTTATTACTGACATAGGCAAACACACTGTCTTTAGGTCACCTTAGTGTGGGGTCAGTTGGTATCCTACCAAGGACGATAAGCACGAAGGGTGGGGTATAGGTACAGAAAGTTTGATAAGCAGTTTGATGGTCAGCACTGGGGGGGTTTTCTCTGTTTCTCTTTTCTCTTAGTTATAACCATAATGTAAGGAAAGCTTGTTTGGATGTCGTAAATGAGCTTTCTATGTTCTTGTTTCTTTACTATATTTTTTTCTTTGGAGCATGTCGGGAAGGACCTATTAGCATTGAACACATTCATCACCCATTAGACTCTGATGGAGTCTATTTGCCTTAATTTGGGAGTGAGGGGGGTGGAATTGAGGGGGTTGGGAAGGGGAAGGGGGAGGGAGGGGGGAGGGGGAGAAATAAAAAAAAAAGCAGACAATTCCATTAAAAAAGAATGGACAGAAACTCTCCATTCGCAGAACAATTTTTTCTAAAGCAGACACAAATATGGGGGAAGAAAGCAAGGGAGCAAAATATCATGATCCATGGGGAAGATAACTATTTGGAGCTGGAATATAGCTGGGCTACTAGACAGTGATAAACGGGGCCGGTTTTCCGAGGCAGTTAAGCGACATTCGCCAGACATTATATGTCTGCAAGAAACCCATCTGTCGTGGAATAAAAGTAGTCTACTCCGAATCCAGGGGTATGATGTCTTAGCAACTACAACCCACACAACTAACACACGGGGGTAGCTATTTTAGGTAAAAGGTATATAGGGAAGCCGGTGCGACTGGCCCAGGATCAGTATGGTAGATGGGTAATTGTGGAACTCGCCCTTGGATTAACCATATGTTCGGTCTATGGCTCCAACCTGGATGACCCATCAGTATTTGAGACCCTAGAACTTGATTTGGCAGGTTGGCCCGGCCCGCTAATTTTTACAGGCAATTTTAATATCTCACTTGGTTCAGATTCTAACTATCTAGCTAGACAAAGGTACTCTGGTCGTAAACCCAGGGTATTTAAGGCAATTAGTTCTCTTATAACTAGCCATAACCTTGTAGATATCTGGCTTCTGAAGCATCATGATGATCCAGGCTACACATTTTTCTCCCACCCTCACAATAAATACACCAGAATTGATTATATCTTCACTACCAGGGACATTTCGAGTAATGCAACCATCACCAAGTACCCAAAGCTTATCTCTGATCATAATACTTTGGCTCTTACAGTTAATGTAACTCCTGCAACTTGTAAACCCCGTACTTGGACATTCGATAGGAAGTTGCTGGCCAATAACGATTATATCAGCTATATCAGAAATTGGACCCAGGGATACTTTGACATTAATCGTTATAGTGCTCCCAGAAATATTGTGTGGGACAGCTATAAGGCTGCTCTTAGGGGGGAAACACTCTGTTGTGTAACTATACGTAATAAACAACATGCTTCTGAATATTCTAGAAAATAGCAGAACTAGCTAAATTGGAAACAGCACATATAACATCAATAGCAGAGAAAACAGACGGATCTCAAATACTTCGCCGGATTTTAATTTGTAAAACTGATCTTAATAAGGGATTAACCCAGAAATCTGCTGAAGCCTTTAGAACCCAGCGCAAAAATCTTTATCAGAATGGTGAGAAACTAGGAAAACAACTAGCCTTACAAACCAGACAAAGGGCCTCCCTGAACTCAATTTATTCTATTAAAGAGAACAATGTAGAATATACTCAAACAGAGGATATACTTAAAGTTTTCCAAGGGTACTACCAGAACTTGTATCAGAGCGATAATATCCACGGCAACGAAGGTATTAAAACATTTCTTAAAAGCTTTTTATCCAGCCCAGACAGTAGGCTAGACGCCTCTACTAAAAAAGATTTAGAGAGAGAAATCACTATTGTAGAGCTGGAAATTGCTCTGTCTGAATTAGCATCCGGGAAAGCGGCTGGCCCGACAAAATTCCGTTGGAGCTCTACAAAATCCTAGGAAAAGCTATATTGCCATTACTTTTAGACCTCTTTCTTGGGGTACAATGGAGTGGAAATACACCGGAGTCTTGGAAAGACACTAATATTATTATTTTTGCTAAAAAAGGAAAACCAGTGCATTCCACTTCATCATATCGCCCAATTTCTCTGATAAATTCAGATTCTAAACTTTACTCAAAGATACTAGCCAATCGGCTAAGGGGAGTCATTTCGCAACTGGTCAGCCCATGGCAGCATGGTTTCATCCCTGAGAAGGGCACCACCGACCATACTCGCAGAGCAATCACAATATTTGACATTATGTCAGCGACAGGCGGCCATGCTTCGATGATTCTTCTCGATGCCGAGAAGGCATTCGATCGAGTGTCTTGGGAGTATTTGTGGGTAATTCTTGAACACTATAATTTTGGGCACGAATTTATCAAATCAGTTAAAGCAATGTATATCAATCCAAATGCCAAATTGCAAATTATGGGGCACGAATCAGACATTATTAATATCTCAAGAGGTACGAGGCAGGGGTGCCCGTGCTCCCCAATTCTATTTGCTCTTTATATCAATCCCTTGATACTAAAAATACTAGCTAACCCTAGAATTCATCCAGTAGTGACGGGTACCTATGAAACTAAAGTCTTAGCCTATGCGGACGACGTCTCTATTTTAACTCCAGACCCGGAGGTAGCTATAGCCGAGATAGAGGAAACTACTCACCTATTTGGGTCCTACTCAGGCTACTCCCTAAACAGGGGTAAAACTGTAATTTTATGCACACGAAATATACATTGCACCGATCCCAGACGGTCCGAAAAGGCTACGTATTTAGGAGTGCACATCACTGTTGAAACTCAAGATATTATTAAATGCTATTATGAACCCCTTATTGATTCAATAAAATAAGACCTAGCTAGAGTAAATAGCCTCCATCTTTCTATTATAGGGAGGGGGAACTATATTAAAATGTCTATTTTTCCCAAAATACTATATTTATTTAGTTCAATCCCCCTACTAGTCGAAGACAATTTTATCAAAATCCTCGACTCCCAGATTTCTAAATTTGTCTGGCAGTATGGCAAGATCAGAAGATCACTAAAATACATGTCCTTGCCGTTTGATCGCGGTGGACTTGCTATTCCCCAATTACTATTATATTTTTGGGCAGCCTATATGCAACAATTCGCTCCCATGGTAAATCCATCATATAACGAGGTAGAGGCCGGCATTCCATCAATATATCAACTAGCCCTGGGTCCTAAAGCTAGTGGGCTGTTTTAAGATAATGTGAGCCCACGTATTATAAAAAAGTTAAATTTAAAGTCGTTATAGGGGCTTGGAGAGCTTGGTCAAAAATTGTAAAATACATGTAAATTCCAAAATGTAACCGATATACTCCACTCTGGCATTCGTCTCTTCTTCCACAAAACATAAACGACGCGACCTCTGCTAATTGGGAGAGACATGGAATTATCTCCCTCTTTGATCTCCTAGGTATTGACAAGGAACTTAGCTTCAGTATCCTCCAAACTCAGTATGGCATACCTGGGAGAGATTATCTTACATTTTTTCAAGTAAGATCGAGCATTAAACCCATGCTATCTAATATAAACTGGAATAGAATACCCCTAATTGAAGATATCCATAAGCATTCTTCTAGAATAGGTACATTTTATAACACTCTCCTTGTAAAATCACCAGACGATATGGAACACACCGAAGCAGCCTGGGTTAGTAGACTAGATAGTCGAACGTAGATATAGATAAGGTTTTGGCATTGACCTCCCAACTTCTATTATCTGCCAACCTAAACGCACAGCTATACAAAACAGTATATAACCTCTACTATACCCCAGCGAAACTGTTTGCTTGGGGGAAAATACTCAATGATCACTGTCCTAGGTGTAAAAGGGGACCAGCAACACTTTTGCATATGTTCTATGAATGTGAAAAGCTGGCACTATTTAAAAAAATGATCTGGGATTTCTGGAAGGAGGTTTTTGGGCGTGAACTGCCCGAGTCTTCTACCATCTATATGTTGGGACACGATTGCACGCTAAAATTGCAACATAAGGAGGAAGCGACTCTCTTTATTGGAACTGCAGTTTACCGTATTATTTTGGCCGCACGCTGGAAGAAGGAAGATCCTCCGAGCTTCCAAATGTGGCTTACCCGGTTTTTGGCAGTGTATAATTATGAGATGGCAATTTATGCTACTAGGGGGGGTGAAGTCAAAAATACGAGGTGAAAAGATCTGGTCTCCCATCACAGCCTGGTGTGTTTCAGCCACTTCTAAGTGATATTGTAAGATTCCCCATGGGTTATCAGAAGTATGATCCCTCATAATCAACTCCCGTATTTGTATGAAGGTATTATGGTGTGTCTGCGTCTGCTTTTAATATATATATATATATTTATTTTTTTTTCGTTTCTTATATGTACCTAATTCTTTTTTCTCTTGATGATTACATCAAGTTGTTTCTGTTTTGTGAGTGAAGAATATGTATATAACTGTAATGGAAATGTCTACACAAAATAATAAAAATAAAAAAATAAAAAAAAATATTTGAAGACTTTCCTTGTGGAACATGCCTTAAAGGAAGAACTACTGTACTCCAGATAAAACTTCTGGATGTACGTACAATCTTAAATCAATTATTGCATCTAGGTGGATTGAACATTGCTGATAATACCACTTGTTTACTGCAAGTCTCAAGAGATCTCAGTACTGCATTGATTCCACATTCCAAATGGAATCATAGAATCTTCACTCATGATGCTTTTTGGAAATCCAGGCTTGTCATCAGTGTCAGATGTGCAGACACCGAGCAAACAATTGTGTACTACCTGCGGAAGGCAGAAGCCAAAAGGGGGTAGTGAAAATACATTTGTTCTTCCTTGGAAAGCAGGGCAGCTTGCTCTGAAACTCTGCCAGCTCTGAAGTGAATCGTCTTTTGGGGTTCTTCCTTGGGCCCAAACATAAACACACCACCTTAGCAAACACAAAAGTCCACCATAGGTTGCAGCAGTGATCTCAAGCAGAAGTTGAGGTAACTGCTAGATGTGTTTCAATCTGGGTGTGGAGACATCTTACAGGGGTGCTTCTAACGCTGTTGATGAGGCTGCAAAGTGTTAAAATGAGACGCTTCAGCTGTTCAGCATGCTGCAGGAATCTCAAGGTCTTAAAGCCTTACCACATGACTCGGCAGTGCAGGTCCTTTACTGAGCTACAACAAGCTACTTTAGTTCATCCTGCCCAATTCCTCACAGTCCAGCTATTCTACACAGCCTCTTTTTACAACAAAAGTTCCTCCAGCACCCCGCTTTAGGAATCAGTTACCTCCTTCTCTCAAGTTGGTTTCAAGGGAGCTCTTCACTGCAGATTGCAGAACTCTCCAGGTTCCTGACTCTGAACCTGGCAAAGATGAGTTAGTAGTCAGCAACCCCAACCCTGGAACACAAAAGAGTTTCCCAGACTCTACTACTTGATAGGAAATCTTAACACCCCAACTTGTGAATTCTTCCCCATACTAATGCCTAATTTACAGACAGTTTTATCATTCTGCTGGTCCAGCTTTGGAACCAGTTTCAAGCAGTTCCTGGCTTTTGTGTGTCTCACCTAGACAGGTCTGAAAGAGTTTTGTCCTCTAATTTCATTAGGAATGTGGGGTGGAGGTGGAGATCATTAGCAAGGAAGGCCCAAAACAAAGGCCCAAAAGATGGAGCAGCTTCTTCAATAAACTATCTCTTATCTTGTTGGGCGTAACACCTCTGGGGTAGAATGGTGCAGGAAGGGGCAGAGATTGCCTCAACACTACAAAGGGACTATATGTCTCTCACCCTAGACTAGTCCACTACACACAAATGACCTAAGGGGTGCTTTGAAGAAGACTTGCAATTCACACTGTTGTCAGGGCACTCTTCAACCTTCATTTTAAGTACAACTCCAGTGGAGAAAAACAAAACCGATTCCTGGGTTGCCACAGCCCACATGCTTGGAAGAAAGAACCCTTTGACAGTAGACTAGCAGACCACTTACATCACAGTGGAGAGCCAAATAGGCAGCTCTACCTGGCAGGCAACAAGTAAAAATACTTGTACTACCACTATAATCTGTTGCTGTCACCACAGTCCCTTCTCCACAGCCCAATGAGCTGATGGTAGTCATACTCAAACAAGGATGGTACATATGAGGTGAACCTATGAGGTGAACCTCCAGACCACTGAGCTCATCTCCGAGTCACATTGTGTGTCACAGTGGGCTTCAGCCACAAGTATGATAGCCTTGTGTGATGAGAACAAAAACCCCCAAAAGTCAGGGACCTGCTTTGGAAAATACACTGTGTGCACACTCTTCAGATCTGCGTAGAGGATCTTTTTTATCCCAAGTACCTATCTTCCCAATATCATAAAAATAAATATTTTGGCTGCAGTATTTTGTAGGACAATATTTTTTTGCTCGATATTCTGACATACAACCAGTTGGTAGAGATATTTTTAAAGTAGGATGTTCGTTTCTTTGTGACTGGTGTTATATTTTTTTTAAATAAATGGCCATATTATCAAGAAAGGTCGAACATTATCGCCGCTTTTATCGGCAGGAAACTGTCGCTAAAGCGGCGATAATAGGTTTGATAACATGCCCTTGTGAATTCCCATAGAAGCCCAGGTTCTAGTGTTAACCTGGGCTTCTATGGGAATTCACAAGGGCATATTATCAAGCCCATTATTGCCGCTTTAGCGGCAGTTTCCTGCCGATAAAAGCGGCGATAATCTATCGACCTTTCTTGATAATAGGGCTCAAGGTTCGGCTGCAGAGGGCAGTTTCTCTCTGAAAGCTGCATGTTCTGTGTTGGAGGTATGTTTTGCTGTCTGATCTGTGCTCTGCTGTGGGATGTGTTAGTTGTTATTTTGTGAAGAAAGCATGTTCTAGTATAGGTTTGTTGTGCTCTAGGAAGAATATTTTGCAAAAGGATTGCTCTTGCTTTTACTATATCTTTTGGAATAATGTGCCTTATTTGAAGTCTTGGATAATATGTCTTCTGATTAGCAGCCATGTTGTGGTGTGGGATGTCTGTTCTTCTGTGGCAGGCGTGTTCTGCTGCAGTGTGTGTGTATCATCGTAAAAGGTGTGATGTAGTGAATTATGTTAGTTCTCATTCAGCACGTGTGTTCTGGTGCAGGATGTGTAATGGGTATTTTGGTGTAGGAATTGTGTTATGGTGCTGGATTTATGTTCAGATGTGGCATAGTTATTCCTTTTCAGATATTTGTTAAGGGTGTAGGAGAGGTGCTCTGAAGTAGGAGTGCTTTCTCTTGTCAGGCTGTCTTTTTTTTATTCAAGTGGTGCGATATTTAGTCATGAATATGCTGCATAGCAAGAGTAATCGGGTGTGGAAGATAAGTTCTGTTGTAGAAGGATGTTAATGTAAAGTATGATTTGTAGTACAGGATGTATTGATTGCATGTCCCAATGCAGACAGTGTATTGCATATCTGCTTTCTCCTGCAGGATGTGTTTTAGTATTGGTGCACTTTGCTTGCTGGTACAGGCGTACAACGTAGGGAGATCTGATAAAGGATGTGTGTTTTAAAGAAGGCTGTTGTGCTGGTTGTGTAAGATACGCGTTATTTTGTAGCCAGAGGTGGTTTACCATTCAACACATTTCTAATGGACTGGGCAAAGAGCCTTTACTTCGTGGGTGCCTTCCAAGATCATTTCAAATCCCTGCGACTTTAGACAAATGTCTTAATTTGTAAATCTACCAGCTACCAACCTATAAACTCAAAAGCACAGAAGAGGTGAAATGTCGAGTGTATTTTAAACACTATCTACTTTTAGGTCCATCATTCATATAGGTCTGAAAATATGAAGTTCACATAAATTACATTATAGCTTTTTTGGGAAATGCTACTTTGTGCTGTTGGTATCATAGACTGGCCATAAAACAGGGACTAGGTAAGCATACAAATGTAAATGAGACATAGTGAGCTGCGAAGGATGAAAAACATGAAGTCAATTACCCCAAGAAATTAAGTCAAGGGAGAAGCAAAGTAAGGCTGCCTTTTATTTTCCCTATACCTTTTCCTGCTATGTTGAGACCATTGCTTAAGTTAAAGGTCACAAAAAACATATTCTCGGAGCCCGAAGGAGTCAAGAAAACTGGTATGGGTATTATCTCATTTAGGCTCCCTAGAGGCTTTTTTTTAGTTAATCTATTGTATACCTATTCCATTTATCAATTTATAAATTAGCACCAAGTTACTGTGCCATATATAACAGGTTTTTGCATAGCGACATGACCTTCTCCCCTTCATTACTCAGTTTTTAAAAAACACAGTACTGTATGAGATTCGGAGACAAATGAATGTGATATAAATTAGGTCATACCTATATCTGCATGCCTGTGGTTGCTATATATATATATATATAATTTTTCTCCTCCCTTTCTTGTTAAAATGAATGTAATATTGTATGGTGTTTTCTAGCTTTTATTCTTATGTATGTTCTGTGATGCTTGTGTTCCACCTACGCAGAAAAGGTTTTCACAGTCATTGGGCCCTACTGACAATAGTGCATATTTACATCTTACTCTTTACTCAGACGTAGCTGTGACATGCGCATGAATTCCCAGGAGAAAGAAAGGCCCTTAAATCAATATTTTTCTGTGAATAAGCATGTTATACGCCTGGAAAAGTATGCATAAACTTCATCTACGCCATCTGGAGTAATGCAGAACGACACACATAAAGGGGGATATTCTCAAGGACAGGCGATACTTAAAGCAAACGCCAGTTAGCAGCAGTTTTTTTCTATCGTCGCCTAACCCTGAAAACTATCGCCATGTTAGTGATGTATTACCAAGTCGTCGCTACATGGCGATAGTATCAGGGAAGGACGGTGAAAACTGCTGCTAACATCAGCACGAAGGCGATAGGAAATCCGGCGTCAGCGGCGGAAAATTACAGATAGGCCCAATAGCGGCAAAAAAACTCACGTTAGTCAGCCTAACGTGAGTTTTTTTGTCTCTAATGTAAAAAATAGCCTATCATTCAACCTCCATTATAAAGTAGGCATAAAACCAATAAACTGCAGAATGGAGTAGCCAGGAACAAGTGCAGCACACATCAACAGCCCCCTCAAGCCACCCAACATCCAGGATGACCAGGATTAGAGCCATGATACCTCGCTGGACCTGTGCCTGGAGCCTGGTTGCCTCTCTGGACCTGCGTCTGGAGCCTGGATGCCTCTCTGGACCTGCGTCTGGAGCCTGGATGCCTCTCTGGACCTGCGTTTGGAGCCTGGATGCCTCTCTGGACCTGCGTCTGGAGCCTGGATGCCTCTCTGGACCTGCATCTGGAGCCTGGAGTGGGATGTGGAGGAGCTGTGGAGTCGAAGAGCTGTGGCGGTAGACATTGAAGCGCAACGATCCCTGTACCTGGTGGTGAAGTCTGGCAGGTCGCATAGAAACTAATCGCTGACCTGTCTGAGAAGACCGCCTTGCGCACCTTGGAGCTGTCATTAGTAGAGGCGCTCCTTCGCCCCAACGTAGGGAGGTCTACATCGCATACTATGATCCACCACTACACCGGGGTGCACGGAGGGGATTACCAATGGTGGGTGACGCCTCTCTGCATCACATGATGGATGATGTTGGGCTGGCCGGACGCTGTGGAACGTGAGGACCCTGAGCTGCGCCAAACTTGTGTGGCGTGAGCGCTGCAACTTCATGCCTAAGAGGGCCCTGCTGCATCAACTGCATCGGGGAGTTCACCAGCGGATTTGGCGGCGACTGCTGTACCCAGGCTTGCGAAATCCCTCCTGGCTGAGGGTCCTGCTGGCTGAGTCACAGATTTGGAGTGAGTGCAGAGGATTGCACCACGGTGTCAATGTCCAGGTAAGGTGAAGGTGGGACGCATAGCGCAGGACTCCTGGGGGTCGAGTCCCCCAGGTCTAGCACATGTAGATGACGCACCCCCAGTATCGGCTTATCCGCTATGGCGGAAGTGCGTCGCCCCACTGCTTCCAAGCAATGCAGAGGAGGAACAATTATCACATGATGATAACTTACTGAAGTAACCATGCTATGTTTTCCTTGCGGGCGGGAGGGTGGGTAGGACTGCTCCAAGCATGGGGTAAGGCATGGGCCGATTTGCATGCCCACTCAAGTGCGCAATGATTGTTTGGTCAGCCCACTCACACCGCCCAAAGCAGTCATGCACACTTCCCTGTTTGTAATGCAGACTGCATTACAGCCTGCATGGAGAACATGCCCACCCCTCCAGCCCCTGGCTGCATGGCTTGTCCTGTTGCCAAATACCAATCCCACCGCTGCATTGCAGCGTTGCGATGGGCTCAGGGGAGGGAGCCTGGCTGCCTACATCCTGTTCCTGGAAGCAGACACAGGAGAGAAGGAGCAACAAAGTCACGTGACCCGGCTTCGAGGTAAGACTTCCAATTTTAAAAATATTTACAACACCCGCTCTCACACACATCCCAGCGTCAATGCCCCATCCAGTGTTCTTTCCAGCATTTACCGCCTCACAGTTGTACAGGACCCTCAGCAGTTCTCAATGGAGGCCGCTGTGCGCACATGCACAGCGGGTGTACCACCTGTGTGCCAAAGGCACATACTTGGTTGCGACACATGCCATAACATTGCATTCCATTCCCATGCATACTAATACTAGGCACATTGCAACAGTAGAGTAGATGTTGCATAGCGGAGACATCAATATCACTATTCCCACATTGGTGAGTCCAACCCAGAACTAACCTTTGCACCCCAAATCTATCCGAACCCTGGAATTCCTTTTTGAGTTCCCATAACGAACCCAAAAATCAAATTTGACCCACATGCACACCCCAAATCCAATATTATACTCTAAAACACATCCCAACTTCCTCATCTTACCCCAAAACACACCCCAAATCCCATATCTTACCCCAAAACACACTCCAAATCCCATATCCTACCCCAAAACACACCCCAAATTCCATATTTTACCCCAACACACATCCCAAATTCCATATTTTACCCCAACACAAACCCCAATTTTCATATTTTACATCCAAAACCCATACCCACCCAAAAAACTTTAAATTACCCCATTACGGACCTCACAATATGGTGTAATCAAATGTGATGTAAAGGCACCTTCGTTGCAGGAGGTGCGTAGTTAATGATGCACTACCTGTGTTGTACTGGACGTCTCCCATGCTAAAGACAACCCATAGGCTAGCCCATTTGCCTCCGTTTGCCCCTGGACTGCGCTCAGCACCAAAGAGCCTTCCTCTTGGTCACTCCACCGCTATGAAGCCGACACCCTCCTCGCCATCAACCCTGGACGCCACCTCGCCTGCCAGGAACAACCTCTGCTCCGGAACGGACATCGCCATCACCATCACTGAGGGATGAAGTATCACCTCAAGGAGCACCCGACCCTCAAGCAGAAGGCATTGCCATCAACTACAGGAGCACACTCCAACTGATTACGCACTCTAATGATCCAAGGCTGACTATGGAACACCTCGAATTCCGGATCCTGACCAACCCCAAAACCATCCTCTGTGGCACACTCATCTGCAGGCCCCATGGGCCATGGACCCCCATTCTCCGATACCATTGTAGACCTCATTGCACACCAGGCTCCACCATCCACCGACGACATCCTACTCGGCGGACTCAAGTTCCACCTGGACAACCCCAGTGACCAGAACAACACCCTCTCCTGGGGAAGCTCAACAACATCAGAATCAAGCAGCTACTCACCGCTGCAAGCAACATAGCAGGACACACGGTCAAGCATGTCTCCTCTGCCAGCTGGACATTCAACTACAGCCACACCACAGGAATCTCCTGGACCAACAATCACTGTATACATCATGTCTGCACCATGCCCACAATACACCACCACCTTCATCGCACACATCGTAGGTGGACAAGGCCACCGAAGTACGTCTCGTCAACTCCCTCAGCACCACCACTAAGCCTATGGACGATGACACCGCAGCGCCCAAGCGCAAATGATGAATATCCAACTGCGCAGACACCCGGGCACCCCTCATGAATGGCACTGCATCACTACCTTATGTCTGCCTGATTCCAGACATATCTGTCATTACTTGCATCATGGAGCTCTGTCCAGTGAATACAGCACAATTGTGGTGTCGCAAGAAGGGGGTAGTGAAAAGTGTTGCAACACTGTCTTGTTGCAGCGCTGACACCCTTTTCATGAGTGTGGCCCAGGAATGCGCACTATCTCATTGATGGTGCACAGTCCTGCCCTGTAATTTTGTAGCAGGGAAGCACAGCAACATTGCTCGCAGTGAGGTCCATCAACAAAACCTGCTGAAATGAGGCCCCAATGGTTATCTCCATTTTAAGACCAGAGATGTTCTGGTATTAAAAACTGCCTCTAGTTGCAGTTAGGGCCATTTTTTGTGATCCTCTGGACTTAAGCAATCCCCTTGTAAATATGGAGAGGTTGGGATAATGGCAGATGTTGCATGGGAACACCTCCCTTGCATGTCATTAGCGATAAATATCGCTAACAGAAGTCGCGATCTTTTAAATGGAAATTTTTGCCAAAAAGCTGCGGCTAATGGCTGTTAGCGACAGCTTGGTAATACGTCGATAATAATATCGCTGCATTAGCGGCAGTAAAGTGCAGCTAGCGAGGCAATAAGTCTTTGAGAATATGCCCCTAAATGCTTTGTGAGAACAGCACGAACCAGTGCTATTATGCCACAAAATAAAAAGGAAATTCTTCTACCAGTGGTATTTTCTTGGAGAAGGGAGTGGCGGGGGGTGAGGGGTGGGAGCGAGGACTTCAACATTAAATCTTTTGAAGGATATTTTTACATAATGTTTTGTAATCATCATGAGTTTCACAAAGCTTGAAAAATATTGACAAAAATCGTGAAATTTGCAAAGGAAATCCTTGGCAACTTTACACACTCCTATTTTGTTCACTTGGAAGTTCCCCGAGGATTCAGCATGAGCAGAATTTGTAAAAGTACTAATCCCCGGAAAACTAGAAGCACCAGCTTGTCATGCTTGATGTATAGTTTTATGAGAGCTTATATATAACTCTGTACGTGTTATGACAAATATCTTTCCTGCCTTTTGGGGGCAGTAAATAAAACAAGCCTCTAAATGTTGTTTTTTTCAGCATTTACTGTCACAGACAAGCAGGATGCAACCATGTCTCCCTCTCCGTTCTTGCTCCACCCTTTCTTCAAGGGCCCATCCAGTGAATGACATCACAATGTGTCTCAACTGCTAAGCAGATATGGCAAACAAAGAAACCTTTTAGAATGTGTATTTGTGGTGATTGTTAGTGATGCAGGATTGGGTGTAGAGAATGTCTCCTGATGCAGCTATTTACTGGCCTGTGAGTGTTGCAGAATTTAGGGCCTGATCACCATGCCGGTAAGACTTCCATTTGACCGGCACCATGGTGGAAGCATGACCACCCGACTATAAGTCAACGGTCCCGCTGCTCCGATTACGATGCAACCACCTTCAAGGCGGTCCCAGTGTGTATACTTTGCATTGTGGCATGTGCAATGGGCTGCAGCACATGCCGCAGTACAAAATATACACATTTTAAATATTCCTGCACTATGTGGCAGGCCCCGTGCAATGCCTGCGACATGGGGCAGGGATGTTTAGGGGGGCACAGGGCCCCTAGCGGAGGGCCAGGGGGAAAGAGGGCCCTGCTAGGGGTCCCCAAAGTCTCTGTCCACCTGCCTTTTCACGCAGGTGAACCGCCATGAAAGGGCCAGTGGAAAGGGACATCCTAATTACTAATGGGGTGCCTAAGCAGGCACCGCTCCCATTGTAGAGACTAAGGGGTCCATTAGGATGGCGGGCGGATTGCCACCGCCAGCCTGGCGGGGGCAATCCGCCCGCCATCCTTCCCTGTAATCCCCCCCGCCATATTACGATGGCGGAGGGGACCGGAGCGGTGGGAAACACCGCCCGCCTGTTTTCCGCCCTGGTCGCCTTGCGGCCGGGGCGGAAAAGGGATAACATGGTGGCGGTGTCTATCAGACACCGCCAGCCATATTATAATGGTCATTTTTCAATGCCGCCACGGAAAGGCAGGCGGAATTCACTCTGGGGGCCCCCTGCGGGCCCCCAGAGTGAAGCACATTAGGGGGGTGCCTGCCGCTTTCATTATGCAAATGCTGCTTTGTATTTTCAGCATTGTGGCGGGCAGTGCAGAGAGCACCGCTCGCCACAATGCCGAAAATAAAGGATGTGCCCGCCACTGTGGCGGGCACATCCTAATGGCACCCCCGGGACCCCCGCCCTTAAGGCGGGCGGTCCCGTTTTCCGATAGGGTGGCGGGCGGGAACAGCCCGCCCGCCATCCTAATGTGCCCCTAGGAGTCCAACTGCGCACAGACGGGATCCTTAATCCTGTCGGACGTGGCCGTCTCTCCCCCGCCAGCCGAGATCTGACCGCCTGCATCCTAATGTGGCGGTTGGATCCAATGGACTGGATGGCGGTAGGATCACCACCTTTGAGCTGATGGTGGCAGCCCCATCGCCATCATAATCAGGCCCTCTGTCACCAAGAGAAATGACCAGGGTAAGTCAATCTTGCCTTCCCTCAAACAGGTCAACTGACTCCAGGTCGGCTAAAGTGTTAAGTTCAAAATCCTGTACATGGTTTGGTAAACTGACAAAATATCTAATATCAGGCTACAAAAACATTGAGTCAAAATATCGACCCCAAAATAATTGATTTCCTATGCTTGTAATGTTAATGACAAAAAATATCAAAACATGTATATGGCTGTCACTAATACCATTGGCAAAAATATTGTTTATATATATATATATATATACATATGAACATAAATAAAAGAAATTAAATATATTAAAAAGTAGCACGTATTTAATTAATTTAAAATGTAACTATTATACTTATTAAAAAAATTAAGCACACATACATATATAAATATATACATTTATTTACATATATTTCATTTGAAGCAAACAATTTTAATTTATATCATGATGTACTATTTTTATTGATATATATACGCACAGTGGTTAACTTAAAATAAATAGAAACGATTTTAAATAACATTAAATAACAAAAAATTGAATTATTTAAATAGAAAAATTATATATAGAATTTATTTTTAAATAAACAAATTATATATATATTCAATGTTTTATTACATATTATATATCAATACAAATATTATTATTATAATTAAAATACCAAACTATGGGGCTCACTGCGATGGTGGTTGGAAGAGTGTCCGACTCCCATTGCTGAGGGCAGGGGACCGCCCGACAAGACATCAGTGGCGGGCAAGCAGGCTGAAAAGTGCTCCATAACACTGCAGCTTCTGCTGGGGCCCTGGAAAAAGGTCTCAGCATAAGTCGCAGTGTTATTGAGCACTTTGTGTTCATTCATGCACGCTGTGCCAGGTACCACTTTGTGCCTCGACACGGTGCATGAATGTGCGTGGGAGCACTACATGTGCCCCCAGGGCAACATTAGTGTTGCCCAATGGTGGACAGGGGTCTTGCTTGGGGCCTCAAAAGTCACTTCCTGGCTACCTTTTCATGGCAGTGGGCAGCCTGAGAAGGCACCGCCTCCATTCAGGATCACGGTTCTGACTGCCGTCCCGTCGGGATCAGAAGATCCTGTTGTAGGCTGCGGTCCATCCCACGACAGTCAAGGGTCTGACAGCCTTCATCGTAATGAGGTGGCTGGCCCGAAGACCTGTCAGTGGCAGTCCCACTGGCATTGTAATTATGACCTATATTCCCAAAACGATAACAACAAATAACTAGAATGTTATTTAGAATTAAAAAGCACAATTACACGTAACATCATAAAAACATAATTTTTTAAAAATATTTTACTATTTTTAAATGTGTTATTACTTAAGTAACTTTTAAGCCTATACGTATATAAACTATACAACACACACCTAAAATATATTTTCTAAATTATACTATTTACACATGTTACATAATTAATTATTGTGTAAAATATTAATATTAATTACCTAATACTAAAATAATTATATTTAATTACCTTCCCACCCTTATAATTTACAAACCTGCACCTAATATTTATATAAAAAAGTGTTAATTACATAATTTACATAATTAATTATCAATTAAACAATTAATAATAATGACATATTACCAAATTAATTAACTCCCCACCATTTACCCCTACAAATACAATAACTCACACCTAATATATAACACAAACGATATCTTAATTGCACAGTTTACATAGTTGATTATCAAATAAATAAATAAATACATTTATCATTAAATAAAATATTTAATAATTAATTTCCAGCACACCCTTTACCCCTACAAAAACAACAAACTACATCAAATAAAACAATTACAAATAAATGTTTTTCATTACTTACATAATTGATTATCAATTACATATTTAATTATAATAATAAATAGTTATTAATTAATTATAATTAACTTACTTCCCACCCTATATCCCAACAAAATCCACAACCCACATTTAAAACTTAAATTAAAAAAAATGGAATTGTACAATTAGCATAATTATCTATTAAAGAATAAATATTAATTTATAACTAATTAATAATTAATTATAATTCATTTACTTCCTACCCTGTACCCCTATAAACCCCACAACCCACTTTGGCACAGAAAATGACAAAAATAATTAAATTACATTTAAAAACTACAAAATATTTACAAACTATAATAAAAATTATTAACAATATTTATACAAACAATTTATAACATACTCCATTAAAAGATATAATAAAATACATAAAAAGAATAAAAAACATTTTTTGAAATAGACACTTTCTATATTTTTAATATAAAAATGATTTACCTTAAAATCTCATCAACTATATTCTTGCAGGGAGTGTTTCTGTAGACGATACTTCCAACTCAATATTTATGTAGGTCAATATAAAATTTCAATGTTTAGTCTGATTATCACTGGGTTCATTAAGCCAACCATTTTGTAACTATCACCTTAAAGAGAATGTGCTATATTGCAGCAAACTGGACCGCTTTGGTTGCATGCTGTGCTATGCCTGGTCTGACCTTAAGAACCACATATAAGGATGCTTCCACAACAAACAACAGAAGCAGGATGTTGTTAGAATACACACAAACACAGAGGTGACAGGTCTTCATATTATACGGGTGAGTATACACAAAATGGCATGTGTGGCTTGGAGAGAGGGCGCTGGGGCTAAAAAAAGGGCACTTTCTTGGTATTTATATTGTTTTCACGTACATCCCTCTTTTGAATCGAAGGAATTGAGAGTGTAAACGAGATCCAACTGTCATCTGCAATTTTCTCGGCAAAGGACGGCTGCAGCAACATTGACAATATGTCTGCCAATGGCATTAACAGGGGCACCTTGAGCAGGGTTCTCGTTTCTACATTGGATGTTCCCTAACAGCTGCACATGTAGCCAAATTCCACTCAAGAGAGCCCCCAAGGAGGTTTTTTCCAGAACTTCAGCTAGGCTGGGCAACTTCAGGTGTGATATTGGTGCCAAAGTCAGGTGGCAAGCATACTCTCTCAGCACAAGTGCACTCAGTTGGGTGGACTTTGATACGTCAGCCAGGAATCACTTACGGTTAGGTTTAGTTTCAGCTGTCAGAAACTTTACACACTGGATTACAGACATACAGATCAGCTGCTGTTTCTGAAGCTACCAAAGGACGAAAAGGATTTTTTGCCAGGTTTTTCTCACAAGAAATGACCCTCTTGGTCAACCAAACTTCATGAGATGTGGTGTGGTGGACAGGGAATTTTCTGCATTTATTATGCATTCTTGAAGGTCCGAGTTTGGAACTGAAGAAATGCCAGAACCTGTTCCCTTTCAGATAAAAGGGAAATCTATTTCCATTAATTATATCCAAAGGCCGAGTCTGTCTCCTTTTTCTGACTTTTCATTAAAAAAGGGCTTCTCACTAACTATTTTTTGTCATTAATTCTCTCTAATCTTATGAATTGTATGGCATCTAGGACAAGCATCACATTGGTCATGTTATGTAACACCAAATAAAACACAATATGTAAATGTGAAGCATAAATAAATAACGAAATGTGTTACAGCCAAGGGGCAGCCTATCATTATGATTCCTGCACAGTAGTGGGTAAGGAGGAGGCAGGGGTAGTGAGTGGTACATGTATGCTGCTCCTGAGGCTGGCTACTGGCTTCACGGGTAAACACAGTGGTACATTTTGGGCCAACTCTGGCTCATGTTACATGTGAATGGCCCTGAAAGTGTGGCAGCTTCTGCTCCAATGACAAAGCTCATCATTTGTGGTACCTGTCCGGGTTCTGTGTGCAGACGTGCATCTGTAAGAGGATCCGCTGTGTGAAAGTCTTAAAGCACTGCCCACATTTCCAGAGATGCCAGTCACTGAACTCAGAATTGAGTTGGCTTGTTGATGTGGGACTTGCAAGAACCCTCTGGTTTTTCACGTTGATCTGGTTGTAGCCTGTCTCGATGGAACCGGACTTGTCCAGAAGAGAAAAACTTCGAGAGCATGGAGTCTGTGGGAAAACGATGGAACGCTGCAATGCAGTTGAGGGTATTTTTCCAGCTTTGCTGAATGGCTGAAGAGTATCTTGTCTTGACATGGCTTCCATGACAGGCGAGGGAACGTTCACTGAAAGACAGAAGAGGGATATTGGGTCACTATTACATGCTTGTCTGTGACACACACTCCTAAAAACAGCTAAGAGGTACAAGGAGCTAACAATTATTTATATTCAAAAGGAAAATGCATCATCACCCTAACCACATTTACTTATTTTCATGGACCACACACCCTCATTTAGATCAAAAGTGCTGTGGGACCACAGAGTATGTAAATCTTACTTATTTATGCAACACTGTAACAAGTCACACTGCCCATAAATCTGTTGCTCGCTGTAATAAAATGGATCGGTGAAATAGAAATCCATTAAAAGAGTTAAAGCGCGATCAAGAAGAGGCAATCCATGGTGTCACCGTATAGATTTTCTTGCAATCTATTATGTGTGGCTCTCCCTTGACCTGCTTAAGAAACCAATTTTTTTCTTTGTGGCAAAAATACTGTAATATTGAGCTTTTTACTGGTGCAGACAATACTAGCAAGGTCTGTGTTTCAATAAAATGTCTCTTTCCCTGTGACGTCTGCATCACAAAGCAAAACCTATTGAAGCAAAAAATAATATTAACCAAAAAGAAATTGATATCTGCAAAGCCTAATACACTTTGTGACACACTTTTCCTTTCACTGATTCAAATTAGTTCCAAATGGTAGCTGGGTAGAAACAGTGTCAATGTGCTGTTGTTGCCCAAACTATGAGAAGGGAGTTCAATCAATCAATCAATCAGCATTTATAGACCACGGCTACTCACCTATAAGGGTATCCATGTGCTGCGGTCTCGCTGAGCTCAGTGAAAAAGCCATGTCTGGAGTCCTTTTGTAAATTCCATGAGATGTTCGAAGAGGAAGGTAATTCCAAGCATTGGCAACGAGGTAGGAGAAGGAAGGGCCTCCACTGTGGCTTCGAGGATGTGGGGAGTGTGTGCGAGGGTGAAGGAGGCCGAGCGCAGGTATCTTGAAAGTTGGTGGAAATTCAGGCAGTGGTTGATGTATGCTGATCCTTGGTCGTGACTGGCTTTGTAGGTGTGTGTCAGTATCTTGAATTGACATCTTTTCTGGGCGGGGAGCCTGTGGAAGTGGAGGGTGATGTGGGTCTGCTTGGGGAGGTGGAGTATAAGTCTGGCAGCTGAGTTCTCTATCTTCTGGAGTCTCTTCAGGAGTTGGGTGGTGATGTGCCAGTGTACAGCGCACTTCCATAGTCCAGTCGGCTGGTGAGTGTTTCCCTTGTGCTGATAGGGATCCATCTGAAGCTCTTCCGGAGCATGAAAAGGGTGTGGAAGCAGGCGGATGAGACTGTGTTGATCTGGTGTTTCATGGTGAGTTTGCTGTCCAGGATGATGCCAAGGCTGTGGGCATGGCTGTGGGCATGGCCTATCAATGGTGGTGTAGGTCCAAGTTCCGCAGGCCACCAGGTGTCATCCCACGGGAGGTGTTGCTCCCAAAAATCAGCACTTCCATCTTGTTTGTGGTCACCTTAAAGCAATTGTTCTTCATCCAGTCGGCAACACTTGTCATGGAATTGTGGAAGTTGGTTCTTGTGGTGGAGGTGTCTTCCATGAGCGAGAGGATGAGCTGGGTGTAATCTGCATAGTATATAATCTTGAGGCCATTGGTATTGACAATGTCAGCCAGGAGTGTCAGTTAGGTGTTGATCAGAGTCGGGTTGAGGGATGAATCCTGAGGGTCGCTACTGATGATCATCTTGGGCTCCGAGGTTAAGGCTGGTAGCCAGATTTTCTGGGTGCGTCCTGATGAGGGTGTGCTGAGATACAGTATTGAACACCACTGAGAGAATTAGGAAGATCTGGGCCACTGTTTCACCCCGATCAAGGAGGGTTCTAATGTCGTAGGTGGCAGCGATCTGGGTGGTCTCGGTACTGTGGTTGGCGCGGAAGCAGTACTTTGAGTTATCCAGCAGGTTGTTTCTCTCCAGGTGTTCGGTGAACTGGTGATTGATGGTCTTCTCGAGGACTTTGGCAGGGAAAGGGAGCAGAGAGATGGGGACGCCGTTCTTGAGTTCGCTGGGGTCAGTGGAGAGTTTCTTGAGGAGGCCTGACCTCTGTGTTTTTCCGTCCATCGAGGAAGGCAGCTGTATTGATGGATGTGTCAAGGATGAATGTGAGTACCACAATGATTACTTTGCTCCAGAGTTTGAGGTTCCATCCATTGGAGAAGGTGGCTGTGGTGATAGATCTGTCGAGGATGGAGGTGAGTGCCACACTGATTTCTTTGCTCAAGAGTTTGAAGAGATGGAGGGGGCACTGGTCCGTGGGTGCTCCTGAGTGAATGGAGTTCATGATGGCTGTGAAGTTCTGTGTGGTGAGCTGTTCCCATGCGGTGAGTGGATGGGTGGCATCCAATGATGTGAGGAGGTTGTGGAGGGCGGTGGGTTGGAGTCGAAGTTAATATAGCTGGTGGATCTTGTTCTGGAAGTAGTTCACCAATGTGTTGTAGAGTTCCTGGGAAGGAGGGATCGAGTTCTCGTGGCTGACAGGCAGGAGAACTCTCTGACTAAGCTGAAGAGTTCCTTGATGTGGTTGATTATTGCTTCGATGCGGTCTGCTGTGGTGTCTCTTTTCGTGTCCTTGAGGCTTTGGAGGTAATTATTGAGGGCTAATTAGAAGGTGGCTTGGTCTGTAGGGTCTCTGCTGGTGCGCTATCTTCTTTCCAGTTGTTTGCATTTATGTTTAAGGGTCCTGAGTTCTGGTGTATACCAGTTGGCTTGTTTGGTTGCTCTACTGGGATAGACTGGCTTAATAGGGGCGACTCTGTCGACGCGTTTGGTGATCCAGGCTAAGACGTTCTGGTTGGCTTGTTCCAGGTTGGTTGCATCATCGGGCTGGGTGGTGTTGAAGAGGAAGGCCCAATAGCTCTCAGTCACTTTTTTCCAACTGCAGTGGGAGGAGCAAGGGGGCCTGGTGGTGGTGGCCGGAGATCCTTCATTGATTAATTGGATTATGGCGTGGTCAGTACAGGTGAGTTCGGTGACATGACTGTACTTGGCTATGTCACTGGCAGTGAAGCTTGGTCCAGCATGTGTCCTGCGCTGTGATTGAGGTTGGTGACCAGCTGGGTGAGGCCAATATTGCTCATGCTTTCCAGGAGGTTGGTAGAGTTAGCGTCTTTGGGGTCATCGCGGTGGAAGTTGAGGTCATCAAAGAAGATGTAGTGTTTGGAGTCGATTGCTAGGGGGGTGATACATTCTGGGACGACATTGTAGAAGCTGGGATGTGGTTTGCAATCATCAGGTAACACATATCTACATGATATCTGAACTAATTGTTACCTTCTTGGACAGCCTCATAACGGAAGATGGTAGGTGATTGTGGGAACCAAACTAGTCTCTGAACCTTCTGTCGGCTGCGATTTAGAAAGCATTTAAGTTAATTTGGAGGAGGAACACAAGGGAGAAAACCATAGAATTTCTGTAATCAAAGCAGGCAGAATTAGGGTTTCCCAGTTTCGAAAATGCTCAATTGTCCACAAAATCTTATAAAGGACTGGACATTTCTGAAGAACAATAAAAGACACACATGGTCAAATTCTCACATTCTCAAAGGTGATAATAAATTAATTATAACCATGTATGCCCACATTCCAGTTCAAGGAGAGACATGTTTCATGAGGCTAAATCATGAACTCTCATGATGAATTATTTATCAATTTGTTGTATGCTGCTTGTAAAGCACACTAATACTAAGAGGGTTTCCTGGCAGTATCCTCTACAAACGTAAAGCCATCAGCAGGTATAGAGATGTAGGACACAATGGTGTAGAGGAAATAATCATGCCTTATATTTTTCCTGATTTAAGCAATTCCAATCTAATACCTAAAGATACATTCCACTACATACCCATATATGGTAATATTACATTGCTTATCCAATCTTTCTTGTCCTGTAAAAACATAGAACCTGAAGCAGTTCATTCTTGGCTGAAGGAAGATTCCTTCTGAGCTTTCACTTGAGTAATTTAGAGGAGTTCCCAACCGTGTGCACATCTTTGAAAGTAATCCCTAGCTCAGGGGAAAGCAAAAGAAATTACTTTACCAAAGACACAGCAGAAACAAATTTGAAGGCATTCGAAATGCATTTTACGAAAGATTCTGAATATTCTGGACTTGTTGATGAGGCCAAGATACTACGAGTTCCCATAATCTAGGTGAGTAATAAAGATAGTAGTGATTGCCTTTTGAGGGAAGCACAGCAGATTTTTCCTAAGCAACATAGGCTGAAAAAAATGGTGGATGTAAGAGACGAACTCTGGGGAGCAAGGGAAAGGCATATTTATGCCCATGGCCGCTTACAAAGTGAACTGCCCTTGGACAAATTTACAGTTCCTATGACCAAAAATCAGAGAACCAAGTGTTCTTCTGTTTACAATCTAGCATTACTTCTAATGTAATATGGTGAATTGACTCCCTTCAATGCAATTGTGCTATTTACTAGTCTACCCGCCAAGTGGAGTTGGTGTGATCCAAGTATAAGTTAAACAAGACATCTCACACTGGAATCTGACTGGCCAATGGCTACACACAGCCATAAAAAAGGCTGGTAAAAAGTGCTGACCTTTGTCTGCATGCAGTACATTCTGCACCTATGAGGAGGAGAATGGATGGAGGTGTTTTTCCTTACAATTGTCCTTGACAAAAGACTTACACATTGTATGATGTTATTCATACTGATGATCTGGAGCTTCTTCAAGCTAATGGTTGACAGAGTCAAATGCGGCCAACACATCCATTAGAACCAGGGCACTGATGCCAGCCACCAATTATTGGTACAGAATGGAAACAGATTAGTTTTCCTGATGTGGGTGGAAAGCCACTTGGTGATCATGGAGAATATCTTTCTCCAGAGGGTATATTAGTATTTGTTAACCTACATAGCATTCCAAAATGTTTGATACAACAAGAACAAAATAAATAATCTGAAAACTGGCAAAAATAGTAGGATTTAAAGTATATTTTTCAACAAAGAGATAACAGAGGCATGTTTAAGACTTCCAGGAACTAAACAAGATTCATAGAAAACATTGAAGATGGTCATAACATAAGGGCCAATTGTAGTTATAGAAGGACTTCATAAGCTCGCTGACTTGTCAGTGGGTGAGGTAGGGAGCACTTTCCAAACCCTCCTCTATACATCATCAACCAGAAACTCAGGGGCGTAACACAAGCCCACGCATCCCCCGCAGTGCGGGGAGGCCCTGAGCTGCAGGGGGCCCCCTCAGCACTGTACTCACGCCGGAGCGCTCCAGATTAAATACGGATGGGGGCCCCTCTGTGTACCTTGCAGGGGGCCCCCTTCAACTTTTGTAACGCCACTGCAGAAACTTGCTTACAGAGATTGGAGAAGATAGAGAAAAGCTAGTGCTATGTGAATGGCCCTTTGTTGGGGTGAGTTGGTTGGGTCTGTAAAGAGTTAAACAAAGAAACATGTAGCTTTATCTCTGACATAGAATGCAGTTGCAACTGTTTGACCTCATGCATTGGCAGGATGAGACTGATACAAGTCACTGCACTACTTGAATAGCGCCGATGGCTCCTCACATTGCACTGGGAGAACGATTTGAAGCAGTAAAGTTCTAAGCACAAAGAAGTTGGAGAAGAGAGTCGGTGAAGTACATGCAGTGTGGTGCATTACACCTGACTGAGAATGACAGTGACATTTTACAAAAAAATATTGTGCTAACAAGTGCACAGCTTTAAGAAATTAAATGTGCCTTCTCCTCCAGGCAATGAACACAGCTGTAATAAAATTTCCTGTATTGGTATTAACGGATAGCAAAATGTGTAAATGATTTCTATTCTTGTCACTTCGAAAGCTCCTTTATTAAGCTCAATCATCCTAATCCTTGAAGCAATAAAGGCAGCATAGGAATGTATGTTTTTTTCACATACTTTCATATTCCAAACAGAGTCAGGCATTTTGACTTAAATGTTTTTATTTGTTTTTAGTGGTTAGTACCAAAAAAGAGCAGAGAAAATTTATGGAGTATCCACTTGTCCCAAAGAGAGGGAGGAAGGTTTGTTTCTGATCACCATGGTGTCCCTGGAACCTTATTTAAGAACTGTTAGTTAACAAAAAACATTGGTGCAACGTCAACTATGTAGTGGGGATAGAGTTCTGCAGAGCTACAAAAATCTGTCTCACATTCAAGCATTGGTGCATTGAACTACGTTTACTCATGTCACCCATGGGTGTGAAAGCAAACCTTGTAGAGCTGAGCCAGAGGCTCAGTTTATGCAACAAGGACTTATGCATAACATCAAATTGTCTCCCGAAGCCACTGCCTAAACAACATGCCGCGGGTAGAGGTCAATTCTCCACACTGAAGGATGTTTATTTTTATAGCTTTGTGGCCTGAAACTGGATACCAACAATCAGTGGAGACTTGTGAGGTCCGAGTAAGGCCACAGGGCAATGATCTCCTCTCATATGGGATTATAGCATTGCTCGGAAATGTAGTTGCAGGTGAGTTGTATTTGGGAACTTTTGCGGAGCTGTAGAAACATTTTTGATTTCCTTTGATTGCCCAGAGATATGACCTCAAAAACTACAAGGTTCTCATACCTCAATTGAAGCAGCCGACCACTGTGGTTAAGCTATACGCCATTCATGGAGCACGAATGATATAATCACCAATGCCAGCACCCTACAGACAGACACTAGAGTGGTAAGCTGCAGAGGGGCAGTCTTCAAAGTTTCTAGTGGTCTCCTCATATATATGAAATACATAGCTGAATGCAAGGAGTAAAGCTTCAGAAAAGCATTAGTAGGGTCAGAAATGTTTAATGTGAAAGCTGAATTTGGGGCAGTTGGATACAATAATATGTTTCTGATGATACAACCTCTAATTCTGATGTGTAAGGTAGGTCAGTTTGGATTTGAAATACAGAGAAGATCATATGGATGTTATTGCCTAATAATGTTATATTCGAATGGCACATGTAAAACTATCTGGTTTATTGTACTGCATACTATCAGAGAATCCCAATAAAGTGTTTTATAAAAACTATTACAGACTACTCAAAGGATATCTTCAGAAAAGAATATCTGAAATATGGTGCAAGAGAAGGAGGGGTGGGGGCCAGAAGTCAGTAATTAACAAAGCTGTAACCCATTATTGTGGACATTCCCATGTGCTCACAAACGTTTTCTGTTGGTATTTCAAACCTCCGAAGATCCTGCAGAAGGTAGACTCTCTGCAGAAAAAGTTGTCCTTGTCTGTACCCACGGACACCTTTACCTAAAGTCTTCAGCTCATGTAAGCTAGTGCAGAGAGTTTTGTTTTAGGGGCACAGTGGTACCAGATGCCTATTCAGAAATATGTAGAGTGAAATGGTGGCAATTGTAATCTTACAGCTTTTGGTAACATACCACCCATTCCAGAAGGGGACAATGCCTCTTATCAGTGAAAGCAGGTTCCCGGGTTTTGGGAACTGGGAAAATTACCAAACGCAGTAAGGGCACAACCATTAGCTGGTTATATTATTGGCTTTCCTCTTTAGAAAAATTAGACCACCTAAAAATGATAACATTTACAACTGAATTTAAGGTCAGCTCTGACCAGGTCTTAAACAGAGTGATCAGCAAAACAAGTTGCCACTAACTGAAGATTAGTTTAGGCAGAGTCACTACAGCGTTTGCAGAGGAGTTGTTTTAATCCCTGGGTTTCAGTGCCTGTCCCGACTTTTATTTTAGGTCAGCTGTAATTTTAGCTGACGATTGCTGTGCAGCCATTACTAACATGACTGTACCTACCGCTTCTGGTAGTTCCACATCATATGCAGTAGTTTTATAGAATGCAACACAGATTATCACCCCATATAGTGATGATCCAGCAGACTGGGCAATCCTATTATATCATGTATGGAGACTCTGCAAACGTAAGGATGCTATTCGTAAAATGCCTTTGTGAATAGCAAAACAAAACTGTAAGTTTACCTTTGTGAATCAGGCCCTATATACGTGGCTCATAAGGACAAGCGAGTGAAGTTATATTTTACCACATCCTTAATTTCCAGTATATATCCCAGAGTGACATCACCGACTCACAAGACAATAACGTTCATCACAGCAGATTATGAACCTAAACCAGCTCTCAAATAAATATAGCGTATTAACATCAATGTGTCCATTGTAAAGTCAGAAAGTAAAATATATTTATTCATTAGGGAAGGAGGAAACAATAATAATTCTGAAATGTAGTAAATGTCTTACAGTTTTCATCTTGTGCGATGCATTGTAAGGGAATTCCAAAGAAAGATGTGTAGCTGTCGTTGTACCATACCAGCAGCTCTGTGCCTCTGGGGATGTCTATGCAGGCTCTGTAGAATATGCTCGACCTGGTCACAACAACATAAAACAAATGAAATAAGCTGCAAGTATTATTAGCCCCTACACAGTTTTACAATCTTCAACATACTTGTATTTGTATCACTTTCAGCTCGATTTTACTTCAGGACATCTACTGTTGCTTGAAACAATCATGTGCATGGGTGACTTCCCTTAAACAGGGTTTCCACTTAGCTTTATGTCATCAGAACACAATTGTTCTGGTTCTAGTCTTTCATTTGACACCAGCATATCAGGTATTTTGAGAGGAGTGGGTCAACAAACTCAAGCTGGTCCCCAAAGGATGAGGAATTGTTTCAAAGTTTCAACAAATGTCCTACATGGAAAGAGAGAACAAGGCAGGTCCATCGTCTGGCACCATCTATTGGTATTTACTGTGTTACTTGCCTCATCATTAATAAACAGCACAGGCTAGCTTTAAAATATATAAATATATATTGCAGCAGAGCGCGTGCTACAAAATAAGTGAAGACACTGGGAAATGAGTCTTCTTTCTATCTCCTCCTTCTGACTACCCGAATTTAACAACCGAATGTAGTCTAGGCATTGTGATGGGCTTCTTAAACCAATCAGACTGACAGAGCTGATTACAATGACTTCTAACAGAAAAGTTACCGTATAGAACATACGGCCATAGTTACAAAAAGTTAATACAAAACAGCACAACAAGTAAAGATGCTGTGCTGTGTAGCATGAATGGAATAGAGCATAACTATGCCATATCTACTAAGAAGTTGTGCACTTTTGCGCTCTCTGTGCTGCCACACCTTTTGGTAGCAATGCACCAATGGGGACACTCTTATGCTATAGTGCAAGGATGTCTGTGTTATGGTCAGCATAGTTTCTGTGCAGTAAGGGATTCCTTCCTGTACAAAAACGATGCTTTAAGGCATTTTCCTTTTTCTATATGTACTGTAAAATGTAGCATGCATTCAAAGAGGAATAACTGAGGAGCAATTAATACATTTCTCAGTGTTACGCCTACCTTAGGGAGGCGCAGTATTATAATGGAAATCCATGTCCTAAATTCTATATAGGTAGAGATTTGCATCTAAAACAATGGTTGGCTGCATGGGAATTCCCATGCATCACCCATGGATCATCCCCTTGATGCAAAGTAACGCAAGGCAGCACATTGCGCTGCATTGTGTTACTTTGGGTTACAAGCCAAAGTCATGCTTCTGAAGGCTGGGACTTTATAAAAGCAACTGAAATGTCTAAGGCAGCAGTTTCTCAGAATGTTTGTATCTTTTTGTCATAAGAAACATAAAACATTAGAAAAATGACTTATGAAATTTACTGAAATAATAAATGTATTATGCATACCAAGGAAAAAAGAATGGGAAAATTATATTGTCTTTGTAATTAATTTAGTCTGTGCTTCTGGTGGAGCTTTACTAAACAAGTAAAAATACTCCAGGCCCCTTACTGATGTAGACTTGAACATGTGTGAGATGCATTATGACACCAAGTGGTTCTTGTGGGAGTCATACATTATTTCTTTTATTCATTTTATATATTTATGCATTTGCATATACACACACAGTAACACATTGAAAACACTACAATAAGAGTCCACACCAGTTTAGAAAAATAGCCAACATTTATCTGAATTCAAGACCAAAACAACAGAAATCCAACATACAAGTAAAGATATTAATTTAGCAAAATGTACTTAAAAATACAGGGCCTTATTTATGAAGGCCTTGCGCCGCCGGTGCGCCACTTTTAAAATGGGAAAAAGTGACGCACCGGCGGCGCAAGGCCTTCATAAATAAGGCCCACAGTTCCTTGAATTCGATAGTGCCAAACGAGGCTATCACAGCATCATGAAACCCAAATCCAACAGTTCAACGATACTTTGTCAGACAGGCCTGCAACATAGTACCTTTGGAAGTGAAGAGGCCTCTGGGACCTTGCGATGTAATCCGCAGTTGATGCGTCGCTGGCGGGCATCGGTTCCGAAAGTCGGGCAGAAGACATTGAGGCCTTGAAGTCACATGGGCTGGAGATTGAGCGCTGCAATGTCAGAGTCAGGAGCACTGGCATCGGCACGATTGGGGCTGCAATGCCATTGTGGTCAATGCGTCGGGCCCTTCATGAGCAGGGACCATGGCTTTGGTGCAGGCAGCGGCACGACGTTGTTGCTGAGCGCGGTCAGCAGACAAGAGGCTGCGATGTGAGACGGGGTGATGCGTTTTGCTCTTCACGAGCAGTGCCCTCAGCCACTGGGCAGACAGCGGCATTGTTTGATGAAGTCTGACTAAATGGCGCTGTCCTCAGAAAACCAGGGGCTGCGCTGTTGTCATGGCGGTGCGTCATGCTCTTCACGAGTGGTGACCACGGCTTCGGTGCAGGCAGAGGCGTTGATGATGGTGTCATGTTTACTTTGGTTAAAGTTACAGCACAACCACTCAGGTCGAAGGAACGAGGACTGGTTTTGGCACCACTTGGCAATGCAGGACTCACAGCAGAGTACTCCCAGTGTTTGTAACAGGATGTGAATGAAGTCTTTGGTATCCCTGAGACTTCCAACAGGGGGCAAGCTCAACTTAAGTCCTTGGAGAAACTTCAAAAGTAGGAGGTAGAAAGGAAAGTCCAGTCTTTTCAATGCCCAAGACAGAAGCAGCAAGCAGAAGGCCAACACAGCAAAGCAAACAGCAAAGTGGTAGGTATTCCTGACAGCTTCTCCAGCTCTTCTTCTTGGCAGAATGTCCTCAGTCCAGAAGTGTTCTGAAGTTATGGCGTCATAGCTACAGTACCTAAACTAGTTTCTGCCTTTGAAAGTCTTTGTAATGCACAATACCCTGCCTTTCTATGACCTGGCTCCAGACACACTACAGTGGGGTGGAGACAGCTTTGTGAGAGAACAGGCACAACCCTATTCAGGTGTCAGTGACAACTTCTCCCACCACTCTAGCCCAGGATGGCCCATCAGACTGGTGATGGCCCATCAGGATATGTAAGAGACACCTCAGCTCCCTTTGTGTGACTGTCTAGAGTGAATGCTCAGGAGCTCAACTGTCATCCTAACCCAGACATGGATTCTATAGACAGGTACAGGCACAGGTTAAGCAAGAAAATGCCCTCTTACTAAAAGTGGCATTTCCGAACACGCAATTTAAAAACCAACTTCACCAAAAAATGTGTTTTTTTTTAAATTGTGAGTTCAAAGACCCCAAACTCCAAATCTCTATTGTCTCCCAGTGGGAAATTATACTTTGAATATATTTCAAGGCAATCTCCATGTTACCTTATG
Source organism: Lissotriton helveticus (assembly GCF_964261635.1). Lineage (NCBI taxonomy): Eukaryota > Metazoa > Chordata > Amphibia > Caudata > Salamandridae > Lissotriton > Lissotriton helveticus. The sequence goes on along the minus strand of NC_136059.1, from coordinate 845,740,984 downwards.
AGAGAGATATGCCTTGCAAAAGTGAAAAACGAAATTAGCAGCATTTCACTATTAGGACATATAAAACACCAGTACATGTCCTACCTAATAAATACACTGCACCCCGCCTGTGGGCTGCCTTGGGCCTACCATAGGGGTGACTTATATGTAATAAAAGGGAAAGTTTGGGCCTGCTAAGTGGGTGCACTTGCCAGGTCGAAATGACAGTTTAAAAATGATCTCTCAGACACTGCAGCTGCAGGTCTGAGATATGTTTGCAGGGCTACTCATGAGAGAGGCACAATTTGTGCTGCAAGCCTACTCGTAGCATTTGATTTACAGGTCCTGGGCACACCTGGTACACTTTACTAGGGACTTACTAGTAAATCATATATGTCAATCATGGATAAACCAATCACCAATAGAATTTAGACAGAGTGAGTGAGTGAGCGAGCAAGCGCGCGTTTGTGTGTGTGTGTGTGGGTGTACTTTAGCACTGATTAGCAGTGGTAAGGTGCCCAGACTCCTAAACCAACAAAAACAGGTCAAAAAAAATAGGAGGAAGAAGGTAAAAAGTTTGGGGATGAACCTGCAAAAAGGCCATGATCCAACATTGGCACATCAAGCTTTCTTAGTTACTGCTCGGCCAATCTACTTAGGATATGTTAAAAACGTTAGCTGTCATCGGTCCACCTTCCAAAAGCGCTGAGTTAGTGAGCCTCTCCATAAGGATGTAATGTCATCTTGCTTATTAGTGGCCAATATGAATTAGGTGCTATAAAAATCTCACTATTTTCATCATATACCAGATTATACAATTGTTCACTGCCAGTACTTTTAGAGTGTATTGATCCTGGCTAACATCAATTACAATATCTTTGAGGTAGCTATTATTCATGAAAAATAATGAGTCCAAAAATGTGATTGTTTGCTGTCAGTGGTGAAACAAAAAACCCCAAAACAATAGAGCCCAAAGTGCTTTGGTGCTAAAGACAAGAGAGGGCCACTTGGTGAATTGTCATGTCAGCTTAGACGCAAATCAATTATGGGCCAGTGTGTGGGTGTGCCACAGCAAGAATTGGTAAATTTAAAAAAATGTTACTTCATCTAAAAGATAAGACAGAAAAAAATGCCTGAGTCAAGAAACATCGAAACGACTATTTATTAAGTTCTTAGATAAAGTAGATAAATAGCTGCAACCATGTGGGAAAGTAATGCTAGATCTCAACTGGTTTTCTCTTTGAAAAATAGCTGCGACAACTATTAGCCTGAAGTGCGCGATAAAAAGTGCCCGTGGTTGGGAGTCCTTAAATTGAGATGCACTGTAACGGATAGTCTAAGGCTGGGTCATTTGTTCCTTGTACAACATTGCAGACACAAGGAGAATCAGTCACCACATTTTTCACGGTGATGAGATATGCACTTGTCAACATATTTTGTCACTGCAAAGTGGCTCTCGGCAACAGGATCATAAAGATCAATAAAAAAGTGTGGATTCTCAATATTTTACTTGCAACTGTGAAAAAGGCATTTGTCTTGTTGCGTTGCTCGCTTACTGCCATCCTGGCTTAGAAGGGCGCTGCTGGCGAAGCACAGTACCTACTCTTTACCAGCCTCGGATGAATTCTAACAAAACCTCTGCACTCCCTCAATCTCCCCATCCCATTAGCACCCTATTCTAATCTAAGGCTCTGCCAAATATAAATACACAGGTGTGAATATGAAAAAAAGGTGTGAGAGATGCTCTTTCATTGAAAAATGAGATTGTGTCTATACGGGTGTGCGTGTGCGTTTGTGCAGAATTCACAAACGTTCAGAGACACAGTCTAAATATATCTTTAAAGTTGATACTTTAGTTTTTCAGTATGATGATTGTGTATTCCAAACCCAGACCTGTTTCATTTCACCTCATCAGGGCTGTTTCAAATATAAATAATAAAATGATAATTATACCATAAAAATATACATTTATTCTGCTATTTTAACTGCTTTGTTATTTGCATACCTGTACGGCTATAGCTGTATTAATAATGTAGTTTATTTCCCTCTCCTCCCTCCTTAGTTCGCTTTCTCTTCCTTTTCCTCTATTTCTTCTATTCAAAGTTCATTATCTAATCTTACATTGCTAATACTGCTTGAATTCTTATTTTCTCTCACCGTGATTTGCATATAACATATTCTCGGTTTGCTAAGTTTAAACCTCACAGTTTCTATTTGCAATGTTCTCTTATGTATCACACTGTTTGCTCAATACATATCTTTACCTTACCTTCCGTTCTGATTGGCTCATAGTTACTTGGGGCCTCATTTATGAGAAATGACGCATCGCTGCGTGAAAGCAGCGATGCGTCACTTCTCAGTGCGCACTCCTTGCGACATGATTGATGCGTCTTATTTACAGTATGACGCATCATGTCGCAAGGAGTTACAGATACGTCAGTATTTCTGACGTATCTGTAAGCGCAAAAGTCACGCATTGCTGGGGTGTGTCACAAAAGTGACGCAACTCCAGCAATGCGTCCTTTCACATGGGGAAAGCCCCATGTGAAAGGGCTTGCGTCAGTCTTACGCCTGCTGTGAGGCAGGCGCAAGATTTTGACGCAACAACGTCCTAAAAGTGACGCAGTGAAATCTCATAGATTTCACTGCGTCACTATTACGAGGCTATTTGCGGGGGAACGCCCCCTCTGCATACATTATACCTAGCGCAGGTATAATGTAGCGCAGGGGTTTACAAAGTGACGCATCTGCTTAGTTGCGTCACTTTGTAAATAGTGTGCAACAGGAGGCATGTTTTACGCCGCCGATGCGTCACAAAAAGTGACGCATCGGAAGCGCAAAACTGACGCAAGGCCCTTGGTTCTCAACCCAGCTGAACCTGTTTGCACAACTTGAACTAGTTCTTGAACCACCGAAAGATTATTGGCTTAAGAAGTGTGAACTGTTGTTCCAGCTTCCATTAAGTGAAGGGAAAGGGGTGATGTGGAGCAGAAGTGGGACATAGTAACTCCAGAGAGCTCTTGGGCAGTCACTAAGGTGGTGAAACATATCACTTCCCCAGAAAAATGGCGTATTCAGCTAAGACAATCAGAGGACAATGGCACAGGTTTTCTTTCAAAACATACTTTTCATGATTTTTATTAGGGAAATTCGCAAACTATTAAAACGGAATTATCCAACAAGCATAGACAATATGAACAAACACCAAATCAGACCTTAACATTTTTAATGATGAAGCAGATTAATTTAACAAAATAAGTAAAGGCGTGGAATGACAGAAATACACGAAAATGATTGATGCCAATTAATGATATGATAGAAAAAACAAGAAAAGAGGGGCAGGAAAAGCACAGAAGGACAGGTAAACATAAGCAAACTTAAAGTGAAATTACATTAATGTACCTGTACCCTATAACTCTAATAGCCTTAACTCTGCAATTCTACCAGTGTATACTAAACAGAGGTCTAGTCCGAACCATAATAACAGCTCTAACTGCCACATATTAGTTTTACACACAGGTGTAGAAAAAAAACCTTTTGGAAAACCTTATAACGTAGGCCCTGCATAACAAATCGAAATGAAACATCCAACGTATGGTTGCTCTTGGAAAGCTCTACATAGATTAGAGAGTGGGGGATAAAGTTTATAGTATGATCCCAAAATGTGCATTTTCCATCGAACTTCAAATATTATTGATAGGTGAGATGATAAGACTCATTGCTTTAAGTCTGTGCACTACTAGTGCTGGCCCATGGCAATGCATGCAGAGTGCTAACAGAGGCCACAACCTAAAGCTATGACCCCTCTGGGCATGGATTAATACTGCACCGAGAAAACAATGTGGAGATGGAAACGCAGCATAGAGGATGGCGGAACACCATGGTTTGGGCGCCCTTAAGGCCAAGCCACTGGACAATGGGCCAAAATATTGGGCAACTAATTAACAAATCCTGTGTTCTGCGTCCAGGATCCACTAGGCACAACTGGAAGATGAGCATGGCCTAAAACTAAAATTCTGTACCAAGTTACCAAGTGCTCGTTGGGCAATGTCAGAGTCCACACTCTGTATGGTCTTAGGCGGGGAAATGAGCATAGGACACCGTGGCATGTCACACCCTGTGTCCAATGCCTGCTAGGCACAGCCAAAGGTCATGTAAATCCCACTTAGTTGGTAGTGATTCAGGGCATGCCTACTATGTAGTAATTCTTCACTAGACATGTGCAAAGGGCAGGCTCTGTGGTCAGGGGACTAGTGACCAGAACCCATACTACCAGAGTGAGCTGCGATTGGCATTTGGTGGTGCCCTGTAGATTCTGAACAGGGCTGTCATGTATGCTCTAGACAGAATAGTGGCCACAGTATTTCTGATAGCAAATCTTGGGATTTGACCATGCCCTGCACACATTCCTCCTGCCCACAGACATCAGAAGGTATGGCCACTGGCAGAACTGTGTACTGTCAAATGCTGCAGTCATTCTGCTTTGGTGGACAGAGTGCAGGCTTACGCCTAATGTGCAGCTTACACACGAATGCCCACAGGACACAGACAAAGCCTGCACCACCAGGCTTACAGTGCAAGGATATGCATTAGTCCCTACTATTAGCCCACTATTGCTGTCCCAAGATCTCACAGGTTACAGCAGACTCTGGCTGTAGTCTTATGTGATACAATGTGACAAGTGCCCCTAGAATCCATTAGCCATGTCTCTGATCATGGTCCAGCATATGTTGACCTCAGTTTATGATGCTTTACAGTGACCTGCACCCAGTCCCTCCTGGACCACTAACTAATGTGTGTGGCCAATTAGAGCCTGGCACATTCCCACTGCCCAGCATTCTCAATCTACCAATATTCCTTCCAACCTTTTTCTGTTAGCTTCTTGCAAGTTGACACCCCTAACTAGTAAATAGTCCTTAGTTATTTCCTTCTCTAACCTGAGAGTCACAATAGCCAACACACTGGACACGCAGTTCCAATCAAATTATAACGGTGGTATTATCTGCCATTGTTAAAGTAGGGAGACCAACACAACATGTCCAATTACAGGGTAAAATAGTTACCTTGCAGTTGTACATGTTGGTCACCCTAATATAACAATGGCAGATAATATGGCTTTTGGGGATAGCAGCCCGAAAGAAAGTCTGTTCCCAGGGGGCATAGGGGGAATATAGGCGTGGTCAAGATAGCTGGGCTTGTTGAGCTACATCTGGAAAAGGATGTAGCCCAAGGGTTATATAGCACGCCATTTCGGGCTGCCACCCACAATATTGTTGGTTGCTGTACAGGGTGGTAGCCCTTAGCATAGTGGTAATTTTTCTCCCTTCCGCCACCCCCTTTTGTTATTGGTTTTGGAGAAGAGTAGGTTGGTTTTTCAGGTCACGTTTGGGGCAGACTAGTTGCAGCAGGTGTGTACGCGGCAGGAATTGTCTTGGTTGCCACTTTGAAACAGGTGCCAAAGTGGGATGGTTGCCCCACAAGTTTGCAGGCCTTTACTTAAGGTTATTTTGGTAACTATAGGCTAATTTGGCAGAAAGTGAGGGTCTCAACAAGCCCAAGCCGGAAGTCCTGGAGTTAAAAGGTTACGTCATAGCAACATCAAGTTGAGAGCAGGTTCTTTAGTTCACTGCATAGCAGAAGGGGAAGATTAAAGAGAGGCAATCAGAGAAATCCAATAGGTCACTATGTCAAAGTTTGAAGGGCATCTATACAGGGGGCAGGTTTAGGGGAGTGGGGCAAGGAATCTAGGTTATTGAATCTATAGGGAGGTTTTAGTTCTGTAAGGCCTTAAGCTGAGGATGTTTATGTGATAAGCACCTGTTTCAATAAAGCGGCCTTAACCACATATGCAAGGAGTCCGTGATTTGCAATGTACCCCATTTCACACAAAGACGTACATATTGACTTGTGAGTGACTTTTCCTGACCTCTTTTTAATTAAGAACATATTCTCTCCTACTGGGATATATATGTCCTCCCCTTAAAGTCTGTTGGGTTATTCATGGCCATTCTGCCACTATTATTAAACGTATATATGTCCATACATTTTTTTTGTATTAAAAATGTTTTGCGCAGGTTCCTTAAGGGCTATTACCGATAAAATAAGTGTTTTCCTTTCGACTTACCGACTTAGCAGTTTGTACGGAGCCACCACCGACTATATTACATGTACACACATGCACAAGTGAAGGACCACAAATCACAAACCACAACTTTGGCCACGCATCAAACTTGAGAAAAATCCAGTCTCTGCATGTAGTCGAATCTTTCCTCTTTGCCCCGTGTAGAGTAAACACCGCAGCAGCAGCTTCGTCGCACCATGCAGCAGCAAGAATAAAAAGAATCCCGCGACAGACTTTGATGGTTCAAAAAGAGAGTTGTATGATGCCACGCCTGTGTGGTCTCCTCGGGGCCCTGAACAGGCCGCATGAGAAGTGTAAGCGCACACCGAACCCTGGAAGCAGTCGGCCCTTCCAAGAGTCGCTCACATCTCTGCGGGCCCGAGCACTTCAAAGGGGCCTCGCTCTTTTCGCATAATATTTCCCTTGCTGACATGTATTTAGTATTGCGGCTGGATGACTCATAAAGATATCTCCACGGTGTCCCGGCGCAGTCGAGGCGGAGCGCGTGCCAGCGAACATTATTGTCAGCTTCGAAAATAAAAACAAAACGCTCGGCGCGGGCCCGATCCATCACGCGCCTCTTTGAAGAAAATTCCATTTAGATATTACAAATCATAACAGGCGCAATTCGAACCAGCTGACATTTGGTGGGGAAGACGTCCATGCACAATAAAAATTAGTCCTGCTCTCGGGGGCCCAGCTTTTTCTATTTTCTTACACTCGGGACGCAGTCACTGCGGATGGATGCCAGCACTTGAAGAACCATGTTTGTTCAGCCCATTTCACGAAGATTTCAAGTAATGAAGACCAGATCGGCGGGAGGGGAGCCACGCGTTGAACTGCCCCTCGAGGGAAGAAGAACTGTAAAACAAGTGCTTAATGAAATAATGACTTTCCCCTGATCACCTTTTCCGAGTTTTTCATCTCCTGAATTGAATGATTCCATCCTTTCCTCTCCTGACCTGACTGCTTACTGCTTATAACTTATTTCAACACCCTCGGGTTGGGCGCCCCGCAGAGTTCAATGCACAGCCTCTCAGGTCACAGTCGCAGTGCGCCACAAGTGGACGTTTGACCCCACCATACTGTCCTCATGGTGCCTACATTCAGGCTTCTGCCCAAGGGTGAGGGAGTCCGACCAGGACAATTTCAAGAACAAAGTGAGGCCTGGAGACTTCCTGCCGCAAGCATGAAGCACTGGGTTATTCCCTTCAGATAGTGGAGAAGTGTGGCTCAATGGTTTTATTTTGAGAGAGCCAGCACTTCTCAAGAAAAACGTAGTACTTTAAATTACAGAGTACCTGCTGTTCTATTTTTCCATTTCAAGCACTGATCTTAGGCAATAATGTTAGGGGCGTGTGAGTCTGAGATTTCGGAACAAGATACTTAGTGTACCCAACTAAAAGGGCCAAAGGGCAGGTTGGTACTGTTGAGTGGATAGTTAATGGGGATGCTTACGGTGCTTAAAGGGTATTAGTTTTGAGTAATTTGAAACCAGATTAAAAAAACAAGTCAACCGTATGCCTGTGCTACATTTAAGTAAGTCCACCAAACCTTGAAAATAAACTCTTCCCAAGATGTGTCTGGCCAGGTGCACTATCTGAGCTACAATCTTTCAAATGTGGTAAAAGAGATCTTCTCCTGTACTTCTGCTTGAGCTGCGCTACAACTCTATGCATGGAAAGTCACTCTTTTGAGGTTACCGTACTCCCCTGCTTCTTCTAAGGCGCTGTACTCCCACACATTCCCAAACCTCTCATAAAAGCCCCAATACTTTCTCTGAACCTCTTCATTATGCTAGGGCGAAAAGCACCTGTAAGACTCTTCTGCCCCACACCCTTCCCTCAATCTGAGCTGCAACACTCAAAGATGCAAATCCTAGGACCTTCGTTGCCCATTTTCAACTCAGCTACCAATAAATCCCTCACCACAATTGTGGGGAGAAAGCAGAGTCTTCTCTGTGTTCTTACCCGAGACACCTGCCCCTAGACTAGTAACTAAACCCAGATATAGCAGGTCAGTTGAGTGATGTGGCTTTTTGGATGGAAGCTATTGGTTAGAATCAAGACAAGTCACTGTGGCTTTTGACTTTCCTGGAAGGAGTCAGTTTTTGCCCTGTTGTCAGGTCTCTGCAGATCAAAGCCTTTCCTCACAGCTAGGTTAGTGGTGGTTTTCACATGAAGTTTTGCCTTCCTCTTCTTAGGTTATAGGCATTGGTGTTTACAGAAGATAATTTTGTGAACTACAGGAGACTCCAAAGAGCCTCACATAGTATCTGGCGAACTGAATGGATCCAAGGGTGGGTTAGGATGCAACTACATTGCATACTTTCTGGAAAACGTATCTATAAGGGCAGGAGTAATTCTTATTTGGCCAAAAGAACTCACAATGGACCCCAACCAAAGAAACAATGTTTAAACAGCTTTCATAATTTCAAGTGATCTTACTGTAAAGTGATGGTTGAGGCATTTAAAAAATGGGTCCTTGTACTGCAAACCATTGGTAACTTTCATGGTAAGCCCTGTGTGTAGTGTTACCAAAAGACTGAGCCCCACAGGCCCATTTTAAAGATCTGTCTACAGGTTAAATTTAAAACAGGAAGTCTCTCACAGAAAACATTGAAAGGGCATCCAACACTAAGGCATACCTTAATAATGTACATGATCCAATTCCAAGTCTTATTGGCTCCGCTCAACTGCCAATCACTCAACCAAAAGAAAAAGAGTAAAATTCTACTTTATACAGCAAAAATAGGTATTATTTATGTATTTGCTTGTTTAGGAGTTTTATTATGTGCTAGGCGTAATCTTTAAGTTACTTCAGAGTGCTGAATGTGAAGAAAATTGTCAGTGACACTATTCAGACTGTTGCCTAGAAGACGTCACCAGTAAGCACCTAGGGTCAGACACCAGAGTCTGACTCCATGATCATCGATTCAATCAGAATGCCTGAAGCTGGAACCTGCATTTGTAGACAGAACAGCAAACCCAGCCCATGCACACATCTACTACCACTGCAGACAGTCCCTTCCCCTACTCTGCGGTTAGCATCACACTTTCACTTTGGCAGAAAATGTAGCTCCTTTATAGTATGGTAAAATAGTAGGCAACAACATGGTCACGTTAGTGGGCAGGACCATTCATTATTGTGCACAGGGCACGGGGAAGAAAAGGTGAAATAACTCAGCTGAGTAGGGCCGCTGCACCAGTTCTCTTACCAGGGTCTGCTGAGAACAGACAATACTATTTTCTGGGTTGGAGTACACGTATGTTAGGAATAATTCTATAAGAATGGAGTTGGTTAGAGACAAACCAGAGTTTTCTCTGTGGTGTTTTCACAGAAGCAGTGTGAACAAAATTCACATTTCACTCTAGGTGTATTCAGACTAGAGAGTTTGGTGTATAGATGTTCTTCCTGTATGTGCATGGTCCATTCTGGGTAGTAGAGCTGGCCCTGGCTGCTCCTTCTGTGCTGGGAAATGTGAGACAAACAAAGCGATACAAAAGGGGATGATGGACGGAGTGTTTGAGCAAATCAAACACTCACCCCCAGTCAACTGATCTGGGTTTAATCCATCACCATTCTTTAGCTCACTCCGCCACCCCAGTTCAGACATGGCCATTTGCAAATCAGTCTGACCCTGTGCCTCATGCGAACAGTCCAGCCCAAACTGCCAAGCCATGTCTTCCCTGGACCGGAAACAAGCATCCTGGGGCCGGTTTCGGATTCATAATCCTCATCAGCCAAGCTATCTTGAATCCAGTGGCCAAGTGAGCAAGGGACTCACGTCTGAGCATACCCTGCCACACTTAGGGCGAACAAAGCGATACAAAAGGGGATGATGGACGGAGCGTTTGAGCAAATCAAACACTCACCCCCAGTCAACTGATCTGGGTTTAATCCATCACCATTCTTTAGCTCACTCCGCCACCCCAGTTCAGACATGGCCATTTGCAAATCAGTCGGACCCTGTGCCTCATGGGAACAGTCCAGCCCAAACTGCCAAGCCATGTCTTCCCTGGACCGGAAACAAGCATCCTGGGGCCGGTTTCGGATTCATAATCCTCATCAGCCAGGCTATCTTGAATCCAGTGGCAAAGTGAGCAAGGGACTCACGTCTGAGCATACCCTGCCACACTTAGGGCGAACAAAGTGATACAAAAGGGGATGATGGATGGAGCGTTTGAACAAATCAAACACTCCCCCCCCAGTCAACTGATCTGGGTGAGACCAGCATAGGTTGGGGAGCCATGCCCCAATGACAGCCTGTAGTGCCAAGGAGAGATGTGCAAGCAATCAGGCACTGCAGCCGACCCAATGTACAGCCTGCAAGGAGAGTTTGAAAGTACTCTGTACAGGTACATTTTACAAGCACCTCACCTGATATGGTCACAGTGTATACACCCCTAGCAGGCTGCAGGCGGTATACAGGCATCTCCGTCTAGTTTAGTTTTTAGTCACATCAACCAGTGGGCCGGATGGGCTCATGATTTACATTGATCGGGCTGTGCCACCGGCTGCATACCATATGTAATTCATTTACTTACCTGATTTTTCACCCAGGTGTGGGATAAAAGGGGCATTCACGTAGTTGTTCACGATTTACACACAGTGCTCCATCTACAGACCTCATGGTCAAGAGGGATGCCTCAAAGTCAGGGGCTGGCCCACATGCCCAAATTCTTGCCCAGATTCATCTTTCAAAAGAAAGGCCAGGCAAAGGGGCCCGTTGAGAATCCCTATTACTGAAGGGTTGGCCATGGTTACCCGTGGACTGGGGTTCTGTTTAGTGGTGCAATCATATACACATTTGGCAAGCTCTGATCAATACAATTAGGGTTGGGTAGTTCATAGCAGGAGCCATGGTGATATTGCATGTGGTGATAAGGTAGTCCATGCGGTTATGGGCATTACTAGTGCCCCAATATGACTAGAAAAACAATTGTTTAAGTTTTTAAATTAATTTTGACAATGTTTACATTGAAAATTAGCTTGTAATAAAAGTAACCCTAAGATGTTTGTCTCTAACCCACAGCTGGTTGTTTACTGTGACCATCTGTCTTTGCATTAGTGCGCATCCTGCTCCAATCTCGTGATACAGCTGTACTAGAATGGAAGCTCAGGTGCTGCCAGCCTCATGCTGCAGAGTGATCGCAAGTGCTTTTCTCTTTATGGCAAACATTAGTGGACTTTCAGTTGCAGTGTTTCATTGTGCACTGTGTCGCAGCACAGTACTTTTTATGTGGAATGTTTTAAGAAGTCTTATATGTTTTACAAACTATTTTCTAAGCAAGATGATGTTGTTTGAACTGATAAGTTAGTTCATCATGCTAAGAGTTAGATCTTTCTGCAACCCTTTGTTACATTGAATTCCCGGGGTCTACTCAGACTTAACATTTTTTATAAAATGAGTATTGTTAAGTTAGGTAATTACAACACCTGCTATTTAGCGTAGAGAGAGAGAGAGAGAAAATAGCATTCAAAAAGTGGGCATGAGGCGTGTGTGAGTGAAAAAAGCCTCAAAAAGAAGAAAGCAAAAGAGGGAGTGAGCTAAGTCGGAAGACAGAGTCTCCAAAATGAAAAAAATAAATAGAAAACGTGGAAAATGTATCAAATGAGGGCAGAAAAGCCAATTGCAAAAGATCAGAGACCAGGAAGGAGTTAGACCAAAATGGAAAGAAATTGAAAAAATGCAAGGGAAAGAAAAAGAAGGAGGGTGGGAGTAAAAGAGAGAATAAAGGAGAGGGAGCACTCCATCTTAAGATATAACAAAAAGGGAGCAAGGATGTTTTTAAAAAAAGGACAGTGTGGTGACAAAAGGGAACCGGCATTAGCAAAGCCAATACGTCTCACCTATGCCAGATATTGGCTTTGTCAATGTTTTGGAGCCACGTTGTACAGCAAAGTGGCTGCTGGGCAGTAAGGCTGAAAGTTTAAAAACACAAGGATGTGGCAAGTGCTGGCTGCATCATAGCACTTTTTTGATTGCTGTTTGAGGAAGGGCAGGGTGGAAGGTAACATGGAAGGAGTTAGGGCAGAGGATGTAGGGGGTAAAAAGAGCTATGACGCAGTCAACGGTGTCGGCATCATAGCACTTTCTTTTTTGATTTGGCAGGTGGGATGACCAACACAGCAACATAGGGAAGGAGGGGTCAGGGCAACACAGACAACAGAAAGAGAGAGTGCGGGGGCAATCAACACAGACATTAAATTAAGGGAGGGAGGGAGTGTGGGGGAAGCCAGCTCGGAAAACAAATGAAGGGAGAGAGGAGGGCAGGGAGAGGGCAAACCAAAATGGACACCAAACAGAGGGAGGGAAGGAGGAAGGGTGGGGCAAGCCAACAAGACCAAAAAACAGAGGGAGGAGGGATAGTAAGGGCAAGACAACACGGAAAACAAACAAAAAGAGGGGGGCTGGGGGTAAGTCAACACAGACAATGGAATTACATATGGCTGGTGCTCAAGCAGTTGGACAAGTGAGGTGCACAGAGGAGGGAGAAGTACACAAGCGAACCAACTAAAAAGGCACACTCTGGTAGAGTGCTTAATTTAAAAGAAAAATGTTGTGCCTAAAAAAATTAGCAGTGATTGGACACATGCAATGCATGCATGCTCCAGGTGAGCGCCAAACACACAAACAGGAAGAAAGCCTACACCAGCTGATCAATAATAAGCAAGCAAATGAGAGGTAAACATTAAACCAACCTATGGTAAACATGGGTGGTCTCTAAGCCCATTGATAGAAAAAAAGGTCTTGAGTCACAGTGTATGTGCTGTCTAGGCTAGACCTAAAATGGAGAATTGGATTGAAACAAGTAAAGTGAGGTAGAGAATTAAAGAGGTCTTTTTCTCCATATTACTAAGTTTAGGATAGATGTGGGATCACGTGTGTGCAAAGGGAAGGTAGGAATGACAACAGTGGAAATGAGAAATCCCTCAATTTGTAACTTTGTAGGTTTTCACAAACTTTCAAAATTGTTTACTCCCAGTGTGTGCCTCTAAGGTTTGTGCTAAGACACTGGTATTAGTGTGTAAATTGATTGTCAAAGATACCTGAACATCCCATAGTTTATTTAAATGTAAGAGAAGATTCTTGTCTAAAGGAAAATATTTTCCCCAAGGAAGAAAAGAAGAAAACATTTTATAGTGATTTGCCCCTTTAATGCAGCTATAAAACGTTAGGTTTTCAACTGGTGGGATAGCTGCCTAGTTATGGTTAGCCAAGTGGTGTAATATTTAGGGCTTAACCCTGGATAGTGATGAGATGTTCCTTTATTGCCTCTTATTTTAATGTTAGCACATATTATATATGGGAATATACTATTCATAGAGTTCAAGAAGCCTTGAGTATGTGTGCATCAGGCCCTTTAAAAGCAATAAAGAGAGCGAGACACACATAAGAGGATACAAAAGAGACAAGCGTTGGCAATGCCAATCGATTTCCCTTGCTGTTTGCAGAGATTTCATGGCAGTATGTACCGTTGCTAGTCAAAGCTTGTCATTAATGTTATGTAAAGTGGCTCTTGGACACCCTCTGATTTGCTGCACAGGGTAAAGTACAGTTGTGCCACATTTGTTGATGTACAAAAGGGAAAATACATCAATTTGAAATCTAGATAGTCATATCTGTGTTTTTCCCCTGGGGCAGTTTGCAAGACTAGGATTTGTAAGGCAATACTAACCATTGTAAAAGGAGACCTTATTGCACCATAATGCACAGCTCCGTCGGAGAACAGTCCAGGCATAGCTGCAGGTGTCTCCTAATATTTGGCCCATTTGGCAGCTATGCACTTAGCTGGACGAAATGGAAAACGACCATACATTTTTTGTTTGTGATGTTGAAAATTTCGAATTTTGATTTTTGTTGCTTTAAATTGTTATCTCATTTTCAGTGTCACACATTCTTGACAAAAAGTGTGTGTTAAGTAACAAATGCGATTTATTTAATTTAGTGTGTCCCAGCCATTTTTTTGGTAACTACCGTTTCTGTTTTACTGATGGCATAAAGAGTTAGATGCAAGAAACTGTTGCCACAGGATGTGCAAAAGATAACAGACTTTTATACTGACCCTTGTTACCAGCAGGCAAGCAAAGTTTGTCTGTGAACACAGTTTTTCTTTCTAACAGTGTCACAATTAATAACCATTTTCAAGATGCATAACACTGTATTTTTCGCTCAGCCAATTTCAAAATCAGAAATTCCAAATAGTGCAATCAAAGTCCGTATTCTGATTAGATCTGTAAATGAATTCCGTCTAGGACTGACTCATTTGGCATTTATGAAGCCAAACTTAAAAAACAGTGGTTTTATTCAAGTAAACCTACATATTATTGTTAACACGCAACTCTGGTAACTAAGTACTAGTAAAATGAAAGGCCTATATCTCGAAAAAGGTATGCACTGCAATTATAAGCTTGTAACATCTGCTGATTGTTGGTCACACATTACAGCTACAATAGGATCAAAGTAATGTTTCATCTCTTTGTGGTGGATGACAGTTTTACTAGTTGTAATTAAGTAATATGACATGTAAGTAAAGCATTTTATATAAATATCTCCTGCTAAAAGAGATTCATAAACACCTATCTGAATGTTCAAATCCTTTTTCAAAACTGATAATGCCCATAACGCAAAATACTCTACCCTGCTCATCATAAAAACTGTAAATTTGGAAGGGTCAACCAGAATGTATATGCCTTAAACAGAACATTTGCATGCAGGGATATGTATTGAAGCAAATCTTAATGCCTCAGACAAATGAGTAGGATATCGGTGACCAAAGAAAGTCTCCACTTGAGAGATGTACTAGAAAATCTTTGGGCGATCCGGCTCTTTATCCCATTACATTTGGTAGGGATTCCTTGCATTTTTATGGAAAGAGTGATGCTCACAGAGTCATTGGCACTGGACATAATAAGTATCTTAGACATTACAGCATTTACAAATGTATAAGAAAAGGGTATGCACTTTACCTGTACTGTACCACGGTCAGGTTTTGCTCGCCACAGTGCCTCGCGCAGCGGACATACCTCATCCAGCTTGACTTACTGGGCTCTCCGCCATCAATAAAGTGCTGCAGCGTCCCTTCTTGATCATATATCTGGGGAAGAGGTCAGAAAGTCAAGTATTTAGAGAAAATTACCAGCATCCATTTTCACTGCTTTGCCCCACTGCCTCCTTAATTCTACTCAACCAAATTTATTTCCCTGGGATTAGTCGTTGTCCAGTGGTTGCAATTAAAAGAAGAGACTTGAGAAGCAGAGAAATATTTATTGATGCAAGGATATCACATCTGTCCTATAGAGCTCAGCATCTTTGTTTTATACAAATACAGGAGCAAGCCCCTCCTCCCCTGTCTGGAGCAGGACTGCCAACCCGCCCGCCCCCAACCAAACCCTGCTTTCTGCTTTCTCGCAGTGCGAGAAGCAGAAACATAAAATGGTATTCATAATACCATTTTATGTTTCTACCTCTCGCACTGCGAAAAGGCAGTGAGCAGACGCTCCTCCGCCCACATGAAGGAGCTGCCCCTGCTGCTGGGTTGATTTATTAAGGATCCAATTGCTAAATTGCCTCATGTGTTCATCTGGAGAAATGTGTCCAGTTCACAATGCCAACCTACAGTATTATTATTATGGGCCTGGAGGCCCATAGGAATGAATGGGAAGCCATTCACTATTACCGATTCGGTAAATACCGAATCGGTAATAGCGGGAGCACATTCAAGGGTGGCAGTGTGTCACATTGACAACCTGTTGCACCCCTGAATCGTGCATGTGTGCACATGTGGCACACATACATGCCCTAAGGACATGTATGTCTGCCACAAAGCACTTTTAAAAAAGCAAATAATTGCTTTATTAAAGGTATTCGGTATTTACCACCAACTTGTAGTTGGTGGTAAATAACGAATCCTTAAAGCAGAAATGCACTCACTTGGGTGCTTCCTACATAGGTTTTAAGGATTCGGTAATTTACCGATTCCTTAAAATAAAGAATCGTTATTTTACCGATTCCTTAACATAACGAATCAATTGTCCAGTGTGGCACAGTATATGTCTACAATTTTTTTAAGGGCGTTGTTCATTGTTTGGGGAGTGGCATTAAAAATTGGCAGAGTTCATGGCTCACCAAACTCACCAGGTTGTAAACCCTTGACCTGGAAGCCAACTAGCCAGAGGGACACCTGGTCACCGGGACAAATGCCGCTAATTGTTCTTGGCCAACTGCAGGATGAAATCTACTGCCTGTCAGGGCTTCTCTTTTCTTGTTTTTTTAGAAACAAACTCTTGATTTGAGAATATTCTTAAAGAAAATAAAATTTCGGAGGGGCAAAGAAACATGACCCCCCCTCAGCACCGAGCTGTGACAAATGAGCACCCACCAATATGGCAGATGTGCTTTTGTCACGGAGATCCTTGAATAACCTGATATTTTTAAAATGGGTTTGATCTGCAGAGGGACACTATGCTTACTCCTCATTATTACGATCATTAATATAAATAGTAGTAGTAATAGTCATAGTATCAGTAGGGATATTGTGTCACAATTCTGAGTCAGGCAGTGCAAATGTACCATATGGCATTCCGCTCTGCCTGACTCTGAGTTGGCAGGTTTTTCCACATCCACCTTTTCCAGCGGTGGGAGAACCAGATCTCATTTTTCTGGCCAGTAGTTCCGGTCAGGCAAATTCCTTGAGGCTTTGGTTGCAGCGCCAGCCAAGTCTCAGTCCCTGTTTTTCTATTTGTGGGAGGAGCATAAAGTGCTCACTCTCCACCCTACCTAAAGGGCCTAGAATACATTTACCACGTGCTTATAAAGGTGATAAATGTATGAATGAAACCCCATGAAATTGGGAATACCGTGTTACTTTGTAACTGAAAAAATATGATCCACAGGGTGATACCTATATGATGGGGTTTAACTAATATTTGGATGGTACTCGCGTGGACTTTTTGCATGGTAATGGTAAATATGCGTTCAGATTAACTGATCCCCCACTAACGTCAAACTCATCATCAGTGTCCCAGTAGTAACAGTCTTGTTATTGATCTTCTTCCTTTTCTTCTTCTTCTTCTTCCTTTTCATCTACTTCTTCTTCTTTTCTTCTTTTTCTTCTTCTTCTTCTTCTTATTACTATTATTATTACTATTATTATTATTATTATTATTATTATTATTATTATTATTATTATTATTGTTATTATTACTACTGCTACTTCTACTTCTACCTAGTAATAGAAGGATTGATAGAGCATAACAGTAAGTGACCTGCCCAAGCTCAACCCTGGAGCTGATGACAGAATCATTATTCAATGTCCAGTCCCTGTAATAGCCAGGCACGTGCTCTTACCTCTGTCTAGACCACATTTCTGCAGCACACTTCCCTACATGCACAAGCTAATGCAACAGCAGGCCAATGAATGGAGCCCACGTGCCATGTATTATCAAGACAGTATGCAAGGAATTCTGAACCTCCAATAGCAGCTACAATTAACCCTCCTCCTCAATCACGGCCTTCATGCTGTTATCAAATTACTCTGCTTGAGCACGGATTGGGTTAAAGGAATCCTGGAATTTTCGCCATCACTCTAGACAAGTGGAGGGCACTATGTTATTGTTTGATTTTCGTTTACAGCAGGAGGCCTCACCATTCAAGACACAGGAAAAGCTTTTACACTCTGAGTTTAACTTAAGAATTGGTGGGCTTATTTACAAGCCCCTTGAGCCGCGGGTAGGTCACTTGTCTCATATTAAAAGTGGTGCTTCGTTGGCGGGTTTGTCCTTCCCAGACTTAAAGGTACCTACTACATTCATGCACTCATTCATTGCACTGTAATAACGTAACAACAACAAAATAAACAAAGTAATGGGAAGCATTAACTGTCTGCTAAAGTACTTTGAGTTGAAAATATACGTAAATAAAATACACTAGAATAAATTAGCAATATAATGTTGTGGCAAATACAGTTTTTTTTCTTTGAAAATTAAAGGATTGTCATTTTTTGTGGTAAAAGGAGAAAACATGTAAATGAAAGTGATGCGTGCTTCGTGTAAACACAGCTTAGAGGTAAATGGTTTTATAAAGTAGCAAAAGAATACAAATGTAACCAACCGAAGTAGACAGGCATGCAGAGAAAAAACTACAGTGCCAAAACAGATAGTGTCCTACCCTGAACAGTGGATCAAAAGAGATGTGTATTTCTATGTGTGTAACACTATTCACATTGTTATAGACATAGAAGATAGTCTTACTTTTTTGTCTGCAGTAAGTGGGTGAGCAAAGTGAGCAGAGTGGGACAGCGCCTGTATACCTGCTTCCTAATTTTTGAATAACTTTGAAAATCTTACCCTGCTTGCCTACTTTGCCATTGATTTAATGAAAGGTCTAACTTCTAAGGTCCTCATTCTAGAACCTGCGCAAATCCTGATTTGAACAAAAATGGGAGTTTGAGTTTGAACTAGTATTATAAAAGGTGCTCACTCCATAGGTGTTTGCCTCTACATTTTTTTCCAGATAAAACATGGCGCACATTGTGTGGAGAAGCGGCGTAAATTCAAAGTTGTGCACCTCAAAATGGGGTAAAATGTGTTATTGATACTTTATCCTGCATTCAAAGTTCAGAATTAAGACTTGGTACAGTAACAGTGCACTGAGTAAACCAGTAAATACCACACCCGGTAATATTGGGATTTTTCAGGCGCGCAATTATCAGATTGCACAGCTGCAACCTGTGATTGTGCAACTGCTGTGAGTTTGTGTTTGAATTCCAGTGCCGAAATTTGAATGGGTAAACTCGATAATAAAGGTAAAAACACATCCTTAAAATGCCATTTGTATCTCTCTCAATCTCCACTATAGAAATGGTAAATGATTTTTTTTATCTGACGACTTCTTGCAAGTCTCCCTGTGGAGGGGGTGAGTATCTCAATGTTATTAAATCATTTTTGTATCCGCAGCAGGAGCTCAACCGCTGAAAATCCCTGTCCATTTAACACCAGATGTCTTCCCTGAACAAATTGTCTGAAAGTATCAATGAGAGTTTTCATAAAATATGTATTATGCATTGATTTGAAGGAAAACTGGTCATACGCAACCAGCTTTTTACAAAACACCCTGAGCCTGATTCACAAAGTTATTATCCAGGGTCGAACTGGTGTATAAGGCATTCAGACAGGGACCAAGGGCTGGTTTGACAGGTGAGTGTGTCGGCCGTTTTGTGGCAGTTTGTGGCCTGTTAATGGTCTGCTGGGCAGTTTTTACTGTTGGGTTCCCTAATATTAAAACAAATGTTGCCTGCAGCAAACTCAAATCCATACAGTTGTCCAAAATTGCAGAAGCATTTATACAGTGTACATGTACAAGTTCAAAACTGCCCCAGTTTGGCCTATTTTTAGGTTTCTAATTACCTAACTTGGGCTGCTTTTATTTTGAAGACCGGACCTATGATCTGTGCCAGTCTGATCCGGCTACTATCAGCCATTATCATGTGTTCACAGCCAATAAAGCTCAGTTTCCGCCTGCCAGGTGTGCTAACAATGACACACAGGTGTAAATACTGTCATTGCTGAATACTTTTATAACAGAACTACAGACTATTACTCAGTAGTGAGCCCCATGCAAGGTGTGGGAAGTGGGTGGATCATGGCGTGGTTCGCTTAAGATTTTATAAACGCCCACAAACTCATGAATTTGAGGCAATTCACAACCCTGAAATGGCTGGATATTTGCTTTTGCAAATAGCTGGAAGAAAACCCCTTCCTGGATAGGAAGGGAACAAAAATCCCCAAATTCCGTGAGGATTTAGAGGGAGGGTGTCTCCACAGGGAAAATATGTCCCTATGGAGAAAAAGATACACAATTTAACAAAAAATGCTTTTGCACAGAGGGCTGCCATTTTCCCGTTGCCAAGTTGTTCTGTGCTTACATTTCCGCATTGGGAAATGAGAACCTGTAAAATGTATCATGACACTCTGCTTGAAAAGATGCGGCATACAGATTTCCAGGTATACTAATGAGAATGCATTGAATTCCCAAAACGTGTTAAAATGCACCCAGGCATAGGAGTACATATACCGTTGTAGATTTGCAAGTTTTCTTTTTTAATCAGGCCACTGTTTTATATCTGTAGCTTGCAAACTTCATAGCAAGTCTGTATAACCCTAGAGGGTAGATTTACAAACATTGTGTGCAGGGTTTACATAAAAAAAGTGACACAAATCAGGCCAAAATATTTTTTTAGCAATTTAGGAGCTTGTTCATGAGAGACCTGCGCCACTTTCGCACCACGTAAAGTGGTACATGTGTAACACAGGCATCTCAATTCGATTTATGAAGCCACGTAAAGCCATCCTGCATGGCTTTGAGTGGCCTTATAAATTATGAGTAAGGCAATGCAGCAAAAATCGCTGCACCTGCTAACTCTGTGCCTGGGAGGCATTCCATGGGCGTTGCAGAGGGTTTTTGCCACTCAAAACATCCATAGAATTATTTGCCATATCATGTAAACCTGAGGATGCGCCAAATTCATGCGCCTCCCGAGATGAGGCATAACGAGGAGAAATGTGTTTATTTCTCCTCATTTTTCCCTCTTTCTTGGTGTGCTGTATTCAGCACATATAGAAAGAGGGAAACGCCTCTTAGGATTGCCCCTTCCTGCACAAAAACAATCCTGCATGCAACGGAGGAGTGCCTAAGTTGGCACCAGGTTGCGAAACAGAGCCAGCGCAGGGAGAAAGGACAGGAATGCACTGTATTGCTTAAATACAGTGTATTCCTGCCCTTTCACTTAGGGGGTAGGGCAGCGTAGCAAGGTACTGTGCTGCTCTATGCCAAAATCCCATAAATGAGCCCTTTACTTTCCAGTGCACAGCTTGTTTTTCTCTGGAAAGTAGTCAGATAGTAACGCAAACCAGCATTGAATGCTACTTTGCATTACCCTGCTTCAAGGGGGCGTTCCATGGGTGGTATACGGGCGTTTCCATG
This sequence comes from Lissotriton helveticus, assembly GCF_964261635.1. Lineage (NCBI taxonomy): Eukaryota > Metazoa > Chordata > Amphibia > Caudata > Salamandridae > Lissotriton > Lissotriton helveticus. The sequence continues at coordinate 845,719,898 of NC_136059.1, read as the reverse complement.
CAACCACTCATGGTTTTGATGCAAAATCTTATCTACTAACAATAGTAGGATGGGTTTTGTACCAGAAACTAACACTACTTAAAAACAGGCATTAAAAGGAGAAATGTTTTAATTCCTCCTTTCTTTTCCGAATTTGCATGTGTGCTGCACTGTACAGCATACATACAAAGTAGGAAAATTTTAAAAAGTTGTTTAGACATACTATTTTGTACTGGAAGGGAACACTTCCAGAATAAAACCTATGCTAGACTCGTGCGCACACCCTTGCACTATCGCACTATGGCACTTGTGTAAATCTGATCCTGGGTATGCTCAGAATGGACCCCCTCTGTCGCTTCTCTGGACATACCAGTATATCCACATGTAAATCACAGCGCTGCATGAACGTGAGCATCCAAGCACATCCCCTCCACCATGTAAGAACATGGCGAAAATCCAAGATCAGTCAAATGCTCTGAAAATAACAGTTACCAGCAGAGCTTTGCAATTATGAAGCAGACTCGGGCAGCAGTGCTTGGGGCAAGCTATTAAGTGACAGTTCCAAGGAGAGATGGGTTTTTATAGGGGGCATGCCCAGTCCAGTGCCCCATTATTCCATATGCATTCTCACTGCCCATGTCTTAGCTTTTCTGCACCGGATAGCCAGTGGCTGGACACCAAGTGAACAACAATCTGCGCGTTTGTCCTTTTTAAAAAAGAAAAGCAAAACATTTTTCAACATCTGTTGAAGATAGCGATTCCTGCATTTGCGAAGATCCCCCCCTGCGTGCTTCTGTTTTTCAATAATCTCGAGAAATCAATCTTGATGTTTCAGTGCTCTAACCTGCCCCATTCTTTCCAAAACAGTTGCCTACAATTAGTCATATCTGGCATCTGCGTCTTGCCGACCTGTTTAATATGCCTGTCCATTAATCTCGCTGACAGCCAGCGACAGGGCTAGAAACACTCGCCCGCCTAATGCAGTGATTTAAAGTCTCTTGAAGCCAGGGGGTGGCCCCAGATGAAACTGTCCTTACCTTTTAAATTGTCTGCTACAATTTCCTCAAAGCAGAAGTGTAATTGAAAAGTTTCCTGTCCTGCTTCAGCGATTCCTTTAGTGGCTGCACGGAGAGAAGCATAGCCCTTGTGCATAAGGTGGCGAGGAGATGTGACCTAGCGGCCAGAGCTGCCGAGTTTGGAAGTAGGGAGCTGCTTGCCAGTCCCGGTGTCGGTTCAACCTCTTATGTTTCTGGGCATGTCACTTAATTTCCCCGTGTCTAAAATGAAAGTGGTATTGTTCTCTCGTGAGTCCGCTTCTTGAAGCAAAAAAAAATTAAAAACTTCCGAGAGGCTCTGTAGCTCCACAAACCCGGGGCCCTCCTCCCCCAATCTGCATCCAATCAATCAATCAATCAGGGCCTTGTAAAGCGCAGCTACTCGTCTGTGAGGGTTTCAAGGCGCTGCATTCTGCATTACCAACATGTGTCAAATACAGCTTGTAGTGGGAACAAAACTTCAACCATTCCAAGAAGCATACCAAGCACCCCCCCCCCCCCCCCCCCCCGTTCTATTCTTTTTTAGAATCCATGATCGTGTTATGGCAAATCGGAGAGTCAGAAAAATGATTGGAAATCGCTGTCGTTTAAAAAGTGCTGGTGCGGAGGCCTGAAACCTCTTTCTGCCATACTATCTGAGATGGGACTGTGAGGATTGCCGGTAAGTCTTTGTGTTAAGTAACATTCCTCCAGTCCTGACAAGGTATTATATACACTACTTTGCTTAGCGATTGCTCCCTCCCCTCCTCCCCAGAGAGGGGCTGGTGGGACCCTCTGCCCGGCCGCGGCCCCGCTCCGTCACAATCTCTCCCTTATCTCGTGGGGTGGGAGGAGCCACCGGTACAAAGTGACCTATCAATCAATGTGACGTCTAATCAAACAGACCCTGTCAGATGATCAGAGCGCTGCTGTGGGGATCACCTCTCCTTTATCAGGCGTGTCTCTTTGACACAAGAAGCCACTCAACCTTTCACTTTTTACTTGGCAAAAACATACTGTACCAGGGAGGGGGCAGGAGAAAACTGCCCTGACAGCCCGTTCGTTTTTCTCCATTCTGGAGCCAGAAGATATTTGACTGGCGAGACCCACTCTCTTTGATGTTTCCTCTTTTGAGAGCGCCATCCTGAGGAAAAAATGCATAATTCCAATTTAAAAGGGAAAATTCCTCCATCCTGCTGCTCCGTGTGATATACTGACCACTTTTCAGGGTGCTGGCAGGAATTCAACCAGTTTCCAGGTTGTAAACCTAGCCTCCTGTTTTGCCCTAACAGCAGCAGTCATTTGTGGCACATTTTGATGTAACAATTGCTGAACTAGGGCAGCAACAAAGCTGTAAAAAAAATCAGTCAGCGTTTACCTAACGGAGCATCATGTACTGTTTTTTTAGGTCGCGCCCACAAGAAAGCTCTATTTTGTTGAAAAATGCATATTGTGGAGAGGGGTTGGCCTAACGGCTAAGGCGCTCGACCTCGGACCTGGGGATCTGGATTCGAGTCTCGGTAACGACGCCAAAAACCTCCTGTGATTCTGGGCAAATCACTTAATCTCCCCGTGCCTAAAAACATGAAAGTGTTTCCTCATGTAACTTAACTGGTGCTATGTAAAGCGCTCTGATACCAGTTCGCGCTATATAAAACTCTGCTGCTGCATTGTGGGTTATGTAAAAGTAGGCGCGCAACACCCATTGGACTCAAAGGGCTTCAGCACCCCCCCCCCCTGTCGTGTTTGGCAGCCCGGGATGAGACAGCTTCCCGGTCACACACATAGCCACACCCGAGCACTTCACAAGTCTTTAAAAGACCATCTGCATGTTAATGAGGCCTTGCTGTTGTTTCACCCCTTCTAAGAGCTCCTGCAGTTCCACTCTGCCTATTGCTTAAAGAATCAGACCCCTCCCGAAAATTTTTCTTAGGCCTCCTTCCCCCCGAAAATTGGCTCTAGTTGCACCTCTTCGTAGAACTAACAATGATCTCACTTTCCACCCATTGCTTACCTATGGTTGGCTTTATTGTCGCTCTTATGTTCTTGCTCCCTATTTAGTCAGTGTCTTTGTACATTGTGTTCCATCTCGTGCTTATTTCTCCCCTAGAGCATAGCCTCTTTACCATCCTTTGGCTTGGCTGACTTGCATCCTTCCACTGTTCATATTTACAAAACGACTTTTTTCTTTGACCTTAAACACTCCATGACAGTGCATGGGTTTTCCAGGTCTCTCTCTCTCAAGTTCCTCCCCCCTACCAAATACCTACCCCATGCTCCATGATTCTGTCTCCCTTGTATTGTAAGCTTTCTCTTACGTGCTTCTCCCCTGCAAAATCCCTTCATCCCCGGAACCACTTGTTGCTTTCTCGCTCATGTGTTTCTGTCCCACCCTGTGCTGTCCCACCCTGTTGCTTTTCACCTGCTCTTCATTGCTCCCACCCCAGCAGTCTTTTATTTTTCTATATTTTTTTCTATAATTTTTTTTTGCCGTGACCAGTCAGCAAATTGATACTTGACCCACTTCCTTAAAAAAATAATTTTTGTGCTGCTTCTATTTAATTTCCTTCCATCCAATAATCCATCTCAGATCAGTAAAAAATAAAATGATGTCATTTTGTAGGCACGCACAAGCATAATGACGCATATGTGCATATGCATTGTTAGAAATGGGGACTCTGGTTGGCAATGGTTTGCACACTGTCCAAGCAGGGACCCCCACTTGAATCAGGTTACGTTGCACCCTGAGAATAACCCGTGTTCACTCCCTTGATAGTTTGACAAGAGCTGCTGGGCTCATCCTCATATGAAACATGTAAATTATTTGCACACGCACACACACACAAATGCACATACGCACACACCGTAACACAGTGGAAATATCACAAAAGTACCCCATACCAGTTTAGAAAAATAGCCAATATTTATCTGAATAAAGCAAGACCAATACGACAAAAAACAAACATATACCAAACAAATGACAAATCCTCAAATATTAAATGTAGTTATAATGCTTAGTAGCACAATAGCTCCAAAATGCTTGACAAAGTAGCATTACAGGATGCATTGACAGTGGTAAGCAGTATTCTCACCCCACATGCTCAAGACTCTCAGCAAGGTTGTTTACACAAAGGTCCTTAAAATGTGTTAATTTTACAGTTTATGACCTGTCCAGAAGGCAGATAATTAAGCCCCCAAAGATATCATACCAATTAGCACATCAACATGATCTCACACTGGAGGCATTAGGTACAATACATATGTTATTGAGGCATGTGATGCGATGTTTCCCCTGTGTCTTCAAATTAAGCACAGAAGCTTGTAGATACACACTGTTTCCCTGTTTGAATCACAGTGTCAGTTATCAAAGGAGTTATCAAAGGTCCCAGCCCTGAGGAAGACCTTCAGTTAAAGATGGCTCCTTAGAAAGTCAAAACGCTTCGGCCAAGGGCGTAGGAAGGGGGATGCGGTGGGTGCAGGCCGCCCCAGGTGTCATCACTGAGGGGGCAGGGGGTGGGGGTGACAAAATGGCAAAATTATGTGTTTGAAACACATATGTTTGCCATTTTGTCACCGCCCCTCAGTGATGACACTTGACATCTCCGGCTTGACAAAATGGCAAAAATATGTGTTTTAAACACATAGTTTTGCCATTTTGTCAAGCCGGGGGTGACAAAAAAAAGTCTGCACCGGGTACCACCTGACCTTGTTACGCAACTGGCTTCGGCGACATAATAACGGGAATGAGGGTGGCCTGTTTCTAATGACAAGGCTATAAAAGGCATAAGAATGAAAGAATACTCCACCCCCGGACCGATTGAATTCCAGAAATTTATAAAAATGGGATTTTCAATTTAAAGTTTTGTTGGTGGAAAAGAACTGATATCTATTGTACTTTTTAAAATGTTTTTTTCTTCTTTGATGATATAATGCGTATGAAGATGGACATTTTTGAATGCATATGTCATTGTGATACTGTGTTGTCAATTTGATTACTTTATGACTTGGGTATATCATACTTTTTTGTGATTAATGTTTGTTTCACACTAATACATTCAGAAACATGTAAATGTATTATTCAACAGTCTTTTTTTGAGCATTAAAATAAATAATTTATAAGTAGGCATTGAAACTAATTTTTTTAAGTTGTGATATCATTTCGAATGCAAAGAGTAGGGATGTAGTATGTGTGAGATGATTTGAATTGATTGATGGTTGTTGGGGTATTTTTTTTAATTTGTAAGGGATCGCATCCCCCTATTCCTTAATTGGCACAAACCCCATATTGTATTTGATTTTTCTAATCCTGTCAGCAACTGAATTGAGAATAACCACTGAGCTGTCTTTTGGTTTGGTTTCTATGAGTCAGAAGATGTGAAAATCATTTTCAAGAATTAGATTATGATTCTAGAGGGGATGCACATGGCCCAATAGGTGTTAATCAAATCAAGTTTTATATAAGAGCCAGCTTGAGTTGGGGTTCCAACACCTTAGTTCAGTCCTCCTGCCGACAATTCATAAAGATTTCTTGGCTTTTGCCCCTTTGGGTTCCTGTGTTTGAGCAGTGCCTGGCTTCAGTGAACCATCTCTCTATGTTGGGTTGGTAGCTCTTCACTTGCACTTGATGTTTTAACACAAGTCACATTGCCGCCTTCTGATCACTTAACTCAAATGTATTTGACTCTGTTGTGAATGTGGGTCTGTTGGTTTGAAATACTGTCAAAAAAAGTAAGTTAGTGAGTAGCCAAATGCCATGAGATAGAGCCAACTCTGGGGAAAAGAAGATATAGGAAAGGTTACTTTATGCTCATAAAGCATGCACGGTATATTGTAAGAGCCACACAATGGCCTTGCAGGTTTTACAACCACACCCTTTGCCATCCTCTCTGCACACCACTTGCCACACCCTTCTGATGAACAAGTGGAACTGGTGTGCAAGTGAACTGTTCTTGAGAAAGACCAGACTAGACGTGGTGTGACTGCCTGCACACGCAAAATATGGCATTGGTTCAGAAGCCCAGGCTCTGTTTAAAGTTAGACAAACGTTTCATGACGGCTTGAATAAACATTTAGCTTCAAGTAATCATGAAAACTCGTATCTTCTTGTATTTATTGAGTGTAATTTTACGAGTTATAAAAAGGGCTGTCATGGTTTTTGTACACTGTAAGTAACGGTTAGTCTATATAATTATAGAGCCTTTTTTCTCCTCTGAAGGAGGGATTCCCATTTGATTGATTTCTTTCTTGGGTTGCAGCCTTCTCTCTTCTCTGCTCGGGAGTGACAGTGAGTGAGATTAGTGGATGACTGCGGTGCTTAGTTTGGGAAAAGAAAGGTATGTGCAGCGGCTCAAAGATTTTCTTAGGATCCCACCTTTGGCATTGCAAAACTCCAGAGTTGTGCAAAAACAATATTGCCTAGTTTAGTTTCTACTTCAGTGCCTCTTTCTTCCGCCATCCTACATTTCATGTCTTACCTTTCTCGTCCTCATTTTTCTCCCTTTTCTTCCTTTCCCTCTATTGACTTGAATCAAAGTCTAATAATGAATAATAATTCTTGGCCACTAAAATTCAGTCCAGACCACGACCACCAGCAGTAACTTGCACAAAGTAAGCACAGGATGGTGAGTGATCACCAGCGGATTATTGAGTGCATCAGTATGCAATTCAATTGGGGTGTGAGAAGTTTGGGTGAGTGAATGAGTCATTCAGTGAACGAGTGAGTGTAAAGAGTGAGTGACTGAGTGTGTGCGTGTGAGTAGGTTGATGGGTCGTTGGCTGTATGACTGGTGTGCCAACATAGTGAATGAATATTCAGAATGGATTTTGTTTCATTATAGTGAGGAACAGATTTACAAAGGTGCCACGCAATGCAACGCAGCGATCAAAGTTGCTGCACTGTATTGCGTGAGATGGAGAGAGCAGGGCCACACACTATCTACTTAGATATGGTGCCCCTGCTCTCTTCCCGTTAATGCTGGTGCACACCAGGCTGCCTAGCACCACACCTACCTTCTAGCATAGGTTCTGTACAGGAAGGGTAAACAGACATTATCTGGGTTCTCCTCTTGCCATTCAAAGTCTCGTGCAATGCCAACTACTATGTATCCAGCCACCTGCTCATTTTATCCAGTCCCGTTTCCAAGCTTTAACCAACACTTCTATGAAAAGTATGCCTACATCTCATGAAGTGCCAAGCAATGCAAACTATCCTTCAATAAACAACTCATTGTTGCATAGCTCAGATAGTTACTGCCATGCAACAGATCAATGCCACATAAAATACAGCCGGTATGACCCTGGTCACGATACTGCAATATGCAAATGTGTTTTCTTTCGGAGAGGGTCCCCATTGTGTAAATTGAAATAATAATCATGAGGTGGTAGATCATTTCAGAGTTAATTGGATTTAGGTGTGAGATGTTCCACTTCTCTACATGGCAATGCAACTGTATATTATATCCAATATATCAGGTGCATTTTGCATGTAGTATGTTTACCACTTAAGATTTTCCATTTGTTACCTAATCACCATACACAACGCATTAATTCATGAGGTTTTGCGGTAGGGCAGCGCTGCAGGCCTTTCTGTGGTGATGCCCTACGGCAAAAGAAAAGGGCAGGAATGAGCTGTATGTATTAGTTAGGGCACATTCCTGTCCTTTCCCCCTGCGCCAGCACACAATGGACTGCTGTGCACCAACCAAGCACATTTGCACCATGCTGCAAGGGTGCCTGCGTTGCAAGAATGATTATTTTTGTGCAGGAAGGGAAACCTTCCTGCACAGAAACAATCATCAGAGCCTTTTTCCCGCTTGGTAAATCTAAGCCAGGGTATTATGTTTCGCAATTGTGATATCCTGCTAACCAGAGGATGTCTCCTCTTCCCCTATAAACATGTGTCCTGCTCTTTAACCCATGAATGTGCATGAGTAAAGAGCCTAGGTCCCAAACGATACGGGGACCACTTGGCATAAATGCATGAGGCTTTGTGTAGATTTATCACAGGGAATTCATTCACAGAAACAACATTAATGCAATTGGTCTGTGAAGTGGGTAAAAAGGAGCCGCACAATACATACATTTCAAAGGGGGTCACAAAATAGATATTTGACCATCTAAGCAGACTCTGAACTCAGGTGGTGGCGATACTGGCGCGTTCAGGCCAGACTCTGACAGTGGTGTCTGTAGTGACTCAAGGGCAGTCCACATCGCGCCCAGCACCACAGGGTGCCTCAGATGATGCTCTGGGACTGAGCACTATAAAAGTTATGTGCAGGCGTTTGCGGTGCCCTAACTTAACTAAGCTAGTGAATCATACTCCATATATGAGGTGGTGGCTGGTGATAGATGTATCTTCTTCTCTGAAATTGTCACTTCTGGGTGCACATAGTAAACTAAATGGCGTCACTCACAATGACCGACACCCAATCATCCAGTGCTTGTCTAATTACCCAATGTCTGACCCAAAATATTCATGGCAGTAGCAACAGGGCCAGAGGGGAAGGGGGTTGACCCATTGCCTCACTTTATATATGCTAACTGTAGGCTGAAGGACAATATAATGACACTTCAACACAGCACTGAGTGAAAGGGGCTGCCCCGAGTACATGTATTGTTTATCTTCCATGGTGATATGTATTAACTTTAAGAGAAGAGAACTGGCAAAACAGCTAATGCTGTATATTACTCCAGACCTGACAAGAATTGGCAAAGCCAATAGATCTGGCCTTGACAAGCCTTCTGCCTTTTTATTGCCATCTGTTTTTGTAAACAAGTAAAATAGATGTTAAAAGTCTAATCCACATTTTTTTTAAAGTAAAAATACCGCTGTTTAAAGTGACTGTGCACCTTTAAAGAAAAAGTAAGCACTGGAAAAGCCAATGAGCTAACACAAATCACATTAGAGCAATACTCTCGAGAGGGGATCCAGCAGGAGCAGACAGAGAGTGTGATAGTTGTTAAGCGATCCCTTATGATTTTCAATGCAAGCACTGTAGTGGAGGCCGAAGGGTACACTCAGATTGCCAAAACCATTAAGTGATAGGTGAATATTTACCGGGCACACCTAAGACATGACTGACAACGTCTTCAGCCAATGGCTGAAAGAGACTAATAAAAGAAAGCCAATGGTTGATTGAGTGGACACAAAGACTACTCCATATCTATTGTTAGCCATGAGTCTGTTTGAAAACTGTGCTGTCAAAACCCATACCTAAAAGTGAGTAAAAGATGAGCTGGCACAAAAATAAACACATGAAATAAAATCAGGATTTTGCCTACCAGCCCAGGCATTGAAGTGAATTACTTTTCACACTGATGTGCACATGTGCAAGAGCAAGAGGGCCGTCACTCACAATGGAGTCAGTTCATAACTAAAGAGGACTGATCCATTGCCCCATGGTGTCGGCTGGGGTTAGTGGAAGTGAATGTAAATGGCAATTGAACACACCAATGAATAAAGAGGGTCGACTGTATATTTGCATACGTTAGTTTTTCAATATACTTTTTCGGAAAGCATGAAGTTGGCCTAGGCCATACCTAAAAATAATTTCTCCATCAGGCACCACAAGACAGCAGGATTATTTTAATATTGCTCTGCCAGCTCTCAGTGCCTTGATGCATATTGTTATTGCTACTTAAGGTGGTATTTAGGGACATGTTTGTCATTGAGTTGTGTCACCTTGCAAGGGTGAAGCAACAACTAAGTCAGATTTATCAAGTCATGCATTCCACCTAGCATGGCTCTGCATGACTTTTAAAATCTAGAGTAATGCAACGCAGCTCAAATCACTGCGTTGAGGTTCTGTGCCCCAGGCAGGCGTTCCATGGGTGGAGTGTGGGTGTTCCCAAGCACCACCCATGGATTTTGGTGCATTCCTAGATTTACCATTACTGGTAGACCTGGGAATGCGTCAAAATGCTACGCCTCCCCAGTTGAGCTGTAGTAACAGGGAGAAATATTTTTATTTCTCATTGTGTTTTCGTGTTTTCCTCTTTATACGTGTGATGAATTCTGAAGCACATAGAAAGAGGAAAATGCCTCTCAAGATTATTTTTGTGTAGGTAGGTATTCTTCCTGCACAAAAACAATCCTGCCTGCAACGCAGACGTCCATGCACCGCGGCACAAAGGTGCATGCGTCGGCACTAGGCTGCACATTCTATGCCACCGCAAGGAAAGGACAGGAATACGCTGTATAATGTTAAATGTGCTGCATGCTTGCCCTTTCAAGCAATGTAGCAAGGTGGCTGGCTGCGTTGCACTGCATGAAAGCTTGATAAATGAGCCCCTTAGTTTCAATTTTAAGTTAAAAAACAGACTTTGGGCAGACTGTGGTTATGATCCAGAAGTCATTATAAAAAAACTCTACGTAGGTTGATTACTTTGACAACGTCAGCGCTGTAAGGAATTTCGTTGAAAGTATTTTCAATCCTTATTACTTCCTTGTTCCCTGGGGAACAGACAGAGACAAGAGGGTTTCCTCTGACCCGAAACCCCAGAGTATGAGAGATCTGAAAGTTCGTCACAACTATATTGTTAAACATTCAAGTTCACCAGAACTGAAGAGAAGCAGCCAGCAGGCATTGGCACTGATCCCATACAAGTCTGAAGACACTCATAAACCAATCTGCAGGGGGTTGTTGAACTCGACAGTAACACAGATCAGGGAATAAACAAGAAGGAATTCCTGTACCCCATCTTAAAGTTTCAGGTCTGAGCACACACAAGAATGTGAGAAAAATAACCTATCCAATGTTATCTTAATGAAGTAATGGTTTCCAAGGTATTTTTTCTTCTAGGCATTATGTCTCCTGTTTGATTTCTCTTGTGAAATATATCACTCATAAAGAATTGCCGTTTCTCTAGGCCTGTGCAAAAACAGAACTTGAGCTTTGTGAATTTTCTGTTTTTTGAACACTTCAATATGTAAAATTTCGGATCCTCAGGCCCTTATTACCAGTTGCTGAAATACCCTGATTCAGGTACAGAGGCCCGCTTGTGCCTGAATCTGAATTGCAGCCTTGGGCACATTGTGCACTCTGCAATTTTTTGTGCACGTGATTTTTACCAGTAAAAACTTGGTACGTATGCGGGCAAATAACACACTTTAACCCCTTGCGTGCTCGTGACGGAACCACTCCGTCACGAGCCACGGTCGTGCTGTGCTGGTGACGGAGTGGTTCCGTCACGGCGCGGCCGCCCCGCCCACGCTGCAGGAATTCCGTGCCTGAGCGGCAGTTCTACTGAGCGGGCGCGGCCGTGACGGAAACAATCCATCACAAGCACAGCGCGCCTGTGGCTCGTGACGGAGTGGTTCCTCACAAATGGGAACACAAGGCACTTTCAGTGAATTATCTCCCATTTGAAAGTACCAAATTGAACCCCTGGTAAATACCAAACTCTCTAAAATCACATTTAACGTGCTAAATTTAAGCCTGGGAAGCAGCGCAATTTGTGGCCCTTTCGTGATGAGGACCTATATATCATAACACAAAGCTGTGTTACAGAAACTCAGATTGGGGCACTAATAAATTAATACACAGCTAGATTGCTGCTTGCCGAATTGGGAATGGAGCAAATAGTACTTCTTTGAAATTATAAATCTTAAAATGAGGAAAAAACAAAGCAAAATAATTTCGAAATATGGTGCCATGTTTACATAATCTGACATAAAGAAATTGAATTTTCTCTACTTTTTGAGTGTAATAAGTAAGGTTATGTTAAGAGCGTTTTAATAGGAAGGTTGAAGACCTTCTAAATTCTATTCAGGCCACTCGTCGTCCATACTGTACTCTGATGCGTTTGCACTGCTCCCACGACTCAATCTGAGGATACTAACTTAGTTTTTAGCCTCCAATTTTAAATTCCTTCATATTTACAGAATGTTTTAAAATGTTCAATTGTACATCATGCTTCTTTATTTATATACACGTTAATAATCTGTTATTCTTGTTTTTCTTGTTTTTTTTAGTTTACCGCATTGTCGTATGTCGACTCCCAACCCACCCCACCTCACTGCTCTTACCTGCACTGGCCGCACTTGCTGTTAATACTATTCAAATTTTTAAGAAGTAGCAGATTAGGCTTCATGGATCCCTGGGTTCCCCGGTTAACAGGTTAAGAAACAATGCCCTAGTGCAAAGTTCTTTCTATAATACAGATTAGACCAAACTGAGTTTGCTACATTCCCTATTGCAAAAGCATAAACATTGTCAAGTTTCTGTGGCATCACTCATGCATCTATGTCATGATCCCTTTTTGTGCCCCTGCGAAGGCACCAAAAGGAATCATGTTCTTTTTCCTATGAAATTGTGTTATTTATAGCACATGCAGGAAGTTGCAGATTTACTAATATTTTACGATACGCTACATTGTGTATGAGGGAGAGAGCAGTAAAGCGCCACATCCTTGTCTATGTACGCATGAGCTGTAACTGCTGTTCTATTTTTTCAAGCAGTGATATCTGCAACTCATGCACTAATTCTTTGATTTGTTAAGTTAGGGCCCATTTCACAAAGCTTTTGCTTTGAGTAGTCTCCAGGCGTAAAACAGGCTCCTTCCTGAAAGCCATCTTTGAAAGTCACCCTTAAACCTGGAGTAGGACATACGAGTTTTCCAAAATGTCCTGTGAATTAGGCCTGGATATCACTCATAGTAAAAGCTGAGTAATGTGGTCCCCGAGTGTAGATGCTGCATTCAGCACACTTCTATTGAAAGCGGTTAATTTTCCCAGTGGGACTGAATGGAATCATGATGCCATCCCAGGTGGTTTTAATGCAGGGCCAAACTGGCCGTAGCGGGCACCTGGCGTTTCCCCGGTGGGCCGCCAGACAGGGGGCGGATTTTGGACACTTGGGGGGCCGTTTTTGTAATGGGAGGGGCAGTTTTGCAGCATAACTACAATATAAATCCCTGTATCAAAAGCAGATGCAGTGTTATCCAAGCACACCTCACACACACACTCAACCGGTCTGAGTCAATTGCCTGGGCTGGTTTGCTGGGCTGGTTCCCAGTCCGGCGCTGTTTGAATGGGAGCTGCCATGTTTAACTTTTAATCCCACAATACCGGTAAATGTTCCAATCGCTGCCATCACAAGGGGCTGAGTACAGACCACTGTGGGGTGTAATCAGTGAATTGCTCACAGTCCTGGAGCCACGAGTGGCTGAGATAAGGTACTCTGCTCTGTGAGGGCCTGCAGGGTTGACACGGCCATGTTGCTGCCTGGATGCCTGACGCGCTTTTGTTTTCTCACCACGACTTTCAGTGTTGCGGTCAAGAGAGCGAGATTTGTTGGGGTGAAAGGGCGCCAGCCTTGGATTAGAGATTCTGCCTTGAGAGCGACTGGGCTGACTAAAACTCCTGTTGAAACAGGCGCCCTCGCTGTCCCAGTTCATCTAGAAGCTTCTGTGAAAGTGGTCGACGATCGTCACATATTTTATAAATGTCGTTTTTGCCATGAATGAAAGATATTCGCTTTTTCTATCTGTTCTCAACTTTAAAGCGCGTTAAACGTATTGCAAGAGTCACAATTTCCCTTCCAAAATCAGCAATGGTTTCCATGAGACCCTCTCTCAGTGCAGCTCTTTAACCCTAGCTATAAATCGATAGTAGACATCTCTTAAACACTAATGGCCCTTTTTTCCTTTAGAATAGAAAACAAAATAAACATAGGAGCTGTTTATTTAGTATTCGAAACTGTGATAGGTAGGAGGGCGGGAGCAGTGCTTAGCTGAGCAATACAAATCAAATTAATAAAGTGTGAGACGGAAATGACTGCGTAACGCAACTTTTGTAACAGGTGTTTTTCTCGAAAAAAGCTACCACTACTTTTCCAACCTGTTTCGGCACTTCTTTTGAACAAGGGTTAGCAATTCTTTTTTTTTTTTTCAACCAGTGGAATTTTTAAGCAGCGACTACCTCTCTTTGTTGCTACGCTGTTGTGGAACCAGTCTGCAGATATTTTAAATTCGGGTCTTTACCTTTTGCTCCTTTTAGTAGCTAATGATTTCTACTCAAAGGCCACCACCACGATTTTCAGAAAATAGCATTTAACATAAGTGCAGTACCCTGTTTACAGTGGCCGAAAGCTCTGTGGTATCTGTAGCGTGGCAGTGTGCCAGCAGGCCGTCCCACTATTTAACACTTTGGAGGGGGGATCGGCAGGCACCACCTGTGTATATCCTAGCTGTGGTGCAGCCAGGCGTGATAATGTAGAGAGATAATAAAAGGGGCCCGAGGGCAAGGAGGTCCAGTTGAAAAGTATTGCATGACTCATGTGTCTCTGTTCGACCAGTGTGCTGCAGAGAACGTCACACTAGCAACAATGAGGCCCGGAGCCACACTGTCGCCTGCCTCCACTACCTGTGCCTCACTCCACTCGAGGACTAGCAACGCCCACGGTTCCCAGAGGACGGGGCTAGACAGCGGGCAGGGATCAGGCGCCTTGAGCATGCTCCTCTATTGGGTGAGGGCATGCCTTTACACTCACCACCACGTGGTGCTGCCACCTTTTGTATGTGCTGCCGCCTCCAGCTATGGGCAAGACAGCGCTCGAACCTTACGTCCTGCTCAACCTGGTAAGCGGCACCCGATGCCCACCTCCATAGCCAGCGGCGTCAACTCAGGGGCAAGGAAGAGCCTGCAGCCTACCTACATTCTCCTTGGGGGCTCATCCTTAGCCTCCATATGCCTACCTTCACCAACAGTTTCAGGTGCGCAGTCCCCTCCCCCATATGGACCAACACCTGGGAGCATGTGCTTGGTCCGCTGTTGTGAGCATTGGCGCTATTGCCCGGCAGGCCACAGTGGAAGCAGACACACGTGAGCCCCATTAGGCGACTGCTCACACATGACCATTTGGTCTCGCCCGCACCGCAATTCAGGACAGCCCGCAGGAACAGATGTCAGGTGGCAAGGGCACTTCCACCCTGGGCCAGCACCCCTGCCGTCATCAGTCAAAGCCAGCGGCTGTGTCCCGCACACTGCACCCATGGCTTCCATCCCTGCTCTGGAGCCATTTGTAGTCACCTAACTCCCTCCCACTCAAGCTGCTCACTGGAAAGACAGAGTGGGCCGCTAGAAAATGACTTTGGCCACTGAGGTCTCCACAGAGCAGAAACAGCTGATGCTTCTGCATCTGGTGGGGGCGGATCTACACAAAATAGCAAAGAACATCAGTGAAACTGGACCCCCTCACACGTATATCACACTCAGGAATGCCATTACCATCTACTTTGAACCAATCGCCAATCAAGATTGCGAGCGATCCCTTCTTCGACAAGCTCACCAAAACCCAGATGAATCTGTTGATGTCTTCTTTGCGTGCATCAAGGAGTTGGCCAGCACCTGCACCGTATCCAAAAAAGACAATGAGATCAGGGCTCAATTTATTCAGGGCTGCGCTTTCTACAAACTCTGAGACCGGATTATCCAGGTTCAAAACATGCCGATGAAGGACGCACGAGTTAAGTCGATCGAAAGAGCCAGAGCATCCAACATGGAGACAGCCCTGCAAAAATCAGATTCATTAAAGACCGAACCAGTTAGAGCAGTTCAAAAAGAAAGCTCACAGACCAAGCGAATTCCTAACAAGGCCCGACACCTGTACGCCCATGTTGGTGATGTGGAAGTCAATACCCACACACGTGGGAGTGCCCATCCTAGAGAAAGAAGTGCATGGTGTGCAGCAATGTAAATCATTTTGCAAAGGTGTGCCTCTCCACCTAAAAGCATGTAAAGCCTCAGCAGAAGCAGGTGCACGTAGTTGATGCCGAACCCAATACTCAGGAGGACATTGATATGGATGATGATGAACAAGTTACAGTACACATCATCTATGTGGTGCAACCAGGGGCCAAGCACCCCCACGTCAACCTAAGGTGCCAACTCCTCATCCTGGACTCCCCTGGCACAGCAGTCATAGACACAGGGACCTCTTTCAACGTGATGGCCACAGACATCTACGCGTTGCTGCCTAAGTCTCAAACGTTCCAGCCCATGTGTTTCAGAGTGTCACACCACTGCGCATATCTGCAGTATTTTACACAACCCTCAGCCACTGCCACTCCAACGTCCAGGCCAAAGTGTACATATCCCAGGAAAGGACCGGATTCCACATTGGCTGTCAACGGCACAAGTACTCTGTCTCATACAGTTTGCTTTTTCCATTCATGTTGCTGAATAGACATGCTGTTGCAGGAGTTTGCCACACTTTTCAGCGGAATTGGGTGCCTCAAAAACAGATCAGTTCGCCTACACATTGACAAGTGGATTGAACCCGTCACACTCCACCACAGGAGGGTGGCTTTAGACGTGTGACCCAAGGAGGAACAGAAGCTCAGGCAACAGGAGGAAGCGGAAATCGAGAAAGTCACTGGACCCACTCCCTGAATCTCCCTGATAGTAGTGGCCAAAAAGCCAGAACAATCAGATGCCCTGAGGATTGATGTTGACATGAGAATACCTAACCTGGCAATTAGCAGTACATTAACACTAAATCGAAAAATGCATTAATTTGGAAACAATAATGTATGAACAAACACCCTAGGCAGTCAACAAATTGGCAAACAAGTAATATGGAATGACAGCAAAAACTTCATACATAGAGAAATGCATTAAAATTGATCATGACTTTAATGGAAACAAATAAAAATCTTACATGTAAATGGTATAACCATCACTGTACGATGTGAACATCGAAGTTAAAAAACATACATTTCATACATTATTATACAAAGTACACCTATACAAATTAATATCACTAGTTTTTATAAAGAATCACACTGTGGCGAGTGAGACTCGACGCGCGTTTCGGCGTAAAGACGCCTTCTTCAGGAGCCACGAAATGGAAGTGATATTATTGTCAGGAGATTTGACCAGAACTGTATACAGGGTGCAAACGATCAGTTCTTGGGCATTCAAAAATACACAAATGACCACAACAGTTGTTTTCCTGTTATATCTGTCGCCAAAGGGTTACAGAAAGGTCATATGTTAGAAAATATCCACAGGTATAAACGTATTTTAGGTATTAGGTTCTTAAATCGTAGAGCCGTTAATTCAATCTGACTCGGTACTGATAATATGTGGTGTGCTCCGTGGTTGTTTAATAATATCTCATTGTAGGAGCCTCCTTGTAATGGGGAACTTTAAAGACCGAGTGGGAGCAGGATAATGCCCTCAGGCGTCCGACGCTGCAGCGTGCGAGTCCGCCGCACAGTCGAAGCAGCGAAAAAATAATCCAGATTATCTTTTCGCTGCTTCGACTGTGCGGCGGACTCCAGATTATCTTTTCGCTGCTTCGACTGTGCGGCGGACTCGCACGCTGCAGCGTCGGACGCCTGAGGGCATTATCCTGCTCCCACTCGGTCTTTAAAGTTCCCCATTACAAGGAGGCTCCTACAATGAGATATTATTAAACAACCACGGAGCACACCACATATTATCAGTACCGAGTCAGATTGAATTAACGGCTCTACGATTTAAGAACCTAATACCTAAAATACGTTTATACCTGTGGATATTTTCTAACATATGACCTTTCTGTAACCCTTTGGCGACAGATATAACAGGAAAACAACTGTTGTGGTCATTTGTGTATTTTTGAATGCCCAAGAACTGATCGTTTGCACCATGTATACAGTTCTGGTCAAATCTCCTGACAATAATATCACTTCCATTTCGTGGCTTCTGAAGAAGGCGTCTTTACGCCGAAACGCGCGTCGAGTCTCACTCGCCACAGTGTGATTCTTCATAAAAACTAGTGATATTAATTTGTATAGGTGTACTTTGTATAATAATGTATGAAATGTATGTTTTTTAACTTCGATGTTCACATCGTACAGTGATGGTTATACCATTTACATGTATGATTTTTATTTGTTTCCTGTAAAGTCATGATCAATTTTAATGCATTTCTCTATGTATGAAGTTTTTGCTGTCATTCCATATTACTTGTTTGCCAATTTGTTGACTGCCTAGGGTGTTTGTTCATACATTATTGTCCCTGCCCTAGGAGTTCACTGACATCAGTGTCCAGGGGGTCCTTGTTTTTCTCAATCCTTCAATTTGGAAACAAGACATGACTTTGATCAAAGGTGGTAGGTGTAGCATAGTCCCAGTTCAATCCTATGTGGCAGAACTATTAGCAATAGATCAGGTGTAGGGGTTGGCAGTAGTAGCAAGGTAAGGATTGTAGAATAGGTGAGGTGTTCCAGGGCACTGGAGCTACGTCAATGGGCCTAGATTGAATGAAGGGGGATTCATTTGTAGTAAACAGTAACATCAGCAATTACATGGAACGTAGCAGCAGTTAAGGATGATTTCAGGTATTTAAACTGTAGTAAAAGGGTGTAAACGGTTAAATCCAAGTTGAAACAGTCCCATAAACCGTAGATCAATTAGAACTATTAGTAGGTTGTTGTGGATCTTGATTGATTTCAGGCTAAATGGACTAGGTCTACTCTAGAACAATATGAGAGGGATGCGATCAATGCCTGATAGCTGAATGTGGTGTCCAAATGGAGAAAAAGATCAACCACCATAAAGAGTAAAGATAAGGCAGAGATATATGATAAGAGGGAGCATGGCATCTCGTTTGCAAACATATCAGAACTTGGACACGTAACAACCGAAGGCTGAGTGGAGGAAAATCAAAACAAGGCTAGGGAGCATTTAGATCTTTGTTGCCCCACCATTAATTCAAACCTAATTGTCAGTGTTTTAATCAAGTTATTTGTGAATTTGTGTTCCCCTGAAAACTTTTACGCCTCCCATATATGTGCAGCAGCCAGTTACTAAAATTTAAGAATAATGTATGCTTCAGTACAGCAATTAAATATATATATATATAGCCTAATCAGTGGGAAGATCACAGAGCACAGGTTTTTGACGATCTTTACCAGGCCCAGGAAGCAGGCAGGCATCAGGACTTACAGGGGTGGATCTCTGGAGCCAAGAAGATGATAGCAGTGCTAGACCCACAACACCCCCGCCGCCACTCAGTCCACCAACTATCACTCACAACTCTATCTGCAAGGGTTCGAAGTTCAAATACTGGATTAGGTCAGTTGGTCATCTTTATTAGGAAGACTTACAGTTAAATCTTAGCATTACCAACTCACTTACAGACTAGAAACAAACAGCCCTAAACAAGCCTAGCACCAACATGAATGGCATGAAGAGTATTGATCATGCTTGGACGCTTATGAGTCTGAATAGCTGCATTGACAAGAAATTGAACTAAAAAAAGAAATATTATCTCCAAAAATACAAATTTAGGAATTTGGTTGTATTGAGGATGACACTGATGACACTGATGGAACTTGAAGTAGATTAAAAAAAATAATCTCTCCCTAATTCTTCAGATCTGAAATTCCACTTTCCGACACTATGAAGTTGGGACACGCTGATAGTAAAATTTCAGTTAGCACCAAATTTATGTATTCAAAGTCAAAATAATGTCCAGAAACAGTGAAAGAATACATCAAAAGGAGGATCCAGATGTGTGATCTCTGGAATAAAGAATAAAAAGCTCTCACTTGGAGTAGCAAAAAAGATTGATTAGGAAATAAAATGTCCTAAACATTTTTGAGAAATACAGCAAAGAATTTTTAAAAGGCTCGATTCGCCAAGCATTTTCAGTGAGTACTTGTTTCTTACTCTAGACATAGGAGTGTGTGGAACATAATGCATATTTTCTACCCTGAAGTAAAAAGTAAAAAATCCATTTTGCGCAATTTTTGCAATCTGCAATTTTAATTGGAGAAAACATAAAAGGCCACCAGGGAAATAAAAGAGCTTAATGATTTTTCAATACTTTACGCATCTAAAATAAGGAGCAGAAAAAGGTGATCATCCCTTATCCTTTACATTTTTTAAAGTGGTGAAAAATGTGTATGATAATTTCTGCTTCATTCCAAACCCTTAAGCATAATGGCACAGAATAGGGCCTCGTTCTGAGAGCTACACAAATTCTGATTCAAGCGCAAACCATGGTTTAAACACACACTGTGATTGTGACTCCTGTGCTAACTGTGCACCCTGTGGGTGTTTCCCTGCATCAAGTCTATGGTAGGGCCAAGTCACCAAGCCTGCTGTTCCTAGTGGTGTACTGTGTGCTTTTTTATTTCTTCTCAATTGTTTTAGAATCTGTAGATAGTCAGTGGGTTCAATGGATCTAAGATGGCAACCTTATGGAATTTTGGGGTCCACGCGGCCAATACTGATCCTTGGAACCAATGAACCTCTATTAGAAACCCAAGGGCCCATGAGGCAATAGATTTTCAATTTTGGAGCAGGAGCCGCACCTCTGTAGTACCCCTCTCATCTTGCCAAAGGTCCGGATGTGCATCCAAAGCCAGAAAACCCATCACATAACGATTATACGATGCAGGATGTGTAAATTCAGCTAGAACAGCATTTTATTGTTACTGCCATCCAATCAGAGCACACAAATCCACAGTTCTGCCTAAGTTACCAAGATTTCCAAAACAGATAACGAGAATGCTCTCACCGTCAGACTGAATTCTTTTCATTCTCAGATTTTGATGTAATTTGTGTATTAATGGTCTAAAATTAAAAGCAATAAACCCATAGTAGCTCACCCACCACCGTCTTGTAGTATAAAAATGTCAAATATTTATACTGAACAGATTTGCACCAAACCAAAAAATGGCATTCTAAGTAAAGTTTTATATTTATGCCAAGTGTGGTTTAATTCCATTCAGCAGTTTTGCTGTAGTTGAGCTCAATAATTTCTATGGGTCATAAAAAATAGAAATCCCACATTTAATTTTTCGAAATAGCTCTGCCCAGTTTCAACAGACTGTATGAAACTCAGAGGACAGGTCAAATATTTGGCAGATATTGTTGATATTCATTAAACAGCGTTGAGGTTATTAGCACAAATGTCCTTTTCTTATCTCTCAACCAAACCGTAACCACTGCTGTCAAACCTAACAGTTGATAAACATGAGTTATGGTGAGGCGGGTAAATGAGGAGACCTTACTACACAGTCACCCAAGCTTGTTATTTTGTTCCACAGTCAGTGTAACAGATGAGTGGACACTTAGCCCACTAATGTGCTCACCATTTCAGTCACCAGAGAATGGGCTGCTCTATTGAAAGTATAGCCAATGAAAGTGCGTTATACTCATACACATGTATGTTTGATCCCCAACTATTTGAGAGCACTTGTGATGTGATTACTGTTATTATCTTCAATGTCAACTGAGTTTCATATAGTTCGCTTAATTACCTTTCTCTTATTAATGGCCCAAACCTAAAATATCAAATACAATTTACATGGTAGCCCCCTCTACAAAAGGCCCCGGCAGAGCTCACCAATGGCACCCTTATTTACATGCATAAAATGTTTGAACTGTGATGCTTTTTGGGTTATTCTTATCCTATGACTTTTCTGACTAAACTGCCAATTTTTGTATATTTGCCTCTGTCAACATGTACTTTGCTTGTTCCTCAAAAACCCACGTTTTTTGTCCAAGCAAATTAATTCTGTATAGTTTCCCTGCTAGAGATATGGGCTTGAGCTATGCCTGTGCTTTTACCTTAGCACAGAATAGAGACACAGGGACAAGGTTCGAATGCACTGTTCTTGATAAGTGCTTTGCCGCTAGGCTGAAATCATCCACGGGTTTGCAGCACTATTAACAAGGTGCATGCAGACTTTGACCAGGGGCTCATGGACACTTGGGAGAAGCATTAGGCTCAATGGTGTAGTGTAAGATCAATGGTGGTGAAACATGGCAATACCCCTTCAATGTGAGTAGGAATATCCTGTATCACATAATCCAGATGTCCCACATATTTGCAGTAGTTTTGTGTGTAGAATAACCATCAATCCTTGATTTTATGTGACTAGTACAGGAGGCATTAAGGTAGAGCTGACAACTTGCTTCAACTTCTAGTCCTTTCTGAGTTCACACTAAACATTAACTAGGATCACAGTGTGGTAAATAAATAAATAATACCTCTCTTTTTGACTAGACATATATCATAACAGATAGCTCAATAAATAAGAGTCAAGATTCGAGGTAGTAGGAGTTTTGCAGGTTTAATACAGCATAAGGACAGGAACAGGACAACCTGCATAGGAATAGAATGGCAGGGCCCAGCAGCTGCTGGGGCTGGATCTGGGATGAGCGCGCTGACGTTTAATAACAATACATGAGCATATATACATAACGCAAACACATAGCATTACATTGCAGTAGGCGTAGCAGTGGGTGGAGCAGAAGGCGTGACGCGTAGCAGTCGCGAAAGATAAGGGCGAAAAGAGGTGTAACAGGGCGTATACATAGACATGTGATGCAAACGTAACAGGATATGTCATGAATGGGGCGGAAACCATGGAGGGGGCTACCTAAGGAGCCGGGACCTCTAACCTGATGGTGCGCGCAAACTAGCAATGACGTATTACTAGGAGAAGCTGGGGGCTATGAACTCTGTGCTAGGAGCAGAGACTGAAGTCTGGAGGGTCAGGGCGACATGTACCTAAACAGTATCTAGTATCTGATGTTTAGAGAACATGTTGATATAAACTAGAAGTCAGGAGGGGAAAGGCTAACTTGATTCTAAGACTGGACCATGCATTATTCTACATGTAGTGCGTGATGAAGAATATTAAATGACCATTAAATGCAGTATTTCTCTAACATGGAGCCCTGAAGGCTAGACAATGACGGAAACTATTGATGCAGTTCAGTAGCTTAGGAATGCAGAGAAGGAGGACTGAACTGATAACTGGACTCATAACATACTCTTGGCAGACTCAGAGGCAGAGCCAGGCTGCACCAGGCACTGCAAGGCAGGAAGTAAGTGAAGGGTCGAGGATACAGGTGGGGGCTGTATCGCTCCTCAGCGAGGTTTCTGGAGACAGGAGCTGAATCTGATGTCCAGGCCCTTTTGAGGCCTAGAAACGGGGACTTTATAATAGAATAACGTGCACACTGAGAAACGTGGCAACGTAGCTTTACATAGGCCTGATATTCGTAGTATTCACGAGGACTGGAAACTGGCATACTAGAGGTGGACACAACTATAATTGCGTCATTAATCGAACATGGGGAATGCATATGCATATTTAATCATGCACACATAACATATGATGGATGACACGTAGGGACACAGAACATGGCAAAATTTACTTTTCCACATTCCCTCCTTATCACTACGTTTCCATCAGGAAACATCAATTTTCATGATACCGTCTATCATTTCATACAATATCATTTGCTCGTCTCGAATTATCCTGGAACGGGATTTAGAACGGGGCTTGGGACTAGGAATACAAGAGGTAGCACAAATGCCGCAAATCGCAGGGCCACATTGTATACAGAGGCAGCAGCTGAATATGATCGCTACTGCAATACCTAGAAAGGACAATATTTTCCATCCCCATGCGGAAATTATATTCCAGAACCAACCGGACCATGTCCAGGTGCCTGGATCTTGGTGTATCAGATGGGCAATTTTATGGAGTCTGGTTATAGCTGAATAAACAGACGGCGCGTTATTTGGAATGAAAATGCAGCAACTAGATCCGATGACTCTACAGGCCCCGCCCCTATCGGCCAGTATGACGTCAAGGACGAGACGATTCTGTAAAACGACAAATCTCATAGCAGATTGCTCTTCGGTTAAGTTACCTAGAGCAGAGGCAGTCTCATTTACTACAGCTTCGAGGGTTCTGGTTAACCTACGGATCAGTTTACTATTCTGGATAGGTCCTATAAAGAAGAAGAAACCTCTATTGAAATCTGTATACTGTTCTAGAGCAGTTTCAGTATAATCGACAATTGGGGACTCCCTTCTATGTCTAATGTGTACTAGATGTGTGTTTCTGTGATAATCAGATGGGGCTAGAAAAACTGGTGGCAGTAGGAAGGCAATGTAACAGGTTCCCTCCCAATCGAGGGGCAAACGAACATATGCGGTTTGACCACAAATAAAATAAGAATGACGTGAAGCTTTGAAAATAGATTTCCCACTGTCACTATACTTGACAATAGTAGTACAATCACTATGTCCTACATGTACAGAACCCTTATTTCGGACACATAATTCGCCTTTGACTGGTAGTACTGAAATAGCGGGTAAGTCTGGAGTAGTATCAGACTGAACATTCAGGACCATAAAATTCGAAGAATAATTACCTAAATTATACACTTCATTTTCTAGATCTAACCCGGTTCTGTGGGGGAGACCTTGCTTGTCTGGAAAACATGTACTGTTAAGAAAAGACATATCTGTTGAGGATGACGTTAACGTGGACCATGCTCCACACGAACCATTATGTGAAAATGGATAAGGAAAAAGTGGCAGAACTCCCTTCGGTGTCTGGAAAGGGGGGAGTCGACCACACACCCAACAATTAGTGGTATTGCTGGTCTGGTGTGAGTAATGTAACATGCGGATAAAAGTATTATTTCGCATAGCGAGGCGGTAAGAGAGTTCATGAGGAGGCAGATCACTAAACGTGTGCTCTACTGTAGCATTAGCAGACTTATTTACATGAAGAACTGGGAAGTACAAGAAAAATGCATAACTGGTGCAGGAAATCATAAGGCTGAGAAACAATATGAAACATAGAAAAATGATACATCGGATTGAGTTTTGACTAACTCTCTCTCTATGGGGGTCTATTTTATACATGTCAGAAACAGTCTAACCGTTTCACCTAGGGGAGGACTTAGACAATCAAACTGACTGACTTATTTTACTAGACCGGAGTTTTAGCTTGTACTCCTGTTGTGGAGTTTTCTCTAACAGGGGAGGGGTTGTAGCAATGTCTTTTGCGGGACAGTCCTTGAGAACAATGCTTTGGCAATCCTTCAAATCCTGGGAAATGTTCTTTAAGACGGGTTTCAGTCCATTAAAAAGTTTGACATGAGAAAGGTGTACCCAGCCTTTGCGTCCTTCCAACTTCACGGCTGTGCGGGTGGTGAGGAGGACCTGTCGGGGCTCTTTCCAACGAGGCTCCAGCGGACTTGATCTGTCAAAGTTGCGGACCATCACCATGGATCCTGGAACGATTTCGTGCGGTGCCACCTCGGTATTGTCTGGAAATGCGGCAGCAACCTGTGAACGACATGAGTTGAGGGCAGACATCAAGGAAGCTAGGTAATCTGTCAGCATATTACTTGAAACATCGGTAATACTTCGGGGTCTAGGAGTACCCCACATATTTGGGGGGCGGCCGAAAACGACCTCATACGGGGACAGACCTGATCTGGAATGTGCGACCATGCGCATATAAAATAAAGCGACTGGCAGAGCTACTAGCCAGTCCACACCTTTTTCTTTACACACTTTTGCAATACGGATTTTCGGAGTCTGGTTATGTCTCTCTATGAGACCGGCTGCTTCAGGATGGCGTACACAATGGAACTTCCACTGGTACCCTAACAACAGGGAAACGTGCTTCATGAGTTCAGATGAGAATGGCTGGCCGTTATCAGAATATACGACTCTAGGGAGTCCATAACGAGGGAAGAACTCACGAACCAACTGCTTGGCAGTGGTCGCGGCTGTGTAATCTGGGACTGGATATGCTTCTGTCCACCTGGACAAAGCGCATACAACTACAAGGACATACTTGAAACCTCGACATCGCTCCATCTGAATATAATCCATCTGGAGGACTTCAAAAGGGTGGTCAGGGGGCTGGAATCCACCTTGTTCCACCGGGACACTTTTACCTGGATTAAACTGACAACATATCATACAGGTACGGACTTTCTGCTTGGCTGCAGCTCGTAAATGCTTGTTGAACCAAATGTTCTGGATACTGTCTAACATAGCTTTTTCTCCTAAATGTGCTGGACTATGTGCGGTATTAATAATGACTTGAACCATAGAGTCGGGGAGAAACCATGTGGCTCTACCCTTCGTTAACCATCCTTGATCTGTCTGGACCCCTCCTTGTTCGGACCATTTCTTGATTTCTTCGGGAGTAGCATGTAACTGGATATCTATGACATCTTGTGTAGGGTCCTTAACTGTCATGCATGTAGTCGGATCTGGAGTATGTGTCTGTGTCGGATTAACTTGAATGTCTGGAGTCTGTGCTGTAAGCTTGGCTGTGCGATCTGCTAGATCATTACCTTGGGAAATAATGTCAGTAACTTTCGTATGTGCTTTGCACTTCATGATAGCAATAGATGTCGGCAAATGTATGGCATCTAACAGAGCTTGAATAAGGAGACCATGCTGAATCTTGGTTCCATGAGAAGTCATGAAACCTCTCTCCTGCCAGAGCACTCCGAAGTCGTGTACGACTCCAAATGCGTAACGTGAATCTGTGTAAACATTAACTTTCTGGTTCTTGGCATGTATACAGGCTTGTGTCAGAGCAACTAGCTCTGCTGCTTGAGCGGACAGGGTATCAATACGGTGTGTTTCAATAACTTCAGTGTCAGTAGTCACTGCATACGCGGCGACTAGTTCTCCTGTACTAGTTCTCATACATGAACCATCCACATAAAGTGTCAGGTCGGGATCTGGTAACGGAGTATCTGTCAGATCTTGTCTTGGCTTTGTCGTAATGTTAACTACTTCCACACAGTCATGTGTGGCTGGATTTGAATTAACTGATGGTAACAATGTAGCAGGATTTAAAATGTTGCAGCGTCTGATTTCTATGTGTGGCTGGAACAGTGTCAATTCATAACCTGTTAAACGTGCAATTGTCAAGTGCTGAGTTTGTGTTCGGTTTAAAAGAACTTCCACGGAATGTGGAACCTGTACTGTCAAGGAGTGTCCTAAGACTATGGAATCACTTTGTCTGATAGCTAGTGCTGTGGCTGCAACTGACTTGAGGCACGCAGGCAGAGCCTGGGCTACAGGATCTAATGTGCTCGAAAAATAAGCACAGGGCTTGTATTGTCCTGCTTGATCTTGTGTGAGAACAGATAATGCTGTACCTTCGCGTTCAGTAACGAAAAGTGTAAAAGGCTTACTGTAGTTCGGTGTCGCTAGAACTGGAGCTTGGCATAGGGCTTTCTTTAACTCATTGAAACTAAGTGTATGTTCAGATGTCCAAGGGAGGACAGTCGATACGGCTGCCTCCTGTGTCGTTAACTGTATCAGTGGCTTGGCTAGAAATGCATACTGAGGAATCCATTGTCTGCAGTAAGAAGTAAGGCCGATAAAGGCACGTACCTCCTTCTGGGTCTTGGGCTGAGGAAGACTCGCTATTAACTGGATACGGTCTGGTGTCAACTGCCTACCCCTCTTGGACAGTAAGTGTCCTAAGTAGACCACTTGCTGGACACAGAATTGAAGCTTAGAAGGGGACACCTTGTGCCCCATCTCGGCTAGGAAATACAAGACTGTAAGGGACGCTTGCTCGCAAGCACGTTCAGAACGGGCTGTGATCAGTAGATCATCGACATACTGGAGCAGGGCAGTGTCAGTTGGCATGTGAATGTTGTCTAGTTGTCTCTTAAGTGCTTGACTGTAAATACTAGGACTTTCTGTGAAACCTTGAGGAGCTCGTGTAAACATATAGCTCCTTCCATTTAAACAAAATCCGAAAAGGAACTGGCTGTCTGGATGAATAGGGACACTGAAAAATGCGTTCTTGAGGTCTATGACAGTGAAGAACGTGGCTTCGGAATCAATGGCCGTCAATAGGGAAGAGATGTCTGGGACAACTGGGTACTGCGGAATAATACATTTATTAAGCTCTCGTAGGTCAATCACTAATCGATATACTGGGGGTGCATTTGGATCAGTACGTTTCATGACTGGAATGATCGGAGAATTACATACATTGGAGTCAGTTTCTACAACCACTCCTTGAGCCATGAGCTCGTCAATAATTTTGGATAAGGCTGCTACAGCCTCTGGTGGCAATCTGTACTGTCTGATTCGTGGTAACACTACACCTGGCTTGAGAGTCACACGATAGGGTGTGATTTGCATATAACCTACATCAGTTGGACCTTGCGCCCATAAGTGCTGCGGAACATTAGACAGTCTTGAATCAAAATCTCGTAATACATAGTGACCCTTGAAGTCTCGTAGGAACAATCGTATTCCCTCTGGGGAACAGCATATAACTGCACCTAACTCTTTCAGTGTCTTAATGCCTAATAGGTTTTCTGGACATGACTTAGTAAGTAACAGATCAGTAGTGCGGGACAATGGACCTACTTCTAGAGTAACTGGCTTTGAAATCTCATTTACGATAGGTTTTCCTGAAAATCCAAGGGAAACATTTCTTGAGCCTGAGAGCGGAGCCCCTGGAACTTCGGCGTAACTAATTGTGGTCCTACTTGCCCCTGTATCAATCAAAAACTTTCTGTCTTTCCCTAATACTTGACTGTGAACATAGGGACCTTCTTGATCTACAGGTATCTCGATGAGAGGCAAGCCTACCTCCCTCTCTAGGCTGTTTCATGAATACTGCTGGTACTCTGGATACTCAGACTGTGCATACTGGTACATCTGCGATGTAACATGCTGTGTTGCAGCAATAGGCTGCGGTGCTGTAACTGTCTGTGGTGCATTCTGTGGCTGAGGAATCTGTGAGACTTGTTCTTGTCTAGGCGGACGTGGTCTTTCTTTAGTCTTACCGGTAGCTATGTTGTGTTTCAGAACTGCACACTCATTTATAAAATGACCTGGCTGTTTACAATAATTGCAGTTCCCTTTAACGGGAGCTGCAGGATGACTGGCTTGATTCGGACCCCTCTTCTGACTGTCTTGAGGAACAGATTGTGCAACTAGTACTTTCATTTTCGTGTCTTTCATACGTTTTCTCTCGTGTTCTTGCTCTTCTCTGATTCTATTCTGGTGGTATTGGAGCATCTGCAACATCTGGGACGGGGTATTAGCTTGCCAGGTACTTTCGACTTTCAAAACTCGATTTTTAATTTGTGGGCTTGAATTCTCGACTAATTTAGTAACAAAAAGGTGAGGGTATGACTCACTACTCGTCTTGAGGCCACTGTTGATACTGAAACATTTTTCAAATCTAGAATAAAAATCACTAATATCCTCATCTTGCTTCTGTTTACAGGCTGAGATTGCATCCCAGTCTTCTTTTCTAGTTGTCAATAATCTGGGTAAAACTTGTATTAATAATTCTGGTAATTCTTTACATTTATCTCCAAGACCGGTACCTGGTACTCGTGCCTTGTCTTCAGCTTCTAGAACTGCCCAATCGATCTTTTTCTCTCCCACCTCCCATTCTTTTTCCTTGAGCTTTTCATACACCCCTGCGGGCAGCAGAACCTTTAACATTTTAATTATATCTGGGTATGTGTATTCTCCCATACGGAGCATGTCTTTTAATTCTCTATGGAACCCTGCTGGATCTTTGTCATGACAGGGAATTAATTTCTTCATCTCGAGGAGTTCCATCTTTGTAATTGGAGTGTAAACAAACACTCGCTGCATTTCGCCACCCGTTCCTTTAACTGGGTGGACTTCTCGTAACGGATTCTGTCTCTCCATGTAAAAGGGTCTACTTTCTGGGGGTGAGTCATGAACAAAATGCGGGTTCAAAAACGTTCTATATTTGTGACGCTGTTCTAGAATGACACTAATTAAATCGGTACCTAAACCTTTCCATCTATACTGGAGTAACTCGTTCAGGATATCATGTAACGGACCTGGATCAGAGTGCTGACCCTCATACAAAGTAATGAGGTGCTGGATCATATACATACCCACCAGTCGTTGCTCGGCTGGGGGCATTTTCAGAAACATTTGTGCCACTATTTCGTCTGGAAAAGTGGTAGAATCAGTAATCCATAGGACTGCTGATCGGGCTAGTTCTTGTTCATGCATGGTACTTAACTGACTGTAACCGATTCGTGATTTCAGAATGTGATCGGTAGCTTGGAATACTTGTTCTAGAGAACCTTGTTCTGGTGCTGGAGAATGAAAAATAGACTTGTGTTCTAGGCGTAAATGGCGATCTGGAAATCTAGATTTTCCTACATACGCTATTCTGGCGGGATTCTCGTCCTCTATCTCTTCAGTATCAGAGTTACTTTCTTTCTCGCTTACTTGTGCTGCTTTACGTTGTTCGTGTATCTTTATTATTTCTCTACGGATTTTCTTGTACATACTCTCCATAGCACCGACGGTCTTGTGCTTACCCTCGGCTATATTATCACTCCACCTTGTCAGGGTTCTCATTTCGGCTTGATCTTTAGACGGATAATCTTGTTCTCTTATTAGACAATTGATCAGAAACTTTAATATCATGAGCTGGATCTCGGCTTTCCTTTGAGACATGGCCTCGCTAATACTTTCTGGATCATCCCCTGTACGGATGAAACGATATATTCTGTCTAGATCTTCTTTCATATTCGGTAAGGTGACTAGATACTCGGCCACCTTTCTTACGCGGAATGAATATAAAACCATATTATCCTCGCCTGGGACTGGATCATAGCCGCATTCGGCAAGGGATTTTCTTATTTCTGCTACAGTCTGATGTCTGGGCGTACGCTGTGACGCTTGTGCATGTAATTCGGCTGTCGTTAAACGCTTGTGTGGCGGCGGGGTTTGAGGAGGACCTCCTCCTGCGGCCCCTAAACTGGAGTCTAGGTCTACTGAGGCTCTTCGTCCTGGCAGAGTGGGAAATGGAAATGCAGGCTGGACTTGTATGGCGGGCTGGACCGGGGGTACCGTAACAGGTACTCCGGTGTCTGGAGGAGCGGGAAGTGCCTGATTTACAGGGACTGGCGGAGCGCGAACAGGATTTGCATATTCTGGGACTGTGTCGTCCAAATAGGACGAAATAAAAATATCAGCTGCGGTCTGTTTGTGACGTAGCTTGGTCGGAACTAATGGTGGCGGGAAATTACTGGATGCCTCTGGGGTCGCTTTTGGCAAGCCCTCGGCAAGAAGAGGATACATACCCCTAATAAGGGCATGCCTCTGTCTGTCTGACTGTTCGGCTTTGACTTGTTCACCTATCTCGATTAGTTCTTTTTCTTGTGCTCGTTCTAAGGATTCTCTACTTAATTCTGACTTTCTGATTTCCTTTTCAGTTCTTTTATGAGCTTCTTTGCGCCATAACTCGATGGCATCTTTCTGTGACTGTCTGGCTTTCTTTTTCCATAATGCTTCTTCTACTCGCATGATGCACTCGGCATCCCATGTACCCGATACGGGCCATCTATACTTTTCTTCTAACTGTTTGGTATACTCTACCCATAAATCTAGATACAATATGGCGCTTATGCCATGCTTCTGATACATAAAGTGACCTGGACTGTCCCTCGGCGGAACAGGAACTGCTTCTTCTAACAAACCTTTTCTAGTTCTTAGCTGACGTAATCTCGAAAAGAGAGACATTGTAAACTTGAATCGGAACACAATACAATACACGAGGAACAATAACAACTGGGAAAACAATTCAGGCATACCACGACATTGGAAATACATTGAACAACATCATAACATAACAGTTCGGACAGAATATTACCTGGAATACTGAGAACAGAAACACAAGAATTTCTCGAGAACGGAACAGACTAGAGTTTACTGGATGCACTGCTGAAACAGTACGGAACATACCGGTCCCATAAAGGGACGCATCAAGACCCGTATCCACCTAGGTGAACACTTCGTTTGTGAGTCTGTGTACCACCAACCCACGGACCAGAGTCAATTTAGATTGACCCTGTCTAGATACTACCCCAGTAATGGTACTCACCGGGCAGCAAGAACGGAAAGCCTCGGACTGGACTGGACTGCTACGACGACGGACGACGAACTTCGGACTTCTGTTACGGGTGGGCCTCCGGATACCTCGGACCTTGAACTCTTGGCTTGGGCTCTGGTCGGGACTCGCCGCGTTCCTCCACCGTCTCGTTTGGATGCTGGACCGCCTCCTCCGTCTCCTCCGTGGGCCTGAGGGATACTTGAAGCAGAAATATCTGCCGGTGCACAGAAGAGTTCCGTCACGACTGCAGAGGGTCAGGGGGTCGGCGTGGCTTCACCGACGCGTGGGGAAAGGGCAAGTCCCTATTCGGGCGCCATTATGTGGTAAATAAATAAATAATACCTCTCTTTTTGACTAGACATATATCATAACAGATAGCTCAATAAATAAGAGTCAAGATTCGAGGTAGTAGGAGTTTTGCAGGTTTAATACAGCATAAGGACAGGAACAGGACAACCTGCATAGGAATAGAATGGCAGGGCCCAGCAGCTGCTGGGGCTGGATCTGGGATGAGCGCGCTGACGTTTAATAACAATACATGAGCATATATACATAACGCAAACACATAGCATTACATTGCAGTAGGCGTAGCAGTGGGTGGAGCAGAAGGCGTGACGCGTAGCAGTCGCGAAAGATAAGGGCGAAAAGAGGTGTAACAGGGCGTATACATAGACATGTGATGCAAACGTAACAGGATATGTCATGAATGGGGCGGAAACCATGGAAGGGGCTACCTAAGGAGCCGGGACCTCTAACCTGATGGTGCGCGCAAACTAGCAATGACGTATTACTAGGAGAAGCTGGGGGCTATGAACTCTGTGCTAGGAGCAGAGACTGAAGTCTGGAGGGTCAGGGCGACATGTACCTAAACAGTATCTAGTATCTGATGTTTAGAGAACATGTTGATATAAACTAGAAGTCAGGAGGGGAAAGGCTAACTTGATTCTAAGACTGGACCATGCATTATTCTACATGTAGTGCGTGATGAAGAATATTAAATGACCATTAAATGCAGTATTTCTCTAACATGGAGCCCTGAAGGCTAGACAATGACGGAAACTATTGATGCAGTTCAGTAGCTTAGGAATGCAGAGAAGGAGGACTGAACTGATAACTGGACTCATAACATACTCTTGGCAGACTCAGAGGCAGAGCCAGGCTGCACCAGGCACTGCAAGGCAGGAAGTAAGTGAAGGGTCGAGGATACAGGTGGGGGCTGTATCGCTCCTCAGCGAGGTTTCTGGAGACAGGAGCTGAATCTGATGTCCAGGCCCTTTTGAGGCCTAGAAACGGGGACTTTATAATAGAATAACGTGCACACTGAGAAACGTGGCAACGTAGCTTTACATAGGCCTGATATTCGTAGTATTCACGAGGACTGGAAACTGGCATACTAGAGGTGGACACAACTATAATTGCGTCATTAATCGAACATGGGGAATGCATATGCATATTTAATCATGCACACATAACATATGATGGATGACACGTAGGGACACAGAACATGGCAAAATTTACTTTTCCACAACAGGAAGAAACTGGCTCTTGACCCATTCAGAGGAATACATTATCCACAGGCATTCTATCTCGCAAAAAAGATTCCCAAAATTGAACGCCCTTCAAAAAAGCCATCTCTGTTCAGAGGTACTGTAGACTTCCTCTCACAAGAGGTGTGGCGCCGCGGCCAGGGCGACTGACGCTGGAATCTGGAGACCACGGTTCGATCCCCGGCTCTGGCGGCAGGTTAGCCCAGCACCATGTGACTCTGGGCAATAGCTCGCTTAATCTTCCCGACGGCCCCCAGCGCCTAGAGACCCTTACGGGTGATTGTGCGCTTTACAAATGTGGACTTTTTTTACAGTGGGCCCGATTCACAGAATGAACTTAAGACTAAATCCTAAACTTACTACTATTTGGTATTCACAGAATGCACTTACTACTTTCGGGATTCACAGAGTGAACTTACTACTTTCGGGATTCACAGATTAAACCTACTACTTTCGGTATTCACAGAATAGATTTAAGACTACTAACTCTAAGTCCGAAATCGGGGAGTAAATTCCGGCCCGGAGGCGGAGCTTACGGCCCGGAGGCGAGGCTTACAGGCCAGAGGCGGAGCTTACGGCCCGGAGTCGGAGCTTACGGCCCGGAGTTAGAGATTTCAGCATGGCAAAAATCCCCACCTCCGAGCCGGAAGCTCCGCCTCTGGGCCGTAAGCTCCGCCTCCGGGTCGTAAGCCCCGCCTCCGGGCCGTAAGCCCCGCCTCCGGGCCGTAAGCTCCGCCTCCGGGCCGGAATTTACTCCCCGATTTCGGACTTAGAGTTAGTAGTCTTAAATCTATTCTGTGAATACCGAAAGTAGTAAGTTTATTCTGTGAATCCCGAAAGTAGTAAGTTCACTCTGTGAATCCCGAAAGTAGTAAGTGCATTCTGTGAATACCAAATAGTAGTAAGTTTAGGATTTAGTCTTAAGTTCATTCTGTGAATCAGGCCCAATGTGCCTAGAAACTCCGTCAAGGGTGCTTCATAAGTGTACCCAGTAGGTTACGTACGTGGATCTCTTAGAAAGACTGGGATAAAAAATGAAATGATAAAAACATTGCATTTTCCTTTTGGCATGGATTGCGCACGAAGGGAGCAGTTTTGAACCTCTTAGTTCATTTTTTGCTTTCGACATAAGATCGGGCCCCTGCGGGGGCCCTCCTGTCCAGCATACCATCCTCCACTCGCAAGTCCTTCTCGGAGGCTTCTGGGCTCACTCCATCAATAAAAGAGCTTTCCCTCAGGTATCGATGGCACTCTTTTTACTTTCCATCGCCAAGCACTTTACACCTACACCAACCAGACCCTTCTTGAGCTATAGCTCAGAAGCATATGTAAATCATGCTCTCCCACCCTCTGGCTGCTCGGGGTGAGTGTCATTGAAGACTGTTCAACAATCTTGCAGGGCGCTTACTACCTGAGATTAATCTATCTCCAGCCTCCTGACCACAAAGAGATTCTGCTATCGACTGTTGTCTCACTTAACTGTTGTAGCACTCGCTCTCCTCTTTCACATGCAGTGGGTGATCTCCTGAATGTAACATGGAGGGGAGTCGTTGAGTGTCTCTGATACTGACACCCACATAGTGCACAAAGACAGTGAATAACAGTCTGAGATCCAACTTGTAATTTTAGTTAGAGAATAACTTCGCAGGGAGTATTAATTCTCAACAACATAAAATCATCATACAACACAGACTATTATTTACAAAAAAATCTTTAGCACCCAAATACATATAACCTAAACATCAAATTACCTACATGCAGGCCCCCTCTAGTATCAAAATATTTATGTTACCTCATAGTTTGACGACTCCACTGGTACCACTAGGACCCCAAACCCTTCCAGGTTGAAAAGCAGGCCCCACCTCAATAATCAGCCTCCTGTGATCAAATCTGTGAGAAGCTTCCAACCCCAAAAGCAAAAGGGGTCTGTTCTTATGCAAAAAAGCGGATTCATTGTATACATTAGAAGTAAATACCCCAAGAGAAACCACTTGTGGAGCCCCAAGCACCTGCGTAAGAGATGGGCTGGACAACTAGGCCATAATTTGGTCACCTAGTGTAGAACGTATCCTTTACCACGCCAGAGAGCCACCAAAATCTGACCAACCATCAGGAATGAAAGGCCTAAACCGGCTGACCCAACTCCCGGTAAAGGGTTTAAAATGCTCCAAACGCCCCTATGTAGATCCACATGAAACTGGTATTCTGTGTGCCTTATTTCTTGTAAGGTGCCGAGGTGACCAAAAGTGTCCCTCCAACCACAAGTTCACCCCACCACAATACGACAAAATGCAACCTACAATCACCTAGAAAACAGCACAATTACAACGATGGGTGGGTGGTGAAAGAAGAAATCCCTCAGATTTGCCTGTGAAGGGGTTGGCAATCATGGGGCTGGAGGTAGCGGCAGCACAGCGAGTTGAAGAGCCGGCAGACACAGAGACCGTGCCCTTCCTTGTGCTTTACACCCCCTTTTATCGGTGGTGAAGTCTTGCCCCGTTACAACCAGCCCTCACAAGCCCACAGAACGTAACATAGTTGCCAGATACAAAGAGGCAGGCTAGATCAAATTGGGCTGCCGCCCAATAAGCCACCATCTCACATCCATCACCGCCCCCTCCATATTGTCAGCTCTCCCCATTCAAGAGACAGCCTAGGGACAGGACTGCCACCATGCATATGGTGAACATCTGCAAACTCGTTGAAACGTGGGTCACTGCTCAGGTATTTTCCTTAAATTATACAAGTTCCTCTAGAGTTCAGCCATGAAGGAGTATCCGGACAAACGTCAGTTTGGGTAGACGGGTAGCAACCGCTTTCTAGTACACCTAGCACTTCTCTTCCTTCCTGGTCTCAGCAGGCCCTGAAAGCAGCAGCTGGAACAGAAAGCAGGGCATTAAGAGATCTGTTTACTTTCAGAAGCCCAGTTATTGGCCTTGCACTAGCCTCTCAGCAGAAATAGTTGACAAACCTAGGTTGGAACTAAGACACAAACCATTGAAGCGCTTAGGGGGGGTGAGGTTCAAGTTGCATGAGGCCACTACCTCTGCCATCTTGCAGAATTGACGACAAAGCTGTTTGGGACTTAAAAATAAAAATAATACTAGTATGAAAGTTCTTACAAATGTAACGAGATCTAAAAATAGCAAGTTTTAGATCTGTGACTGGGTACAGTAAGTTACCTCCAAGGCCATCCGCTGAGAAATGGCCACTCTGTGCGCTGCGTCTGCTGATGACTGCGGGTAATTAACAGCGAAGGACAGCACAGAACTTCCCTGCGACATCTGACGAACCACCCACAGACTGAAATCAATGTATTTGTGTTTGCTTTTGGTATTTGTTTTTCTTTCCAAACTGCCAATTGGCTAACATATCGCAGGGGGAGCAGAAAACCCCACGTGATTGATAACCATCATGGCGCGGCATGTCGAGCAGACAGCTTTCTCTATTTCATTCCACGAAGAAGCACGTGAGCAGCATTCCTCCTCCAGCCGTCATTTGGTGAGAAATGTACCGCTGTAGCCCAGTGTGTTTTTTAGCTACTTTGACAAGAACGCCATAACAGTTCACATCACCCTGACCTGCAGGTTGTACATCATCTTGTCAACATATAAACAAACATATGTTGCGTCGGACTTTACCAGAGTCTGTAAATATCAAGATACGATTTATCACAAGGTTCACTGGGGTGTCGTCTGGAGGGGCTGTGACGGGGGCTCTGGGTATCGTTTGCTCTGTTAATATCAGCCTTCAAAGGACTGGCATTTGACCCTGAGATGGAGGGAGCTGGCTGACCGTCCTGGCGCTATCAGCAGTGGCCTGGAGCGCGAGACCCACATCTTGAGGCCAGGGGCCCGAGACTGCTCACTTCAGCGCAGCGCGTGCCAGAGCCCAACATGGATGCCTCTGCGCGTTCCATCGAGTGCTTTAGCTATATGGCGCAATTAATTACACTGTAAGAAAACTGTTGCTGCCCGACTCTAGTGCCGTAGTATAAATTCTACAATTTAATTGAGGCTCTCCGTTGTTCG
Source organism: Lissotriton helveticus (assembly GCF_964261635.1). Taxonomy (NCBI): domain Eukaryota; kingdom Metazoa; phylum Chordata; class Amphibia; order Caudata; family Salamandridae; genus Lissotriton; species Lissotriton helveticus. The sequence goes on along the minus strand of NC_136059.1, from coordinate 845,682,596 downwards.
AGATGTAATAATATTAATATTTTTTTGTATCAGGCTATTTTTACCAATGCTTTAAAATATATAGTGGTGTTTGGCTAGGTCCAAATGAGTACTTCTATCTCACCTCATGCTGTTGGCTATTCAGTATCCCCCCCCCTCATTGGGAGGGCGTGCTTGACATTGCATGAGAGACTCCACTGAATCATCACACAATAAATTCTGTATCTCATAAATGCTTGGTATATAAAAAACCTATTTTTTTAGGTCTCTCCGACAGACATTCAGCTGTCTGTTTTCTAAAGACGTCTTGTGGACCACTCCCAAATCTTACTTTGTGCCAGTTCACAGCTTAGCAGTGGTTTTCACTTTCGTTTGCTTGCTTCTCATTGGATGACTTTCCTTCCTCCCTTGGATATTCTTTACCACTACTTTAATTGAATGACGTGTAGCCTTCTGCTGCTCACATTCAGATTTTTTTTTTAATTCAGCACTCCATGGGAGTGCCTGCGTTTTCTTGCTCTTACCCACATGTGCTGCTTCACCCATCCCCCCCCCCCCCGCCCTGTTCTCTCAGTGTTGCTTCCACAGCACAGAAGCAGGTATTTTGCCAGGGTTTTATTAAAGAGCAGACTTTATTGCATTGGTTTTGTTTTATTTATACATTCTACATGTTGCATTAGACCCCAGACATTGGAACACTACGGCAGCATTTAAGCATTTATGGCACTGAGGGAGGGCTGAGCTGCTGCACTCACTTAGCTGGAATTGGAGACAGAAGGTGTAGCATGCCTGAAAAGGAGATTCCCATCTCATAGAGGCTGATAAATCTTATCGCAGGGTTGCTGATAGGCATCAAATGGATCTAGCATTTGGCATTTGTTTAAATTCTGAAACATGTGGAAAGTAAATTAGTCCATCAAAAGGGGTTTTCTTTTAATCCCGGCCCTTTATTCTTTTTAAATTCTATTCAGAGTTTCATGTGTGAAAAGTATTTGAATTTTTTTTAATAAAAACTGAAAATATTGAGTTCAATGTATATATTTGAGATAACTTAATATTTGTGTTGGCTTTTCATCCAGTATTTTGAAATGTTTTTTCAGCTTTTTTTGTAACAGTGCTTTACAAATAAAGACTTTGCCAAGTCAATAGCTTACAGTCGAGTTATAAAGGTGAGATCTATTGGCTTTGCCAATGCTTATTTGTTTTATTTTTTACTGCATCAGGATTTTTCTTCATTAATGTTTTAGCAAGGACTCAAAATGCAATTTCAGACCTATTTTCTTTTCCAGTGTTTATTTTGTATAGCACTTCACACCACACTTGAACAGATGCTACCAATTTATATTACTCAATTTACTGGCCTTTGCAGCATGGAATGCTGAATATACCGCACCACAATTTGAACTTGGGACCATCAGATCACTGCCTTTGTTAATGGTGATTGTTCAGCTCAATGTTTCAGCTCAATGAACCATTCTCCTGGCTATGCGAACATGTCATTCAATAAGCCTTAACCAGAGCGTGTTACCATAGTGTATTACATATTCGCATGTTTGGCCTTAAAATGAGGCTGTTCTTTCCTCACCCTTGCTCTTGATTTAGCGCAAAATACAATTTTCATTGTAGAGGTGCATTATAATCACGAGCGTAGACTGCATCCGCATATAATCTTTTGTTGTGTTAACCTTGTCTTTGTCCCTTGTCTCGCTTCATTACCCTTGTCTCGAGTGTACTACGATTGTTATTGTCATTTAGTTCTGTCCACTCCTGTTCAGTTATGATATTAACTCTTGCTCCCTTATTAAGAAAGTCAAAGGGTTATGCTGAAAGAATTCTTTGGTCATTCCTACAGTCTCACCCTAGGGTTCGCTATCTTCTCTTCTCCCATTTTGAAATGTTCTACTGTTGTGACGGATGTTGTCCTTTTCCAGTCCTTCCTGTTCTAATGTCGTTTATATTTCTTGTACCCTTGTAACTATGCAACTACCTTTCTGTGAAGCGCACTGATACCCCCTGTGGTCTTGTCCGCGCTATATAAAACTCTTTAAATAAAATAAATAAAAATAAACCTGAGTGTTAGGAGCTTGTAATGTAATAACATGAACATGACATGTGTGGCCAAAACATAGAGCATATGAAGAATTCTGTAGACAACCAAGTGTAAACAGCAGAGAAGACTAACTGAAGCACTTGTGTTGTGCCACTGACAATCTTTTTATTATTGAATGTGTTTATTAATCGTGTCATTTTATACGCAGATGTGATATTACTGCACATGTCTTAATTTCTATGTAATTTAGTAAAGCTCACTCTAATTTCTCTCATGTTAGCTGAATGCTGAAGGACTGAAATACATTTTCCCTGGAGGCTCTTGCATTAGAAAATAATAGTTGAATTCCGTGGGCATGTTAGATTCTGGTCTTTCTCACGTTTGTGTTGCAGGTGGAAGACGCGCCCTTATTAGTTATTTTGTTTTAGGAGTTAGGCAGGAAAGAAGAGGATTCATTGGGCGCTAACGCCGATAAGGAGAACAGTTGTACTTTCTCACCGGAGAGGGCCTGGGAATCAAGCTCACCACGCTGAGTTGTAAGCCAATGGAAACTACCTACGAGAATGTGGCCTGGTCAGATGGCGTGACTTGAAATGCATCCTGGGAAGATACCTGAGATATTGGGAGAATTGTAAGGTGGGAAAGAGGCCCACTTCTTCTCTGCCCTTTGGAGAGAGAGCATCTTAAAACGAGCTCTGTCTCAGTAGCTTCATGCTATGTGACCCAATAGAAGTGGAGAGACTTTTAAGGAAGCCTCCACATGCTGACACCTTAACTGATCCTGCCCCGCAAAATGCTTAACTAGGGATGTTACATTAGGGCTAGAGTAGGGACACATTAATGCTTTATTTCCAGGAACCTTCGATGCAGGGGAACTTGGATACTTGTTCCTTAATGTTCTGTATCCTGATTCTTGAACTAATATGCTTGTTAATGCTGCACTGTCTTAACTTTATACATAGATTTGGCTTTGTACAAGTCCCAATGTATTTATACATTTTCACCTTGAGGTGTTTGTATATCCAGTTGTTTTTGGCTTTGTAATAAATTGACTAACTTTATTCAGTAGTCTGTGATTCTTAATGGCCCTGGAGAACCACAATTGGATTGATTGACATTTTTTAACGATTTCTTTCCCCCCTCTGCTTTCATACTGAGAAAAAGTACCATCGACTTGAGGTTCTAGAGCTCATCTAGAACATGTTCCTCTGGCTCCTTCACTCTCCTGGATTGCATCGGGATCCACCAAAGACTCAGGGACAAAGGTGGGAGGAGAAAGAGCTTGGCTTGCACTGGCTTCTGCTCTGTCACCAGGTAAGAGTACAGGAGTACACGGAGAGCAGCGTCATTGTGATCCCTCATGATCCCCCTTCCCCAACTCTCCTTTCTCCCTGCAGAACAGCTATAGGCACATGGGAACCAGTTGCTGATCTAGGGAGTGAGAGACATCTCTGCCCATACAGGCCCCTGCTACCACCAAACAACTTGATCAGGTTGATTGGAATGAGCATGACAAACAAATGTGCTACATGGGCATCCAATGATGTGCCTACGGTATGATGGCAGTGCATGGACATGTATGGCTGTACTTGGCCATATAATGGATGTAGCTGAATGTGTATGGCTGTGCCTGAATACACAGTATCATGCTGTACTGGACATATCACAGCATTAGCTAGACATTGAGGATGTATCTTAATACACAAGGCTGTACCTAGAATAGGATTGAGACACCATATCATATGATGCTCCATCTGATATATGGTGGCAATTCCTTGACTTGTAAGGTTGTACTTATGACATGAAGCTGTACATGAGTATTGGCTGGGAATGTGATGGCAATATTTCTCAATATCTCAGCATGTAGTACTGTATATGGACATATGGAGTTGTACTCATCCAGGCCTGCAGGCCCGGACTGGCCCTGCGGGCACCGGGCAATCCCCCGGTGCGCCGCAAGGGTGGAGGCCGGTTTTGGGACCTTGGGGGCCGTTTTTGTTACAGGGCCGTTTTTGCAGCATTGCTGCAAAAACGGCCCTGTTACAAAATCTGCGGAAGAGCGCAGTCGCACCCACAACCCCCCGGGGGGAAGGGGGGCTGGCCGAGCACTTTGCCAGGACCGGTTTTGGTTCCCAGTCCGGCCCTGCAGGCCTGCCAGCTCACCGGAGCCGCCATATGATACACGGTTTCACACCTCAGCATGGCTACCTGGTAGAGGCACTGTCACACAGTGAGCTAAATACCCTTTCATAGAAAGGATATCCTACACTAGTGTGAACGTTTTGCACGTCAGGGCTCTATTTAAAACCTCCCCAGGTCATGAGAGGTGGTTCCTCATAATTTATGTCTTGCTGTGGTGTTGGGGGGCTGGTGGGGACCAGGTGGAGGCTGTTTAGGCAGAGTAGGGTCCTCAAAGTCCCACTCACCCTCTTTCCAAGAGCATGGCCTCTTTTCTGTACGCTCACACAGTGAACATTTTCTTAAAGTTGGCAGGTCTGCTTATCATTTGATAACTTAATCTTGGTTCATGAAGTTGGACTTGTAGAAGGACAGTAGTACCTGGGTTTGTACTTAAAGTATAACGTGCTACATTTCATATAAACTGCACACGGTGTATGATGGTTATACATGACTTGTGCTGGAAGTAGCTGGCCATATGAGTCTATGCTTCACATATGAGGATTTGGGTGAATATATGAAGTCAAGCCTTGTGTATGCGTGCTATAGGTGGACATAGATGAATGCACTAGTTGAATGATGGCAGGGCCTAAGAATATGAAGGTTCTGCTGACATAGGATGCCAACGTTGGGGAAAGTGGGACTGTATCTGGCCATGTTTTTAAAATTATTTAGGCAATGTGTTGCCCAAAATTGGTTGGTTATCTGAATATTGTGGAAGTTAATTTCATTCTAGAAACATATTGTTGAAGCAGGTTCTGATTATCAAAAAGTAGAACAGCGAGGCTTTACAATCAGGAACACTTTAAGGTCAATTAAACAATAACAACCAGGAATAGCAGCGACATCTCTCACAGTTGTGTGCTGTAATTAGGTTTACATTCGGTACATGGCATGCTTTATACTGTACAGTGGGTGCAATAAAGTGAAGCTCGCCCCCCTTTAGACAGGAAATACTGGTACAGTCGGTCATAAATTGTGTTTTTAGATGCTTGATCACACTCTGATAGAGGGGGCCTTAAATACCAACTGGAGGTCACATTCTGAGGTGTTCCAGGTGGCTGGTGTGTCATATGTGTTATCTAGGGTGATGCTTGCCACTAGGCATTGTTTGGGCTTTATCTGATGAATGCAACTGACCGGCTGCTCTGGCATCATGTCCTTGGGCTAAATGCAGGCCCTCTGCTATGCATGTATTTGTGTTTATGAGTGTGTGCATCTGATTCATGTTTTTAGGTATTACATCCTGGGGCCATATGTTGTTTACTGCTGCAATCTTCCATGTTTGAGGCTTGTTCCATATCTGGTGTCTCCATCATGGGAAGCGCTGCGAGTGAACAGAGGGTAGCTGTGCTATTTTGATCTGATACATGGTCATTCCGAAACCGTAACAAGTGTTTTATGGTGAATTTAAGAAGCGCAGACAACATTGTTCTGTGATGTACTGGACATTTCTATAAATTGATCCAAGTCCACATGTACATGCCTTGAAGATGCACATATCATCAAAGTACATATATGTGGGGTTTAGAATAGTAAACCTATTGTTACCCATATGTATAACAGATTAGGGTGTGATCTGTGGGGAAGTTGTTATGTTTAATAAATGCCCTTTTCACCCTCATATACCAGTTACTATCACTCTACTGTCTTATAACTGATGAACTGATGGCTAAGGCACCAGGAAGAACTAAATGACTTTATCATGTACAATATTAGATACGACTGGCTCTATAAATCCCACCTCTTCCGTGAAGGAATCTATCGCAACAGAGGGTGTGAGCAATGATGGATAGGGGTGCACATGTCTAGAAGGCCTGACACACAACAGTTGGACTCAGAGGACCACACCTTACTCTTGTGCATCACTTATAGAACTGTCTTAATCAGGTTGAAAGAGGCCTGAGAGAGTAAGCCTCTACTACAATGTTCCTACAGAGAGCGTTCCTGATAGGTTGAAGTATATTTACAAACACACATGTAGCAAATGCTTTGCTGCACCCTCCACACCCTCCACCCGGCTGCAAATAATGACCCAGCACTAAGCAACTCGCTGCACTGTCACTAGCCACATTTAGATAATGCTCTCTAAAGCAAATCCTCAGTGCAATCAATCGACGTTTATGCTGTGGAGAGCTTGTGGCACAAATAATTTTTATTTTATTGAAATGCAGTTGTTTATCATAGCTTGGTGTCTATAATGCATCAAAGGACGCATGTGACAGCATGAGCTCAGAGCTGACGCATGCATTAGTGCCTATAGAACCAATAGCAGCAACTTCGCATCCGAAGGACCGGTCTAGACGCTAAGTCAAGGTCCTTGGTTTCCATGCAGACAAAAGCACCAAAGGTGTGTTTTGTCACCTTTAACCCCTTGAGTACTTGTGACGAGCTCAGCTCGTCATGAGGCACAGTGGAGCTGCACTCATGACGAGCTGAGGTCGTCACGGCTGTTGGAACGTTCGCACGCGGGGATAATTTCCCCGCTGTGCTGAACGTTCCAAAACGGGTGTGGCTGTGATGAGATCAGCTCGTCATGAGTGCAGCTCCACTGTGCCTCATGACGAGCTGAGCTCATCACAAGCACAGCGGCGCCACGCACAACACCCCTCCCCCGCACAGCGGGGGGAAAATACCCCGCAGTGAAGAAGTTAAAGAAAACACAAAGACACATCACCACATAACTACAGTATCTGTATATTAGTATTCTGTGCAAGTGTAGACTCTACCAGTAGTCTGACTGGGAAACGGAATGTGAGCTGTTGAGTGTTCTAGGTTAGTAAGGATTCCACCAATGGCTAGTTAAGGAAATCAGTAGGAGATGGCTGGACCCGAAGCCAACATCTATCTTCAATATTTGGTTGTGTACATTGGTTTTATTTGAGCTTGTATTCCAGGTTTAAATAGCTAATTAACATGTTGGATGGTACCTATGTGTGGACAGTTGATTCTGCATATCCAGTACATTGTTATCAGCCTAGAGATGCCCCAGTCTTCGCACTGAAACCCTTCAACTCCTGCAAAGTCGTCCTTTTCTCATGGCACCGCAAGGAGGGTCTTAAACTATGAGTGCAGGGCTTGCTTGCAAGAAGCGATCTCCGTTGTGCCAATAAATGACTGCATCGCACACTGCTGACAGGATGCTGCTGGTCTCAACATGCCGCCGGCAGGTTAATAGAGTCGCATTGTGAACCTTTCCACTCGTTTCCATCTACTTGTGGCCGCAAGTCCCAATTTAACAAAGGTGGAGCAAAGAAATGGTGAGAGCAAAGAAAAGGCAGTAGACAAGTTGAGGGAGTTGCCACATATCGTCCTTCGTCAGGATATTTGTAGGTCTGTTGTACACTGGGCCACTGACTCACTCACCACACTGTAAGAACAATATAAGTATTGCTCTTTTAAGCTGCACATAATCATTACACAACATCAGAGCTGTGTTTCTAAAGATGTAAACTCACCCTGTTCATTAAGCTTCAAAATAATGGCGGTCCATTGTCTCAAAACTTATGGCTCCTAATGGCTACCCAATGAAACAAAGGCAAAAGAGTTCTCTTGCACTATGACTATTTTCGAAATTGCAAGACATCTATTCAAAGTCAATCACCTGGAGGAGGAGCCCTTAATTCAGATATCCCAGACAACGTGGGAATAAGCAGTTTCAATGGACGACCTTTAGAGGTCCAAGCAAAATCATATTTTGACATTTGGGTGCTCTCTTTCCCATAACATCAAGACCATTTCAAAGTCATTTGTTGCAGGGCCGTCATGACAGCATTATAGGCCCCGGTGCAAAGCAGTGCGCTGGACCCTGCCTGCACAACCACTCCCAGGAAAAACAATGTTTAACTGAAAATGAGTGTTAAATTCTGGTCTGCATGAGGTCCCTGTGCTAGTGGGGCCCCCAGGCAACTGCTCAGCGTACCTATGCGTTAAGGCGGCACTGATTTGTTGCAATCTGACTCACCCTTGAGTCAATTGTGCTTGTAATAAAAGGCTGCTGCCTACCATGGGCTTAGTGTATCACCGGGCCTAAGAGTGAGGCTTGAGGCAAAAGAAATAGTGCAAAAATGTGCAAGCGAGGGCAAAACACAAACAGAGAGAGTCTGAGGCAAACAGTCAAGCTTTTGCTCTAAATGCACTTCATAAACTCAGGAACAATGCTTAAATACTGTTTCCCGAGATCACCGTACTCGCCGTTGCATATGCCCAGAATTCTCTGGGCACAGAGCTAGGCTTTTTGTCAGATGCAGTCCCAAATCAGGGGCGGCTCTAGGCTCATGGTGGCCCTGGGCAGGGAGCGTAGGTAGGGGCCCCGGAAGAGGGGGTCCGGGCGGGGTGGAGCACGGAGGCCAGTAAAGAGGGTTGGGAGTGGGGGTCAGGGTGTTTGGAAGTGGAACAGAGCCGGAGGCCGCCAAATCCCTGCCAGGGGCCACCACGCAAATATGTATCCATCTTCAGAGGATTAATATATTAAGGATATATATTGGCGTGGTGGCCCCTGGGCTTTGGTGGCCCTGTGTAGGTGCACAGCTTGCACATGCCTAATGCCGCCCCTGCCCAAATGCTGTCCTAATTGTCCCAGGAGCTCAGGACATTTCTGTTGATGATTTCAGGGACACTGAAGAATTGTAATCACTGCGTGTGGTATTACAAAACGGAACACCAATAATATATTAAATAAGGTCTGCACGTTACTAATGCTAATTTTGCTTATAAACTGTATGGCCAGTGGGAGTTATTGTGTGTTTTTCGTGTATGTTACAAATCCCTCTCCTAGGTCCTTAACGGGAAGCAACCCCGTATTGATAGACCAAGTCCTACGTCAGCTTCTCTGATGTTGAGGATGTTATTTGTAAGGTCCTCTGAAACATCTTGTGTGAAGCTATGAGCAGTGGAATATATGGTATGAGATATGGCTGCATTGCTTACAAAAACTGGTTAACAAAATTACATTGTTTTTACATTTTGCAGAGCAACAATAACAAGCATTCAATTGAAGTTTCTCGAGGAAATTTCTATTTTGTTTTAACACTAGCTTCTTTTATGTGCAACCAACTCCCCTTTTTTTAATGATATTCCTTGGTCCCTGACCAACGTAAGAGCCCACTGCGCACAGCGCCCCCAGAGCATCCTGCACACGGCCACTCCCTCCGCCCAGCATCGAAGTCATCAGAAACTACTGAGCATGGTCCTTAGTGGTAGGCTTCCGGATCTGGGAGCATGGCTTGCCTTCCGACCATGATCTGGGCCTAGCTCTTGTGCCCCCAGCTCCAGATGTGCAAGGTCTTATTTTGTGCTGTTAGCCCTGTGCTTCTAGAACTCACAGTCTGTGGACTTCAGCTCCTTGCGGTCAAACTCAGGCACTGTGCATGGACTTTAGCCAGGTGCAATAGGCTCTGTAAGCAGCATGCGGCCACCAGACAGAGACGTTTGAAGGCATGGGCAAAGTGGACTCTGGCGCTGGGGCCTCACCTTTCTAGGGGCCCTGTCTAAGCTTTCAGGACAGTCCCAGACAGTGGCATAGTGCAACAATTATGAGCCCCTTTTCACAATATGAAAAGGTGCTCCAAGGTCTCCAATATCTCATGAATATACCAAGGCTTTGCACTGAATGGAGGCCCCAGGAGGACCCCTGGAGGACTAGGACTGGGGTACCCTGAAATGTTTGGGGGCCAACGAAGAGGATGGTCAATGATTAGACCATTTTTGCTTAGGGCTTGAATGAGCTGAAAATAAATTCAGTGTTGCTCCAAGCAGGGACCCCAAATTATGTTCGATCAGGGGCCCCCAAAATCCTTCAGATATCCCTGCCACCAGAATGTCTGCTTTCCCACCCACACTTGCTACAAACTGCTGTACATGACAATTAGCTTTGTCAAGCCGAATCTGCACAGCACACTCTACTTGTTTATAAACCTTACCTCACACATTCATCAGAAGACATTACTTACATCGTACCATATTCATGTTTTCACTCCGGTTTTGTCGCTCTGTACCAACCAAACAATGACGCTCAACAATACCAGCACTTCAACCAAGCAAAGCAGCCACACACTTCGTACAACCGAAGGAAACCAGAAGTGCCAACTCCAATAGGTCTGGTGTTGGCTGCCAACATTTTGTCTTTGAAAGGGCTTGCTTTTCATAGTGGTTTTGTAAAACAGTTTTACAAAAACATCACACACATGGCACTGTTCATTCTCATGCATGGACAGCAATCTTTAACGGGTTTTTATTAAAGTTAAAAAATAATTAAAAGATGGGCACCCATGCTTGCACACATAGCATGCATGGGCAGCTAGTAACCCAAAAAATAGCAATATGGGTCTCTTTTGTGCATATAACAAGAAGTGAGGGCCCAGGAGCAAAGTTGGGGGAGCTGCTAGCCCCTCATTAACAGTAGCGGCCAGTGGAGAGAGTTCCGTGGGACGGTGAGACGGGGGAGGGGCAGGGTGGGGGTAGTAAAACGAATTTTGTTGTGCGCTCTGCATCACATTTTGTGATATGCAGCACGCGCAATGCAATTAGTTTTATAGTATTTATTTGTTTACTTCCCCCCCGTTCATCTATAGTCTGGTATTGTATCACACATAATTGTATTAGGATCCAGAGGTGTAACAAGGTGTGGGGGAGGTCCTCCCAGACGGCAACAGTTTTTGGGGGGCGACCTCTTTTCAGCTCTTACTGCCGTTTTGGGCAGCAACCCCCCCGACCCCCACACTGCGGCCGCCGTAGGGCGGCAAACGCATGGACTGCCCAGGGCGATCTAGGGTCTAGCTGCGCCATTGTTCAGATCAAAATGTATAGGCTAACTCCAGACATAAAGCTGCATCGAACAAGCTGATCTTCACCTCACTGACAGCCCGGAATTTGTAGTTTGTTGGTAACATGGTGAACTGTTCATGCTTTTTTCCAAAAGTTCTGCTTAGATTTTCCAAAAATAACGTTCCCAATGTGAAACTCAAAACAACCTGAGTATTCTGTAACACATGGAACTAGAGTTCATATGAATCAGTACAAAGATAAGGAACAAATCTTTCGCAGATGAGCTCAGGATGTAATGAAAATGTAAAACAACGATTGCTGTTTGTAGAGCCGCTTGGCGTAATCAGAACCATGTTTTTTAGCACTAAAACCTATGTCGATCTCGCGTGTTTCCCAAGTGAGCGAGCAGGGAGCAACAAGCGCACATGACTCATTCACCTTAGAGTCGAGGTAAAATTCTAATTGAATTAATTGGACATCCTAACCACTTGCGATGCCGTCAATACTGCAGCAAAGAAATCAAGCCCTTATGTTTAGTGCTGTCACTGCATTTGTGAAGAATGCCATCACCATGAGGCAGGAGTTATAGATTAGGACAAATGAAAGGATGGCTGCAAACCCTGTCATTCTAACTAGAGACATGTGAGACCTAAAGGGTCCATTTACCACTTCCTGCTGCCTCACACTTTTCTCCAGTGTACCTGAGGTGCTGGATCAGTTTTCAGAGTTCGGGTGCTGGGATTGTGAAAAATCCAAGCCTCGAACAAAGAACAAGTGTAGCAAATGAGCCACACTCATTCAGCAGCAGAGTGGTAAGGGTGGTGCATGTTGGATGGCACTGTCCAAAATATTTTACTCAAGCATGGTGTGGTAGCGCATTGTCATTTATAGACAGCATATTTTCCATTGTAGTTCCCACTACATTACCATACATACAGTTTCACCAATAGAACTATAGAGTGTACAAATAATGTATGGGGGAATGGGTTTCAGTGAATTTTTATCATGTTCTAATCACCAAGTAAAGTGTTTTGATTCTTTTTGAGCCTGTTACAATACTTGTGTCCATCACACTGCAGGAATACAAATGTGCCTCGTTTGTGCTCTCTTTGCTGCTGATATATTTTGAAGTATTTGTACAGCTCATTTACAGGTATTTAAAGGTTGTTGTGTGCTAGAGTGCTAGGTAAAAATGGCATCCTTTAGCATGGGACTCCCTGCACATGCTCCAGAGGAGTGTACACTTTGGTGGTTTGAGGGGCCATGAGAGGAGCGTGGGCTTGACCTGGTTGGTGGCGGTGTGGGCGTTCAATGGTGTCCTGGTGGTCTGAATGGGCAGCTGGAGTGTGTCTTGTCGGGAGTAAGCGGCTAAAACTTGTGTGAAAAAACTGAGGCAATACAATGGAAATCAAAAAGTACTTTTTACCTGCATTCAATCATAACCGTTCCAAGACAGTAACCAGGCCCGGACTGGCCATAGCGGGCACCGGGCAATCCCCGGTGTGCCGCACGGGTGGGGGTCAGTTTTGGGACCCTGGGGACCATTTTTGTTACAGGGCCGTTTTTGCAGCATAGGCCCTGTAACAAAACCGGCCGAAAACCAGCCCGGCACAGAGCTCGGCGGCACCTCCAACTCCCCCCCAAGTGGGGAGGGGGGCCGGCTGAGCCCTTCGCCAGGGCCGGTTGTGATTCCCAGTCCGGCCCTGACAGTAACAACTTTCTTTGCATTATGTTGGTAAGGACAGTGGGCAGAGGCTGGTAACAGGACACAAAGGCAAGAGATATAATGCAGGAAGGTGCGTACGAGAACATAGAGTGCGTGTATCAGCAGGACACATGCAGCAAACCTCGAAGTTTCACGTGCACACAAGAGAGTGCACATTTTGTTAGACCAGAGATGGACCCCTGTGATGACAATTTAATTAGGGACATGTGGTCCATATGCACACAAGAGCAGAGAGTGTGCGTATGACCAGAATTCACAGATGAAGCACCCCCAAATATTAACGCACACACAAGAAAATGCATGTTTTGAGAGCGGGGTGCACAGTAGAACACCAATCAAATTATGAACAAGTAGTCATACGCACAAGAAAACGAAGCGTGCGCATATGACCAGAATTCGCAAACCTTTCAAAACATGTTTGCAGTATAAAATGCAATTTAGTTGCATAACCCACTATTAACAAGTGACTAAATAGGAAAGGGAAGCCAAGGAAGATACTTAAGAAGAGACGTGTGGCCCTCAGATCTCTTCGTTGTGTATATACAGAGAGATACTGAATGGAAATTGGATGATGTAGTTCGGAATGAAATAGTCTTCCAATTTTGGCTTAGTAGAATTAACGAGGAATACATTTGTAAAGACAGGAAACAATTGCTACAAATTGGTTTAAAAATAAATACAAACAAGAACGAAATGTACCCAACACATTTTTCTCCCACGGGAAGCCATTTAAATAACCCATAATGTAAAACTGTTAGCTCCATTCCAAGATTCTGGGAGGTGAACATGCAATGCCCTCTTATGTTTTTTATGACTGAAAGTTACAGTAAAACACCAGACTTCCTCCTTTTGTTTTAACATACTCTGCGAAAACTCATCCATGGTTTTTCAAAACCACCTTTCCTTTAATAAATGTTCTTTTCCATTTGTTTAATGCATTCTATACCACAATGGAAACATGTTGGAAATCTTTAACTAAACACAGTTAATTTTATCATCTCTTCATTGATTTAAATGTGCATATGTCTGTATATTGTCTGATGAAAGCCCTCATGTTTCACCATTAAAGGACTTTCTCTTTGCATTAGGTTCATGCATTTGGAAATATTTATTTATGCGATTTTATATAGCGCGGACTTTACCCGAAGGTGTCAGAGCGCTTCACAATAGGAACAGAACTGATACATGAGAACATTACAAGTAAACAAATTACAAAAGCAAACGCTAAGTTACATGAGGCAAACGTGACAAACGTGAGCAAACAAATACAAGAGGTAGCAAACGGTGCATTACAGGAGGAAAAAGTGACATGTGTGCAGGTTACAATGTTGAGAAATATACCAATAAATTATGGCTACATCTATCTCAGAATCTTTCCCAAAAGTTCTAACTCTAAATGTTGAAGCGGCTGTCACATCATGCATTGCGATAGGTGTTAGAAGAAGTCTATTAATAGTCAATTGATTTCCATTGTTCACAGTGCCCACTGCACACGCTGATGGATCGAAGATTACTTGAAGTGAACAATAGATAGTTCTGAAATGTCAAGAGATTTGAAGCTGCCTGAGACAAATAATGCATATTTAAAAAGTCATTTTTCATGCCAAAACGAGGAGAGAACAACATTAAAGGAAGGCAAATATGCCAGTTACAGGTAAAACCCAGTCATCCATCTGAGTGACACTGATCTGTGATTCTGCAACACAATACAACAACAAGAAAAACAAGCATTGACAATGCCAATTGCTGTGGCTTTTGTATCCTGAATATATTTTAACCGCATTGCGCGCTGCGGCTTTTCCCGCGGTACGCGGCGTTTTTTAAAAACGCGCGTTACATGACGAGCTCAGCTCGTCATCAGCGTGCGAGCGGCGCAACTGATGACGAAGTGGTTAAGGCACTGTACATGTACCATATGGCCATCAGAAGCACACTTTCTGTTTGACACACAGAGTAGGTAGAGCAAAGGCATCAATAATGCAACATGGCAAGCTTTGAAGAAAGCTTTCCAGTCAGTTTCAGGGCAATCGCACACCTTGTGGATGAAGGTGAACAGTGTGATACAGTAAGTCGGTGCAACCCGGTCAACGTTCCTGAGTATGAGGGTAACAAGTATGCCAAGACTTGCGTTATCCCTTCCAGTGGAAACATCCCCAGGATGCACTCAAAAGAACAATTTCAATGAAGTTCAAACAACTGTTTCTTGTAATTCTCTTTGTTGTATTTATTCAAATCTTTTTCTCTTCAACAATGATTGTATTCATCATGTTTTTCAAACAATGCGCCCAAAGCATTTCGGGCCCTGCCCTTCTTCAGGGGAGTTATTTTCTGCAATAGGTAAACATACAGCGTCAACTTTTCAATTTTTGTTCCGATACCATCATTATATAATGTCTGAAAAAGTTCACCATTCATTTGCTGGTAGATACCTTATAGCCCCAAAGTGCAAAACTCCTCACAATGAGTCTTTGATTTGAGTAATCATGTGTTGGTCACTCAATAAAGTTTTCATTTGAAAAAAAGGGGAGAAAAGAAATTGTGAAAGCGAATTTTAAAAGAAAAGTCATGCGAGAAAATGATCTAATACAAGATAGGTGTGATTATAAAACGAGATTAGTGATATGCGGTACTCTATGGTGAAGGAATAGAAGACTACGACAAAGTGTCATGCAAAAAAATGAGTTAAGAAAATAGTTTTAAAAAATGATTTGAGAAAATAACGTGGTGCAACTCAAAATTGAGTTAAAAAATAGATGATGCTCCATGATGTCGTCAAAAGCGGTTAAAACGCCGCCAAGAATACTTTAATCAAATCTTCAAAGAATAATTACTTACACTTCCTATCCATTAATCCATGATTGCTTTGGAAACTGTAGTTTCCAAACTTAACAGTAAAGTAAAGTAAAGAAGGGCAGGGCCCGAAATGCTTTGGCCGCATTGTTTGAAAAACATGATGAATACCATCATTGTTGAACAGAAAAAGATTTGAATAAATACAACAAAGAGAATTCAAGAAACAGTTGTTTGAACTTCATTGAAATTGTTCTTTTGAGTGCATCCTGGGGACGTCTCCACTGGAAGGGATAACGCAAGTCTTGGCAAGCTTTGAAGAAACACACAGACACATATAACAAGTATAGCACAGGAAAGTTTCCATCACACAGAACGGGTACAACCCGTGCAGTACCCGTGCAAGCTTCCCTCACATGCACAGAGCAGTTACAACAAAAGCATTACTGCAGGGCAGGCTGCTCTAACACACATTACAGTAACAACACAAGGAGCAGCAGTCCAAAATGACCCTCATTGAGCACAAGCAAGGAAAGATTCTCTTGCAATTGCAAAACAGTTCCAGTATAAGCAGTAGCAGTTCACGTTTCTCTGTCTCTCTCTCTCTATCTCTCTCTCTCTCTCTCTCTCACACACACACACTAACAACAGGTACTGCATGGGAACCAGCCATTCAAGCCTCCCTTACACACAGAGAATTAATTCAAGACAGGTAGCAGCAATGCAATCTTCCACAGGTGAAGCACACCCAACAGAAATGAACGGAACACATCACACACGCAAAGAACAAATCACAGATAGAATCGTGGGTGTGAGACTGCCACGCTCCCACTGTGTATTGGGGAGTCCCACTTGACAGGAAGCTGCATGGCCCACTCAACCCCACTCATAGCAGCCAAGTGGTGGCACAGATCCAAAATGGGGGTTGTAGCACCAGGACAAAGATGTCCATTCAGGTTCAGTGAAAGCCTTCCTGAACCCTTTGTGCTCAAACTGGACTCAGTGGCATCATAGGGAGGGGCCTCGGCGCTAGCAGGGAGGCAAAATGCTTAGGAGCTGCAGCAGAGAAGGTCGCATAGGAGATGACATGCTCATTAAGCAGGTAGAAGTCAAATGCCTCTCAGCAGCAGATCGCAGCACAAAAATCTGCTCACCCGCATCCTTCCCACTGATTGCTGGGGTCTTCCAGTTTCTTCAGTTTTGGGTGCCAACATGCTGAGAGAGACATGGAAACACAGTCACCTTAAAGGGGCGGGAATGGAATGGTGGATACAATCCCTTCAGGTCACTCGCATACCTAAGTCTCTTCTGCTGGATACACCATTGCCGTATACCTATATTTTCTGGAGACTTAGCCAATGGATGCCAAATTGGTTTCCTTATAGAAAGAGTTCCTGTATAAAAGTTGACATGTAGTAACCTTTTTGATGAATGTCTTTTTTTAATTAAAAAACAAATAACATGAGATCCTAAAATTACGATTAAACCAAATGTATGTGTTAGCCTAATACATTTGTAAACCTTGCACCATTTTGTGTTGTTCATTAGTATTTTTTAAATATTTTTTTTGAGTGGCATCCTGTTCCCACATTTTATCAAACACACAGAAACCTAATACTCTAATCTAGTATTCCAGGTTCTTTTACTTCCAGTACCATTATGCAAGTTGTTTTTCGGCTGTGTCCCCCTTATTTGTCTATTCAGTAGCTAAAAATGTAAATCGCGAGCATGTTTCATTGGTTTGTATGCATATAAGTTGTTAAACAATATTGTTTTCTATTATGTTTTTCGAAAAATAGGCATAGGGTATAGATGATTTCCTTCACTATGTTGATTGTGTGACTGGATCTTTGTTTAAAGCAAATGGTTAGTCCACACTCTAACTAGTTTAGCAGTCGTGGGTCTTGCTTGGCCCACTTGGACTACTTTCGGGGAGAGGTTAAAGTAAAGTCAGGGTAGGAAACGGGGCTCCAAGGCCCTGAGAATAAGCAAACATATTCTTTGAGGCAAAATTATAGGTGTGAAATCAATATTGCAGGATTTATCCTGTGTATACAGCACAACGTTGTTTAGAGTAGAGCCTGTTTGAGTGAAATGCTACAGATAAATACTCCAAGCCTCCTTAAGTAAAGGAAGTGGAAAGAAAAAGTCTTTGAGAGAAGATAGGCTAGATTTGGTTCAGCTGCAGTTTGTCTTTATCAGAGAGCAGAGTTAACACTAAATAAACAGACATTGGCAAAGCAAATACATTTAACCCTACCAAGCTGGAGCGATTGTTCTGTAAATATATTTTTTCATTTTTTTGCAAGCATATGCCTCAAAATAAAAAGAAGAAAAAAAACATGCCCCCACCTAAATGTGGTAGCTATATGCTTGCTATAAAGATGTTAAAAAAATCGTTGTAATACACAAAATAGAAAAATACCACTCTAATAGACACAATAAAGGATCTATTGGCTTTAAAGGAAGCAACATTTATAGTTTAAACACACACTGATAACTATCAAAATGAACCAAGCATTGGTAAATCCTATCGGTCTCGCATTTTGGCTTTGCCAATGCAGGCCTGTTGGTTTTGTCAATGATTTTTTACCAGTGTTGCTCAGCATTGACAAAAATAGAAAACAAATTGATTATTCCAGATCGTCAAAACAAGGCACAATTTTTTGTCTTTAACTTTACTGTTTCCAGGATGGCACACACCAAACTTGGAGTGGTAAATTATACATTTTAAAATCTGCCCATGAAAAACAAAGGAGCAGCCTGGCAGCATATTGCAGCTGTCGGGTCACCCCCCCCCCCAAATAAAAACATAAGAGGTGCAGGAGCAGCTTGTGAAGGATCAACAGAGGATGTGGGAAGTTCAAAAAACTTAAACAAGCATTGGCAAAGCCAATATGTCTTGCCTAGTCAAGAGCTATTGGCTTTGCCAATATGTTTTAGCCATTTTTTACACCAGCATTGCTGCTGTTCCGTATGGCTAAAGGTTAGTGGCATAAAGGAGAGTGGCATGGAGTGGAGTGTTGTAAAGTAGAGTATCATGTAGTAGAGAGGAGTGTTATGGATTGGCATAGAGAATCGTGGAGTGGCTTGGAATGGTGTAGATTAGAGTTGCGTAGTGCAGAGGGGAGTGAAATGGAGTAACATGGAGTGGCATGGACTGCTGTGGGGGAGTAGAGTGTCGTAGAGTTGAAGGGCGTGGAGTGTCATAGAGTTGACTGTCATAGAGTGGAGCAGAGAGGAGTGGCATAGAGGGTTGCGGAGTAGTGTAGAGCAGAGTTGAGTGGCATAGAGGGTGCTGTGTAGAGTGGAGTAGAGTGTTGTAGAGATGAGTGCCGCAAAGCAGAGCAGATTGTTGTCAAGTGGAGTGGCATAGAGTAGTGAAGTAGAGTGGAATGGCATGGAGTGGAGTGTCATCGAGTGGTGTGCAACAGAGGGGCATGGAGTGCTGTAGAGTGGAGGAGTGACGTAGAGTGGAGTAGACTCTCAGTTTGAAGTAGAGTTTAGAGGAGCAGAGCATCATAGAGTGGAGTGTCGTAGAGTGAACACTAACTGTAAGCCCAAAAGAAACACCAGATACAGCCACCAATCAATGCACATATGTAACATCCAATAGCAGCTTATATAAGGTGTGTGTGATCTCAAGCACCGAGTGCTGGGCAAGGGGTCTGGGTAATGCTCTTCAACAAGCTCAAGCCACACTCTGGAGTTCTGCAGGTAAGGGCCTAAACTAGGCCTCTAACAATACGTTTTTTTAAACATTTAAACAACTCACTCTCCTAGCCAAGAAACGAGTGCTAGAACCACTTTCCAAGCACAGTTTAAACACTAAGAGCAGATTACTGCAGTCTCAGAGCACACTCTGCATAGCCTGTAAGATATAATATGTCTGTTTATTGGGGGGGGGGGAGGCGGGGTAATCCTGTTTCCCTCACTTGCTAAAACAAAAGGGAGTTGGGGGTGGATTGCTTACTCATAGGTCATTCCTCACTAGCTTGTCCGTTGAAACAAGTGTCAACTTTAAATTAGGCTGCCTAGTTTATAGAGCAATTTATCTAAATGAGCGCACACACCCAGCCAATCTGCTAAATATCATGGGCATACAAAGAGGACACAGAAGCTGAAACTCGCTGTATAAAAATAGTGAGATTATGAACTACTCAAGATTAAAATCAAGTGTACTATGGAATTATATGCCTGTTAATATAAAGACCAGACATTCTCTTAAGACCTTCGGTAAGACTTAAAAGCCCGCCTTTTCAGTCAGATCTGAAACAAGGATGTCTCTTGTCTTTTCACCACCATCCTTTACCTCAATCTCTGCTAGAGTTTATCATCAATAAAGTATCGATTGTGGTGTCATGTTATTAAATCATTACAACAATAATGGAACAATTGTAAATTATGTCTTTTTAGTTTCTAAAAACATAGTAATACGGTTTAGGTGTTCATGTGTTACAGAGAACTGTAACTTATACTGGTGTCATGAATAGCAGTATATCCACTTCAATAAATGATAATGTGTGAAAGCATTTTGTGCTCAGTTCGTAATTTGCACTACTGCTTAAACTCTATTTCTGCCTATTTTGATATTAGTGCTGAATCTAGATGAAACTTTCTAAATGGACGGCTGCATTTCCCATGCCTACAGTTACTTAGTGGAGAATGTCGACAATGTAATTGATAAGAAACACTTCAGGACAAGGATCAAACCACTAATCCCCCAAAAAATCTATAAGCCATTCTTAAACTTTACAGAAATTGTTAAGGGACAGACTTATAATACCAACTGTGGACCAAATTCCTAAAAGGCCATTTGGAATACAGAAAATATTTATTGTACTCTTTTACACACTATTACATGTCTTTGAAAATTGGCCCCAAAACACCCAAACTGGGAATTACATTGCAATATTTATTGATATGCAATGAGTACAAGTAGAAAGGACTCTATTCACTTTTACTAAAAGGTTGTTGGACGTTGCCGGAGCGATTCACAAAGGCACTTAAGAGTATGTAAAAAGTGCTTCTATAGTTCCATTTCCCATACTCATAAATGCTTTCTTAAATTGCCCTCTATCTGTTTTAGCTATGTCTAATGTGGCAGGTTAAAACCACTGTAACTGTGCTTTAAATGTGTGACAAGGCTTTATTGTTTTCAATTCATATTTAGTTTTGCACTATGCATGCACATTTAGTTACTTGATGTATTGATCTCTGTGACAGATCTGTAGCCATGTATGGGAAAAAACACTGCCATGCTACAAAAGTGAAAGTCTTGCTGCCATGACAGAATGAACATACTATAGATTTTGGTGCTGATCACATAGGTTAAGCACAACAAAGAGAAATTGCAGAAATATGACATTCAGGATCCTAAGCAAAAAAACAGCTGTAAAAGGAGAACAAGTCAAAAATAACTGTACTAATACCATTCTATATTAGAACGTTGAAAAGACTGACATTTTGAACTCCTCATTGGCATGCTGCAAGCAAAATGGCGCTCTAAAAGTGCTAAGCGGGATGTATATTCAAGAGGGAAAAGAAGAAAGGTGCATCATGTGTGCTTGGTTAATATAGCGCAAACTCATCACGAAGATATTAGAGCACTTTACATGAGCACCACTTGCGTTACAGACGGACGCATTCATTTTGTTAGGCACGGGGAGATTAAGTGATTTGTCAAGAATCACAGGATGTTGAGTGTCACTGCCGAAGCTCGAGCCCGGTTCCCCAGTGTCTAGGTTGACCACTCTAGCCGTTAGGTCACATCCTTCCAAATATGCGAAGCCTGAGCTCGGTTTCTCCACTGTTTAGTGCTAAGCTTTGATGAACAGATTATGCACCATCACCTCCTTTTCCCAAGATCCGCTGCGCAGTGCCCTCTGAAATGCACAGACTGACCTTGAGACAGAGGGCAACCCCAGGGCAGCACATGGTGTGCTGCACCGAAGCACAGCTAGAGATATTGCCGTAGCAGCCTCCTGCCAATGAACACTGCTCAAATCTGTCTATACGTCTCTAGCCAATCAATTTTGTAAATGATTGCAATAATCAAGGAAATTGCCTAATTTATAAATCCTTTGATACAGCATGTAATGGATCCTCACATTTTAATGCTGAGGCTTTCAGAGCTGAATGAATTGTTGTCCCAGATGCCATTACGCAAAGAAATGATAAAGACATTTGGTCTTGCAAGAGGCAACCTCACATAGATATTCCGCTGAGCACTACACAATCACTCATCATTGGTTCACTAAAAGTTTATACTGTGGAAAGTTTAGGATACATCATAAGATGCAAGTAGATGTGACTCGAGACAAGTAAACTATTTGTGAGCCTCTGCAGTGAGGCCTACCCTCAATGTGGCCCTGCTGCATATCATAACTGTACAAAGAAAATAGCATACATACTTAGAGTCACTCTGTGTCATAGATGCTAATAGTTTGATGTAATAATTGGATAATTAAAGGAACCCAGGTTGTTTTTTCCCTTAGCATAGTAAAACATAAATTTTCCAATGAGAAATGGTGAGCCAAAACATACACGTGTAGCAATCTTGACCAATTTGTTCTTACGCCTGCCAGTTCACACAACATTCATTATCAGAGGGTCACAATTACAAGTTGGGTGCTTCGGCCAATATCTCCTTGTGTTTGCTTTGTTTGCCCTAAGTTGGCAGGGTATGCCTAGACGTGGGTTCCTTGCTCACTTTGCCACTGGATTGAAGCTAGCCTGGCTGATGAGGGTTGTTACCCCAAAACTGGCCCCAGGATGCTTGTTTCCGAACCAGGGAAGACCTGGCTTAGCAGTTCGGGATGGACTGTTCCCATGAGGCACAGGGTTAAGTCTGATTTGCATATGGCTGGGTCTGAAATGGGGTGGCGAAGTGAGCTAAAGAATGATGATGGATTTAACCCAGATCTGTGACTAGGGGTGAGTATCTGAAAAGTTTCAGCACTCTGTCCATCATCTCCTTGTGTTTGCTTTGTTTGCCCTAAGTTGGCAGGGTATGCCCAGACGTGGGTCCTTTGCTAACTTGGGTACTGGATTCAAGCTAGCCTGGCTGATGAGGGGTGTTACCCTGAAACCTTTCCCAGGATGCTTGTCTCCGGTCCAGGGAAGACCTGGCTTGACAGTTTGGGCTGGACTGTTCCCACGAGGCACAGGGTCAAGAGTGTCTGAAAGGTTTCAGTGCTCTGTCCATCATCTCCTTGCGTTTGCTATTTAGCACACCCAGTGATTACTGCCTGCATTATTTTCTCACCCATCGATCAATTTCAGCAGGTCAAACAGAAGAAAAGTATGTGGTATTTACCGTACCATGCAGATTTTGGTGATTTAGGCACCAACATTTTCATGCAAATCCCCAAAAACATGAGATAGGTGTTATTTATTGTATCTGGGGAATAACGAACCCTGCGAGATTGGTATTTATGAGGTGCAATAAATTGCACTTTCTTTCTGAGGCCTTAGAAGCTCAACTTTTCATCGTTTTATGAGCTACGCATTAACTGCAGATGAACGAGCTGATCTGAAGGTCACTAGTTAAATTCCTGGCAAATCAAACACAGCTTTCCAGCCATCAAAGGACAGTACATTGATTACTGTGCACTGTGGTGCTTAGAAGTGAAATAAGTTTGGCATGAAGTGCTAAATAAAAACAAGCTGTCAATTTTATAACTACGCAATCAGTGGAGTTTCTATTATTGTTGACTGTCACCACCTGTAATATCACTACATCAAACTACCACAACAATTATTAGTCAGAGCTGTAATGTAGTTAGTCACTTCATCAACACTAATACAGATAAGTCAACAGTATTTTTACATTGTCCATAACATTAACACTTATCCTATCCCTGAACCTAATCTGAAACCTAAACCTAATTCTTAAATTTACCCTTTTCCTAAATTTTAGACATAACCATGAGGATAACCAAAAGCATTTCCCTTACATTAAGCCTAACCTTATACCCACCAGAAACTTTACTGCAAACCCTAAATCTTATTCTAACCTTAACACACAGCCTAACTAAAACGAAAACTGTCCCTGTATCTTACTCTAACCCTAAGCTTAACGTTAGACCTAGCCCAAAACCCAAACCTAACCATAATTCTCCCCATTCACCCAAATTCTAAACCAAACATTACACCATACCCTATGCTAGCACTTTCCCTAACCCTATTAATGCCGTGACTGTTCTATCAAGGTAATGGTATTTAGACGCAGTGTTTTTCTATATGGTAGCCCGCATGAGTCCGTTAAACGGCTTCAATGTAAGTGAACAACGATGTAGTGCACTTGATTTAGTGGATCTGCCCATCTATGATATCAACTATCATATACAATAGGAAGAGACATTGTCATAACAATTATGCATCAAAATTTAGCTATGGGCATAGCAGGTGACCCTCAGCTACTGTGGTGGAGGGGCCCAAAGGGGATCACTAGTCAAAGCTTTCAGGGGGTGTAACATTTTAGTTTACACCACTGGATCAAATCTCTATGTGCTAGGACAGAATACTTTTAACCACCAAATATTAACATCATTTTTTAAGTCTGCTTAAGTTCTCTTATAGTTTCCAATGCAGTAAGTGAGAAGGTAGAGAGAGGAAGGGAAACTGTAATTAAATGTTTCAGAGGACCATTGGACATATGCTATCACTTATGGAAATGATTTAGGTATAGGGACTACAAGAATTACAAATCACCTGCTTACTTGATACTGTACTGAGGGTCATCACAACAGACCTACGCCTACTCAGACAGAATAGCCCTTTCATAATAATATAACATTGAATAATGCCTAGCATAATCTTATGGCAAGTTTAGAAACACCTATTATGCTTTCTAATCTTAATAGCAGTCAAGTTAAAAAAAAATGAAGCGGGACCACTAATTATATAAAACAAAGTAGACCAATTACGGCAGTCAAGTGAGGCTATTTCTCCCGCTTCAGCTCTGATACTTACTTTCCATTAGTGCTTTTAATTGACATTGTTTGATTTATAGTTGGAGTTTACTTAGCTGTGTTCTAATTATGCACATGTTTATGTAAATCCAGTGTTTGCTGATTTGTTCTTCGGATCATCATGATGCAGACACAAACCTGCTAAGTCTCTTAGGGTGGAAGAGTATATTTGTATTTATTGATTGACAACTGAAAGTCCCCTCCCATTCAGAAGGCAGTGCCATCTTCCCATGTGCCATAGGTATTGACTCATTTTGCTAGTGAAAGCAGAGTGCTGAAATCATTTTCATTCTTGTGGTTGTTCATGCAATTTACGTGTTAGTACACTGGAAAAAATAAACTACAGCCATAAGCGTTTGTGTAAAAGGGAACAAAGTGATAACTCTAATAAAAAACTTTGAAGCAAGTCAGCCTTTTGTTGGTTACACACTGTTGGAGATTTAATCATGGGTGTCTCATGACACAAAGATAGTGTTTGCCAACCACCACTTACACCTCTGGACTAAGGCGTGCACACTGCAGACTACCGTTGTATTGATCTCTCAGAAAAACACAGAGGATATCCTCCATTTCTACCATGACCCACTTGAGCTCATATTAGTCTAATATTTAGAAAAACGGGTTGGCCTTCAAGTCCTAAAGATCCATTGGTTGAATCTCACAAACTTCACATACAGGTTGGGTTATGGTGCAGTCAGTGCATGATCACATTGGATATGGTAGGGAGCATCCACTGTTGAATCCTAATTGGGGGTCAGAGCTTTAAACAAGCATGTGAAAAGCCAATAGGTCTCGGCCATCTGAGAGCTATAGGCATTGTCAATGTTGATGTCTATAGGTGTTGTCAATGCGTTGTCAATGCTAATGGCACACCCTCCTCACAGCATCACCAGGGGAGCACGTAATACGCCCTTGCCCCTCCTGACCCCTTAGCACTGAAAACAGCGCAGCAGACAAGCATCAACACAGAGAAGCAAAATCTCCACAGCAGTTCTCCGCTCACAAATGGCATCATGTAATAACAATGCAATAACAATGTTATTTACATTATTTGGCATAACACAAGCAATGTTTTTTTATTATTGTGGTCTCCCTGCATGCGTGAAACAATGTATATGTTCCTACTGAGTATGTTTGTTTCCACTACACATTTCTTGTTCCATCACATAAAAGAGATTAATAACAGGTATATAAAGGAAATGTATGTTGGTATATGTAACGTAGTTACTGTTGTTTCCATGCAATTGATCAGCCTTTAATTTGATGAGTGTGACAACTGAAAATCAAGCGTACAGGCATGATAAAATAATACCTCATGGGGAGACGTAAATATAAACTCGTACTTCTGTGTATTTAATAGAGGCTTTATGTGAGTGCATGCCTGAAACCTGAAACTGATGTAGACCTTTTTTAAGAAAGTATTTTGAAAGAAAGTCAGAATCAATAGTAAAGTTACACAGGCTAATCATTACCTCTATTTGTACCCTGATTTTCTGGTGATAATTTATTTTTTACTGCGATAGCACCCAAAACACACACTAAATTGTGTTTTTATCACTGCAATGGAAAGAGCGTATTTAGGTATGCCTTTACAAAGAAAATCAAGGGATTAAAAGCCTTCATTTAAGCTTATGTTTTGCAATTATAGCTGATGCACTCAGAATTAAAAGTAATGTTGCACCAGAAAATCAAAATAAAAAATAAACGCAGTATGTTGAAAGTATTTAACTTTGATTTGCCGGTGCAACATTGTATTCAATTATGAATGTGTATTGTGAATTACTTTTACAACATGCGCTGAACACAAAGGCCTTGCATCACTTCATTTTATTTGTAATCACGCACCCAAATAAAGTCTTTAGATTTAAGTGATAGAAGTGTTATTGAGCCACGTGTTTTGAAAGTCAACCACAGGCCCTCAGAATTACAAGTATATCATACTGATGCTGGACCTGAGTGTTGACGTACACCAACCAAGTGTAAAATAGCGAAACAGGCGCCCTCGGAAAACAGCATCTTGCATTCAACTTCGGTCCTTGAATGCAGAGCAAATGTGAAGAGATAAGAACAAGATTTAGAGACCTGTTTACACAGGAGCTTGGAGCAGAGGGTGAACGCACGAGCACCCATGTTAAGTGCTCTTTAACAAACAAAAAAGTAGTTCCTGAAACAGATTTTAAAATGGAAGCAACAGAGGGATAGTGTAATTGGTCCATGCTCTCGGGGAGGGCTAAACACAGGAAAAGGCATTTCAAATGCATGCCATGGACAAATGAGGAGAAACAATATGAGAGAAATGATGTAGATAGCAAAATTGGAAGCTTATGGATGGGCTGAAGCTCACAAAGTATGCATGTTTCTTCGAGACAGTGCATGCGCTGTCTAGCCGAGACCTAAAAAGGGATGTTCAGATGCCTTCAGAAAAGGTCCTGCACAATAAGCAAGAGTGGTAGACCAAAAAACTGTACCCTATGTACCTTCTAGTAGGAGGGTGTTGTTAAGTAGCTAGGGTCACAGAGCAAATGCCACACAGTTACAATTACTCAAGACTATGTTTTGTAGCTTGAGAATACACATCAGGCCAAAGTTTTGCAATTTTCATAATTCCCCATCATAGAAAACATAGTGTATGCATAGCATAGTTACAATGCAGATTTGTTGTGAACAATCCTAAATTTGAAGAGTCATTTGTGATATTTCATTGACTCATGGTTGGCCACTTCATCTGCTGTCCATGCACAGCATACATCAAATTAAGTGCCCTGACAAAATTAGGGAATTACTCAGCTTCCCTTCTGAATAAGAATGCCAGCATTGATGTGGACCCGATAACCAGGCCCTTTTCAGAGATCTGCCTGGGCAACCACTCCATAACTTTCCCCCTTATGTAAGCCCATCTCCCTCTTCCTCATGGTCATTAAGGTGGAGTGCCTGGAAAGGGACTAAAAACAGCTGCATAAGCTTTCCCATGCAGCTCCTTGGTACCAATAGAGCTTCAAAGATCACACTTGGGTAGAGAAACCATTCATGTATGGAATATGATGCAGGATGCCAAGGTGTCTGCCTGTGTCCATGCCAATCATGAACCTACCTGGTCCAACCAAGCTCAAAATACCAAACAAAACAAAATCACTTCATTAACAGACCAAATATACAAAACAACCATAACACCACCTGCAACTTCTTCAGACAATTGAGGTGTGGGTGGAAAAAAAGGAATCCGTTAAAGGGCATCACAGGCAGGAAGCAGCTGTTGGTCAAGAAAAGCAAAGAGGCTGTCTGACTATTGGGCTGTGAATTTACAGTATTATCCAGGCCCACCCCAGTCACCTCTGACCACGATGACCGACACCCCCGGATTCTAGTGGAAACTCACTTTTCACTGGCATCTGTGCACCTCCCCTTCCCCCCCAACCACGGAATTTCACCAAAAGCCATTATAAGGATACCTCCCAGGGTGCTAAAGCCTGTTCCAATGGGAATTTCCCATGCTAATGTGAAACTAGCTTCATGGTTTCTGTAAATCTTCCACATGC
Organism: Lissotriton helveticus; assembly: GCF_964261635.1. NCBI lineage: Eukaryota > Metazoa > Chordata > Amphibia > Caudata > Salamandridae > Lissotriton > Lissotriton helveticus. Next base: position 845,654,597 of record NC_136059.1, on the reverse strand, counting down.
CAGACGTTCTCATGTACTTGCAGGATCTTCTCCAACCTTACAGCTTCAGGAGCCAAATATACAGTAGAGCAAAAATAAAGACCATAGCAGACGCACATCACACTACCACTGACGCCAAATTGGGAAACTGACTTCCCCAATTCATGACCAGATTCTTAAAGAAAGATTAAACGTATTACATTCTTCACAAACACCAAAGTCTTCCTTTTGTGTTCAGTTTCAAATTCTGAGAGAAAGTTTCTGATCCTAGTATGTTAACCATTTGGCTGCCCTAATGACATATTGGCCATAGGAGCATACTCGTATGACCTATATATGTCAATAACACAAAGGCCCTCCACTCCCAGCAGCCATTTTTAATTTTCTTTCTCCCTGATGGGGGCAAATTCTTACTGGTGCTGAAGGTCCCCATTAAAGAATTTGCCAGTGCCTGATCTCTTCTGGACACCAGCAAACTCCTGAGTGAAACAGTTCTGTGCCCACTTCCAGGTTGCCTCATTAATACAGATGTGATGCCACACGTGATGTCGTATGCATAGGAATGTACTGGGGGGGAATTTCCTAGTGCCTCCCAGGTTCATATATAAATTGAAGAAGTAGTGGGTGGGGCTACGGGCAGCTATTACTGCCAATATGCTCCTCCCAAGCTATCACCACGAGTTTTATCCACATTTTTCTGGAGGGATGGGGCGGGAGATGTGATAGAGGGTGAGAGGAGCAGCCCAACTTTTACCACCCCCATCCCACGACCTCTTCCACCCTACCAAAAGAAGAAATGAACCAGGAAGGAGAGGGGATAGGATTGTTAAAAGTCCTCTTTGCCTCCAATCTCCATTTACTGATTCTTTTTACACAGCAGCTTCACATCAGAATGCTTCTCTGTCCATAAGAACCATTTTTTGGGGAAGAAGCTGTGTTTTCTGTCACAATAAGAAGTCTGATGCTTTTTGGATTTTTAATTACTCTAAAAAAATCTCAGATTTTTCTGCCTTTTCTCTGAGGCACACATTCTGTGCCCCACCAAGAAGCGAGATGCTGTTTGGATTATTAATTAACCTAGGAAAAATTCAAAGAACCTCAGCTACTTTCTGGAGCACAGACACACAAGACTGGATCCCAGCAAGAGAAAAATACGGATTGAATGTTTTCTTTCACTTAGAAAAAATACAAGCATCGCCTGCCTCCTTGCTGGGGTCTAGCCACCCTTCTGAGCACCAGCAAGAAGACAGATTTACAAATCTATGGGCCAGATGTACGACCAGATTTAGCATGCCCAAACGGGTTTGTGACCCGTTTGGCATGCTAAATCTGATCAGGCCATGTACAAACACTATTTTGCGAGTGGCAAGCCATGTACAAACGTTTTGTGACTGTAGGGACCACTATCTGTCCTTAAAAAATGAAACGAAATGTTTTAAAAAAAAATGCATCCTGTTTTTCTTTAAGGAAAACGGGCTGCATTTAAAAAACAAAAACTGCTTTATTTAAAAGCATTCCCACACATGGGGGTCTGTTGAGCCCAGCAAGCCACCATCCCTTGGGGGGCCAGCCATTCCCAATGGGGTCACAAATTATGAGTGCCTCATTAATATTCATAAGGCTCGCATTTTGCGACCCCATTGAGAATCGCAATCACTGTCTCTGACGCTGTTGTACATTGTAAATTGCGAGTGCAAATTGAGACTCACAATTTACACTGGTCGTACATCTGGCCCTATGCCCCAGCAAGAAGCCAGATGCTCTCTGGATTTTTCCTTAGACTAGAGTAAAATCCAAACAGAATCTGGCTTCATGCTGGGGCTCATACATGAATATTGTTTTTAGTTTGTTCACAAACCCACGATGGCCTGAACCAATAATCCATTTGTGGTTTGCAATGTTTTCTCACTGAATTCTGACCATATTTTACTTGATAACGAAAATGCTAAGGAATACAAATTGGGGTGAATAAAAACTATTCATTTTTTTAAACTTCCCAGGAATCTGGGTTTAGCATGAAGGGCAACATTTTGCATACAATAACTTACAATTGGACGCAAAATATAGGTACATTCAATAGATAATAACAAATGGTACACTTTCCTCAGTTCCACACGTCTCCCAGTTTAAACAGTACCCAAAATATGTGGTCTGGCCTATCTCGCAGTACAGGAAAGACCTAAGAATGAGACAATGGAAAGCGCAATAAAGAAGCTTTGAATTAGGTTGATTTTGGTAGCTTCGATATGTAGGCCCAGGGTGCACAACTTCAATATGGAAATAACTGGAAACAGGAGCGGAAATTACAGGCACCCAGCCAGTGCTTCTCCCTGATGGAAGCTGGCTAGAGCTGCACGTTGGTAGCCTGCGAGTGAAGAAGAAGCTCTCGATGACAAGATTACTTGCAACTTATTTTTATTAACCTTAGAAAATAGCGCAGCAAGTTATTTGTTTCATTCTTGATCCCATTTTGGAAATTAGGAGTGTGAACTTTACTCTTAATGCTTCCAAAATTTTGGCGGAGCAAAATAACTCCAGTGTACTTTGTAGAGGCATTTGTGACCACTAAAGCAAGGACAGAAGAGCATTAGGATCTACATTACTGGACTGCCTTGAAAAAGAGACGAAACACGTGTTGGCTGATCTTTTGCTGGAAGTGTTCTTGCACAGAATAAACCAACAGTGAACATTCATTGGATCATAAATATCTTTTTGTTGCTTTAAGAGGACAGTTGAATTGGATAAAATACTGTGTTTATATCAATATATATCCATTAGAGACGTGATTACTATAAAATATCCATGAGGTTGCTGAGGTTGCAGATTAATAAATGTTGCCTTCCCCCTGATGTAGTTAGTTATTTCAGCAACAAGACCTATTGCATGTATGTGTGAAACTTTAAGTTGGAAAGATTGGTCTTTGGACATTGGCTGTTTATTCACAGAGTGTAACTAGGAGGACACCAAGGCCTTTTTCCCCATGGAGCCCAAATAACCTCAGGATTAGGGTTAACCGACTCTCTATGGTAATACAATTTCCTACTAATCTAAAAATGACAAGTGTATCTGTGTGCATTTACCATGTCACTTTTGTAACCTTATGAGTGTGATGATGCTTGTGTTTGCAGCACTTACATGTGGTTATAAATGTTTGCATTTCATAAATGCACATACAAAAGAAACATCCTAGCTGTTTGTTTATGGGATTCTTTAAAAGAATTTCCATTCTATTACCTTTATGTGGGTCTGAAGAGACTGCAAAGTACCAGGTTCAGTACAACCGTACTTATATGTGTTATTTACATCTTTAGTGTGTTTGTTTATATATGGTGTGCCTTACCTGTAAAAATCTTAATAAAATTTAAGAGGGCCAGATTTAGATTGCAACATATCCTCACAGAGGACCTGATGATTGCCTAGGACCCAATTTACCAATATGCCAGAAACATGCAAATCACTATTTAATTAGGGACTTTAGGGATTATTGTTTCCCACAAGTGCGCTTTTGTTTTTTTAACCTTACTACGGCTAGTATAAACTAAATTGAAAATCTATTTAATCTAATCAGAAGTCATTTTAAGCATTAATTAAACCTGGTCTAAAAAGATCTGAAAACACCCCAGCAGTGGTGGTCTTTTTATCTCAGTAAAGATCTCCAAAAAAGAGCTCCATTATAGAGCTCATTGGGTATTGTACATCCTACCCAAAGTGGAGCATGACCCAATGATGAAGCGTACTATGTAGGTGGGTGAGGCTCTCTGTAACCTGAAAAGGAGATCCTGAGGATCTGTAACTAAGTTACCTAAGGAAAGAATTCTCATTACTTCATACGGAACATCAAATCTAATGATCAAGTGGCACTTGAGGAAAACTACTAAACTCAGATATTTCTGTAAAGAACACATCAAAGGGAGATCTGGGTAGTATTGCTTGTGTGGAGGCGATACCTTTCTTCTTACCCAGAATGCCCTGTAAACTTTGGTTTAAAAAACAGAATTCCATCATATTTCTGTCCCCAAAATGTCTGGAGTTTGTGAGGAACATCAAGAGTCCCACCATGTAGTGTCGCCACATTTCTTGTGATAAAACAGCACCTCAAATGTGTGGGCAGGCCTATCATAATTGAGAGGAACAGGCCAAAGCTGTGACCATGTGTAGTCATTGTACAGTCAATGTGTGCCTCACATGGTAAAAGCTTTGGCCTTTTCCTGCCCCATGCAATATGAGGTACTGTTTTTATCAGAAAAAATATGGAAATGTTGGATGGTGGAACTCTTGCAGTTTGTCAGAAGTTTAGAAGTTTTCAGTCACTGATAATGTGAAAGAATTGTGATTTTTGTTACCCATATTTTAACCTTTAAAGGACATTCTAAACAATCCCACACACAGGGGTTCAGACTAGCCACATCGCCCTGACTTTTCCTGGGTCTCCACATTATAAAAATTGTCTGTGGTTGGTAGGTTTTCTGAGTGCTGGCCAATCCGAGCCGAAACACTGAAGACATCATCTTTGTAAGTCCCCCATCAAAACATTTACCTAGCGTCTAGTGTGTAGAACCCTTTTAAGGAGCACTCAAAATCCCTGAAAGCAGAGATATCTTCCTGCATGAGGAAGACAAAGGGAATTACTGAGTGCTGGAAAAACATGCTAAAACTGACAAATGTGAGATTCAAAGCATTGTTCCTGACAGTCAGTCAGGGTAACGGAGGTCAATTCCTAGCAATGGAAATATTAGTATGTGGATATGTTAAAAATGGAAGGTTGTGATATGTTTTCATACAGCCCAGGGGTGACAACTGCAACCCAAAAAACAGGTACCATAAACTGGCATTTCACATTTAATTGCTTTCCAAATTTCCAAAATACACTGCACCTGGTTTATCGCCTATAGGTACTCCAAACCCATAGGTGTCCCATCTATATCTGGTACGCCCATACTTAAAGGAAAAATGCTGTAGGTCATACCTTAGCAGGGATTTAGTCCTGAACAAGAGTGACTGAAGATAATTACCATAGTTAAAAAAATAAAATTAACATTTGACACACTTCATCTTTCAGCACGATCTCCCAGCCAGACAATCAAGATGAGGTCTGGCTTGTACCAATAGATTCTTTAGGTCATAAGAATTGGAAAATATATAGTTTTACACTTTCCATATAGTCCTGAGTTTGATAGCTATCATCAAATGAGCAGCACACCATAAACAGTGCCTCTTCTACAATGTCTGCACTAATATTTTATAATTGATTTTGCATACTACAATCCATTTGAAAACCCATATATAGTAGGTATTGCTAGACTCCAGACATTCAGGGCAACATTTATTTCAAGATTCATGCCTGTACATTTTGAAAATACTACAAAATATTGGCCACATTTGTTTCATAATTGAAAATAGTTCCACATTTGTTGCAATGAGATATTGATGTGGGGGTTTCACCAATACATAGCCCTGAATGAACCGATGAACATATCATTTGTATGGGTGCGAAAAGAGATGAATTGGGAACACATGTATAAACAACCTAACATAGATTGTTTTTTTTAAATAAAAAAAAGAACTGGGGCAGAGATGCACAAACACCAATGTAGTGAAATGGTTAAAGTAAAATGCTGGTGTAACATTGGTAGGACACCCCATCCCAGCCTACTCCTATATTTATATTAGTGGACTTTGAATATTAAAATAGCCATGTTCACACAAATAAATAAAGTTACGTAACTTAACAGAGTTATCTACTTCCGCATTCCCTTGTAATATGATCACTACTAACATTTGATATCTCTCAGTGTTCACCTAAGTGTCTTAACTTCATATTGGAACAAACCAAGAGTAGAAAGGGCTATACTTGAAGTGAAGAGAAACAACATTTTGTATAAGAAAACTGGGACAATAGTATGCTCAAAAACTGCAAGCCACAGTAGAGGGCAAAATGTAGGAGTCTGGAAAGTGAAACAAAAGGGAGTAAACAAAAGCAGATTGAATGCGCGTTATCTTCCTTCAGCATCACATTTACACATCGTAGAGCATGCCTTGAGTGGAGACGCAATGTAGTGTTGGACTGCTTTCTAGGCACTACATGGACTTCAGTGATGAACAACTTCACGATCTTGTGTTTTTTCACGTGATTGAATTCTCAACCTTTTAGTCGAAGAGAAGTTCTGTTGGCTTTGGACACAGATGTGCTTAGTTAGGATTGGTTTCAGAAGTACAACAATGATTTAAAGCTGTTTTGCTCAAACTCGTAGACAAGAAAATATGATTCCTGCTGATCATGCCATTCTAGAGATGTTAGGCTTGCTTTCTGATGAGTTTGTCATTAGATTTTCTGAATCTTATGTCATCCTTCTGTTAATATGGAAATCGATGCATACATTGATGGAAATGAAAAATCGTCTTTATTAACAGAATCACCTGTTGTGAACTGTACATCAACCTTGACTGGCAAATACATAGCTAGGCAGGCTCTGACACCTAGGCCCGAGAATTGCTGGTTGATAGGTCACAGGTGGGTGCATAGCTAGCAGGCAAACACTTGGGCAGGACACTCTTGATCAATCCCACAGATAGGGGTAGCAACATTACAATGGTCAAAGGAGATTGCCCCAATAAAGCACCCATGGCCGGAGGGGGTACGCGTGCTCCTAAAAACACCATAAAGTTCGATGCCACATGAGTTAGAAATACACAACCAATCAGGGCCCAGCACACATAGTGATCATGTGCACCCCATTTCGGACGTCTGGACACATTCACCACTGGCCACACTGTGTCCACACAAGGTTAAGACCCTCCTGTCGTAACCATTTGACCATTAATGTGTGACTCCAAAGGCAGCAGCCAACATTCTTACCATATATGGTATGATGGAAACCTTTTATAACCTGTTGCATTTTGTATATAAGAAGGACACAAACCAAATGTAAATTGAGATAGGCCTCAGACCTACTGCCTGTAACTGTTCTCCCAGTCAAACTGTTTAATTAAACAAACTGTTCCTGTTTTGGCAAACCACTCTTATCTTCTATTTTTCCTAATGATTTCAAACTCAAGCAACACTTATATAAATAGATTTTGAGTCTTCTAGTGCATGATTTCATTGCATTCTTTCAAACAGCCTCGAGCTGATGGTTTGGGGAAGTTCAAAACATTTTGGTGACTCTGAGTCTTTTTCAGCAACTCTGAGTGTGAGCTATAAATGAGCTTGGCCATCTTGATGAGGCTAGCTTTGAAACTCTATCGCCTGTAGGCAGATGTAATTTTCATGTCAAACTTCACTGGCTCAGTGGAGAGCCAAAGAAAGTTTCACTGCATCAAAAAGAGTCAAATAAAAACTGGTCAGGGGACATCCTACTGCCTTTTGTCTGTGCAGGCGCACCAGTCTTTCTAACTACTTTGGGGCGGATTACGATGCGGCCCGTGAACGTCCTGGCTATCAGACGGAGCCTTTGCGAGCCTCATCGTAATCGGCCGCTCGTTTTACTTTCCGACCGCTGCATTTCAATGCTGGGGGTCGGAAAGTAAACCGGTCGTTCATTCCAGCTGGCTTACGACGGGCTCCATGAGCCCGTCGGACAATCAATGCCGGCTCATAATCCCAAAGGGCGGGCCTTTCTGCCCTTGGGGTTACGATGCATGGTTTCCTCCAACATGGTTTCCATGCCAGCCTGTAAGTGTGTTTGGGGGCATCCAGCAGGGCCCCCTTGTGTATGCAGCCTCTGGTTGGGGGCCCAGAGGGCACCCGTTGTTGCTCCCCTGTTGACCCCAGCACCTTGTATCAGGCACCTTGAGGTGCCTGCCACAGGGGGCAGGGATGAACAGCACCTCCCGTTTCTCAATGGGAGCTTGTGTTATGGGCTGTTTATGGCCATAACACGAGCTCCCATTCAGAAATGGGAGTATGCAACCGAACAGGGTTTGGTAGCATTGTAATTTGCCGTCAGGATCTCTGACCGGAGGTCGGATGGCCCCAGGACTGAGACAGTGTCAAGCGGATGCAAGTCCGCCCGACATCATAATCAGGCCCTTAGTTTTTAAATGTTTCAACCAACGAGAAACAACACGGTTTATGAAGTGTACTCCAGCCCCTCAGGCAGTGCTGATCTCTTCTTCAAAGCTTTGTCGTACTTGCATTCTATATTTCTGTGCAATCTACCAAAGATCCCAATTCCATTAAAATGCAGGCCCAGAGTATGTTTCTGCTTTTCCAGAACAAAAAATAATGTATGAAGTAGTGCTGTTACTTTCTTTGTCACCCTGAGGGAGAGGTGTGGCGCCGCGGCCAGGGCGACTGACGCTGGAATCTGGGGACCACGGTACGATCCCCGGCTCCGGCGGCAGGTTAGCCCAGCACCATGTGACTCTGGGCAATAGCTCACTTAATCTTCCCGACGGCCCCCAGCGCCTAGAGACCCTTACGGGTGATTGTGCGCTTTACAAATGTGGACTTCACCCAGAATTGTAATGCCTAGGTGGGTACTTAAAGGAGTATGCAGACAGGCCCAGCAGTATTAAAATGTATTCTTCTATTAAATGTATAATTTTTTATTTTTTTTTAATCTTCACGCTCCTATATCATTCTTACAATGGCTTTCTGGGTGAAATGGGCGAATCCTCTCAGCTAGATACAGATAAATTCAGCCCGTGAAAGTCTGGCATGTATGTCCAGAGTGAAGGAATGCGCTTATTTTTACTTAAAGTACCCACCCTATTGATGGCATTCTCTGTTGTACTGTCTTCTCAACTACCATTCTCTTGGTGTCAAGCACTGATTAAGACTTTGACTTTGTAGATCCTTTAGGTTCCTCTACTGTTCTATTCTATATACCTTTATGATGTTAATTCCCCTGGTGCCCATTCTTTCATTGATCAGCACCATCCAGATTCGTGCCCATTTGGCATACTTTTACTCACTTTACTGCATCTCTGCCTTGTGAATGTTGTCATATGGACTGCTGGGTCTTCTCTGATCATGCCCCACCACCACCCCCTTTTTTTGGTGTACATGCACACACCACCCCACTGCACTGCCACCTACATCGCTACTGTGTAGCTGCCTATATGTTTTAGTCTTTATTACAATGATGGTTTGCATGCCTGTCTCTCACAACTGAAAGTTCATCACACTGCTAGACGCTGGTCCCTTCCCACATAGAATCACAACAAATACAACACTTTGCCAACCACGCACCCCCAGGATGTGTGGTTCTGAAATTCTGGACCCTACCGTTGTCCCGGTATCGAGGTCCAATACCCGTGTCCCGAAACATCAACGTACCATGACGAATTTGGTGTCGACGAACCGATAATGATTAGGACATCATTCCTATGCATTTGCGTCAGGATCGAGGCATGCTAACACCCCTAAATCGTAGTTTCCGTCCCGACCCCCCAGACTCCATTTTGTAAACGGTATCCATCTTGTGTCTTGCCCTCATGATAAGTCAATTAAAGGTCGAGCTTGATCTAAAAGGACACGTCCACCTTCCCTGACTTCCCCCTGACCTGTCCCAACTGACTCCCTTGCCTCCAGCCAAACCTGTTTAGGCAGCTCCTCGCCCAGTGGCCAAACACGATAGCATCAATGCACAACATACCACAAACCATTCACCTCTTACAGATCATGTTTTCTACACACATACACACCTGTCCACGCTCCCTGTTTATGGCCAGTTTTATGACTAGGAGGTGCCTTCTTTTATTGGGGTTTCACCGATATCTGATGGGAGTTCCGGGCCTGGCTAGGTAATCTATCACGAATTGGACATCTAAAATACGGGCTTGCCTACATGACTTCGCTCTTTTGTATTATTGTAGAAATATGTATATAGCCATATCATAAACTCAAGAATTCTTGCCTGCAGCTATTATTTTTGTATATAAGGAGAAGGCTGGTTCTGTAAAAACGAACAGTCTCCTGAGAACACATGACCCGTGCTTGTCGTGCTTCTAGGACACCTGTTACTTGGTAGCTATCAATAAAACTTGATCTCTGACTGCGACTAGAAGACTCCGTGTTTCTGTGGTCCGAAACAAGGGGGAACTCAGAGGTCTTCGGGTGTTATTCCCTGACACCACCGGGTTCTTAAAAACCCGGCACCTCAGATGTAGCATGCTACTTATCTGAAAATTGACTTTGGCACCCCACATAGGGAAGCACTTTATAAATACTACAATACAATACAATGCAAAACAATAACAGCTGTGCATTTGTTATAATTGAAGATATCTCACTGTTTGCAAGTACCGGGCCTGACTCAGGAAAAATGCACAAGTATCTTCTTATTTAATGGTTACACCAGTGCTCCAAGAACTTCCCGCTCAATCTCCTTCTCTTGCTGCATACTGTTTGTCCCACACTAGCCACACTTTACGTGACATCTTAGCTTCTAAGCTGAACAGGGCAGGCAGGGAATATAGATTACATCTACCGTATATGAAGACAAATAGCAAAACAGTAAGAACTAACAACACCTCTCATACACAGAAAGGAAGAGGAAGACTGGAGCACCCATGACTAGTTGTACCCAACACAAATATATAATCAAGTATGATGAGTTTTCCTTTACCAAGAGCACAGTGTGATCTAAGACCTATCTCACCAAAATGGCGACTAAAAATTCACTTCAGACTCAGAACAGTCATCACGAACTATGCTCAACCAAGTCCTCCTGTGTATCTTGCTCACAGTACAGAGATTTTGATTTAGTTGGTATGTCAGTGCACTGTATAATTCCTCCCTCACTCACTAACCTACTAGTTTTGGGCAATTAACTTTTACCAAGCTTTACACCCTCATTACCAAATCCATTGGTAACTCCTTATTTCTGACCTGATTCTCAGTGTCCAACTTGTAATGGGTTGGATTCTCCACTGCCCCAGAGTTACTCTGTGGGTGGTGATATCCAGCCCATTTACTAGCCACTCATAATGAGGGCCTGAGAACGTAAAATACATGGTTAGCCAAAAGGATTACCTGACGCACAGATGGTTAAAATTGTAATCTGAATCTCATATTGCACAGTCCGACAAGCTAGTGATGTGATGTGCTCCAGTCAGTCTGCAAGCCTCACCAGGATGCGGAACATCCTAAAAATGCAGTGATTCTTTGCTATTCCCCATCACAGAACCTGTCACCCAGAAATCGAAGTGTCTCACTGCTCGCCACACTAATAGACACAAACAGTTTCCTCATTCCAGCTTCCTGACATAAATGGTGCTTCAGCGAACACAAAATGGACGCAAGGGTCAGCGACCTGTGGCGAGTTGCTATTCGAGGTTAGGATTTCGATCAAATGATGCAGGAAGTAACCGAGCTTATTCTCAGTTAATGCAATTTCGACTATATCCACCAAAATTGGTGGTCCTATTGGTCCTCAAAGCAGAAGGTGTGCCCACAAGCCAGGGGTGTTATAGGTGAGGGAGTTGTGAAATTGACTTGATTCTACAGTGGCCAATTTCTCTCACCTGATGGAACCTACAAGTAGCAGAGGAGCCCAGTTAAAGCTATTGCTTGAATACAGACAGAACAATAGTCAAACACGCATAATCAACAGAGCAATTTGCTCTCTACCCTCCTGTGCTTTCCCTAAACACATAGATTGCTATTCTCAGTTAAACCATAAGCAATTGATTTCAGCCAATAGTGTGCTGTCAGTGCTTTAGTTACTGCTCAATCTCACTAACCTGACATTTATGGCGCACTGATTGGCCTCTGTCAGTGCTGCCGGTCGTAAATTCACTTTGAAAAGCTCGGTGTTAACAGCCTCCAAGCCGGCCTCGAGAAGCGCTCAGCACAGGCACGCTGACAATTTACTGACCCCCTGCCCTTATTACAGTGAATAAATCAGCCTGCGAGCCATTAGGCTGCAGCCCGAGGCCTACACTGTGAAGCCTGACACGATGAAAGGTCAAACCCTGCCACACGTGCTGAACAATTCGGATAATGGAATTCTGTAAGGTATCTGAAAAAGGTGCCAAACACTTATGGAAAGCGTGTCCCACTAGCTTCCGCCACCCACCCCCTTCTGCCTTAACCTCAATGATCAGAAATGCTTTGGTGCTGTTGTGAGTGTACCTTAAAAAAAGACTACAGCCAGCAAATGAGACACAGCTAAAATATAATAAAAATCCACATCATTGCATCTTTCATAAAGGATAAAATTTAGGGGCTCGTTTAGAGTTTGCAGGCATGGCGGTCCATAAAAGTAATGGAGGATGTCCATGGCGCTCCATAAAAAAATGGCGGATGTCCAAGGCGCCCTATCAAAAAAAACATGGTGGGTGTCCCATGTACAGTATTTAGAGTGCCACTGACTATAATATATTTGTAATAGAGTGGACGAGACGTCCACCACATTATTGTTGTCCACTAATCTCTAAATAAGCCCCTTAGTTTACTATTCCGGCATGCCTTATCAACTACTGAATTTTGAACAGCTGGCAGTTTCTGAGGCATATCTGTAAACAGGTACCTGTGTCAGTTTCTAATTTTCTCTGGAATATATACACCTATCCGCCGTTATGCAGGAATGGCTTGGGGCACGGGACCGGCGGAAGAGTTCTCTCTTCACTGTCACAATTCATGTTTTCCTGCTAGAGAGAAATAACGTCCCTAAGAACTGTGGCAGGTCCTCAAGTAAAGATTCAGTTTTTAGCCTAATTTTTTGAAAACGTGATTTATTTTAAAAATAAAATGCCCATAAGTAGGTATTATATGGTGTGTGCAGTTGAGCTGAGTTTTATAAAACGGGACAACTTCCTGATGGTACAGAGTGTTCTGTAACATATGCAACGTCTCCCCAGTTGCAATAAAGATAGTGTCATGCATAAATTGTGTTCTTATTATGTAACTCGAAATATTAGCATGCAACCCTAAATCGGATGATACATTTAAAAACAGAAGTACTGTTTGCACTGAGATTGATTTATAGGATCATTTCAAGCACCCTGGTGGTAGGTCTGAAATCCTACCGCCTATAACTCTCCATATGTTGATGGGGTGTTAAATATCTTGTCTTATCGTCAACTGACTCAATCATGTGTGTTCAGCGATTGAGCCATGCTTGTCTCAATTCAAAGGGATGGAGGGGTGTTCCTGTCAGCCCAAGGTAGCAGATATCCTCCACTTACAAAAATACCAAGGATAACTGATCAAGATGAGCCATATAGGCCCTGGACTAGGCAAATGACCCATCACCTGTGTACTTTGACTAATTTTAGTTGTGGAACTTGGGTTGTAGTTTATTGTTCGTCATCTAAACACGTCAAGATTATGAAAGAATTGCACAGCACACCTCACATTTTTTGTCTAAAATCCTGCAACCCTGATAAGAAAAACTATTGTGTATTAAGTATCATTGTGAATACGCTGATTTAACAATGACCATCAGCATCTGATGTGCTGAATCCTGAACATGTTAAACAAAGTTTGTTACATTTGTGCCATTTTTAGATCATGCACACACTATTCGTCTGGCCCTCATGCTTTAAATTAGGGCTGTGGCGCGGGCGCGGTGAGGCATCGGCACCTTTAGTTCTTGGTTAGATTGCTTTTCCATATTTTTTATCGATTTTTATGAAATTGTGGGGATCTTTTTACATTAATATTACGTAGGAGGGAGAGCGGCTAACATTTTGGTCGCACAAGACTTTCTTCCGGGTCTGGACCATTTTTGGTTTGTGTGCACTCTAGTCATCTGGCTCACATGCTGTTAAATATGGCCATGGCACGGATGTGCTCAGCGGGCGCGCCGCTTGCACACCTAAGGTGCGCCTAAAGCAAGCACATCTGCACCCAGAAGTGTCCCAAAAGCATCCAGTGCTAGCTCCTATGTTGGATTTTCTCCAGAGGGTAAGTCCTTTATCTCCTACGATAGTACAGTTTTGCACAGCTTGGCCTCTAAATTGGAGTGTTCACTTCATTGTGCCCCGTCCTTGATATTGAAAGACTTTACATGTCCTTATTGTGCATGGACTCCCAACTAGCAAGTCAGCAATGGAGTGTCCTTTATTTTCCGCAGCCACACTTGGCCATTAGAACAGTTCTCGGCAGCTTTATTAAATGAGCGGTCGGTACCGAAACATGAGCTACATGTCTTTGACCTTTTAAATGATGGGTAACTGGATGCCCTGTTTCTCACTGAAACAGGGCTCTCAGAGTCAGCCAACCCGACCCTAGCCACAGCAACTCCTCCAGGCTTCAAAATTCTTAGGAAAAAACGCGAAACAGGCAGAGGGGGCAGAGTAGCATTAGTCTATAAAAAGGAGTTTGAATGTGTAGCTCTCCCCTTTGAGGGTCTTGTGGAGGTGAAACCAATGGGCTTCTGTCTGACCTTATCCGCTCAACAGTCACTGGTGGGCGCTCCTGTTTATAGCCCCTTGGAGCATGTTGGTCCATGCTTAAAATCATTTTGTAGTCCTTGGGGTCTTTAATATCCATCTGGACAATTCCTCTGATCTTGCGACCTCCTTACTTTTAGACACTCAAGCAACGGGTCTTTGACTCAACCCATCAAGCTGGCCATACACTAGGGCAGGAATTATCCAATGTGAGACTAGTTGTTTCGGAGGCAGACCTCCTTGTGTGGTCTGATCACCACCTCATTGCATTTACATGGCACGATCCTCCAAAGGCCATTCCCTCAGGGAAAATACCCAGGCCGCTTCCTGTGCCTTGCATATTGTTCAGCAAAGTGACCTAAATCAAGCATTAGTAGCAAACACATCAGTACATCATGATGGACAAACTGCTGGTGAACCAGTCTAAAACCAAAGTAATGGCCTTCGGCAAACATCCCCAAAAGAAATCCATGCAATGGCAGATAGGCGCACAGCAAATATCCACCTGCACCAGCAACAACTACCTGGCTGTCTCATTCAACAACAGGGCATCCTAGGTATCCACCTCAAACACCTCAGGTCAAAGGAAGCAGGGATCATACGCAGTCTGAGATGCTTAAATTGCCAACTACATAGCCCAACAGCTCAGCCAGTATTAAATATTCTACGAGCCAAGTTAGTGCCAGCATTGTCCTATGATCACCTAGCCTTCCCACGGAAATTGTGCCCATGTCTCACGAACCACCAAATAATTGCATCAAATAAATATGTTCCTACCCCGGCATACAAGGATGGCTAAGAGAGGCTGAAGCTGGGCCTGGAAAGCCCAGACCTTTAATGCCTAGGATATCTAATGAAATATTATATCTGCACTCAGTGCGCCCCAGCCCTATCCCTGAAAGCTCAATTACAAGCCATATTTGCAGAAGAGCACTCCCCATGGCATTCACAGCTGCACCTAGCCATCAGCATTCTAAAGATAGAAATAGGAAATTTGCCCAGCCCTACTATTCACCTGTCAACATGGAAAAAGACAGTAAATGTGCAAATCACCCAAGCCTCATATGAAAGAGACATCGAAAGGCTCCGATATAAGCCTCTTTTTACAGTTCTGGATGCTTCTTACGTCAAGGAGAAAGCTCAACCATACTTTAAATATCCTCTACGTCCTCAGCCTCATAACAAAATCACGTACATGAGGCTGCTAGCTCTTCAAATCTCCAATTTGAATCCACTTTGGGCATGCAGGGATGGGTAATCACCTTGCAGGTTATATGATCACCACCATAAGTCTTGGCTATACTTGCTGTGCTGCTGTCCCACTTCCCCAAAGAACAATGCCGTCTTTTAACTCCTTTTTGCCGAGGTAATGACCTCAGACGCTGCAGGGAAGCATCTGACTTGTGTTTCACCAAAAATACTTTATGAACACAACAAGGGAACCCAAAGAAGTCGGCAAGGGACCTTGGGAGTCAATATTATTAAGGCAACAGTGGTCCCTTACAAATAATAATGCTTAATCAATAAATATAGACGAAGTTGTTGCTATATTTGAAAACGACATGCCCAGCCGGGCAGAGGTCTAGGTATTTACTTTTCAGTCAATGTAAAACATGAATAACACACAATATACAAGACAGGGTACAAGCCTGTACCCAGTCAATCACACAAGAAATATCAGGACAGGGAACAATTAAAGGGAACAAACAAAAGGGCTTAGGCAAGAGCTTAACGTTCTGTAAACTTGTTAATCGCACAGTTTTGATTGTAAAACAGAACAATATTGACACCTTCACACTTTTAAAGGACAAATACATCATTCCATGTGTGTAAGGTGCTCATAGTTGTCGACGGCAATTCGATCCGTTTAACATATTCTACGGATTTCATCAGGACATTTAATGTATGCCTAATAGTAAAGCAGCCTCATTTGCCAAGAGGGAAGCCAAGGGGTTCAAAGCTTATTGTGTACCCGATCACAGGAATTTCCGGGCGGGCTGTTGCTGTGACCTGTTAGGGTCAGCTAGGATTCGATTCCGGTTAGCAATGTGCTTGTGTAAGACTGAAGAAGGGCCAAGGTTTGACCAGTCAAAGAAGGTCTCAACCTTAGGTGCCATTTTTTCTTCTAGTGCTGGGACACTCTTGGGAGTAGCTGACCGTCTTATAAATCTCTATAGCATAACATGAGAATTATAAATTTTCGCCATCCACCCATAACTGTAAAGTGCACCCCCCTTTGCATCAAAGCAAAATAAACTGTGACAGAATGTCCTTCCTCTTTTATCATTTGCCCATACCACTGAAATGCTTCTCCTGTCAGACACCTTAACAGGGAACTGCCAGAAGCTACAGGAAAACATGAGAACACCTTTTCTAGCCCATCCCTTCTTGCCCCACAGGCCAATGGAATGAAAGCTCAGAAAAGGCATGGGAGAATACAGAAGTGCCCCTGCCCTCTAAAGCATTGCTTACCCCATGACCTACATTTGGGGAAAATAAACGTAAGACAGCATCATGTCACTTCAGGAATGTGCAATGCTCCATGCTTGAATCATAGTGTAACAGTTAATACCCTCCCACAAGAGGACAAGACTTTCCAGTAATTCAGTTTCCCCTCTCCCGAGCCCTACAAAAGTCATCAAATTGACAACAACATTATTTCCTCTTTCAGTGAGGCGAAACTCATTGAGATGAAAAAGGGGTTGTCTTTTAAATTGCACTGGAGCATGCACCCCAAATGTTTGGTTCTAATTAACTTTGACATCCTGAAATGTCATCAGTTCATAGACTTTCTCACCAATTAGTCACCAAATTCGGACCCTACTACCTTCTGCAGGCCATCTGAGTCCAGGGCAGTATCACACTTGGAAAAACCGCTCCCTAACAAAACTAGTCCAGTCAGACGCATTTCACAGTGTTCCAGCTCATCCATCTTATTCCCACCTAAAGGCAACATGATGATATAAGAATGCAGAAGCACTGACATCATTGTTTTCCTCATGTGCAGCAGCCAAAGCCCACCAACACCTAGTGAGTGCCAAGCTATATCGAGCCTTTCAGACCGTTTCATTAGTTCAAATCTGTCCATGGAATGGAGCAAGGGAGATCATATATCCTAGGATGACTGTACAACTGATGCCTGACTTAAAAATGACCTGTCCACATTTATATTCGCAAGCTGCAAAGATTTTAGATCAAGTAGACAGAATGTGCCACAAAAGTAAAACGCAGGGATGCTTTTGACCATTCTTGAAAACACTCTACTGGCTTTAGAGTCTACACATATTACAATGTATTACTCTCTTCAGCTTACACGGTCATTTGTGACCAGAAGCAATTGCAATCAATGGCACCGGAATAGGCTCCTACCCTAAATTCGAGTTAAGGCAAATTTTCCCTAATCTTCTCAAAGAGGTTCATTAGTAAGAAACATTGAAACATGTTTTTTGCAATATATGTGACACTAACATGGCTGTTGAATAAATTAAGGGGCAGATTTACTACCAAGTGGCGCAGCACAGCAAGTGTGGAGTGGAGTGGCATTTTATGTCTCGCTGAGTCAGAGCATGCGCTGCTCTGCGAGACATTTAGTGTGTGGGTTTACAAAGTGCTGCCACAGGCTTTTGGTGGCCTAAAGCTTGCGTGCACGCGAGCGTGCACAGACGCAGCCGCCATCTGTCTGCCTCACTGTTTTGCTCGTGCAAATTCCCTCCCCCTCCCTCATCACAGAGCGCGTCTTTTCACTGGTTTAACCCTGTAGATCCAAACAGCATATGTTGTCGATCTCTGTTTACATTCAGCACAAGTAGACTGTCTCTGTTTACAAGCCACTCAATAGACAGCCTGTGCTTACAAGCAGTACATGCACGATCTGTGCTTACAAAAAGCACTGTTGACCCTGCTTAAGAACTGTGCTTGTAGTCTAACTCTGCTTACAAACACACATGCGCTCAGACAGCACACAGACTGTGACAGGTAGTATGCTAATTCACGCGGGGTGCTTGCGATTCTCTTCTTGGCGCACCTTCACTGATACAAATGTACATGTTCCTGCTGAACACGGTACATGCACAAACGCTGCGCATACTTTTTCACTGTACCTTCTAAGACCACTGCTTGGTTCCTTCAGATTTTGCAAGTGTTTGCAGGTCTAGTTTTCTGGTTTTCCATTCCTTTTATTTCCTTTGTTGTCAACTCCAGGGCCCTGTCAGCAACCTCGCCTTCGGGCCATCGCCTCATTGCCAAGCAGCCCCGGCTAACCACCATCCCATCCCACAACACAACATCCGGTGAAGATTTCCACTCTGAGATCCCAGCGCAGGTCATGAGCCAGCCAGACCTACACTGCAAGAGGGCACATCAAGGGGCATGGAAGTGTAATGGCAGCCAGGCCTGTTCTGCAGTTCATAGCCTATGGCCCATTGGAAAATTTCCAGACTCGCAGAGCAGCAGTAGGCCGACATGACCCTGTCAACTCCAGGCTTCAAAACTAATACAATACGGAATAAGATAGGAAGAAGCACTCCCAAACAGTCAGTCTCCCCCACACCACAAACACATTTATAAAATTCAACAATAACTACATTAGAAATGTCTCACTCTCAGCACATTTACATTAAACTGACTTAAGACAAACCAGTCATAACTGGTCTGTGATTGTTAAACACATCTGAGGGATTTCAGCCTCTGACTAAAAGTCCGATTTAAATCAAAAGATCCCTCCTACAGTCCAGGGCATTATTCCGAGCTCTGAAAGACTCGCCAATGGTCACAAAATGATTGTCTCACCATTAAAATGTGCATATTGCTAACTTCTGCATACCCCTTGATTCGTATGACAGGAATCAATAACACATATTAAAGTGTTATTGTTCTTGTTTTTATTCCCATACCACTTCAGTTCTTTAGTCCACAAATGCAGCGTTTAAGTTTGTTCATGCAATATTACACAGATACCTCTGGTGCAGTCTCCTTCAGCGCTGACTTTTAAACAGAATGTTCTAGAAGGCAAAACCATGAGATACCACCCAGCGTTCACGTCCTGCACCACTGGCAAAGATGGAAAATGAGGACATAGGGAAATTATCTCGCTGATAATGCCTTCTAGAATATGAATAAATGCATTTACATTATGATGCAGTGAAGCTCCACTATCACTCAAAACAAGCATTGGCATAGGCAATAGGTCTCTTCTTTGGGACCTTATAGGTGTTTAGTTATCCAGCACAATATCCTTCGTGCAACATCAACTGTTGCATGGCTAAACACTTGTAAGGTCTCAAAGGCTATGCCAATGCTTGTTCTTTTTGGCAAGGGTTGTGCGATAAAATACCACTAACAACATGCATACAGGCAGAGAACGGCTTTGTTCGTGTTATTCAAAAGAGAAAATCATATTCCCACCATAAATACAGAATCATGCTAGTACGTTTTCATTCGCTTGGGTCACTCCTGCAGTTTGCAAGTACTGCCAACACACTGAGAAGCATCTTCTCATGTTCATTGAGTGCACTGCATTGGGCAAGATGGCCTAGTGAGGCACCCCTGGCCTCGTCCATTGCTAGCTATCTGAAAGTCACCAGTTTGAACCCTGGTAAAGAAGACTCAGCCTTCTATACTTCGAACATCTATTATTCACAACGCTTAGAAACAGCAGCAGTGCATAGTCATAATCTATTTTATTGTACGGTTAATGACAAGCGCGAGCATCACAGAGCGCGCACCTAGGATCCGGCCCCCAGCCCCCGCCCCTACCTCGTCTAGCCCAGGGGCGGCCAGTCAGCCCCAAAGGGCGACCGGCCACTTAGTACTTCCGGGGGGAGTAATGACGCACTTCCGGTGGGACAGGAGGCGGAGGCTGGGGACCTATTTAGGTTCCGGGGCGGGGACCCCAGCCTCTCCTTCCTCTGTGGCACCAGACCGGTTGCGCGTCTCCCTCTTCCCTCCACCACCTTCTTAGTTTTAACTCCCCCCCACCCGTCCCTTTAGCTCAGTAGGTTGGAGGGGCGTGTTGCGGTAGAAAGACCTTGGAACAGTAAAATTGACCGACGGAATGGACGGGAGTCCGCCTTGCGTACTCCCTAGGCCAGCACTGAGGGGGGAGACGTTAAGCTCTCCGCTGGAAAATATGGCCCCGGCTGGGGAGGCTAGGGCGGCAGGTTACGAGCCTCCTGGGTTCCTGGGCAGCCTGGTGGTCTGAGGGTGGGCCCCTGGAGAGGGCGGACAAGGATCAGAGGTTTGGGGCCCAGTCCTCATGTGCGCAGGTGGGTTGCACCTTGCGCGGATGCTCTGCATGGAAGATGTGAGCTGGAAGGCCCCTTAGTGCTGGAGGACTAGAATCTGGCTGAAGAAGATCTGGAAAGTCAATAATAAAATTGTGTTGATAACTGTAAATAATGAATTTGAAATGCCTTGTCATGTTTATGAAATGTCAAATATTAAACATGGCCGTTTTACACCCACACAAATCTCTGTCGATGATTTTAATGTGAGTTGTCAGTTTATCAGGAGGGAGCAGGGAGCATGCTGGGGGATCCGGGTCCTATTAAAACCTTAACAAAGTTGTGATTGTTACAAATATTCAGCACACAAAAATTCAATCAGCCCGTTCTAAAAACAGACAGAACAATATAAAGTACCAAGTCTAAAGCAGCATTTTAGATCCATTCTACTGACAGTAACGGCTCGTGGAGGGAGTGCTGTGGGGCGGGGGAGTGGACAGAGTGGGGGGTAGTAAACTCCGTCTCACGGCCGACCGGAGTAATGTAAAGAAATAGATAAACAAAGCAAATTCCATTGCGCGCGCTGAAACGCATTTGACGTTTTAGCGCGCGCAATGACATTTGTTTAATTTATTTATTTCCCTCACCAACCCATTTTAAAAAACACAATACACTCAGGAGGGCTAAGTGCAAAACAGGGTTTTCCAGCTCCTGGGCCAGCCTGTTATAAAAGTGCACAATACAATGTAAAATACCTAGTGCAAAGGAGCATTTTTGATCGATGACACATTGTAAAGGGAGACAGAAAAATATTAAGTGCCAAATGCGAAGCAGCATTTTTGATCTGTTCCACCGTCTAGACGGGACAGTCTTTTTAGCCCACTAAGGAGAGCAGTATGCAATGCGCAATGACGGAGTAAACCAGAACCAACCTATTTTGAGGTACACGGAATAGTAAAAAGTGCCATATAAAACAAGGTTTTTGAACTGTGACATGTACATCAGGGAGTTTTTACAACACAAACTGTCCTGTTACAAAAAACAGACAATATCTGATTACATAGCGTATTCAAAGTTTTGTTTGTGACATGTTGGAGAAAAATGTGCAGTGTGCAATGAGAGGAAGTGTAGTTAGGTAGCAGCACTTAACATCAAGTTTTTGCTGCACAGATAGAGTTGGCATCGCCCAGTTTAGACGCAACCATCCGAAGGAACATAACAGTTTTGACATTTACTATGGTGTTTGCCGGATTTAGACTTGGCACTACTGCCTGTTGGCAGGTGCGAACGCCTAGGCGAATAAAGTCAGTGCGGAGGAGAGTTTTTCTTTGCTGCAACAATGAAGGACAGCGACATGAAATATGAATTAGGGTTTCCTTTTCCTGGCTGCAGAGTCGATATCCTGCATCGTAGGGTTCTAAGCAGCACCATGCCTGGAGGTGAGCTCACATATTCCACTATCCCAGTCTTAGTGCCACTAATCTAGCCTTAACTAAGAGGGTATGTAGAGGTATTGTAGTTCTGTTGTTTGCTGGAGGTGTAGGAGTTGATTATTGAGCATGCATGAGAGCACTTGCTCAGTGTAGCCATATCCTCTGGTTTTGACAGATTTTTTGCTGTGGCTGCCATGAGTTTTTTGAAGACCTGGTGAGAGAGATGGTTGCCCCAAACCTCGGTGAGTGAACATTCTATTCATTTATCTTCAAGGTGTGCCTGTAAGACGACAGAAGTGCATTTTTAAACGCTATGGAAAAAAACAAGTTGTTATAATTACTATGGGCCTGATTAAGAGTGGGTCCGTGTATGTTGACCCCTGTGTAAAGCCCTGTTTGTGCATGGGTCGTAATTATGATTTGAGAGATATTTATTGCATCCAATAATTATCGGATGCGTTAAATACCTCAAATTTAACTACATTTCGGCTGGTCAAAATGGTGAAATTTAACAGGGGAAATGTGTACGGCCTTTTCCGTATCACGCAGATTTAGGTGCGGTAAACACCAAAATCCTTGTGTTATTCTGCCAAAAATCATAAAAGGTGATATTTATCACACCTAATAAATAACGTACAACGGGGTATTGTTATTTAGAAGGTACGATAAATAGCACGTTGCTACCAGAAGAACTCGGAATCAGGCTCTATGCCTATGATTACTGTGACTGCAATCCTCATACAAATCCGGAGAGTCCTGTCTCAGTTTCCGTATTACAGTCTTCCTGTGAAGGTTCTGGTACAGTCCCAGTAAAAATAAAGAAGTGGATTACTCAGACGCCTTTAAAGCTATGTTGAGCACGTAACAAACCACTGAATCTATTCACTGGAGATGCTACAACATTGATAGCAGTCACCAGCCTCTGGGACGTATTTTAAATTGTGACCCTGGGATGCAACAGCATGTGCACCCGCTTTGAATGCTCCTGGGAAACAATAGTATTACAGAAGGGGCACATGTAGCGCAAGCGCTCTCATGAGCGGGTGTTCCCTCATTTGGATGGGGGTGTGGCCCCATGCAAATGAGGGATTCACTTTGCCTCTGTGCCTACTCTCTATTACTGATGGTCACAGAGGCAAACAGGTCTATAAAAAAAAGGTGCACTTTCTGTGAGCCACAGAAAGGTGGCACACTTTATTTGCGCCTCCTAAAGGGAGCCCTCTGGGGCGAGAAAATTGGTCCCATAGATCCCCAGTTATCACCTTGCAGACAATGCAGTCACTCACTGCCGCCTGCAAGGGGATCTCTAATCCCCTTGAAAGTGCAGGCAGGTGAAACATGGAGCAGCTTTTAAACAGCTGCTCTGTATTTCACTTGAATGTGCCTCCCCCCCAGGGCAGCACAAGTTCGTGGCTGCCCTGGGAGCAGCGCATTCTTTCCAATGCAGCGCATTTCCCTTGTTTGCGCATGTCGCGTACACCATATTCATTATACGGCCCTTGAAGTGCAACGCATTAAAGGTACCTACATTCTGCAAACAGGTATCATCAGATCAAGCTGGTGCCACGCAGCATGCTCTAGTCAGAAAACAGCATCTGAAGGCGCCATATGAGGCTACACAAAAGCAGCCAGGCCTGCTGCCACACTTCAGGCTTCGAGTCATTACAGTGACATTTCCAGGGTTTCATTTTAGGGCAAAATAATTTCACTTTCGGGAGCTAGAAGTCTTTTGAAGGCATGCTGACAGGCAGGCTAGTGTCAGTGATGATGGATGGCTGAGAAACCTCATTTTAGAGTTTGTAAGCTGTCCGGCACGCATATAATTCTATCCCCTAGTGAGCAGTGGTATCAGACTAAGTTGGACCAAAACTGCCTTCTCAAGAAAGGGAATAGTTGTCTCTAGAGATCGGTAGGAGAGAGGGCTACTTGAAAATGATAACTCTCACTCAGGCTTTACAGTAAATGTGACTAGAGTCCCACAATTTGTAAAGGCATCTTCTTATATTGTATCAGATTCATTTATTTACTCGTTTGTGCTACTCGTTTATCTTATGGTCTGGTCATTGAGACAGATTTAGCAGTTTTTTCAGGCAATGTAGGTCAAAAAAGTCATAAACTATATATATGTATATTTGTGTATGTGTATATATATATATATATATATATATATATATATATATATATATATATATATATATATATATATATATTATATATATATATACATATATAAATATATATATATATATATATATATATGTATTTGCATAAAAGAAACTTTAGAAATTCACTGAAAAAAACTAAGGTTATTGGGACATTATAGTTAGGTGAATATGGCAGTTAAAACATGCCATTTTAAACTAACAAACCACAGAAATTCACCAGTAATAGTTATCCCAAGTATGTGTAACTCGAGCCCTAAAGTAACGATAACTCACACCCTCACCATGCACAGTGTTGTCATCAATGATGTAATTTCAGATGTTACAGTCTTGTTATCAATTATGTTATAGAATATGTCACATGTGATGTAATATAGGAGGTAATTAACAGTGCATGGAGAGGGACATATAAATGTATATGTCAGCATTTAGCACAGTGCAATGTGTGTTAAAAGTGATTTTCATAAAAAATATAATAAAGTTTAATTTGAAAAAAATCAACATGCCTTTAAGTCTTTTTTTTAAACATTTTTAAAGGTAAGAAATGCAGCCATAACATCCACCACAAGGGGGGAATGAACTCCAGCAGAAGAGCATAGAGGTTCAACTAAAGGTTCTTAAAAAAATTTGAAAGCTCTCCTAGAGTCATGGTTTAAATGGCACAGGAGATTTACTGTCTTTTTAATGTTGCTAGGTGGTTGCTACACTCTCTGTAGCCACCCCAACATTAAAAAAATGCTTGGTGGCAGCTCTGCCTCTTCTAAAGTAACCACCAGCAAGAAAAAAAACGCTCTGGTATTATGGGTCGCACCTTGCCCAAGCAGTGAATATTAAATGAGCTGTTCTGGATGCTCATTTATTATTCACTTTTTCTTTTGATTACATTTTTGGTGAGTGTCCTAGTGCCAACCTGTGGCATCCACAGCAACATTTTTGTTGGGAGCTGAGGGAGGAACCCCAGGACCCCACAACCCTAACCTCCAACCACTTACGGGAGCCGGCCATGTTTTTTAATTGTAAATGGGTACCCCGATGCCCTCTCAAGGCACCCACAATGCAGGCTAGTTATAGGCCATATGGGGAGCCCTAAGGCTCGTGGCCCCAACCTTCTCCCCAAGTCCAGCACCGTACTGAGTGCTGGCAGGAGTCGGCTCAGTAACTTTGCTCCTGACCGGGGTGAAGCAGCATTTTTTACTATCCTAATGGGACTGGAGCAAACATCTGTTCCCTACCAGAGTGAGTGTGGGCAAGGAATACCCCCACTCTCCCGGGCAGGGAACCACAGTGCCCTGGGTGGGCTCCCCAGGACACTGCAAAGTAAAGGGCCCTGAGAGATGGAATCACCAGGACCAATGTTGTCTCAGGGAGGGGGCGCAAGCCTCTTCCCCTTATTTAAAATATCAGCCTCGGCAGAGGAGGTCTTCGGCCTGAAGAAGCTCAGCGAGGCGGCCGCATGCCCCTTTCCCCTTTAAATATATATAGGCCCCTGGGCATGGGGTCCCTGGCACCTCAACGAGCCATTGGGGGAATCTGCACCTACCCATCACCGTATTGATTGATTCAGCCCCAGGGACTGGTGTTCCTGTGGCCTTAGAGAAGCTCGGGTAAGGTGTTGTATGTCGTTAAAGTTTTTGGCACCAAATATATATATATATATATATATATATATATATATATATATTTCATGCAAATTACTTCTCATGTACAGAAGTTGACCTGGACACCCAGCGCTTGCAAATAATCCTTTATTTCGGCAAGAGAAAAGTCACGACGCGTTTCACCATTACGGCTTGATCACGCTCGTCAGGCCGATAACAACAGCCATTTTTAAAATCCCAAAACACACCCTACGTGCAAATCATGTGACCAACAGAGTGAATATGGAAGACATCTTTGTCTAGTCAAATGCCTTAACTGAACAGTGTGATTCATTGAGCATAGTCCAATATACAGAACAATATAGGCAGTATATATTTTGCATAAATATTGCAATATTTGTAGCCCACATACTTCCATTATTTGTTGACAAATACATTTCAAGATATTTAAAATTTCACACACCTCGTTCAGATATATCGGCAGATAACGTTCGTATTATATAAATAATGAACATAGTGACAATCCGAATGGGATAGTTGGATGTTAACATATCCCACTATCGGTCATAGGACAATACCAACTGCCTCATCTAGAACCAGTGTTCTAATTGGCTACAGCCCCATCAGTCCAAATTAAGCCCAAGTGGGCGAATTCATGCATGCATCAATGTAATACGTTGCACAGGTTCTCAATATTGTAGTTGAGTCTAAATAGGACATAATAACACCATTGATAATGTCGCTGCGTTAGTTCATGAAGTTCCACATAAAGTTCATGTTCCAGTGGACATATTGTTCCAGAAACAGTCACTGTATTCAAAAGATAACGAACAAACTGTCATTTTAGTCCTCCAATGTCACCTGAAAAAATTAAAATGTTAAAATCAAAACAGAAGGCTGATAAATCTAATACATGATATCAAACATTGTACATGTCTCATTCATGCAAGTGGACTTTTAGTTCTTCACTCATGTTAAGTCCCATCGGAAACAGGCATTGAAAATCAATGATGTACTTTGATTCGAGTTTTCTTAAAGATAACTCATAGTTGCCACCTCTCACTCCTAGGTCAACACAATCTATGACCACCATACGTAACAAGGTTTCATCCTGCATGTGTGTTTCAAAGAAATGTCTAGCAATAGGGTATTGTTTGTTGTGGGAGCGAATGGCCCGCAGATGCTCTAACACTCTTTTTTTGGCCTCATGTTTTGTACTTCCCACATACCATTTGTTACATGGACATATTAATACATACACACTGTATGGGGTATTGCATGTGAGATGTTTTCGAATGATGAATTCTCTATTGGTACCAGGAATAGCTAGAACTTTGCAATCCTGACTGTGCTTGCACGCTTTGCACTTCCCACAGCACATGAAGCCTACACGGGTTACTTTTCCTTTTTTTACCAGAACTGGTGACATAATTCTGGCTAAGTTCATCACGCAAGGTTCTACCCTTGCGGAACGTAATCTGTGGGTTCTCGTGGAGATACCTTTTCAGATGTTCATCAGTGCTCAGAACATGCCAATGTTTTTTGAGAATTTTACGGACTTCGTAGGATTGTCCTGTGAATGTAGTTATAAACCTGACGGTATCCCATTCTTGTTTTGTCTCTCTAGGGTGCAACAGTTCTTCCCTGGTCTTAGTACTGACACGCTGCATCGCTCTGTCAATCACCTGTTTGCTATAGCCTTGGCTCAAAAATCGCTGACACATAATCTCCTTTTGTCCTTCAAACCCATCCAAAGTACTGCAATTTCGCCTGGCGCGCAACAGCTCGCCATATGGAATGCCGTACACTAAATTTTTTGGATGGCAGCTTGAGGCTCTAAGAATGCTGTTACCTGCCGTACTTTTTCTGAATAATTTCGTGGTCAGTGTGTTGTTTCTCACTTCCACTTTAACATCCAGAAATTCCATACTCTTCTGACTGATATGCTCTGTCAACTGTAAATTAAGACAATTCGTATTCAATTTATCAACAAATTGTTTAGCTGAGATGGCATCACCATTCCAAATAAAAAAGATGTTGTCAATGTATCGCAGCCACAGGGCTACGTTGTCAAATTCCTCCATTTCCCTGACGACCTGCTCCTCCCACCAGCCCATGAAAAGATTCGCATAGCTGGGGGTGAAGCAGGTCGCCATGGCTGTGCCCTGTGACTGCCGGTACAAGACATCATCAAAGTAAAAAAAATTATTAGTCAGACAAAATTCTATCATTGCCACAATCATTTGTGAGTAATATAGTAAGGAAATTGACCTAGTCTTCAAAAAATGTCTCACTGCTTCCAATCCCACTTGGGCTTAATTTGGACTGATGGGGCTGTAGCCAATTAGAACACTGGTTCTAGATGAGGCAGTTGGTATTGTCCTATGACCGATAGTGGGATATGTTAACATCCAACTATCCCATTCGGATTGTCACTATGTTCATTATTTATATAATACGAACGTTATCTGCCGATATATCTGAACGAGGTGTGTGAAATTTTAAATATCTTGAAATGTATTTGTCAACAAATAATGGAAGTATGTGGGCTACAATTATTGCAATATTTATGCAAAATATATACTGCCTATATTGTTCCGTATATTGGACTATGCTCGATGAATCACACTGTTCAGTTAAGGCATTTGACTAGACAAAGATGTCTTCCAAATTCACTCTGTTGGTCACATAATTTGCACGTAGGGTGTGTTTTGGGATTTTAAAAATGGCTGTTGTTATCGGCCTGACGAGCGTGATCAAGCCATAATGGTGAAACGCTTCGTGACTTTTCTCTTGCCGAATTAAAGGATTATTTGCAAGCGCTGGGTGTCCAGGTCAACTTCTGTACATGAGAAGTAATTTGCATGAAATTCGTAGGTCGGCCAGTGACCTAACCTGGACCGCTCAAGACAGCAGCATAGCTCGTACTGGCTGTGGTGGAGTTTTTATATATATATATATATATGTGCCTGGAGTGATAAATGGCTTTTGTTATTTGACAGCTCGGCAAGGACTGCACTGTACTAGTCCTATGCTTAAAGACTTTGCTGTTTAAATGGCGAAAGACTTTGTCATTTTGAATCTCGGCATGGATAGCACTGTCTAATCCTATGCTTAAAAACTTTGATAGAAAAACAGACATTTGAGGTGAGCAGATCTAGAGTGTCGCTGGTGTTGAGAGTGCTCTAACAGGAGCTGCTTTCCACCTAAACTGAGACCTACCCAGAGTTCTCTCCTTCTTTTTTGCATAATTTATGCGTCACTCTATGCCTGAAAGGGTTTTGTTTTGACTTAATACTGGGTGCTCCCTTGTGTCTGGACAAAGCTATACCTCTCTGAAGAGCTCTAATTAGAGC
The DNA here is from genome assembly GCF_964261635.1 of Lissotriton helveticus. NCBI lineage: Eukaryota > Metazoa > Chordata > Amphibia > Caudata > Salamandridae > Lissotriton > Lissotriton helveticus. The sequence goes on along the minus strand of NC_136059.1, from coordinate 845,625,505 downwards.
GAAACACTGTGTCAGGGGTTGCTTTTATTCATTTCAGGTTGGCTTGAGTTGGTATTTTACCAATTCAAAGCTGTAATATTGTGCCTGGAGTGATAAATGCTTTTGTTATTTGACAGCTCGGCAAGGACTGCACTGTACTAGTCCTATGCTTAAAGACATTGCTGTTTAAATGGCGAAAGTCTTTGTCATTTTCTATCTCGGCATGGATAGCACTGTCTAATCCTATGCTTAAAAACTTTGATAGAAAAACAGACATTTGAGGTGAGCAGATCTAGAGTGTCGCTGGTGTTGAGAGTGCTCTAACAGGAGCTGCTTTCCACCTAAACTGAGACCTACCCAGAGTTCTCTCCTTCTTTTTTGCATAATTTATGCGTCACTCTATGCCTGAAAGGGTTTTGTTTTGATATATATATATATATATATATATATATTTATATTTAAATACCTTTGAAACAATTTGATGAATCTTTACGAAACTTTCAAAAAACATTATTTTACCTCAACTCCGTCCTGGAAAGTTGCGGGGTGAGACATCGGGCAGGGAAAGATGGGGGGGGGGTCCTAAATCTCATTTTCCCATAGAAATTTTGGGATGAAATTCAGAATAAACGGTTGAACAGAATTACCCCAGAATGTGCTGCAGGTCCTACAGGATCCAGTGAGGCCTCTGCTGAGGACCCGCAGGAGTACCGGTGGATTCAGCTTAGTATCTCCCATAAGGTCCCGCTTGAGTACTGCAGACACCAAGGGATGTGCAAGTATTAGAAAGTGAAGCTTGAAGTGTCCTGCAGTGCCTTGGTGTGCCGATTGTGCGACTGTACCACAGGAGCACTGCATACAGGAGGGAAAAAAAAAATCTGGGGTGGGTGCCCGTGAGGGTAGAGTGACTGTGAAGGGTTGGGTGCAGGGCCCAGCCGCAGGTCAGGCCATGCAGACAACTCCACGCCTTCACACCCTTTGGCCGTGCATGGCAGGCAACATCTTTAATGAAGTCATTTAAATGTCATGAGGGACGTAATGTGCAAGGTCATACTCAGTGTATGGCTGGGGCGAAAGTTATAGCTACCTCAGGAAACTATACGTGGTGAATTTCAGTGTTTTATGTTTCAAAACAATAGTTTTTATACTATTACAAGGCCTAACTATAAGGTCACTTTAGCCTTTTGTTCTTTCAGTGAATTGTTATGTAGCTAAAATCTTAGCACCATATCTAACTTTAAGGTCACTTTAAGCTTTGTTTTTTTTAGTGAATAGAAATAAATATAGAAATGGATAGAGATAGAGATATATAGAAATAAATGTAGATATGGATATAGATAGAGATACATGACAATTTGGTCAGCTGGCTTCATTTATTGGTCTGCTAAACTGCCATTAGCATTTTTCTTCTGCCCACCACAGCATACAGCATCAGTCAATAGAGTACCCCACTTTTCTCATTGGCACACTCCTCTTCAGTGACAAAGGTTTCAAAGTGTGTTTTTTAATTATATTTGTATATTAACTTTAAATAACAGCTATTTATGTTCCTAGAACTCAGGTGCCCAGTTAGATGGTGATTACTGTGCCTTCTCTTTTTTTGAAGTTATTGCTACTTTCATTGACATTGTAACACTGTTGCAGTTTGAGATTTAAATCCTTGGTTAGGTGAGGACTTATTCTTGACTCCTTCACAAATAATAATAAAATAATTCATGGTACGGCTTAAAAGCTTTCTATTTAAAAACTAAAAACCTTTACTTTGTGAACTAGGTGCTTTAACGGATTACCAAAACGGAGAACACCAGTGTGACAAACGCAGGCTCATGAAAATTAGTTTTAAAGAATTATCCAAATAAGGACATCTATTTTTATGAAAATTCAATGAATTTTATGAGATAAAAACAGAATTTTGGATTCAGCATTTATACATAAAAAGAACTGTTTACAATTCCTAAAGTATTAGAAATATTCCCAATAAATACAAATGAGAAGAGAAAAACAGGAAAGAGGGTAAAGATAAGTAAAACGGAGATGCAGTAGTCTTTTTTGTCTGTCTACATTGCACTGGAAAGGATAGAGCTGAGTCGATTGCAGCGACAAACAAGCATTTGCAATGCAATAGGGCTCGCATTTTCGAGAGTTTGAGCTATTGGCATTGTAAATGACAATGCCTTTTTTTCTGTTTTGGGTTTTGAAACATAAATAAATGGCATTGTTATTTACAATGACAATAGCTTAAACTCTTGCAAATGCAAGACCTATTGCATTGCAAATGCTGGTTTGTAAATGCACCCCATTAACAATAAATAACCATAACTTTGGACTAACCGATTGGGTTTCCGAGCTGCGTGCCGCCCCGCCTAAAGCGCTTCAACGACTCGTCAGAGGTAGGTAGCACTATATAAAAGTAATTAAAACCCATACAATAAAACAGGAGGTGTCTATGCAGAAATAGGAAGTTTTCTCCTTAAAAAGTGGGAGTCGGATTCTGAATGGGTGCTTGCACCGAGAGTAAGATAGATGTTAAAAGAGAGATGTCTGCGCAGAAATAAAGGTACTTCACTGAAAGGGGCGGGGGCTGCACCGAGGGAAGAGGGCGAGCATAGAACCCAAGCTATCTGAGCAGCAAGGGGGTGTTACCTTTAAATGGGGTTCATGCACCAGGAAACTACGTCTAAACTAGAGAACCCGAGTAAGAAACGAGAAAGAAGTGATTAAAATTCAACAAGAGGCACTCACGAAGGTGCAGGTGCCACTATTAAAGAAGTGCCCGCACAAGAGGGGCTCACCCTGAAGCAACACATAGGCACGTCACTGTACAACAACCCAGGTGCCCTGCAGAGAAGAGGACCAGAGCAGCATTAAACTGGAGGGTGCGTCTGCCCCTAGAGAAAGTGTACAGCATGGAACAAGAGGTGTGTGTTGAAAGAGAGCCGGGAGCAGCATTGTGCAAGTAGCACACCTGGGGAAAAAGAAGCAGGACGAGACATAACAAGAGGTGTCCAAGAGAGAGAGAAAGGCTAGAGTGATTTAAAAAGAGGTACCACGAGAAAAGGAAGAGAGCAGATCGATTTAGAAAGAGGAGGCTAGAGGAGCGATAAAAGGCATAACGTTTTAAAATTAAAAGGGGTGCCGTGAGGAAAGAAAGAAAGTTAGAGTGATTTAAAAAGAGTTGGCTGAAGTAAGGAGAAAAACTAGAGAGATTTAAAAAGAGGTTCCTCGAAGAGAAAGAAGAGGTAGAGCGATTTATTTGTTGTTGTTGTTGAAGGCTTTATTTTGATAAAATTTTATCTTAAAAAGCGTCACAGTAAAAACAATCTCATGATACAAATTCCACAAGATAAACAAGAAAGGAATGATCATACACAGTATACCATCCAGTAATAAAAAGTTTGATAGCACATTAGAGTTAAGAACTGATTAAACATTATAAACAATTTTCTTTTAGCCTTCTTGCTCTAATGATCCATACCCAGCTAAGAAATTTGGAGATAGCACAAACATATACTAGCCGAGTATCTGACATGAGGATTCGCAAGGCCATAAAATGAGACCTAGTACCTATATTCCTGCACACTGGTTTTAACCACCTAGATCTCGGGAGTTTAGATAAGATATGGGGCACTGTTTCCAAGATCAGCGGACACAATGGGCATGAGCTAAGGGTGCTTGGGGACACGCTCCAGCGTGCTGTAAACTCGCCAAGAGGAAGGGTGCCAATTCTAAATTTAAAATACAGCATGCGATCACGCGGTTTGGTAATAAAATCAAAATAGGGCTCTAACGAGGGTACATCCTTGAAAAGAAGATAGTTAGAAACAATCCTGCCATTTTTAGGATTTGAATATTTTTTATTATACACCCAGCTCCAGTAAATCTGCTTCAATTGGGATTTTGGCACAGCAGATCGAGTTGTCCATGCCTCCCCAACCCAAGGTCAACAAGTAGGGATTTTACATTACGCAGCCAGCTAATTTTTGTCCAACCAGACATAGACAGAATTTCTGCCAGCCCTTCCGCATAATGAGCGAGTTCTGGGACTCGCCATAGGCGTGACCAAAGTAGCAATGGGCGGAGCTGGGCCTGGTCCTTTATTGGGCGATTCCCCAAATCGTACAGTACCGGAATCATAGGTGTACTTTGGGGAAGGGACAACAATGACCTAAAAAATGTGTTCTCTGACTGTAAGCTGGTCAATGTTACAGGCACCCCATAATTCTGCCCCATACAGGGACCCACTAACTGCTCTTGCGTTGTAGATCTCTACAATGGGGGAAATAGGTTTTGTTGAAGAACTACACTGTTCTTTAATAAGTGTGCCTGTTACCCTTTTAAGAGAGAGGACCATTTTGTTAATGTGAGGGCCCCAGTGCATTCGATCGGAGAGTCTGATGCCCCAATAATCGAATTCTGCCACCCTATGCAGCTGCACCCCGTTCAGGTTTGGCGGAATTCTCATTTTTTTTGCCGGATTTAATACTAGATATTTAGTTTTACCTGTATTAATTACCAGTCCCCTGAGTGTGCAGAACACATAGAAACTATCGAGTAGCTTCTGCAAGCCCACTGGGGACTTCGAGATGAGGAGGGTGTCGTCCGCAAATAGCAGGGTCGGGATACGTTTGCCCGCCAGGGAGGGAGCATCTGCAGGTGTTCTTAGCCGATGTTCTACCACTCCATTAACATAAAGTGAAAATAAAGTGGGGGCTAGCACACAACCCTGGCGGACGCCCCTACTCACAGCTATTCTAGATGTTTTTTGGCCCTGGCTACCCCACCTCACCTGGGCGAAGTTTCCCTCGTGAAGCTTGATTAGGATACTCAAAATGTATGTAGGCATACCGAGGTCCTGCAGAACCCCCCATAAACTCTGCCTCGGCACTAGATCGAAGGCAGTCTTCAGGTCTATAAAGGCCAAGTAAAGACTGCCTCCGCCCAGAACAACTGTCTTCCAGTACAACAAATGTAGTCGGAAGGCTTGCTCGATTGTTCCCGTTCCAGAGCGGAAACCTGCTGTAAGTCGGACAGAATTTTGTTGTCTTTGACCCACTGGAGGATTCTGCCTAATACTGCCTTCCCTATAACCTTTTGCGTGGAATCTATTAAGCTAATAGGGCGGTAATTGGCGGGGTCGTCCCACGAGCCCTTCTTAAAAATAGGGACCACCTCCGCCCCTCTCCAAGACTCCGGGATTGGCGCACCCTTCATGATGGCATTAAGGAGACCTGCCAAAATCCTCCCCCACTCTGAATAGTTTAGGCGCAACAGGTCTCCTGGAACCCCATCGGGGCCTGCTGCTTTACGCGGAACCAAGGAGCGAATAATCGCTTCAACCTCTTTTGACGTGAATCCGATGGCCTCCTCCTTGGACAGATCAAGGCTATCAAAAGACTGAACTTGTTCGCCGAGGAAGTCAACTGTATACAGGGAAGAAAAATGGGCAAACCAACTGTCACCAGTGATGTTGCAGGTGATCAGAGAGCTATCCGGTCTATTCCTTGATCTTACTAGATCCCAGAAACCTCGTGCGTCCTTCCCCACACTGGCCTTCTTGAGGTCATGCCAAAACTTATCGTCCAAGTCCCTCTTTGCTTTCTTAATGGCCAGATTATAATTGTATCTTGCTACTTTAATCAGAGACGGCTGCTTACCCTTAATTGCCTGGATGAGTAACGATTTATTTACTCTGCAGTTCTTAGAGTACCAGCCTGGTTTGTCTCCGCGTTTCTGGCTCCCCTTGGCGTTATTGCCTTTAGTAAAAAATAAATCTCCTAAGGCTTTAATTGTACCACAAAATGTAGATGAAATAATAGCCGGGTTTTAGCCACCAAGTTCTACTTTACTTTGGTAGGAAGCCAAAATTGAGCCAATAGGCTGGACCTTTCCCTCATCAAGCAGAACTCTGGGCCAATTGAGGCGTCTGCCACAATTTGAAGGGCACACCTCTGCCGAGGAGAGACATTCAAGGGGGGCCATAGTATATAGGGAGCTCATCCATAAGGGATGCAGGGTCAGGGAGAGCGGGTTATGGTCACTAAGGACCGTAGATGCAACCACCATATCCTCCACACATTTCCATAACTGGAAGTCTAGGAGAATATAATCTATGCGCGACGAATGACCAACTCTATTATAAGTATCCGCCCCCACCATGTCCAAAACTGTCCTTTCATTTACTGCTCTTAAATCAAATTCCAGTGCCAGAGCATTAAGTTGGACTACTCTGGAAGACCACCTTTTAACAGAGGGGATTGACAGCTGCGGAATACCCCTCCTGCCATCCTCTTCCATAATATTAAGAAAATCTTCGAACGCAAGAGGCTCGAAGGTACAGTGATTCCTGAGCTCCTCCTCGAGCTCCTCCTCGAGCTTGGTGACAGCGGGCGATGGTAAACTGCCCCTCAACCCCCTGGCTTAGATATTAAAAATAGTTAATGATTCCCCTCTCCTAGGTCCATACAGAATCACTTTTTGTAAGTCAGGGGAGTTAGTTTCGATTTGGGCAACACGGAGCCCTAGGGCAATATCCACCCAGATGAGTAATCCTCCTGCTGGGCGGCCCCGCCCTGAACAAGAAGCAACTGCTGGAACGCGTTACTACATTGACCAGAGTCCTTAGGGGCGACACCGCCGGTGTGTGAGTAGTGTGCGACCCCACCCCCATTTGTAACTTTAAAGCTCCCTTGAGCAGCGGGCTGACGAGCCTGGGATCCCGCACCTACGCGCCGGAGTGGTACTATACCTGGCAGATATTGGCAGCCATCGGCAACCCCAGAACATGGCCTATCCCTGCTGACGAGGGGTGATACCCCGAAACACGTGTCCAGGGATGGCGAAGACAGCGAGGATAGCAGAAGATCGAAAGATGATGCATCACGAACGCGTTAATACATTGACCAGAGTCCTTAGGGGTGACACCGCCGGTGTGTGAGTAGTGTGCGACCCCACCCCCATTTGTAACTTTAAAGCTCTCTTGAGCAGCGGGCTGACGAGCCTGGGATCCCGCACCTACGCGCCGGAGTGGTACTATACCTGGCAGATATTGGCAGCCATCGGCAACCCCAGAACATGGCCTATCCCTGCTGACGAGGGGTGATACCCTGAAACACGTGTCCAGGGATGGCGAAGACAGCGAGGATAGCAGAAGATCGAAAGATGATGCATCGCGAACGTGTTACTACATTGAACAGAGTCCTTAGGGGCGACACCGCCGGTGTGTGAGTAGTGTGCAACCCCACCCCCATTTGTAACTTTAAAGCTCCCTTGAGCAGCGGGCTGACGAGCCTGGGATCCCGCACCTACGCGCCGGAGTGGTACTATACCTGGCAGATATTGGCAGCCATCGGCAACCCCAGAACATGGCCTATCCCTGCTGACGAGGGGTGATACCCCGAAACACGTGTCCAGGGATGGCGAAGACAGCGAGGATAGCAGAAGATCGAAAGATGATGCATCGCGAACGCGTTACTACATTGACCAGAGTCCTTAGGGGCGACACCGCCGGTGTGTGAGTAGTGTGCGACCCCACCCCCATTTGTAACTTTAAAGCTCCCTTGAGCAGCGGGCTGACGAGCCTGGGATCCCGCACCTACGCGCCGGAGTGGTACTATACCTGGCAGATATTGGCAGCCATCGGCAACCCCAGAACATGGCCTATCCCTGCTGACGAGGGGTGATACCCCGAAACACGTGTGCAGGGATGGCGAAGACAGCGAGGATAGCAGAAGATCGAAAGATGATGCATCGCGAACGCGTTACTACATTGACCAGAGTCCTTAGGGGCGACACCGCCGGTGTGTGAGTAGTGTGCGACCCCACCCCCATTTGTAACTTTAAAGCTCCCTTGTGCAGCGGGCAGACGAGCCTGGGATCCCGCACCTACGCGCCGGAGTGGTACTATACCTGGCAGATATTGGCAGCCATCGGCAACCCCAGAACATGGCCTATCCCTGCTGACGAGGGTTGATACCCCGAAACACGTGTCCAGGGATGGCGAAGACAGCGAGGATAGCAGAAGATCGAAATATGATGCATCGCGAACGCGTTACTACATTGACCAGAGTCCTTAGGGGCGACACCGCTGGTGTGAGAGTAGTGTGCGACCCCACCCCCATTTGTAACTTTAAAGCTCCCTTGAGCAGCGGGCTGACGAGCCTGGGATCCTGCACCTACGCGCCGGAGTGGTACTATACCTGGCAGATATTGGCAGCCATCGGCAACCCCAGAACATGACCTATCCCTGCTGACGAGGGGTGATACCTCGAAACACGTGTCCAGGGATGGCGAAGACAGCGAGGATAGCAGAAGATCGAAAGATGATGCATCGCAAACGCGTTACTACATTGACCAGAGTCCTTAGGGGCGACACCGCCGGTGTGTGAGTAGTGTGCGACCCCACCCCCATTTGTAACTTTAAAGCTCCCTTGAGCAGCGGGCTGACGAGCCTGGGATCCCGCACCTACGCGCCGGAGTGGTACTATACCTGGCAGATATTGGCAGCCATCGGCAACCCCAGAACATGGCCTATCCCTGCTGACGAGGGGTGATACCCCGAAACACATGTCCAGGGATGGCGAAGACAGCGAGGATAGCAGAAGATCGAAAGATGATGCATCGCGAACGCGTTACTACATTGACCAGAGTCCTTAGGGGCGACACCGCCGGTGTGTGAGTAGTGTGCGACCCCACCCCCATTTGTAACTGCTGTAACATGATAAGTCGAGTAACCTACTTTATGGCAGGGAACAAGACTCCATGTTTCTTGGAAAATACATATGTTATATGACCCAATAGTTGAGTTCCAATCTGGGAGATCGAGCTTCCTAACAATCCCGGCCAAATTCCAGCTAATGATTTTAAGATTCGGCCTGTCTGATGGGGGAACCGGGGAAGCCAACTCGGGGAGAGCACATCCAATAACAGGACTGGGGGGTATAAGAGGAAGAACAGGTGGCACATTCACGATGTCAATACTTGGTAGGTGCGAAAACAATTCTCCTGAGACAGGGATACGTGATCTTCTGTCGCAATTTGATGTTACTGAAGCACGCATTCCCAGGGCTAGCCCCAAAACCTCATTATATCAATAGCCACTAGGCCATCCTGGAACACCCCTGCCTCTAGATGGAGGAAAGCAAGGGCTATTAGGAAAAATAGCTGGACGATAAAGCCCTCCAAGCTCAGTTCCCCTAAGATCATAACCCACAAAATAGGGGGGCAAAGTTTGCTGATGGAAATAGCTTAAGTCAAAAGTGTCAATCCCCGTGCTTCCAAGTGTGGGTTACTGGTTGCATATGTGGCTAACTGCCCTAGGATCGCCAAAATTGACCAAAATACAATCGCCACTTATATCCTTCTTACGGTCGCCCACCCAACTTGCTCTTCTTACATTTAAGATTTTCCCATCATGGTGTTTTAGAATAGGCCTATTTGTATTTAACCAGAACATGGTTTTATTTTTCAGTTCCTGGTAAGATTCATATTTACCCTCCTTAAGTTTAGGGACCCCTGTTAGGACCACTACATAGGGGAGACATGCTGGGGGCAAACTAAGATGAGCTAAACCCGTGGTGCCTCTACTATGGCATCTTCAGGGGCAACTGATGGAGGACAATTAGGGGCCAAGGGCCTACTGCTAGTGCCATTAAAGTTGGAACCCAAGTTCGATATGGGTGTAATGTCTGTACCCAGGGCCTGAGAGTTGCTCCCTCCTGCGTGAGATGCTAAATTTTTGGGGCATCTACTTTTGGCTAGATCATTGGAAGCCTTAGATAAGGCTTTCCCTGCCGAGGGCCCCTCGCTAGCACTCCCCCACTCTTGGGTTGCTGGCTCAAGTGCTCCCCTCGAGTTGTTGTCAGATAAATTTACCAACTCCCTGTTTTTTGCCTGGAATGTTATTAAGGTTTTTAAGGAGTGGAAATTGTCCAGGGAGGTTTGTTCGAGCCTATCAACCCTTCCCTTTAGGCATTCCAAGCTCTCAATAATGGGTGATAACAGGGATTTCATGAGTTTCTCTACATAAATCAAGTTAGGCTCAAGAGTAGAGGGGCCAAGTGAGATAACGTCACTAGGACTTACAGTAGCCAGAGTGGCAGGCATATGACGTGTTTGGATATTGCCATCTTGGGCCCCTTCTAAAATAGCTATAGTTTTGCAAGTAGCAGATGGTGTCACCACAGAAGTTACCAGCGGTGGGGCGATAGAGGTAGGAGAGAGAGAAGGAGAGATAGGAAAATCTATTACCACAGGGCTATCTCTACCTAGAGAGACTCTCCGCTCGTTATTTATTTTGTTAACTATTTTTACCAAGTAATTGTCCATAGTGGCCCCCCCGATGAAATTTTGTCAACCTTCAGTTTCGACATACTCTATGCAATATGCAGAGACAAGATGCTTATCCCAGATTGTATATCAGACAATGCTTCGCCTGTACCCAAAACAAGATCTTTTAACAGTGACAGAACACACAACAGACTTAACACACATAAAGGGGGAACAATGACCTGGGTATTTTGCCAGGGATCGTAGCCCAGACCAGACTCCTCAGGCCTCTGAGGGCCGCAGAGGGCCCGGGCACTCCCGCGCGCTCCCGCGCAGCGCGGACAGATCTATTAAGTAGTCATGCGGGTGCGGGAGGGCAGGGCCGGGCGATGAAATCAGCCCAGGTTTGTATGCGTGCGGGGGCTCCTGGGGCACTGAGTCCTTGCACAGTTCACTCCGCCTTCACAAGCTCCCCCTCAATGGACAAAGTCCCCTCCTCAGGCCCACACTGACGATGCGGCCTCCGCACAGCGGGTGCGGCGAGGAGTGGGCTCCGGACAGACAGAAATGCAGCAACGGTAGGATCGCAAAAACAGACTCCTCAAAAGCAGGTTCCCACTGGTCAAATGATCAACAGGTTTTTTCAAGGTTGCGGGTGCCGGAGGGCGGGGCCGGGCGATGAAATCAGCCCAGGTGTGTATGCGTGCGGGGGCTCCTGGGACACTGAGTCCTTGCACAGTTCACTCCGCCTTCACAAGCTCCCCCTCAATGGACAAAGTCCCCTCCTCAGGCCCACACTGACGATGCGGCACCCGCGCAGCGGGTGCGGCGAGGAGTGATCTCCGGACAGACAGAAATGCAGCAACGGTAGGATCGCAAAAACAGACTCCTCAAAAGCAGGTTCCCACTGGTCAAATGATCAACAGGTTTTTTCAAGGTTGCGGGTGCCGCAGGGCGGGGCCGGGCGATGAAATCAGCCCAGGTGTGTATGCGTGCGGGGGCTCCTGGGACACTGAGTCCTTGCACAGTTCACTCCGCCTTCACAAGCTCCCCCTCAATGGACAAAGTCCCCTCCTCAGGCCCACACTGACGATGCGGCACCCGCGCAGCGGGTGCGGCGAGGAGTGGGCTCCGGACAGACAGAAATACAGCAACAGTAGGATCGCAAAAACAGACTCCTCAAAAGCAGGTTCAGAAATTTAGAAATAGGTGCTGCTAAGAGAAGCAAAAGGTGGTGATTTAAAAAAAAGTGTCCGTGGAGGAAGAAAGGACCGAGACATTGAAAATTGGTGCCCAGTGGTGAGAGAAAGGGTAGAGCAGCCTTCTAATAGGTACTGGGCTTGAACCGAGAAAGACAAGTTGGAAGTGCCTTCATAAAAGCAGGTGCCTGGTCAGAAAAGAGGGGTACAGTTCCGAAGACAGGTGTCCTGGATGTAAAGGCAGGGTTGCACAAGAGGTCAATGCCAGCAACACCCCCTACCAGAACCTCTTGAAACGAGGGCAAAGGTAGCTAGCGGCCTACCCAGCCAGTGGCACACAAGAAGGTGCCCTGTGGAGCCCAGGAGAAGGGGACATCAGAGCATGGGGCCTCCACAGCCTGCAGACAGGGGAGGGGACGCTGAAGGAGGGAGGAGGAGGTCACGGATCTGTGTTGGAAGCTGCCAGCCTGCAGGGAGCCCCCCTGGCCCCGAGGGAGGGTCAGGAGCAGCTGTGGCTGGAAGATCACAGAGCTGAGCTCTGCTGCCACTCGAAGGAGGCTTCACCTCCCCCCAGGAACAGCCCCCTGCGCAGCACGACCGGCTCCGTGATGTCAACTTGGACGGCAAGTTCAAGCTAAGTCCCTAATGATATCAATGGCCCTAGAACTGCCCGGCTCTGACTGCCCCCCTTACCATTAAAGAGCCCTAAACTTTTCACATTAACAGGTTTCAGTCTTGGACTAAGCGACAGTTTATACAAGCAGCAGAAAGCGCCTACATTAAGGAAAAGTGAAAGCCACAATGCGCCCGTTCTGCAGAAACGTCGCCACGAGCCGTACACGTGCACATCGCCTGTCCGGGTATTTGCACATCTCCTGTCCCCCTTCCAAACAAAAATCGACAACAATAGATTTCGCCAAGGTGTGCAGCGCAATCGCTGCGTCGCTAGGTGAGACCTAAAAATGAAGGTAGGTGAGAAAAGGGAGTGGAAGGGCAGACAGAACAGAAAAAATGGTTGCAGAAGGAGTAGAAAGAGTAACTAACCTGCAAGGAAAAATATAGGGAGGGGGAAAGAGGTGAGAAAGCATGGTCGGGGTGGGGGGTTGGGGTTTCCCTAAGAAAATTAAACAGAGCTAATGAAAGTGGGATAGCAGAGGGAATTCCCTTAAGGTGCGGCGAAGGAGGGAGAAACTTCATAACAAAAAATATACTGTAGAAGAAGATCCTTTTAACTACGAGGAAGAGTGGGAGAAATCAGGAAAAGGCCAACTGGCACTCAGTTATTTACACCAAGTGGATTCGTCAGTTTTGTTTTACCAGCATGGTGAATGTCATTCAAGGGAAAAAAATGTTTTTTTAAAAACAAGTTTGACAAAAACGGTAATTAGAAGCGGTTTAATCAATTTTATTTTTCGCCAAATTCACATATAACCATGAGTAGCACCCTTTATTTAAGCCCTCAGAAATCCATTGGCCTTTTAGTGGCTGTGTCTTTCCTTTAGAATTGTGTCTGCCTGGCATGCTGGTGGGAACACACTTCTCGCGCGAAGCCCTTTGATGTCATGCACTGGTTATCACACCACAGAGGCCTACCTGTAGTTTGCACCGGTACCCCCATCATCACATAGGTACGCTTAATGCAAACTGTTCTCATGCTCCACTTTGAAAAATGTGCTGTCAACGTGTGCGCTTTTACCATCGACATGCTTCTAAATTTCAACTGCGGGAAAAACTTCAGGGGCCGAAAAACCTCAATTACTGTAGCTTATTTGCCTTTTAAACTTCCGAGTTGCTTTCCCATAGAATGTTAAGTGTACTGTGTGTGCATTCCTGCCGTCTAGTCTTATTAAATTCTGATGTAAAACAGAAAGGGGAAAGCATGTGCAGGGAGATTAATTTATCTCTTGGGAATAAAAACACATTAATAATGGAGATAATGTTTTCATATATGTTGGAATCAAGTGTGCCTTTTCAGTTCTTTATTAGCAAACACATTAGGGGGAAATTATCTCACCCTCATCAATAAAGCCTAATTGCTGAGAAACTTTCTGTTTTCTTTGCACAAATATTCGAAAAGGGATTGTTCCCATTACTTCAAGATGAAAATGACCAGGAATTGTTATCGTACTTTCAAATATTGTTGGCATCTGCGGCCGCCTTACCAAGGGGAATGTTTACTTAATACACCACGAGCTGTTTTTGTTTAAAACAAATGAGCTTTATGGCACATCTATATAACACAAAAACACTGGGTCCTAGAGAAAACGAAACATTAAATGAGAGAAATGGCTAATATTTTTGGCTTACCAGAGCAGTGAACTCTTGTACACCGGTCAACCTCATACCTCACTCTCTTTTAATGTTTTTTCACCCTGCCTTTCTCTTTCCTTTCTCTCACTGCAAAAATCAAAAATAGTTCTTAGTTTCCTTTTATTCTTGGTCTTGCCCTTGTGCTCTGTATTCCTGCCACTATTTTGCTTACCTTACTGTTCTACGTTTTTGTCCTGTGTAACTTTTTCTCGCAAATGTTTTTCCCCCAATATTGACCTCTTATATGTTCCTTTTACCTTGAAATTAGCCGGTCTTTTGCTTTGATTTATTTATTTATTTTCATTTTGATTGTTTAGCTCTGCATTTTAATCATATCTCTTTTTAAAATTATGTTTTGTATACATTTATAAAGCAAATCTGATTTGAGATGCCCCAAGTAAGTCATCTAAAGGCGTTTATTAATGTTTCTATTCAAACATGCAGACATACGCACAGACACGTGTATATATAGAACCTTTAATTAAAGTTCAGCTTTTCTGTCCCAATAACTTTCTCGCGTATTCACTGTTTCCTGATCATTTCAGTTTTCTAAGTTATGCCTGCCTGCTTTCTGATCAATATTACTAAACTTTGCTATTTTCCTGTTCCTTCCTTTGACAATTTTTCTTTTACCATATTCCATTCTCCATCTGTCATTCCTTCCATTCTGCGTGATATCCTTTTGTAAATGATTCATTCTTCCTCCTATTTTCTCTTAAATCATCAGTTTTTAACACAATGATTACTTTCAATAATTTCTTCTGATATTCTTTCACTTGACTCACTCCTTCTTTCTTTCCTAATTATTTTTTTTGTTCTTCTATCTATCTATCTTTTTTCTTTCTTTTTTGTTATATTATTTGTTTAACTTTTTATTTCCTTATTATGTTACTTTTCTTTCTCCATTTTAATTTTCTTCCTGTATTCCATTCCTTTAATTCTGCATTTTTCATTCAATGTTTAAATGTAATTTTACTGTATAGATGTGTATTTTGTTCACTACTGCATTTTCTTTCTTTCTGTTGTTGGTTCTTTTTTTCTTTTTATTTTGTATTACTTAGTTCTTTTTTTCAGTCCTTTCTTTGACTAACATCCTTTGCTCCATTTCCCTACAACCGTCTACTGCTCACTCTATCTTTCTGAATGTCACAAAGAATTATCTTGGCCGTTAGCTAGAAACAATATCTTTTCAAATAAACATTCACAGGTGACAAGCCCTGCTGTGAGCAAGTGAAATGGTCTTTAATAGACTCTCAATGACTGTTCAGTGAAGTTCATGGATCGAGTACAAAGCAAACAGTGGGCTCACGTTGAGTGCTTTGGAGGATCGGCGGGTGGGCAGAAGCGCAGAACGCCTATGTACCGTTTCCACACTGCAAGAATACATTTTACTGAAGGTTTTCCATATAAAGGCACAGTTGAAGAGAGGGTAAGCATGCACAACATCTGGATCTCTTGTTGTTTTTGGGGTCGGGTTAAGAATTGTGGTGCCAATTTTACAATTGATCTGTATACATATCTACATCCAACATGGAGAAATTAATGAGGGAAATTAGTGAGATGAAAGGCTAATGTTAATCACCCTTTCTAAGAATTAATATTCCTGTTGAATGCAACTTCTATATGAGTGAAAGTCGTGATCTTGAATATAGGTACTTTTCAGTAGTGCTCTATATGCCACCTTTGTCTGTAAAGTGCTGAATTGCGCAGCCGAAGGCATAGGTGGGATAGGTTTGTGCACTCGTCACCATGGGCAGAGATCTGAGTGTAAAACTGATGATCACAGGCTTCAATCCCAGGAGGACATTCAGAGCATCACAAAATTAGTGCCATGGAATTTTGCAGTAGGAAGGCCCCGTATAAATGTACAAAGAGAGAACTTGGCTTGTAACGTGTGATATATAAATGTGCGGTAAAATGATTAAGGAGCATTTCTCAGGGGCATCAGGACAACAAGATGTGTTTACAAACTTTGGAAAAAGAAATGTCATAGTACCACATTTTATTGCCCTCCATGTTACTATCCTATGTTCGCTTTTTGGTAAGAGCTTTTCTTACTTACTCTGTCAACCGTTTTAAGAATATTTTCAGACAGAAAATTATATCAGTGAAGGATAGAAGTGCAGCGTGATGATACTTTAGAGATGTACAGCTGAAAACGAAATAGTTCCCTTTTGTTTTACTCTCTTCGTACAGGAATATGCTACATTTTAATTTGCACATATCCTACTACGATGAATCTACAGACATTTCTTCTTTTTCTAGATAGAAAAGCAGTTCAAAAAGCAAAAACAATTTTACCTGATTCGGGGGTGCATCATTAGAAATGATGCCAATTATCACTTCTTTGCCTATGTTAATCAGATCATTAACACTCAGACCCAAAAAGTAAAGATTGGGGGCGAGAATAATCAAACTTTGATGCAGCGCAACCAGAAGGTCAACGTGCTGCGCTGGGTCGAATGGACTGGTAAGGAATGTCCCTTATCTATCAAGATACGGTGCATTCCTTCTCTCTCCCTGTCCTGGTGCACTCAGTGCAGCCTAGGGCCAACGCAGGCACTATTGTGTCATGGTGTGAGGGTGCTTGTGTTTCAAGCAGGATTGTCTTTGTGCAGGAAGTGACACTTTCCTGCACAAAAAAAACTTTAGAGGCATTTGCCTTATTTTCAGTGGACTGCAGAATGCAGCACACTTGGAAAAAGGAAAACACAAGTAGAAATTAAATATATTTTTCTTTATTGCGCCTCTGTCGGGAAGGCACAGCATTTTGATGCATTCCCAGGTTTAGCAGTCTTGCTTTACTTCAGATTTACCAACCTTGCACTGCTTAGTAAATCTAACTTAAGGACTGCATTGCCCTTGCGACACCATGCATGACGCAACAGAAACACAACCCAATGATGAATCTGGGTGTGTTCTTAGGAGACAGGATGGGAGGTGGGTGAGATATGATCCCTGCATAAGAATTGTATGTTGTCTAACCTCCCTCGGTTTCATAAATGAGGATCATTACCCTGCAGCAATTTGTCAGCAAGAAATGTGATTTTTGGGTATTGTTAGAAAGCATTCTTATCAAATGAGTACGCCCTTGTGGTTTATAGACCTTGTCTCTTCTCAGACTCTAAAAGAGGGTGATCCTGTGATGAATTGGGTATCATAGTGCCGAAGGACTCCTCTCTTGTTTCTAGTATATTTTGGATATTTCCATACAAGGGATATCACCCCTTGAGTGATATTCCGTGAAAGGGAACATCTCCTGTTTATGTGGATACATGTACTGTTTTGTTCAATATATAGGGATAAACACAGGCCTCTTTATGCTGCCCCAATTGGAAGCCAGATGGGTGGCTATGAGAAAGGTACTGCACAAGGAGGTGATCATGTAAAGCAGTGGCATGATCGTAGCCCTAGTGTTGAAGCATACCACACTAAGACATCACTAGGCCAGAGTGGCAAGTGTAGCCTTAAAACACGCATCCCGTGGAGATAAAGTTTAATCAGAAATAGGGTAGGATTTATTTATATGCAATGGATAATATGTCTCTGGAGTGGAGTGAGGAAGAAGAACATTGAAGAAATGTGACGGTTTTTTCATGTGTGTTACCTGAAAGGTAAAGATTTATCTTTACACTCTAGAGTGTGCTCAGAACGCACAGTCCCTAATGCTTTTTAGTTGTTTAATTCATAATGCACCTTACAAGGATGGTTATGATTCTTAGGTAAGAGGGAAGCATTGCAGTAGAAAACTATTGTGTAACTCCTGTCTTTTATATAAAAAAATACTTTAGCTAGAAATACTTAGGTGCAACTTTACTATGATTTTGTGCCAGTAGAAAGTTTCGCAAAGAGAAGTAAAGTGGTACAACATTTTGAAAGAGTATTTACTTTGCAGCACAAAAAGTATCTTGTGCTGGAATTGAGACACTTTCTCTACACTTATAGCCCTTTGTGCTGCTTTGCCCCACTTTGTGTTTTTTGACTCAGAGTCGTATCTACTAAGATAGTCAGGTTGGCTTTGCATCAAAATATTATGTCTTCTCAAGACATTTTTGGGTATAACATGTCCAGTGCTTACAATTGGTTGGCATTACTTTGCTTACTTTGTATTGGATGGTATTCATTGTTTGTTTCAGCCTGTCCATCTTGTGTGTGTCCCTCCAATGGAACTCTTTACCATCTCTTTGATTGGCTGGCGTCTATGTTTCCTCTACTCCCATCTACGAAAACTACTTTTTTCTATTTGTTCAGACACTCCATGAGAGTGCATGTGTTTTCCAACTGTCCCCCTTGTGTGCTTTTCTCCCTCTACACATTGCTCTTTCACCCATGTTCTACTCTACTCTAACCACATCTGTGCTGCTCTCTTTTGAACGTCTGCTTTTCCTTTCTGCCTCTGTGTTCTCTACCTCACTATGCTTCTCCCACCACCACCACCCACAATCCAGTTAACTATTTTATTGTTTTTCTTTAAAGTGCATTTGTGCTACATTTAAAAGAAGCTCTTTTACACGATTTTTTTTTTAATTTGCTGAACCATTTTGGATTAGTAAATACAAATAAAAAGAAGCTATTTTCCTTTTGAAGGCATGGTCAGGTCTTATTTTCAGCCATGCTGCCACAGTAGCCATGATGCTGTGCAGCATGGCTAAAACTCATTGGCAAAGTGAATTAATTGTGTAGGTGAGCCCTATTGACTTTGCCAGTGCTTATTAATAAGTATGACTCTGCACTTCTTTATTCCCTTTGCAAATGCAGTGCAAAAGATTTTGTCACTGCACTAAAAATTAATAAATCTGCCTCCTAATTTTGTAAGTCTACGTGACAATTTAGTGATGAAAAGAGACACCGAAATGTGGCAAATTGTATCACTGATCCAGAGACACTTTAATCTAAGAAATAAATTAGCTAAACAGGTGACTGATGGGCTACAGCTCCCTACATGTTCAGAGTTGAAATGAGACATCTTCTAAATTAGTGATGAAAAGGAGTGCACACATACAAAGCACTCCACAACATTAGCCTGCAATACCTCAACAGCTGCATACATTTCCATCAACCCTCCAGACACCTCCGTTCAGCTGGACTCTAACTTACACATGTACCCCGCATATACGGTAGCAGAGCAGGAGGTCGTGCCTTTTCTTACATCTCCCCTAGACCAAGGAACGCCCTCCTGCAGCTCATCAGAGCATCTTCATAGCTTCTTGAGTTCCACAAGAAGCTGAAGACCTGACTTTTTAAACACCCTCCAGAGAGTCTTCCGCCTCCCCTCCAGCTAAGCGCCTGGATACCCTCACGGTTGATTAGTGTGCTTCACAAATCAGCATAATATAACAGGGTTGCAATTATAAATGTGTGTTCAACATATAAAGTATTTTTCTTTTCTTTGGGAAGTATGACATATATGTGCAGAAATACCCATCATCAGATAAAAATGCTCACCAGGAAGTTTCCATTTTGTTTTGCTTTCATCACATTAACACTAACAACCCTTCTAGACAAACAATCATGTGCACAAATAAATTTGGTCCCGATTCAAAAAGCCTTTTCATGTCCTATGAGTGAAACACATCTCCATACACCTCAGATTCCAGGCCTGATACATCTGTGGCTAATTGTCACTTTCTCCAGATGTAGGTGTGACTTACTCTGAAATTAAAGAAGTGGCACATGCTTTCTCCTAGAAAAAAAAATGTTGTGAATCAGAGGCTATTCACAAAGCTTTTCCATGAATCAATATGTCTTATTACAAGACATTGAAGAAAAATTTACACACTAGACAATAGTAACTCACAGAAAAAGTCTTTTGAATCAGGCCCGGGGTGATTAAGCTTGAAAAACTGATACATATTTGAGTTTTTGAGAATTATGTATCTTTTGATCGAGTTGCTGGTTTATGTTGAACAATGTACTATCTTTCTGGAAGGAACCAATACTGTATTGTATAAATCTAATCTGTTTCCACAAGAAAAACATTCAATTCGGTGGGATTGTTATGAATAACTTCCTTAATGTATCACCCAATATCCACAGGTCATTAGGCACTCTGGCATGAATTTTAAGATTGAGATTGAGAAGCACTAGGTCTTCAAAGTGAATAATTGATTTTTATTCATAAACTAAAGAGAAAATATTGAACTACTTTTAGGTCAAGGGTAAATCATATGGACTATTGTATTGAGTTAAAACATGGTGGTTTAGCATTTCTTATATTGCAAGCTGCATTATTTATTGTTTTAAATTCCTAGAAGATTATATCTTGGAAATAAATACACTTTGATTTGAAATATGAAAATCGGTTTTCCTACAGGTTCTAGAAACTAGCATTACAAATCAATAAAGAAGCTTTAATTGTGACCAACATCAGTAGCAGCTCCTCGAGGGAGTGCTGCGGGGCAGTGGGGTGGGGGAGGGGCAGGCTGGGGGGGTAGTAAACTCCGGTATATGGCCGATCTGAGGTAAGTAAATAAATAAATAATTAAAACGAATTACATTGCGTGCGCTGCAACGCCAAATGGCGATGCAGCGCGCACAATGTAATTCGGTCTATTTATTTATTTACCTCCGTTCGGCCGTATGCCAGAGTTTACTACCCTCCACCCTGCCCCTCCACGCCCTGCCCCACCGCCCCGCAGCCCTCCCTCAAGGATCCGCTTCTGAAAACAATGTGGCTCATTGAGTTAAAAGTGCATGTCACTCACTGAAGATCTGCCAGAAAGATTAAAGGTTTGGTATTCATATTGAGAAAAATTGTATATGTACTCACATGTTACGATTGGAGACTTTGTACAATAATATACATATGGACTTTGCGACACTGATATTGTAAAAGTTGACAACTTTACCATCACTATGATACATATACAATGTGTTGTCCTGGTGTCACCTGAGCCTTTTGTGTCTGTCAACAATAAAATTTGTTGGGAAAAAAAAGGGCATGTCACTGACATCTTTATGATATGTGACTCACGTTTGTATCTTGGCAATGTCAACTCAGCCTTTAATCAGAAGAATATTTACCCCTCATTCTCTTCAAGTGGCAAAAGTTTCAATACAAATTGAAATCTAGGGTGAGGTTATGATCACAATGTTAACGTTTGGGTATATAGTACTAAATATTGCAGTTTTGACGCTGTAAATACCTCTAACCCAATTTAATTATATCTAATAGTTTCATAAATATACACCATCAAAACTGCAATATATGCTACTATTTACAGATGTTTACATTCTGATTATAACCACACCCTAGATTTCGATTTGGAGTTGAAAATTATACACTGGAAGAGAATGAGGTGTGAATAGTGTACTCTATCAAAAGGAACAGACTGCACTGTATGGGGAACATCGTTTACAACGCGGTGTTTACACCGCAGTTCCTTTACAACGGTGCCATTACAACGCAAGTCGTTACTACGACTTGCGCTGGATGGCGCTGTTGTATAAGGAATATTGTAATTTTATATTCCAACACCTTCCCTACTGTTACGTGGGCTGGTGTTAGAATATAAAATTATAATAATCCACAATCCACGCACACCAACGCAAGTCGTTGTAACGACTTGCGTTGTAAAGGCAGCGTTGTAAAGTACCGCGATCTCAAATATCGCATTGTACTAACGTACATCCGCACTGTATTGATAGCTCAAATGTTATTAAAATTCTGCCTCTAACCCACCACTGCCACATGTTTTGTAAGTTTCCAGCAGGACACTTGACAAGTTATCTAATGATATCACAGGAGTGGAAACTATGGTCTGAGAAAGACAGTTACATACATTTACTAACTAGCTAACAATGAAAAACAGCATACCATTTTTCGAAAAAAGTTATGTCAGGTAGCACAGTTTCTGCAATCTCATGAGACTACAAATGTCCCCAGGACACGTTGCCTCTTGGATAGGCTTTAGTTTGCCTATTGGTCTTTATCAACCAATACTTAATAAACAACTGTTATACAGAAGGTTTTTTGACTTACTTCCCATAGATGCTGCGTGTTTCGGGTGGCTCCGGCTTGCACTTTGTCTGGAGACAGGAGAACTCCTTGGAAAGGACCAATCCAGGTACCCTGTTGGATCCTCTGTGCCGCACAGATACCATAGGCCAGTCCCGGTACCGTGCTGGTGCAGAGGCAGACTTCACGAGGTAAGTCTCGCAGCCATTCTGGGATCTCAGGAGGAGGAGCGGCGGCTGCGGAGCTGCTGGTACCCACCAAGCGGCGCAGGGAGTGCAGCGGGCCATGCATTGGACACTCCCCATTGCGGTTATCAGCGCACATATCACAACCTGCGAAGAGAAGGAGGGAAGGGAGCAATTGTAGAGGTTATTCTATTAAAGGGAATTTACAAATAATGCAGGTTGCAAGAATTTTCAGGAACGGTTCAGTAAATTAAGTGATGTATGTGACACCTCACTGTGTCTTTAAAATGAGAAATGTACTTTATGTTTGTGCCACAAAGGCTGAACTCTCTGAATCTATGACTGACACTTATGTCACTTTTGTGCAATATGGTGTTAAATCTACGCAGTGAGATGAAATCAACCTCAAACAGGTTTCAAACCCTTCTTTGCAGAGAAGCCTGGGGCAGGGCGGTGGGGTGGGGTTGGGGAGGGGCAGGGTGGGGGGTAGTAAACCAAGGAATAAGGCCGAACGGAGATAAATACATAAATAGATAAACAAAATGAATTACATTGCGCACGCTGCAGCGCCATTTGGCCATTCCGTGGTTTACTACCCTCACCCTGCCCCTCCCCCGCCCCACCGCCCCGCAGCACTCCCACCAGGAGCCGCCAATGAGCCTGAAGGCACATTAAAACAAGGCTTAAAACTGCTGTTCGGAACATCTGACAGAGTCCTTTAATGTACCTTCACACACACAAATATGCAATGTTTTGAATGCAAGGTGGAGAATAACTTCTGACTTAATTTGATACGGTGACGCTTTACAAAGCTGAAACACTGCTCTGAGTTAGAAAGACTGCAGGTGATAGTATTTTCAAGACGCCCTCCAGACCTCGTACCACTCATGAAAGGGAAACAGTTCTGCTATTAAGACCTGATTTTATGTATGGCCTTTGGCTCAGCTTTGGATGTCTCATCAGACTATTATTATTTTTACTCTCATGTAATACACATGCAGAGAGGGACTTTTGATTAGGGGGCGTCATCCATTAGTCTTTTAGATTGTCATTCACATTTTTACTCCTCCCTTTATAGCATACAGCATGTTGTATTGGGTCAGCCCACTTTATCTACTGGCTCCTTTCACTTTGAGTGACTACACAAAGTCTATTGTTCACATCTGCTTAAATGTTGTTCCTTTGTTTTCAGTGACAAACTGGTTCAAAGACGATTTTTATTTTATTTATTTTGTATATTAACTATAAATACTGGCTACTGATTTTGTTATATTATTCTATATGTTATAGGTGAAGTTCAAGTGACTTTGTAACAATGTAGCTACCTGTGATTTAAGTGTTTGGTTAGTTGGTGATTTGTTCTTGTCTCCTTCAAATAATAAGAAAATGCATGTTGGTGTTGTTTAAAAAGAAGCTAGTGAAACAGTCACACTTGTGAATGTTTTTTAATTGTACATGTTTTGTTATCTCTTTTCCTTTCTTTTCCTTTATTTTACATATGCTTGCAAAAACAACAAAAAATACCCAAGCACAGCCTACTAAGGGCAAATGTATTGGCTCTGCCAATGGTTGTTTTTGACATGCCATCGCTTTTCACCTTGAACCATACTCCATAAGTTCACATAGAAAATCAACTTCAAGTAGTAGCTTTGTGTGCATTTCAAAAGGTCCTAATCTTCTCCTTATTAATGTTGGTTTCACAAGAAATAGCTGCACTGCGAGCACCGTGGGCACTTTGAAAGCAGGCCTATTTAATCTCAAGGTGTAACCACAATAAGTATACCAAAATACATTTCAAACTCATACACAATTAGTTGACGTATAGTGGCATTGCCTTTCATGTGTCAGTCAGTGACAAGTCATGTGACTCTGAGCGTTATGCTGGGGGACAATGGAACAAAGAAAGTTGGCAAACCGTTGTACACCTTCCCGTCCGCAAGGCCTTGAAGACCTGGCTGTTTGCCCTGTAACTGTTTCTGGAATAGGGACGATGCCCTCGCCCTCTGGCGGAGTAACTGCTTCAGCACCTGGACGCCTTCGGGCATTTGTTTGCACTTCATAAGTAGGTCATTCATTCATTCATCCATCAATTCTCTAGGACCTCTAAACATGCCAGTGTGAGTGGCCAATCACGTGTATATGTCACAAGGCAAGTCCATTCACCTACATTCACCACCTAATGTATGTAGGTCTGAAAGGTGATATTTTGAGTGCTATGAACAAATGTGCATAATTTAGGCGCTATGTTCAAGAATAAGGCACTTCTGAGAAGATAATTACTATGGATCTAAAGCACATCTTAACATCCTACCCTTCCACCAGTCAATAAGTATTCTGCAGTGCCCTTAACACCCGCAAGTGTGCTATTGTAAACGGACAGATCT
Source organism: Lissotriton helveticus (assembly GCF_964261635.1). Taxonomy (NCBI): domain Eukaryota; kingdom Metazoa; phylum Chordata; class Amphibia; order Caudata; family Salamandridae; genus Lissotriton; species Lissotriton helveticus. The sequence continues at coordinate 845,601,228 of NC_136059.1, read as the reverse complement.
TTCAGGGACACATCAATAGTTTGGTCAGGTAACTATTTTATTCTGCAACCCCTCTAGGAAATCTAGGAAGTGCCATCAAAATCTGAGGTTCACAAGTCATTTTTCCAATTTTTCAAAATTGTGAGCAGAAATGGTAGAGCGGCCAGATCACTGAAAGTAAATTCCTCCTGGTGTGTACATAAAATTCATGAGGTCATAACAGTAAGTGCAATAGAACATTTGACAGGAGAATAAAGTTATGAAAAAGCCGTATTTTCCAGAAGCAATTAGATTTTACACACACATCTGTGCAGAGCGCACGATTACTGCATGTACTTTGTAAATCCTTGCTACCACTGTGTATCTCTGCACTCAGATAGATAGACCTTACAAGAGGTATGTGTTCTGCAGGTCTCTGTGCATCTCAAGTGGGTTGAGCTCATATCTTAACCAGATGTCAGTGGTGATACTTTGTAATTGATCCTAGGACTCCGCAAAGTATTCAAGTATGTAGCACTTGTAGTGTCACACAACTTTCTGTGACTCTTGCTCGGAGTGTTGCAGCATCATGTTCAGAGCAAAACAGTTTGACACACTTTGCACAACTCTACACATTACACAACAATACACCAATATATTTTCAAAGTATGTATGCATGTTCTAGACTGCCACTGAGTTACAAGGCCACACCAGTGGCAGCAATGCAATATACACATAATAAGGGCAATTAAACTGTGTGTTAAATATTTTATCTCTGCATTAAATATGGATTAGCATGATTAATATTGTGCACTTCCAGTATTTATTGTTCAACGGCTTTGCTTTCATGAATGCTTGACAGCACTCTTGTTAGATGGAGCCTACTAAACAGCACATTTGCTGTTTGTTGCGTGGCATACCATGCAGAGGCTTGGATCCCACACATTGCTGTCATTGGTTGGCTATCCTATCACTCTAATTTGCCTGCTTCTTATACATGTTACAGCTTGTCAATCTTGTATTTGTCCCTCCCAATGAGCAGGGACACTTTACCATCTCTTTTAAGTTGGTTGGCTTCTATGCTTCCACTTCTTGCTTTTCAAGCACTACTTTTTTTCTGTTGGATTAAGCACTCCATAGGAGTATGTGTGTTTTCCATGTGATTCCACCATGCTGTGTGTGCCCTCTTTTACTTCTTTCTGTTGCTTACTCATCTGAGTGATTGTCCCCCATTCACCCCATGTTGCCCTCCCTAATACTGTCCTCATTGCTGCTTTCCTCCACCCATGCTCTACTTATATTTCACTTCTCTTTCCAAACCCCACCTTCTCTGTTGCTTTTGACCCCCCATGCTCCTTCCCAAACGTGTGCTCTTCGTGTTGCTTCCCCACCCGCACCCTGCATGTTTCTACCCCCGCCATGACCCTCCATGTTACCCTCAAGCTCAGCCCTTAGTGTTCCTCCCCTCACCTCACTTAGAAAGTGCTTTTCCATTACCTATTTCTGTTTTATTTACCAATTCAAATCGGTAAATAACAAAATCACTTGATCATTTTGTAGGCGAGACATGTATAGTGCACATACCAACAACAGAACTGAGTGAACACCGCATCATAGCCCCCATTTTACTTTAATTCTTTTAAGCCATCCTGCACAGATGCTGTACAGCAAGGTCAAAAACCATTGGCAGAGCCAAGAGACCCCAAAGGTCAGACCTATTGGCTTTCCTAATGCTTGCTTAGATTTTTCCCTTAACACTCCCTCCTATTTCTCTCTGTCGATATTGTGGAGATTTAACCCGTAATACTAATGATGATATTTCATGTCTCGTACACTTCTTTCTCTTCTGACAGAAAACTAAAAGGTAACCTCTGCTCTGAGGAATATATTGTCCAGCATTAAATAGATTGCCTAACAAAATAATAGCCGTGAGCATAATGCTCCACAGCATTAACTGGATCTGTACTCCCTGTTCTCAGTTTTGAAGATGGGTACAAATAAAACTAAGAAGTAAATAGGAAAAGCATAGCATAAGGAAAAGCATATTTCGATTATGATTAATATTGATACACTTTATTTATTTTTTCTCTCACACAAAACTTAGATGGTATAGGCTTGGGAATTTTGAGAATGCCAAGAAATGCACCCTGATGACTACTTATAGAATGTAGGGTATGGCAATGCTTAGTTTGAGCAGGTGGGTTCCGGTGATCTGCACCAGCACTTAATTGTTAGCACCGGCTCTAGTGAGAGTCCACCGCATGGTGGCGCTGCCTGTTTAATTTTGAGGTGAGCACACCAACGTGTTTATCAATTCAAATTGCATTGCAAATGAATAATTCCAGCCTCTCACGCCATTATTATAGCTTTTTGCTGCCTGAAATTCTCTGAATTGACACACTGTTAGGAGTACAATGGCAAGGTTGTTATGTTGGTACTGTCATTGGCAGAGCTAGCAGGGGTAATGCATGGTGCAGGCTGCAGTGGTCTTCCAAGAAGGGCGCTGCACTTAATTTTTTTACAAATTAAGCACTGGGGCATATCCAGGCATTGGGGCAGTACCACAATCTTCCAATGGTTCATAAATCATGTAAATTAAGTGACAATGCATTAAAATGTACATATCTCTGGGTGTTGGACTCACAGTGTACATACTGGTTGTACTCTGGGTGGGTAGAAATGGCTAAAAGTTATAAAAAAGTTCTATGATGTGGTGTGTGCAGGGCACCTCAAATCGCTTTTTTTCTTGTGGCCAGTGGGCTGTGGCCAGTGGGGGTGGTCAAAACATTCAACATGGATAATGGACAACAATAATGAGGATGAGGAAAAGGCCAACCTTACATTAATTGTGTAAATATAGCAAATGCAACAACATGCATTTTTTTCACAGTAATTAAAGTAGACAAGGGTGAGTGGGTTGGCAAAGGAAGCAACACGGGCAATTAAAAGAAGCAATATAGACATGGGGGTGGGAAGAGAAGAAGCAACATGGGCAACCCGGGAGTGTGAGAGAAAACAAATCACAGCGCAATCAGTGGAAGGACCGCAATCAAGCTGATTCAATGACTAGTTGGTCCATGCTCCAGCCGAAGGAAGAGGAAGTGACGAAGGCACACACGGGCCAATTAGAAGGCAGCAAATAAGAATGACAATGAAGCCAATGAATGCCAAGCAATGGTGAGGCTGCAAGCCCTTTGTATATATCTCTCATAAGGGAGTGTGCATGATGTGCATGCGCTGTCGCAGGCAAGACATTTAAAAAAACCTGAGTCCTAGTGTAATATAATCTTGTGCTCATATAAAGTGCTCAAAAGCACTTGGGCCAAGTTCACACTATATAAAACAACAAAAAATTGGCATGGTACAATGTGAATACATATGGTGGGAATATTACCTTTAATATAAAGCAACAGAAGCAACGATGTTGGAGGGATACTTTGTGGCTCTGTGGTTACCATAGTGACAAAATGTTTGCATGCCATTTGCAAGCAATTGGATCTTGTTAAATACAGAAAGAATCATTCAGATATTTGACTATGTACTTGTATTTATTCAGGTTTAGACATATACATAGCAAAGCAAGATACAATATGACATTTCTGGAAAAAGGTGATTTAAGAAACAGGGGTGGTCCTGAGTGTGAGATGGGTGGGCAAGTGGACAGTGGCAAACTGTATATAATATGTACTTTATATAGTTGCTCTTATTATTGCAGAAAGTAGGGTTTAAAATGATTTGAAGTTTGATGAATTGAGACGCTGGTTCTCAGTCATTGTAGTGTTTCGAGAAGACAAACTGAGATTTCAATGGTCTCTTGTGCAGTGGGAGGGGAGAGGATCCTCAATGTTTATCAGAGAGTGAGTTCAAGGATGAGCTAAGAGTGGTTGTAAACTGAACACAAGATCCAGAAGTGTAGACTGCGCTCTTGTTTGGCTAATAGCCAAATCTCTTCTGTTCGTAGGAAGAAGTAGGTGTTTAATTGTAAATGCTGAAGATGGTGCATGTAGTGATGTTGATAACTTTGTTCATTTAAGGGAGACTGTTCCACCAGGCAATTTTGCTCCTTGATTGAGCCTGGAGTGTTGATTAAAGGAGCAGTAGTATAGAATGGGTGGGGGTCTTTGGCTGCAGGTGGTGATGTGTATTTGAAAATAAATATCCAGATGCATTCTGGGATTGATGTGACCCCAAAGCCTTTTCTTATGAGGGAGCTGGGTTATTGTGTCAGTTGGAAAGAAAATGGTATTAGTTGTTGAGTTAGGCCAGGTGGAGACAAGGAAGCATTGAATTTATGTCTGTGGGGTGTGCAGCAAGCACGAGTAACAACAGAACTACCCAATCACAGTTCAGTGTGAAATGTGATAGTAAAGATGTGGAGAGAAGTATTAGGAAAATAAAGGTTTTTGAGTGGCTTTGGTGAGGAGATAGGAGAATATTGCCCAGGGAAATGGCGTATGGAAAACAGAGGAAAGGCAGTTTGACTAATTTTAAGAAGTTACCAACTGTCAGTAGGCGTAGCAGTTCCTTACAGGAACATCAGGATACTCAGAAGGATGGCTCAAAGAGGGAAGATGAGTGTGAGATGGTTGAAGATAAGATATGCTATTGTTTTTGAGAAGAGAAGTAGGTGAGAGACAGGGTGTTTATTTAAGGGCTGTGAAGGGCCAGCAGTTCTTTTATTTTTCTGAACAAAGGTAGACAATATTCTAAAATGCTCTGGTGACCAAAGAATGGTTGAAGAGCAAAGTTAGGCACTCCGAAAGAAGCAACCAAGAGTTTGACAGTTTCGGATCTATCTCTCAGATAATCTATATAATGTAGATGAAGCACCAATGGGGGATCGGGGACAGTGATGTCCTCAAGAGTAGATGAGGAAATGCGTCTCTAACGATATGATTCAAACAGCATTTCAAAAAGCAGTCCATAAATAAAGATTGATTCAAAAAGCGCTTGAGATCAGTAAATTAGAAAACTATGAAGGTTTATAAAAAATATTAAAGTGCATTACAGAAGGCAAAAATATAGTTAGTCTCAATAAATCAGTCATATGGCTCAGAAATCAATTGCCATGATGGCTTTCAGCATTTGAAATAGTGCGGCATGAGCAAAGTCTGGCAAAGAGCCTAAGTCCGGAGTGTGTGACAAATCAATAGAAAGTAAGGCAGCATCCCTAAAGGCTCAGAAAATAGCCTACACAGAGCTCCAAAACCACACATTTTATACTAAACTGTTAAATACCAAGCAATAGAAATTGCACAGACAGCATAAGGTGAGCATATATCTTCGAATCAATATACAGTATTATAAAACGTCATATAATACTACCATCCTACCAAAATAATAATAATAGCTTCCCTCTGTCCTAATGCCATTGCCTTCAGAGAGTGACAAGGAAGAGTCTTGAAAAGTAACTAAAGGCTTTCCCCCAAGTTCTTTAAGAAATCCATGTCATCACAAAACATCAGTGCCCATTGTGTTGCATGCTGTGTCAATGAGAAATAAACACACAATGACAAATATTGATGTTTCAGGAAATAAGATGGAGTCAAGGCCTAGCTGAAGCCTAGTTTGGCCTATGCGAGGAAAGATATTGTTCTCTACATAATAGCATTATCTTTTCAATTGCAAAAGGTTGAAATTATTGGTAAATATGATTTTAAACAGAAAATAGCTGCAACAACAGTTAGTATGCTAAAAGGGTTAGATAACTAGCCAGATGGGATGGTTCTCTTGAGTATAGGAATTATCTAATTGAGAATATTTCTATCATGAAAGATTAGGTGAGTTTTGGGTGAGTGGATAAGTAGTGGACTGTAGCCCAGGGAAGTTTCTGAAAATAGCCTTGAGAAAATAGTGTGAATTTATATATTTTAGATAGAAGGTAGCACACTAAGCCAGAGGCAGACAGGGACGACTTACTAATGATGATGGGAGGGTAAGGAAGTAGAGAACTGAAGGTCTGAGAAAGGCATTGCAGGTTTGAGGTTTTGAACGTTTACACTATGACACCATTGAGAGCTGGTGAGAGCTCCGTAAGGGCCAACTTATAGGTGTTAAGGTGGTCTACAGTGTGGAATGGCCTACACTGAGGAAAGAGCAGACAATGGGTGTTATACAGAATTGTGGAAGAAGTTCTCTTGAGGGATATATGTGTAGGGTTAATGAGAGGATAGGAAAGTAAATACAATCAAAGGAATATAAAGCCATTTGGTAATCAGGTTAAATGCAACATGGGCACTCACCATGTTGAAAACTATTTGGACAGGCATGTAAGGGCCCATGTGAAAGCAGAAAGACAAACCCTTAATTGTTTTTTTGTCACAAAAAAGGGCCATGTAAGATAGGTAGGCTTATGAGGAAAGGTTAAATATGAGTGGAAGGAGAAGGAAAACATATATTAATGTACTTATGTTTTCAAAACTGAGGGGCATATTTACAACGGCATTGGGCCACCAGAACGTCACTTTTTCCGACATTCCGGTGGCACAATGCCCTGCTCCATAATTAGAAAATGGCGCCAGGCCATTTTCGTTTCTTAATGCCACTTTGTAAATATTGTCCCCTTTCACATAGGTATCTGCATGAAAGAGGTGTGCAATGTATGTTGCTGTGGGCGTTCCACCGAAAGACCCATTGCTTTTTGGCACTGCCCCCGATTTACCAGGATCTGTCAATCTTAGGCAGCGCCAAAAACTTACGTCACTGAATAGCAGTCGTTAGATTGGCACAACGAGGAGAAATACTTTTATTTCTCACCTTTTTGCTCTTTCTATTTGTGCTGCATTCTGCAATTTTACTATTCCCACTCCAAACTGAGAAAAAGTAAGGAAAGTGTTGGATTTTGAAGGGATTCGATTTCTTATTCCTATTTCAACATAAGAAAAACTTGGTAAAGTGTTGGATTCTGGAGTGGTCAGATTTACTATTTCCACTACAACCTGAACAACACCAGGGAAAGTGTTGGAATTTGGAGGAGTGAGATTTACTATTGCCCTATAGGAATTTTTAACACAACTACAGCCCAAACCACTGAACGGGATTCCACCAAATTTGGTAGAAAGCTAGGTCTTGGTCCAGAAAGAGCCCTTTTGTGATTTGGTATAAATCCATTCTGTAGTTTTCAAGATATTAATATAAAACAAATTTGTATGTATAGAGGCACGAACCCTTTGCGAATTCAGCCGAACCCAAGCAGAGATCTAATTGGTTGCCAGCACTTCAACAGGAAGTGTTGCCAGCCATAAGAGGGCAGGGTCCGAATACCTTGACTCTGTAGGCCTGGTGCTAGGATCTCCCAGGGACCCCCGCCAGGGCCAGAAAACAGTTACATTTTTTTATTATCTGCAGTGAAATCTTTTTAAAACAATCCCGCTCTCTGGCGCTTGTCGGTATTTCAGCCCCTAGGTGGGCCATGACCCGGAGGCATATTTAAATATGTATATTGGGGAGGAGGTGCATGTAGCCCCACCTCCCCACTACTGATACGACCCCGATGACTGCCACCGCCCCGAGGCCAGAGAAATGTAAAAACATGATGAGGGGGGCCACACGCCCCCTCACTAGGCTTTCTATTGCCCTGGGAAAGCAACTCCCCAGGGCTTTATCGTAAAATAAAACGGGGCCTCGTGGGCCCCCCTCCATACTTTTAAATTGCCCAGGGCACCGCCAAGTCCCCAAAGTGAAGGATATCCAACCCAGCATGGATTATGGCCTTACAAACACCTGGAACACTAGGGGGAATATTATCAAGGACAGGTGATACATTATCGCCGCTTTTATCGGCAGGAAACTGCCGATAAAGCGGCGACAATGGCCTTGATAATATGCTCTATGAATTCCAATCGAAGCCCATGTTAGATGTGTTGGTGCTTTACTGTACTCATCCCAGATTAATAGCTCCACAGGAGCCTCCTATGGATATTTCCTGCGGTAAATCACCTGGTGTCACGGACCAGACATCTGTGACAAGCCAGGGTCTGAGCACTGGTGCTCGGTCGTGGCTCGGAGGGACTGCAGTGTGGTGCACCCCCCTTAAACATAACATCTGTCAGGTACGGATTTCTACTCCACAAGCAGCGTGTCTGCTAGTCTGTCACATCCATCCCAGAGGTGGCGAATGAGAAGGGAAAACAGCTACACTGAGGCTTTCGCAGACACCCTGCACAGTCACAACATCCAGCTTCGACACTCAATCACAGGGACAGAAGTACAGTAGGAACAGGAGAGGTGATGTAAGAACAAGAGGTGCTGCAGAAGTGTGACTGCAGGAGACGAAATGTGCTACAGGACCACGAGGGATGCTGCAAGGACATGAATTTACCAGTAACATGAGTGCAGCAGGAGAGATTCATTGTGTGGATAGGAAACGTGTAACAGGAGTGTAGAAGGAGAGCCACTGCGGGGACAAGAAAAGTGTTACAGAAAGGAGAGTTGTTACATGACAGCAGCAGTAACAGGAGTGCAGTGGGAGAGGCACTGTGGGGACAAGAAAAGCTCAAAAGGAGAGTTGCGACAGGCACATGAATGCAACAGTTACATGAGTGCAACAGAAGTGCCCTTCTACAAACAGGAAAAATGCCACAAGGGCAGGCGAGGCAGGTCTAAGAGATCTGGAGCTGGAGATTTTTTTTCCACCTCTACTCTGCCCCTGTGACAATGCGTCAAAACAGTCTACTTTACATTGCACACTCTTTTGTAAATTCTTTACCTTGTCAAGAAAAAGATTCTTGATCCCACTCTTAAAATACTGGGGCTTAAGGCACTGTAGGACTGCTTTGATGAAGCTACAAATGCTAGAAGAGGAATTAATTATGCACCTTGCTGAAGGCTGTCTCGCGAATTCCAAATCGGCAGAGGCACACGCCAGGGATGCCCGCTATCCCCCCTCCTGTTTACACTCACCATAGAAATCCTAGCGATAAAGATTAGACAAAATCCGGAGATCCGGGGCTTTTCGTGGGGAGACACAGGCGCTACCCAGGAAAAAATATCCCTGTACGCGGATGACGTGTTGCTGTATGTCACCGAGCCAGAGACTACAATCCCGGAGTTATTCAGGGAATTGGGCGGATTTGGTGCCAAGGCAGGTCATACCATAAACTGGCACAAATCGGTCCTCTATGACCCTCAAGGTCGAGAGCGAGGGGAGTACCTCCCGGAGCAACTATTACATACTCCGGTGGGATTCCAATACCTGGGTGTTTACGTTACCCTGGATAAGGAACTCTCCTTCAACAAAGACGTACGACAAATCATGGATAGCACGACGACGGAGATGACTAGCTGGAGACACCTGCCGCTCACCATATTGGGCCGGGCGGCGATGTATAAAATGATTATCCTTCCGAAGTATCTGTATGCGCTCCAAAATGAATACTACCAGCTACCGGCCAATACAATAACCAAACTCCACGCAGACCTCCGGGCGTTCCTGTGGCTAGGGAAACAACCCCGAGTGGCCTTGTCAACTTTACAACGCCATCAGTACAGCGGGGGGATCTCACTCCCCATCCTGGAGGCTTACTACTGGGCGGAACACCTCGCCCGGATCAATGAATGGCTACACGCGCCTGCAGACCACCCCACTTATGCGTTGGAACGCTTTACTATGTCGTCCAGAAATCTCTTCTATTATCTATACGGAGGGGGCGGTATGGACATCGCTTTTACCGGCCACAGTAATCACTCTAGACGCCTGGAACAGGGCGACTAGACGTATGGGGTGGGACAAGAAGCCTACCCGACAGACCCCACTGTGGCATTGCCAATGGTTGAGAGAACTCCGTAAGTTACGCGGTTTCCGGAGATGGGATGATATAGGAATATCCACCATTGGGGATGTCATTGCAAGGGGGGGATTGAAGTCCTTTCAGGTGCTTAGAAACGAATTTGGGTTGCACAACACGCAGTTCTATAAGTACGCTCAATTGAGGCATACATGGCGGGCACAAAACATCACGCTCACAGAGATACCAGAATATGCACCACTGGAAGGTAGAGCAGGTGATGGGGAAAATAGTATCACTCACATACAAAACCCTGACGAACCACATGTTAGGAGACTTGGCTAGGCTGTGGAGAGTGTGGGAGGCGGACGTGGGAGAAATGGAAGATTTAGACTGGGAGATTGTCTTAATGCATCCTCGGGAGGTGGCGATTAAATCAAGGCTACGCCTCATCCACCTGAACGTGCTACACAGAACCTATTTTGACAGGGTACGCCTCCTCAAAATGGGGAGAATAACTGACCCGGCGTGCCTTAGGTGCCACCACGGCCGTGGCGATTTTTTCCACACGATCTGGGCATGTGACACTATACAGACATACTGGGAGCACATATTCACTGAGCTGGAGGAGGTCCTGGGATTGGCTTTGACACGCGACCCTAAATTAGCTTTATTGGGCATGACAACTGAGGTTGACCTACCGCGCCCCCTGCTTATCTTCTTGGTACTTGCCTTGGTGGTGGCGAAGCGAGACATTGCGAAGTACTGGGGTGCGGGGGAACGGACGGACATTGAGGAGTGGAAGAGGGGCATGGACATGTATATGGCAGCTGAGAGAGTGACTTATAAATCTAGGGGCTGCCCCAAAAAGTTTAAGAGAGTGTGGACAAAATGGAGACAACACCATGGATTAGAGGGAGGCCTGGGTGGGGGGAACTGAACGACGGGTGAATTCGGGATTCAACAGATTTGGTAGAAGCTACAGTGTGGAACAGGCGCGGCTCGACTGCTCATACTAATGTATGGAGATAACAGACCGATTTGGTAGGGTGGAAGGGAGGTGGGTCCGGGGGAAGAGGGAGGGGAGGGGAGGTATGCTGCTTTTTAAGGATTGTTATAATGTTCATGTTGGGGATATATGTAGACTACTGTGACTGACCGAATCAAAAGTTGCGCACACAGCGGACAGTGGCGGAATGTTGACGCCCTGCCGACTGCTCAAATAACTTGCTGTTTATCCTTACAGATGCAACAATAAAAATAAAGTTATAAAAAAAAAATTATGCACCTTGCTTCATCATTCTTAAAGTCTGTAATCAAATTCAGGAAAACTATGAATTAACTGTATATAACATGTAATTATTACTCAGACTCACCCTTTTATGATGTCTTTTAATGTATTTTTATAAATGTATGTGCTTTTATGATTGCTTTTTATCAGAATCGAATAAAGCTCTTTTTGACTTTGACTTTGACTCCACCTCTACTCTGTTCCTGCAGAAGGATGCTTCTCTGTACCACACACCTATTCTATTCCAAGCCAGCCAGTACGTGCGATGCACCGGGACCTGCGAGATGGTGCAACCCAGTGACCACCTCTTTGCACCCCTAGCAGACCTTGACCTCAGCGGGAGCAGGCATCGGTGCTTGCTCCTGCCGAGCTGTCCACCTGTAACATAAGGCACCGGCCCTCATTGCTTTGTTCAGCGACTTCTGGGAGTACAGGTAAACTGGTGTACATACTACTACATTTTTCATTTTGAATTAGTCCCATCAAACGAGACAAAGAACCCATACCTTTATAAGAAGTCACACTGAGAAGGAAAACATACAAACACACACACTTTATTACAATTGGAATAGAGGGAACAGCTTGTAAAATTATGCCTCGAATAATTGGATAACAAGGGACCGATTCACCTTCTACCACTGAGTTCAAATGACCATTTTATTTTGATATTTTGGAGATAATCTGAAAGACTGATGTGTTTTTAGTGGGCTAGAATAATATAGGAAGCAGCCAGCCTACATTTCAAGAGATGTCTATATTTTGTTATAAGTCGCTATCTCAATTCCAAATGCAATCCCAACACGTGGCCCACTCCTTTCCATGCCGCCAAGCTGGCATATTCTCCTTCCCACGACCTGCTCCATGTGGGCCAGGCCCAATAACAGCGGAGAGGGGATCAAGCTATCCTTAAGGGAGTGGTGATGGGTACCGGGGACTTGGGTTCATTACCCATCTCCTGCCAGGTAAGGTCTGGTGTGTGGCACAAGTCTGTTTCATGTAAACAGAAGGTCCCCTGCCTGGGAGAGCTGCGTTCAGCTATATTAGTCTCTGTTTATCTGCGCCTGTTCACATGTGTCTTATGTGCGTATGCCTATGTACATAATTGCTATGTGAGTGTCTGTAAGTTAGTACTTTTCTATGTGTGTGTTTTAGAGTGTGTGAACATCTAAGCCAGTGTTAACGTGTGTGGGTTGGTTATGCATGTTTCTCTGTGTCTATTAACCAGTGTTTATGCGTTTTTTTCTGTGAGCCATTGTTCATCTGTTGTGTGTGTCTATGTATGAGAATATTTCTGTTTAAGCAATGGTTCAGATATCTGTGGGTGAGTGAGCAAGCATGTGTTAGTTTCTACTTTTCCACGTGTCCATTTTTCTGTTTGTGTCTATGGAAGTTTGTTTCTGTGTGTTTGAGCGTGCACTTTTTAGCCGATGTTTTTGCGTGCTTGCCTGAGTAATCCAATGTGTGCTTGTGGCCCCGAATGTGTATGCATGTGAATCTTTCCGTGTGAGTAAGGGTTTTTGCTTGCGTCTGTGATTGTGTTTCTGTGTGTCCATGGTTGGGTGCTCGTTTGAATCTGTGGTCGTGTGTTCGTTTCAATTTGTGAGTGAGCCTGTGTGCGCACAAATGTTTCTGAGTTTGACTGTGGGAGCCAAAGTCTGTGTGCATGCCTGTGGTGTGTGTAAATGCGGTTGGCAGCTTATCTTTTTTCAACAAATACGCCTTAAAGTTGTGTAGGAACTAAGTACAACCTAGCATAGGGCGCACAGCAGACAGATACACATACTGGTAAATTAGATGGGACAAGCACATTAATATGGACCCAATGAAAAGGCCAAAAGAGGATGCTACCTGTCAAAATGTAAATTTTCTTAATACCTGATCATTTTAGGAGCAGCAGTGATGACTCAACAGCTGCTGACCCCATAAAGAGACAAGTGACTATATAAGTAAACAGATGTTCTCTCCAAATAATACACTTTTGCATTAACCAGTAAATAGGGTTCACCCTAATAAGGCAATAGTGTAATTTCAGATGGGCCTTTCAAGGCACACTGCACAATTTAACCTCAAGGTACCCATGGGATGGAGAGAAGACCCGTCAACTATAGTAGAAAAAAGGACTTCCCTCCAATAATTCCTTGCAGAACCCCGGGGAGCAAAGAGGTTAAACTAATCACACACCCACCCATTCAGCCACTCACACACCCAACTACTGACCCATACAGCTACTCATACACTGACTCACAGACTCATAAAGCCACTCACAGACCCATAAAGCCACTCACACACCCACTCACCAACTCATACAGCCACTCACACATCCACTCGCACACCCACAAAACATCTCACAGACCCACACACCCACTTACAGATCCACAAAGCCACTCAGACACCCATTCACAGACCCATACAGCCACTCAAACACCCACTCACCAACCCATTTAGCCACTCACACACCCACACCCACAAAACCACTTAGACATCCACTCACAGACCCATACAGCCACTCACATACCCACTCTCAAAGTTTATATGTTACAATTAGGGAATAACATTTTAAAAACCTTTGGCATTCAATAAAAACCAAAGGTTATAGGGACGTTACAGTTTGGAAATACTATTTTAAAAACATTAGAAAGTCATGGAAAAAACAAGAGTAACAGGACGTTATAGTTAGGTAATAGAATTTAATAAAGCATTGGAATTCACTGAAAAAAACAAAGGTATCGAGACGTTATAGTTAGGCCCTGATTTCACTCACACAAAACCACTGAAATTCAGCAGTTATAGTTACCTGAGCTAACTATAACGTACGCCCCCACAATGCACTGCTTATGACCTCACATATTACATCACTCATGACATGGTCAGTGAAATCACTAATGACATCTCAAATGACATCACTGATGGCATCATCCACAGAACCACTCACACCTCCATACAGCCTCTCATACACCCACTCACACACCCACACAACTACTCACATACCTACTCACTAATCCTTAAAGTCACTCACATAACCACTCACTCACCCACACAACCGCTTCCATACCCGAAGACCCTGAAATGCATCCTCCTCTAAGTCCGATCCCTCCACAAAACACGCCACCGAAATCTGGGGTCTCCTTGACAGCACTATCCCAGACGTAGCATTCTTTACCCAAACCTGGAACAACACCACCTCGGGACCGGACATCGCCGTCGCCATTCCCCATGGATACAAGATCTCCAGGAAGGACAGCCCCACCCGCCCTGGAGGAGGGATTGCCATTGTCCACAAATCCACTCTCCATCCGAGCACACTCCCCGATGAGCCCACAGACCTGATGGAACACCTTCACTTCAAGATACTGGCCAGCCCTACCTCCACCCTCTGTGGAACCCTCATCTACCGATCCCCTGGACCCCGTGGACTTTTCGCCAACTCCATCACGGACATCATCTCCCCGCATGCCATCGTGTCCACCAACTACACCCAACTGGGAGACCTCAACTTCCACCTCGACAACCAACTTGACCCCAGCTCGACATCTGTCCTGGACAACCTCCACAACATTCGACTCCGCCAGATCGTGACCGAACCCACGCACTCAGCAGGACACACCCTCGACCCCCTCTTCACAACAGGAAACGCCATCACCTTCAGCCACACCACCGAACTCCCATGGACTGACCATCGATGCGTCCGAACACCCACCATCCACAGACACCAGCACCTGCTCCCACGAAGAAACTGGACCATAGTCACCGACAACCAAATAACCTCATCACTCAGCAACTCCACCCCAACCATCACAGAAAACGACGACGCCAACACCGCAGCCCAAACCCTGCACAGATGGATCTCTGACAGCGCCAACACCATAGCCCCCCTCAAGAAAAACAACAACACCCACGCCAAGAAAGCTAGATGGTTCAACAACGAACTTCGAGAGTCCAAACGCAATTGCCACCACCTCAAAAAGGCCTGGAGGAACACCAAATCCACAGAAGCACACAACAACTTCAGAGCGGCCTCCAACGCCCACCACCAACTCATCAGAAAAATGAGGAAAAAAGCGATTGAAGACAGAATCTCCACTCATGCACACAACAGCAAAGAACTCTTCAACATCATCAAGGAGTTTGCCCAACCCACCAGCGAGTCCACCGACATCCCTCCCTCACAAGACCTCTGCGACAAACTCAGCACCTTTTTCCACCACAAAATCAAGAGCATCTACGACAACTTCGACGAAGACAACCAACACACTGAACCCTCACCAACCACCCCCGACACCCTGAAGCGAGCGATCGACAACTGGACAGCCCTCACCACCGAAGACACACTGAAGACGATGAAATCAATCAACTCCGGGGCCCACAAGGACCCCTGCCCCCACCACATTTTCAACAGAGCTGCCAACACCATCGCACCCATGCTCTGCTGCACCATCAACCGCTCCCTGGCAACCGCCTCGTTCCCTGACAACTGGAAACACGCTGAGATCAACCCCCTCCTGAAAAAACCCTTGGCGGACCCCACCAACCTCAAAAACTACAGATTCATCTCCCTGCTCCCGTTCCCAGCGAAAGTCATCGAGAAAGCCATCAACAGCCAACTCGCCACATTCATCAAAGAGCACAACATCCTTGACTCCTCCCAATCCGGCTTCAGAAAAAACCATAGTACGGAAACTGCCCTGCTTGCCACAACGGACGACATCCATACCTTACTGGACAAAGGAGAAACAGCAGCCCTCATCCTCCTCTACCTCTCAGCGGCGCTCGACACAGTCTCTCAAAGCACACTAATAGGCAGACTCCACAACGCAGGGATCCAAGACTAGGCCCTCGACTGGATTCGCTCCTTCCTCTCTGGCAGAATGCTGTGGGTCAGAATCCCCCCTTTCCTCTCAAACCCTACACCTACCACCTGCGGAGTCCCCCAGGGTTCCTCCCCTAGCCGTACGCTCTTCAACGTCTGCATGGCTACGCTCCCTCCCATCGTCAGAACCTACAGACTCAACATTGTGTCATACGCAGACGACACCCAACTCGTCCTCTCCCTATCCAATGAACCCAACACCACCTGACACAACTTTTGAGAAGGCATGGAAGCCGTCGCCAAATGGCTGAAAAACAGCTGCCTACAACTAAATACAAACAAAATGGAAGTACTCATCATGGGTCCAAACCCAGACGCCTAGAACGACACCTGGTGTCCCCCTGCCCTCGGAAGCCCGCCCACCCCCAAGGACCACACACGCAACCTGGGAATCATCCTGGACTCAGAGCTCAAAATGGACCGCCAGATCAACTCCGTCTCATCATCCTGCTTCCACACCCTCCGCCTTCTACATAAGACCTTCAAATGGATCCCACTCGAACACAGAAAGACCATCACTCACGCCCTGGTCACCAGCAGCCTCGACTACGGGGACGCACTCTATGCCGGAATAAACAAAAACCTCGCCCGCAAGCAACAGAACATTCAAAACGCTGCCGCAAGACCGGTCCTCAACCTGCCAAGCCACTGCCACATCTCCCAGCACCTGTGCACACTCCACTGGCTCCCCATCGAAGCTAGAGTCACCTTCAAGATGCTAACCCATGCTGACAAGGCCCTCTAGGACACCGGACCAGCATACCTAAACAGCCAACTCAAATTCCACGCACCCCAAAGGACCCTACGATCAGTCCAGCTCTCCTTCGTCTGTGGTCCCCCGCACCAGAAAGACCAGATCGGGAGGCCGCTTCATCTCCTTCCGCGCGCCAGTGCCTGAAACGACCTTCCGCTCCGCCTCAGACAGATAACATCGCTCCCCATCTTCGCAAGAAACCTCAAAACCTGGCTCTTCGACAGACCCCCCCCTTCATGATGGACTGGAACCTGCGAACCCCCCACATCCCCAGCGCCTTGAGACCCTTACGGGTGAGTAGTCGTGCTCAACAAACACCTGATTTGATTTGATTTGATACCTATTCACACATCCACACAGCCACTCTCAAACCCAAACAGCCTCTCAACACAGCCACTCACTCACCCATATAACCACTCACACACCCACTCAATCACTTACATACCCATTCAGACTTCCATAAAACTACTCTCACACACCCCCACGTACCCATAAAGCCACTCACACAGACACTCACTCTCCACTACAGCCACTCACCCACCAACTCACTTAACCAAACACCTACTGAAACAGCCTCGTTCACCCATATAGCCACTTACACACCCAGTCACTCACTCAAACAGCCACTCACACAGCCACTCAGTTAACCATATATCCACTCCCAATGTGTGTGTATGTGTGTGTGTGTGTGTGTGTGTGTGTGTGTGTGTGGTTGTGTGTGTGTGTGTGTGTGTGTGTGTGTGTGTGTGTGGCCATCACCGATGTAGGTCGAAACTAATCAAAAATAAAGATTTGTTTTTAGGGTTTAGTGGAAGGTAAGGGTAATGGGTGATGTGGGTATTTTTAGGGATGGGGTTGTAGGGACATTGGGTGGTAACATTATTTTTTAGGGTTTAGGGGTGGGTGTGGGCATATTTGTGTGTGTGTGTTTGTGTGTGTGTATGTGTGTGTGTGTGTGTGTCTGTGTGTGTGTGCGTGCGTGTGTGGGTTTGTGTTACTATCCTTGTGGGGACTTGGGTATGATAACACACTCACGCTGTGGGGACTTGATTGCACTGTGGGGACCTGAACCCAAGTCCCCACAAGGTAAAGTCTTCTAAATGATTGGAAATGACTTCAGAAACATCTGTGCCAATTTTTACAACTTTTTAAAAAACTGCCTTGTGGGGACCTGTGTTTCACCATGTGTGTTTATTTTTTTGCTCGCTCTGCCCCCATAGACAGGCGGTGGTACTGCAGCCTTAAACACACTTAGCATATTAAACACACTTCAGTGATTGAATCCCATCTAGCAACAGAGGATAGTGATTTTGAAGGAGAATACCCATCAGAAAACATAATACCTGAATGCCATGGCCTTTTTAATTTAATGGAATCTTTTTTTAGAAGCAAAACATTGATCAAATGAGGCTACTGATTTTGCACTTTTATTTTTTAGTAGCTATTTTCTTTGAAAAGCTAAGAAATGCACATTTAATTGAATACTATTGCTTTGCATTTCCAACACATGACAGAGTCCCTATTTAATAAATGGTGCACTTCATCATCTTATCCGTACTCATGGATGTGACAACAATACAAATATTATTTTTTAAAAAGGCATATCAATGTCGAAAAATGTGGAAAAATATGGTCAATTACTTTAATCCTTAACCAGAATTCCCCTTTAATATATACTTTGGCATTAAACTCATCAGTTTGTAAAAGTATATGTTAGACATTAGGATCCGTCTAAATTCCAAACACCTTATTGAAATAATGACTGCGTTTACAACACAATATTTTTAACAGCCCCTGCTTTGCTGGTAGTGCATGTGATATATAAATGAAAGCCCATTAAAATAAAAGAATGTTGTACCAAAATATGAAATCACGCAACACCCTGTTTGAATCACATTCGAATTTGCTGCAATGTGTTTTGCTGCAAGAAAAAAAAATCCCTTGTTGCATTACATCACTTGGAGATGTCAGAATCTGCCTTAAGAGGAAACTCAAAACAGTACTTTAGAATGGGCAGCCGCAGACATGTAAACGCACACTTGTGCCTGACAAAAAACACATTAGCAGGACTGCAGATCAGGGTGCTGAAAGCTCTTGGAGTTGATTAGTCTGTCTGAGTTGGGGGTGGGCGCTGCTGCCAATGCACCTTCAAACAGAGCTGTAGTTCAGCATGGGACTGACAGCAGCCAAGAAGGGAGTCAGGTGCCCGAGCAAAAGCTGCTGCTGATTTCACGCCTGCTATTAAAATGCAAAATGAATCACTTTCGAGTCAAGATGATATAGCACACATCCTTGAAAAATTACTTTATAATTATGCAATGTATTCTTTGTAAGCAGTCTGCAGATTATCGAGTTTGAGCTCAATACAGAAATCGAGGCCTTCCAAACTGAAATACTTGGGGTTATTTTATTGTTTGTCCTTAACCTGTTAGTAGGCCGTGTACTGCACATTAGAAATGCCTAATGTGTTTCATACACAAGGGTTCCTTCAGGAAATAGCACCAGTAAACACTGTGGCAGGTAGGTGAATTATGTGGACTATTTCTTTCCTAAAGCAAAGTGCATATGGCTTCTTTCTGTAAACTTCCGAGTAGGCCTGGGTGAAATTTAAATTATAGGGGCGAACTTGTACAATTCTATGGTATAGAAATAAAAAGTTAATGTCTGAAACCAGATAATTACTTCGACTGTGAAGCATAGAGATAGCAAACAGAATACATATCTTTTGTGAATAGATCTTTTTTTTCAAATCAAAAAAATATTTACTGAACCAAGTTGTGTTTGTACCTGACTCAGTTAAGCTAAACCTTAAGCAGAATATTTCATTTTATATAATGCAAACAATCTAATTGCATCCGTTCTAGCTTTATTTTATCTTTTATCATCTAATGCCAGCATGTACATTTGGCCATAAGATGAACTTTGTTGTGCGGTATACTTTTTTTTTTTTTTGAAACTTTGTTTATTGATGTTTTCCAAAACAGAGCAAAAAAAAAAAAACAACAACACAAAACGTGCAATGGGATGTTACAGTGACTGGAGAACAATGCTCATTGGGCAGCATCCAACATACGTAGCAATCATATTAAATCAGGGTACATTGGTTCGTCAGGGCTTCAACAATACGACAGAACGTGGGGTCAATACGGGGAGCAGTGGTAGGGTAGTGACGGAAATACAGAAGGGGCAGAGGATAGGGGAGGGGGTATCACATAGATGGATCAGGCTATACATTCATCTTTAATCGAGTACTAGAATAATAAGCAATATCATAGCAATATGGGAGCATGGGGGGAATAGGCTTGTCCAGTACAATTCAATAATAACCATAGCGTGATCTATTCAACATCATTAAATGCATGAAACAAATTATGTCGGGGTATCACTGCCCGCTCCATTGGTGTCCCTCTCCGGGCTATCATCTTGAGCCAACTGAGCCTGAAGGTAAGCAACTAGGGGGCCCCATATATCTCTCGGTCTACTAGGCATTGGAAGCAAATCAGCGAAAGTCGTGTGCTGGTCCTGACTGTGTGTCATGTCAGTAAGCCACTCTTTGAACTTCGGGGCCCTGCCTCGACCCCATCTGCATGCTACGCGCCTCTTTGCTAGGAGGAGCGCAGTATCCACAAATTTCCTATACTGTGAGGGAATGTGTGGTGTATGTCCCAGCAGCATGGTGAGTGGGTCTGGTGTTATGTTGGACCCTATCATGGACTCTAGGGCGGTGTGTACCTGTTGCCAGTAGGCCTGTATAGACGGGCAGTCCCAGGCGAGGTGTAAGAAGTCTGCATGGTCTGCGCGGCAGCGGTCGCAGCGGTCAGTGTCAGCTAACCGAAACCTATATTTTTTCACAGGCGTATAATACAAGCGCTGTAGAAATTTATAATGAACTATCTTGAGTCTGCAGCTCGCTGACACCCTAGCCGTAAGAGTACAGCAGTACAACCATTGGTCATCAGTAATGTCCACAGCCAGTTCATCTGCCCATCGCGTCCTCGCCGAGACCTCCGGTGTCGGACCGTTCGTTCTAACTTTGCGATACAGACCCGAGACCAAGTGTGAGCCATCCTGCGAGCTCAGTAGGAAGTGAAGCGGGGGCAGAACACTAGGTTCTGTAGGAAAGTCGGGAAGTATGGTGCACATGCCTTGTTGGAGCCGCAAGAAATTGAAGACCTCAAGGGGGGTGCGAGTATGTGTCGCGAAGAACGCATCCGCAGTCTTAAAGCGCCCTGCTGTGAAGAGGTCACCCCAACAAGTAATCTTCAGTGTCGCACAGAGTTTCTGGAAGCCCTTCTCCTGTAGCAACGTGAGCCCAGGATGATATGTCAATGGCAGCAAGGGAGAGTATAATAATTTGCAGTCGAGCCTTTTAGCTAGTCGGCGCCATGCGTCAATAGTGCATGTGACTGACGTATGAGGCGTTGTTATGGCCGAGGGTTGGCAATGAAGGAGGCCATTCAGAGGCAGGGGATTGGCTATCCAGTCCTCCACCGCCAACTGAGGCATGAAGGGCGTAGGGAGGAACCAATGGTATGCATGGTGTGCCTGCGCACAGAGGTAGTAGAGCTCGAAATCAGGGAGGTCAACCCCCCCTTTATCATATGGCAATATCAACACGGACCATTTAAGTCGTGGACCCTTACCTCCCCAGAAAAGGCGGCAAAGCTCCGACCTCAGGGACTTGAAAAAAAAGGCGCCTGGGTAAAAGGGGATATTGAGGAAAAAATAGAGGAAGCGCGGGAGCACCACCATCTTGACCAAAGAAGCTCGACCTGCCATGGAAATGGGAAGAGAGATCCATCGGTCCACTTGGGCAGTGAGTTTGGACACAGCAACGCCATAGTTAGAGCGCAGGATCTCGTCCTTGTCGCGAGATATCTGAACGGCCAGATATCGGAGTTCGGACCTGCACCACTCGAGGGGGTAGTCCAAGGGAAAGTCGGGTACGGCCTCAATGAGTGGAAAGAACTGGGATTTCGCCCAATTGATCTGTACCCCCGACAGTCGTCCAAATATCACAAACTCTCTGAGCAGGGGATTTAAATTGTGAACCGGATCTTTAACAAACAGTGTGATATCATCTGCGTATAATGATACATCAATCTGTCGTTGGAGACAACAAATCGCTCCCTCACCATGAAGCTGACGTAGTCGGCATGCAAGAGGTTCAATGGCTATCGCGAACAACAGGGGGGATAGCGGGCATCCCTGTCGGGTACCCCTAGAGATATCGAGCGGCGCAGAAAGGCGACCATTGATCAGGACTCGAGCAGTGGGGTGCGTATACAGTAAATGGATCCAGGATATGAAAATAGTGGGGAATCCCATGCGGGTCAAGACAGAGAACAAATAAGGCCATTCTACGGAGTCGAACGCTTTTGTGGCGTCTAAGAAAATTGCCGCGACCGGGAGGTCCGGATGAACCGTATGGAGCAGGGAGAAAAGCGTGCGCAGGTTATTGGATGTGGAGCGACTGGGGACAAAGCCAGACTGATCCGGTAACACTATCCGGGTCATGAGGAGAGACAACCTAGTAGCTAGGACTTTGGCCAGTATTTTCACATCACAATTGAGAAGCGAAAGGGGACGATATGAGTCGCAGGAAGCGGGATTTTTGCCTGGTTTCAATAAGGAAGTAATGACGACTTCGCGCATGGATCCAGGAAGGATGCCGTCCGCGAGTGACTCCACAAAGACCTCTCTGAGGACCGGTGCCATGGTGTCTACATAGGTCTTGTAGAATTCTGCAGGGAGGCCGTCCAATCCGGGCGACTTCCCTTTTTGGAGTGACATAATCGCATCCCTCACTTCGTCTAATTCAAAAGGGGCAGCAAGGAATTGTCTGTCAACATCGCTAAGCCAGCATAAAGCTAAGTCACCCAGAAAGTCATCGTACTGTATGTCGGGGGTGGTGACTGTGGTGTATAGTGTGTGATAATGGGAGACAAAAGCCATCAATAAGTCTTCCAAGTCTCTGACCGTGTTACCCTGGTCATTGACCACTTTAAGGACAGTATTGTCAGCGCGCTGCACCCCTGTTAATATGGCTAACGCCTTTCCAGGCCTGTCCCCCTCGCAGTATTTCCTCGCCTGCCAGTGTTTGCCCCTAAATCTAGTCTCCCTGTGTGCCTCTTCTTCATACTGCGTGAGTTTAGCCCTGAATGCTGCGTGTGCGGCTAAGGTATCTCCCCCCACCATCTGCGCCTCCAACATCCTCATCTCATCCTCCAGTTTCCGGATAGTGCGTTGTATGTCGCGTAATACCCCAAAGCTCGTTGACATACAGTGGCCCCTAATAGTGACCTTGAAAGCCTCCCATATAGTGTCAACAGAATCAACAGTCCCCTTGTTTCTCGGGAAAAAAGCAGTGATCTCTTCCCCCAGTTCGGCCCGGAATACCTCGTCCAGCAACGCCGCCGGCTGTAGGCGCCAGCGCGGTCTAGGGTTATCCCAGCCTGGGACAATTAACGTCAGCAGTACTGGACTGTGGTCCGAGTATGACCTTGGAAGGTGTGTAACATTAGTCACTCCCGTTATCGCTTCTCTAGTCAGGAGAAAGTAATCAAGCCGCGCCCATGTCCCATTCTGTGACGTGAAGTGAGTACCTTCCATACAGCCAGGGTGTAGTTGACGCCAGGCATCAAACAGGTTACCCTCCGAGAGCACACCCTCTATCGCTGCCCTCGATCTGGGTTTGTAGTGCGTCTCCCTATCTGCCCTATCCAAGTGAGGCTCCAACGCTATATTGAAATCTCCCCCCCAGATGATGTGGCGGGACCCTATATCCAGGATTTTACCCCATAGTGTGGTGAAAAAGCAAGGGATATCAAGGTTCGGGGCATAGCAGTTAGCCAAGGTAATGGTGTCGCGGCCTAGCCGCCCCCATAGTAATACATAACGGCCCTCGACGTCCGCCAGTTCACCACACACCTGAAAGGGAACAGTACGTTTAATCAGGATAACTACACCTCTCGCATACGAGGAATATGAGGAGAAAGACCGAGTAGTGGCCCATCTGCTGCCAAAAGTCAGGCGACCGCGGGGAGCTAAGTGTGTTTCCTGCAACATTGCAAGCTGCACCTGGTGGCGATCTAGATACGATATGACATTCCTGCATTTCTTAGCATCGTTGAGCCCCCGGACGTTCCAAGACAAACATTTCAATTGTGCATCAGTTGTAGAATTAGCCATGATTCCAATACATTCGGACATAAACAGTGTGCCGCTGCGAGTCCCAACGTTGCAGCAGCGCATGCACTAACTCATTGAACAACTTGTACATCCAGTCAACTGCTGTCACCAACCAAACAACCTCCCATATAGCAGACCCCCCCCCCTCCCACTACTGCATCCCAATCATGCCAGCAGCCACTCATCCCCATGCCCACCCACCTCCCCCACCCCCAGAACTCCCGCAACCAGTAGTCAATGTCGGGGTACTCCCGTAGGGGGAAAATCAGCATTAGCGCACAGCCGTCCCCTCACCCGATAGCCTCCCATTCGGTACCGTCCACGGTAGAGGCATGGGTAGAGGGGGCAGTTCCTACATATTGGGCACTGCTAGTGGATTCAGGCGATGTCAACTCCCAATGAATGCAAGAACGTCTTCAGAGATAGCAAATGTAAGACAGATATAGCAATGCTGCCGCAGGGCAGAGGCGATCAGGGGACATAGGGTACATTACACAGCATTGTCCGCCGGGGGCAACTCCCCATCCGAATCCGCATGTTCATCCCGCCTGTCTCTCTGTGCCCTGCGCTGTTGTCTCAAATATTCCTCCACATTACTCGGCTCCGTGAAAAAGCGTTGCTTGCCCTGGTGCGTTACCCTCAATCTTGCCGGGTATAGCAGTGCATAATCCATCTGCGCCTCTCTCAGCTTCTTTTTTACGGCCAGGAATTTACGCCGTTCCTCCTGCACCAGGGGGGTAAAGTCAGGATACAGGGAAAAAGCAACTCCATTGTAATGCAGGGTACGCTTGGTTCTTGCAGCTCTCAAGGCAACATCTCGGTCGCGATAATTTAATAGACGGGCAATAATTGGTCTAGGTGGCAACCCGGGCTTCGGTACAGGAGCCAAGGATCTGTGAGCCCTCTCTACAATGAATTGAGGTGAGAAGGCGTCATCTCCTATGGACGCCCGGAGGAGCGCCTCGATGTAAATCTCCATTCGACCAGTGTCTGTGGATTCCGGAATACCCGTGATGCGGATGTTGTTGCGTCTGCTACGGGCTTCCAAATCCTCGTTCTTGGCCGCTATGACTCTCAGAAGACCATCCATACGTGCAAGCTGGGAGGTGTGAGTGGCAGTGAGGTCGTCGTTGTCCGAGATACGCTGTTCTGTCACGGTTATCCTCTCCTCGTGTTGATCGACTTTGTGTACTAATGCATCTAATCTGGACGACATCCTATCCACCTTCTCCACCACTGTAGCAAAGCCCTGGCGCATTTCCTGGAACAGGCCGTGCAGATCTAGGGTGGCCGTGGGGGAGGGTACAACGGCCGGGTCCGCGCCGCCAGGCCCAGGTTCCACCACCCCCGTCTTCGTTCCCTTCTTGGAGCCTTCGAAGCTGAGTTTTGACTGTCTGTTCTCCGGGCGCACCATGGTGCCCCTACGTCGCTCCTGGGCCACCTTCGCGTTTATGCGGAGAAAAGCTGGCGCGTGCTTAGAGAAGGTGACCGGCCCCCTCCACTCAGTCCGCACTTAGCACGGTACAGCCAAGGAGCGTCGGTTTGGTCTGGGCCCTGCGGCCAGACGTACTCAGTGCTTATGGCCGGGCAACTAGACGAGGGCAGCCAGTCACGCCGAAGCAGCAAGGATTAGGGGCAGCCAAGGCACACACACATCCCCCTCTGTGCAGTTCTCTTTTGCACTCTCTCAGCGTTCCCTCTAACCGATGGCAGTTCACCAGGACCCCTGTGCCATGGGTCTCCAAGTGAACCAGGTGAGTGCGGGCAAGTAGGTAGTCTCAGAGTGGGGGCCGGGCCACATCCAGTCGCGACAGGGACGCGATAGCACCGCCACCACCAGAGCGCGGGCCCCGTCGCCACAGGGAACCCGGCGCACAATACACCAGTCAGGTCTCAATGACCGGCCTCAGCAAAGTGGCCGGGTACTCACTGCGCCGCGGTAACGGTCATTCAGCCGATCGAGCAGCTCGCTCCTCTCCCGCCGTGTCTCTCAGCCGTTTTCAGGGGGCGACCGAGTCCGTCACACGCCGCCGGCGCTGTCACCATCCCGGTCAGGTCCCTCAATGTTACCACGCTCAGGAGGGCAGCAGCTCCCGACCCCCTGGTATGGTCCGCCGGTGCGTGTGGCAGGATTTGATGCTTCGCCCGGCCTGTGAGCCTCAGCAAGGCCTCCGCCCAGGGCCCTCCCCCTCGTGGTCCGCACCGGCCTCGCGTAGTCGCCTGCAGCCGGAGTCCCCGTCACTGCCGCTCCAGGGGCTACTCCGGCAAAACTGTCAGCGCCGGTAGCCGATCGGAGGTTTCTCCCAGCGGTCTGTAAATGGGGTCGAGGGTGGCCGAGTCAGTGCCCCGTCGATTCCGCCGAGTTAGGGAGAGCCAGCCCTCCAGCCAGTGAGGATAATTGCAGGATCAATGGCGTAGGAAACGGGAGCCGTTCAGTTAGGCGGCCATTCCGTTTGCGCGCCAAGCCACGCCCCGTTGTGCGGTATACTTATTTCTTAAAACAATTACTATTTCTTTTCTTAGATGTGCAGGAGGTTTAATTTAAAATTAACTGTTTCTTTAGAGTCTTGTTACAAGAATGCAAGTATTCTCCGCAGTTTGTTTTCATGCAGAGAAGGAAAGGTAGCCAGGGCGTTGCCAAGGTCAGCCAAAGATGTGCAAATGCCCTTTCGTGCATAACAAAGGGCCAGTTAACTAGCAGAGCTGAGAACACCTAATGTCAGTGACTGTTGCAGACTGGGGATGGGCACAGTTGCAACAGATTTCAAACATCATGTTAGGCGAGCAGAGGCACCAGCAAAAAGCACTAGATTTGCTTGGCCTGAAACTTCAACAGCACCACTCAGAATGAGGCTGAGCACCTGACACTTTTTATCTGTTTTTGCACTTCCAATAATAAAAAAAAACACAACGTAAAAAAGTGCCTTTCAAGAGAAACCCATGCAGTGGGACAATTATTCCTATGTATTACTGACAAATATTGTAAAGAAAAAAAGAGAAAGGCCAGGGCATCCGCAGTCATGCACTCTAAGCATAGATTTCTAGTGTAGCTGTACACCTAATTCACCTGCACAAATGTAGAAAGTTTAATGGCAACATTTCCTACATTTGATAAAGAAAAAAAACTTTTAGATTTACATTTTGGGCGTCTCCATTTTATTTTTCTTTGAACATTTCAAAATCATTTATATCACATTGTATCATATAATGTGGGTGGGTTGATGAGAAAAGGCAAATTAAACAGCATAACACGGGCATACTTGTGATAGTATACTTCCTCATTTTGTCATGCTTTTCAAACAGGTTAACACTGTTTGGGCAAATGTTCCATCTCATTAGTACCAGTTTAAACCCCAAATGCAGCAATATGCAACCAAAAAGAATACCAGAGAACCTTTGCCAAGGGCATTAGACTGCTGGGCAATGTGTGTCACTTCGGGTTTAGTCGTTTTTGTCCATTTAAAGTAGAAACATATTTTTTTGTTAAAATCTGCAGGTTATGCAGCACATGATCGATTATGTGGCAAAAACATAACTATACTGAAAATACCAGGGCTGTAAAATTTAATAATTCAAGTGGCCCCACGCATAGAGAGCAAAAATAATGTGTCTTGGTGGCTTAAGACGTTCTCAGCAGCCAAATTAAGCAGGGCAGTCAGGCTGACTATTTTGATTTTATGCCATCTACAACTAAAACAGCAGAATATGCTATGTTACAAATGTAATGCACAATGTTGGAAATGGTACCAAACATATGAAAAGTGCATTAGAATTCACATGGAATCCTCCTACAACCATGATGAGCACAGCCTGTTGGTTTGTGATATATTAAGAGCTGCTCTTCTAATGAAAAGATAAGGCTTAGGCTGAATTACTAGTTTGAAGCTACAGTTTGTACATTTGCAGTTTTGAGGATTTTATTCTTTTTCTTGTAATATTTCAACAAAATAAGAAAGGTGACTACCTTATTTCTTAAGAAGAGAAGTATGGACCAGATTAACAAAATGTCATGCATAGCAAAGCTGTGCAATAATCAGCAGTACTGCATTGAGTGAATGGCAAAATATTATGCAGTACCATATGTGGAAGGAGTCAAACATTGAGGTCCTCACACATTTGTGACAAAAAGTCATTTTAGCCAGAGGCTAAACTTCATGCAATTGCACAAAACGGAGGTAGGACTACCAATGAGTGAAAACATGACCCTGTTCCAGTGGGAAACGACCAGCCTGAACTGCCGAGGTAGGTCCTCACTAGTTTCACTGAAACCAAGCTATGTCAGACTAAAGACATCTAAAACGTTCAAAACCAGTCTTGGATTCCTTGTATTCCGGTTCAGGGAGTACCTGGTCTGGCAGTTCGGGCTGGACTGTTCCCGTTGGAGCAGGGTCAAGACTAATTTGCAAATGGCTGGGTCCAAATTGAGGTAGCATGGTATGCAAAATAGCACTGGGCTACGATGAGGCTAGAGCAATTACCAGTAGCTGGTATTAGTTCAAGCATTCCATACATAATTTTTTTGCATACCTCAGTGCGATGTTGTAAAAGGAATGGATATGCTCAGAAGTGGGTCCTTGCCCACTGAGCCGCTGGAACCAAGTTATATGCAGTTGAGGAGTCCTACTAGGGCAACACCCATCCTGGGTTGCTTGTGTTCGAGTCCATGGTGGACCTGTTGTAGCAGTTCAGGCTGGGCTGTTCCCATTGAAACAGGGTCCAGTCAGATTTGCGATATCTGGATCCAAACTTAGGTGGGATAGTATACAAAATAAAAATGGACCAGGATGGGACATTGAGTATTTACCAGCTACTGAGATTAATTAGAGTTTATCTTCCTTCACTTTGCTGTATACTTCAGTTTTTCTTGTTGTGAGCAAGCAATTTTAGATGGAAGCTCCCAGACAGAGCAAGCTGCCTGTTTGCATAAGACCAAGCATCTCATTTACAAGAGGCCTGCGCTGCGTCAATGTTATTGATGCTTTGTTGCCGCAGGTCTCTGAATCATATCCACAAGGCCACAGAAAGCTACCGTGCATGGCTTTTCATGGCCTTGTAGATACGGCGTTGCCTCACACTGCCTCGGGGAGACGTGCCATGTGTTTTGCTGTAGGTGTTCTGACTCAAAGCCCCTGGTTTTTGACACATTTCCAGATTTACAACAAAGCATAAATATGGGAGTGCATCAAAAGTCCTGCACCTCCCCAGGGGTGGCATGAGGGTTGTTTCTGGGAAGAAAGGTTGCCTTTCCTCCACAAAAACAACCTAATTTCTACGCAGAAATCCTTGCACCATGGTGTAAGGGTGCCTGCATTGGCACATGGAAGCCATTTGTGTGCCAGTGCTGTGAAAGAGGACAAGAATGCACCATATCTCAGAAATACTGTGCATTCCTGCCCTTTTCTTGTGATGCAGGTGAGTGCAGCACAATGCCTTGCAACTCTGCCCTGTGCCAAAACTTTGTAAAGGGGGCCTCGATTATCAGCTTATCAAGATCTTACATTGGGATAAAAGCCCAACCCTTGCTTGCCTTTTTTGGGCTTTATTTTTTTCTCAATTGCCTACTTCTGTTTAGATAGTTTATCTTATCTTATGTGTATCCCTCCTGTGGATAATAACCTCTTTAGTTGTGTCCTTACACTCCTCACTTTAAGGGAACTCATTTCGTGTTTTTCTTAAGCAGTTTACAAGAGTGCATGTGTTTTCCAGCTGTCTTGTCTGTGTGCGCCTCTACTTCTCCCTTTTCTTGTTCTTCTTTCTCCTGTCTGCTTTTCTCACTCCTTACTGCTAACTTTTGTTTTGTTTAAGCACTCCACACATGCATGTGTTTTCTAGCTGTCTCACTCGTTTGCTTCTCTCCCCACGCTGCCATCTCTCGTCTGCATGCTTCCATCCTTCCACTCCACACACTCTTTATTACCTGTGTACTTCTGTGGTGTTCTCTGCCTCTTGTGCTTCCCCTGCTATCATGCACTGATTTTCCCCTTCCCCCGCTCCTGCATTACCAGGCACCTCCACCCCCAAAACCTACAGTCCTTTTTGTACTAAAAAAATATATTGTTTGTATTTTCTGAGCCAAATGACATCGTTCATCTTGGATCTGCTCATAAAATAAATGTCAGCTGTGTCCTTCTACTGGTGAGCATATGCTTTCTGATGCATGTATGCATCAGTGAAAAGATGTTACCACTATCGTGTCTTTCTTTATTTGTTATTTTGATGATGCTGCACAGCATCCCAATGGTGTACAGCATTGCTAAAAGCAATTGGCAAAGCCAGTAGGCCCAAAAGACTAGATATACTGGCTTTGTCAATGATTGTCCTCATCCTCGGCCCCACCCCCTCTGCAGCGGACGATTCCTGGTGGCCGACCACACTGGGAACAGCCCCAACACCCACAGACCACGCACTCAACCTACGATTCATCCTCGACTCCTCCCTCTCCATGTCAAAGTAGGTCAACGCCGTCTACTCCTCCTGCTACAATACCCTCTGCACGCTTCGCAGGATCTACATGTGGATCCCGACTGAAACAAGAAGAACGGTGACCCAAGCCCTCGTCAGTAGCAGGCTGGACTACGGCAACGCACTCTACGCAGGAATCCCGGCCAAACACTTGCAACGACTACAACGCATCCAAAACGCCTCTGCCTGACTGATCCTCAATATCCCCCGCCGCAGCCACATCACCTCCCACCTGAGAGACCTGCACTGGCTCCCCATCACCAAGAGGATCACCTTCAAACTCCTCACCCACGCACACAAAGCACTCCACAACATCTGACCAGCCTTGCTGAACAACAGCAAGCCTCGCCTTAGCCACCATCCAGGGCATCCGATGAACAACTGCCAGCGACAGATCCTTCTCCTTCCTCGCCGCCAAGACCTACAACACCCTCCCCACCCATCTGCGGCAGACCCAAGACCTTCTCACCTACAGACGGCTCCTCAAGACCTGGCTCTTCAAGCAGTAGAAGCACACCCCCACCCCCAGCGCCTTGAGACCCTCACTAGTAAGTAGCGCGCTTTACAAGTTCACTGATTGATTGATTGTTGTGATCAAGCGCTGGCCACTCTCTTGATGTTAGAGTGTGTTCTCAAGTATTGCCTTAGTTGAGTGATTGTGTCTGTCAAGACATGCTATAACAGTGGAAAACTGTGAAGATATTACAGCATAAATGAGCTATGGAAATATGGTTGGGCTGTAAATCTATGAAGGTTATGAGAGAGCTGTGCAGGGTTAAGGAGATATGGTTAAGAAGGTATTGAAAACAACCTGGAGCTCTGGCGAGGTTTGTCAGGCTGTAAACTGAAGCTTTTGAAAGTGAGTACTAGCTGTCAGGATATAATGTGGTTAAGGGGAGGTGCATGTAGTGTGAAGAATAAGATTAGGCAACATGTTGAGTAATGGAGAAATGTAGTGCGTTTAGATATATAAGGATACTGCAAAACAGATACTGCTCTGACTGGTCTGTAAATATTTACGGCTAAGGAGAGAAGTGCGGTATATGCAGACCTCTGGAGAAATGGGAGTCTGACCGGAGCCTCAACTCCAGGTAGGATTCTTATAATGAGCAGCATCGCAGCTGTGCCCGCTATAACTCGGGGGAACTCATCTGTATGGTGGATGGATTTGCTGCATTTGCAAGTTCAGAGTTTGGGTTGGAATTGTGGATTGTTTGCTTCTGATGAGGAACTATGACAATGTAGGTGATCACTACATGTGTGGTTATTCACCTACCACTTGTATTTACTTGGTTCTAAGTTTAAAACATTTAGACAAGATAAAAAGTATGTCCTGAATAGGGATTTGGAGGGAAAATTCCAATATTTTTTGATGATGCAGGCATAATGGTTTATTCACAAATAAAAATTGCTCCCTTGGAGACAAACATGCTGATGAACGTTTGAATTACATTTTACAAGCATAGAATATTCCAGCTTGCTGAGAATCTCCCTGTGTTTCCTGAACCTGTGTTTTGGGGGTTTTAGGACGCTGTGCACTTTCTAACCAGGGCTAAAATGCCTGTGCTCATTCCTTTAAACATGGTAAAATTGACTTACACTCAACTGGCAAATTTATTTTACTTGTCATTCCTTAGTGAAGTAGTAATAGATGTTCCCAGGGCCCGTAAACTAAATGCTACTAATGGGCCTACAAGAATCAAAAAGGGCCTTGACTCCTTACTCAGAAAGGCTGAGTCCAACCATAATAATAAATCAAAAACAAAAGCCACTACTGAGACTTCATTCCAAAACCACTGGAGTTTCAACAAAAGGGTGTTTCGATTCAAGCAAAAACAACCTATTAATAATTTCAAACAAATTTATTCTTTTTCATGTAAATGTCACTTTTCTTATAACAGCACCTACGTTATTGTGCATGGAAAATACAGAATACAAAAAGCATACAATGATATATACAATATATACAAACATTTAAGAAAACGATTTCAAGCACACTTGGCCATACATTCATACACCATTCAATCACAACAATAGAGCTAGTGATATTAGAAAACAATACGTCCAAACAACGGAAAGCAATTCAGTCCAAAATATTTCTTTTCATATTTTTGCAGAATTATTATAGATGATATTTTCACAAGATGTCTTGTGACCCAAATTAAATGCAAAAAAAGAGATTGGCCAGATGCTGGACGTAAACAAAGTGGTCGACGCGTTTCAAACCCCTATAATTAGGGTGGGGTTCTCCTCAGGACCAGGTAGGTTCTGAAAGAATAGAAATAACGGGATTTAGCGCATGTGTCTAGAGCATAAACAACTGCCACTTAAAAAGGGATCGACTCCCTGTGCTCAGCTGAGGCTTCCTACCTTACATCAAGATAAGGAACATGGTCAATGGTGGGTACTGGAGAATTCAGTCGTTGTATTTTCCAAAAGGATGTTATAACAGCAGCTGTGCAAAGAAACAACAAACGTGACAACATTTACTCTTGTGTCACACTCACGCATTCAAACAGTACTAATGTCCCTTAAACGAGCTGGTGCGGGGAGCTGTCAAACTTACCCGCTCCGCTTCAGTTCTGTGTATGCCGCTGAATGATGAGTCTTCAGGGCGTGGGCTCCTATTCTATAGCTGGAGGACAACAAACGTGTTAGTTGTGTGGCGCTTTAGGGCTGGCATCGTAATTTAGCTGCAAAGCAGTACAACGTACCAGTGCAAAAACGGCGAGCGCGGTGAGCGCGGTCCTACTCCTTAGGCGGTTTCCATGTTAGACACGCCGGTGTTCCTCAGATGGAGGCGTGGCCAACACAGTTCCTGGATATCCACCTCTGTGCAGGATTTCTGGGATATGTAGTTAAACAGGTAGTTTCTGCAAAACAGAAAAGTAAAACCCGGACTGGACTCGGCAATGAAAAATTCGGCAATGAAAAATTACACAGTGGGCTTATAGATTTCTGAAATGACATTGATGCCCAATTGTCCCAACGCGAGGCAATGCTAATAATGAAATTTAACACGGCCACACGGGGGCTAAATGAAATTTCAGAAATCTATAAGCCCACTGTGTAATTTTTCATTGCCGAATTTTTCATTGCCGAGTCCAGTCCGGGTTTTACTTTTCTGTTTTGCAGAAACTACCTGTTTAACTACATATCCCAGAAATCCTGCACAGAGGTGGATATCCAGGAACTGTGTTGGCCACGCCTCCATCTGAGGAACACCGGCGTGTCTAACATGGAAACCGCCTAAGGAGTAGGACCGCGCTCGCCGTTTTTGCACTGGTACGTTGTACTGCTTTGCAGCTAAATTACGATGCCAGCCCTAAAGCGCCACACAACTAACACGTTTGTTGTCCTCCAGCTATAGAATAGGAGCCCACGCCCTGAAGACTCATCATTCAGCGGCATACACAGAACTGAAGCGGAGCGGGTAAGTTTGACAGCTCCCCGCACCAGCTCGTTTAAGGGACATTAGTACTGTTTGAATGCGTGAGTGTGACACAAGAGTAAATGTTGTCACGTTTGTTGTTTCTTTGCACAGCTGCTGTTATAACATCCTTTTGGAAAATACAACGACTGAATTCTCCAGTACCCACCATTGACTATGTTCCTTATCTTGATGTAAGGTAGGAAGCCTCAGCTGAGCACAGGGAGTCGATCCCTTTTTAAGTGGCAGTTGTTTATGCTCTAGACACATGCGCTAAATCCCGTTATTTCTATTCTTTCAGAACCTACCTGGTCCTGAGGAGAACCCCACCCTAATTATAGGGGTTTGAAACGCGTCGACCACTTTGTTTACGTCCAGCATCTGGCCAATCTCTTTTTTTGCATTTAATTTGGGTCACAAGACATCTTGTGAAAATATCATCTATAATAATTCTGCAAAAATATGAAAAGAAATATTTTGGACTGAATTGCTTTCCGTTGTTTGGACGTATTGTTTTCTAATATCACTAGCTCTATTGTTGTGATTGAATGGTGTATGAATGTATGGCCAAGTGTGCTTGAAATCGTTTTCTTAAATGTTTGTATATATTGTATATATCATTGTATGCTTTTTGTATTCTGTATTTTCCATGCACAATAACTTAGGTGCTGTTATAAGAAAAGTGACATTTACATGAAAAAGAATAAATTTGTTTGAAATTATTAATAGGTTGTTTTTGCTTGAATCGAAACACCCTTTTGTTGAAACTCCAGTGGTTTTGGAATGAAGTCTCAGTAGTGGCTTTTGTTTTTGATTTATTACTAATGGGCCTACAGCATTTGTTGTTCCACCCACTTAGGTAGCCCCTGAAACATGTTTCAGGCTTGCCATTGCAGCCTGTGAACAGCTTTGAACTGCCTATTCTACTTGGAAAAATAGCCCCTTGCCAAATCTAAACCTTCCTTATTTTATTACATATGTCACCCTTAAAGGTATGCCACTAACAGCCTTTGGGGCAGGGTGCAGTGTATGTAAAAAGTTGGACAAGTACTTTTAGGTTTTACATGTACTGGTTGTGAAAAACTCTTAAATTCCATTTTCACTACTTCAGGGCCTACCTCTCCCATAGGATTACATTGGGTTATCTTATTACTTTTAATAAGTGCTCATTTTTGATTGAGAACAGATTGAAATGTCACGCCTCATCTCAAACTAATTGTAATTTAAAATCCTCTTTAATGGTAAAGTCGGATTTTAAGGCACAATTTTGAAAATGCTAATTTTAGAAAGGCATTTTCTTGTTCTCTCCACATGCCTGCAGCTGTCACATGACTAGATATAGTTGGCTGGTAGCTGGCCTTTATGTATTCCTCTCAGACAGTATTACAAGGGGGACTAGCTGTGGGCAGGATGGATCATCCTGGCAGGATAGGTGGAGATGGAGTTGTCACCTACCACACATGCACATGAAAAGGGCTGCCTCATCCTACTCACAAAACTTCACACTAGCCTATTGTCACCTCAGAACATTTGGAGCCAGGCAGGTTATTAAATACAATAAACATTGTGTGTTCAATGGAAGCAAAACCTATGTTCTGGAGGAGAGAAAGGTAATAGTTAAAACTGTCTTTAACAGTGACGACATGCATTAATTTTGAGGGAGACATATCTTAGCACAACAGTTTATACCAGAAGTTGAAAATTGCAAACAATCCACAGAAAGCACATTATGGTGTTTGCTATGGTATTACTTGAATCTTCTGTTTTGCAGGAGAAATGCACTCAGGGGCAGATTTACAACAAAGTAACGCAGCACGGTGCAGCAAGTCATTTTGCTGCACCGTGCTGCGTAAGTTTGGAAAGCACAGAGATGCAACATATTTACAAGAATATGTTGCATCTCTATGCTTTCCCCTGCACTGGCGCACAAACTGCAGCCATGTGCCTGCCCAGGCACTCTTGCACCATGGTGCAAGGATGCCTGCATTGTGGGGACGTTGTTTTTGTGCAGGAAGGGGCACCTTCCTGCACAAAAAAAAATGACAAGAAGCTTGTTCCTCTTTCAATGCGTGCTGTAGAATGCAGCACGCATTGAAAGAGAAAAAAAGGAGGACAAATGAAAACATTTCTCCACGTTGCGCCTCGCTACACCACCTCTAGGGTGGCGTAGCGTTCAGACGCATCTCCAGATTTACGATTTCTCGTAAATCTGGAGATGTGCTTGTTCCATGAGTGTTGCATGGGAACACCCACAGCAACACCCATGGAACGCCCCTTCCACGCACAGTGCTGTGTGTGAAGGGGCCATATTTACAAGGAGAGGAAAAGTCTCGCAGGGTGGCTTTTTCTCTCCTTGTAAATATGGAGGAGCCCCCTGCGCCACCAGCACGTCACGAAAAGTGATGTAGTGGTGGCGCATGGGGCTTTTAAATCTGCCCCTCAGTATGAAAACTATTATCTGGAAATGGTGGATACAGGCAAAAAAGGCACTTAGAATCCGAATCTTTGGAAAAAGGTAAAATGAAAGTAATGGTAAAACATTAAATGATAACACATAAAAATGTACAGGATTTGCCTCTATAAAACAAACGTGGGCCTCAGGAAAGGGGGAAAGTATTAATATTGGAAAATAGATCGTGTCAAATAAAGGCTAGATCAAGAAAGCAATAGGTAAATAATGCACATGTCACTGTACGCCCAAGCCATCATGTGACTGAATGGATTGTTCTTTTTTTAATTTAGACGAAAAATATATGAAATGTTGATGAACGTGCATGTTAGGAGCGTTTAGCATATTCCTGACAAAAAAAGTATAAGGATAATGATCATTTCAGCTTACCTGAAGGCTACAAAATCTATTGATATGGCACATTTTTAGAATTTTAAACTCGTGCTTCCTTCAGAAAATATGCGTGATGATTAGGGGCCTGTGCAATTCGCAATATTTACTTTGAAAGCATGCAAGCCTTTTTTTGTCCGTTTTTTGCTCTGTAGAGTATAGACAAAGCCCGTTCCACAGTCCACTATTGGAGATGTTAATATTATCTGCCTTGAGAGGAAGCTGAAGGCAGGACTTGGGATGGGCAGCTAACTACGTGCAAATACCCACCTGCGCATAACAAAAGGGCCATTAGCATGTCAAGAGGCCAGTGCGCTCCGAAATTTCATGAAGTCAGTTGACGCTGCCGACTGGGGGATGGGCCCTGTAGCCAGGAAAACACCTTTGAGAAACGAGCATCAGATGCCTCAGATCTGAGACCCTGAGTGCAGCAGGGATGGGGTTAAGGCGCCCAGGAAGAGGCACACTGATCGTAGCCCCCACCTCTGAGCGAGTTTACATTAAAAGCAATAAGACAACCTGTGCAATTTGAAAGAGTGTATAGCATATGTAAAGGTATCCATTTTTTTTTAGTTCTAGTTGTAAATTCACAAGGAATTCCTTCTATGGTTACAGTTGTCTCGGGCGTTTTTACTCAATAAAAGGGACAAATACTTTTCAGATCCCTTCAAAATCTGAACACATATTTTGTAGCGTTTTCAAAGGATTCTCACATTGACTTTAATTGGAGGTCTGGTATATGAAATATGCGATGAGGTAGAAATGGTGAAATCTAGGGTGATATGGGAGGAAATTAAATGACTTGCACCCAACATTTTGACATAGAGAAAAGCATAGTAGAGATTTAAGAGGGTGAAGTGTCTGCTGTCCCCATGGATGCAAAGTCAACCGGCTGGATGGATGGATGGTTGTGTGAAACGGTGGGTGGATGAATGATGAGTGGATAGATGGATGGGGATGATGTGTGAAAAGGTGGGGGGATGATGATGGGTGGATGGATGGATGTAAGGGTGGGTGGATGAAGAATGGATGTATGGATGAAAGGGTGGATGGATTTATGGATGGAAGGAAGGATGAAAGGGTGGATGGATGAAGGATGGATATATGGATGGATAAAAGGTTACATGGATGAATGATGCATGGATGGATGTGTGAAAAGGTGGGGGGTTGAATGATGGATGGATGGATGGATGAAAGGGTGGGTGGATGAAGGATGGATGTATGGATGAAAGGGTGGATGGATGAAGGCTGGAGGTATGGATAGATAAAAGGTTGCATGAATGAATGATGGATGGATGGATGTGTGAAAAGGTGGGTGGATGAATGATGGGTGGATGGATGGATGGAAGGAAGGGTGGCTGGTTAAAGGATGGATGTATGGATGGAAGGATGAAAGGGTGGATGGATGAAGG
Organism: Lissotriton helveticus; assembly: GCF_964261635.1. NCBI lineage: Eukaryota > Metazoa > Chordata > Amphibia > Caudata > Salamandridae > Lissotriton > Lissotriton helveticus. Next base: position 845,563,299 of record NC_136059.1, on the reverse strand, counting down.
ATGGATGGATGGAAGGATGAAAGGTTGGAGTGATGAAGGATGGATGGATGTGTGAAAGTGTGAGTGGATGAATGATGGATGGATGCATGTGATGAAGTCAAACAGGCGCATTTATGGTTGTCAAAAGTTGATGACGAGGAGTACCAGTTTCTAGAAACCTTTATCGGAAGGGGGTCCTTACGCCTAAAAAGGTTTTACAAGGGGGTCTCGGCATCAAAACGTTTGAAGACCTCTGCTGTAGGGACTTGAACTCTACTAATCTTGCACGCTCTCTTTATGGAAACTTGAGCATCATAATAAATACACAATATCTTTGTGGCATTTTGAACATCCCAATAATCACACACTATCTCTGTGGTGACTTGAACATCCATGTAACCACACAGTATCTTTGTGGGGACTTGAAAATAACAGTCACTTCCTTATTTCATGTACTTAAAAAATGAAGAAAACTGTTTGCAATTGTTGTCTGATATGGTAGAAAGGGTCACTTCATAGTGATATTCACAGATATGCACCTAAAGAAGAAGCAGGCAAAGAGCAGAAGAAAGCACATGAGACTCCTGATACAGAGGGACAATATTTTGTTTTATGCTTCCTTGAAAGTACCCCAGGGCTCCTTTCTCAGTGCCACACTGTTCAACCTCTGCATGTCACCATTAGCACCCATCATTCGCAACCTCGATCTCAACATTATCTCATACACCGACACCCAACCCATACTCTCCCGCGCCAGTGACACAGACACCACTAGAGCGAGCTTCCAGAACACCATGACTGACGTTGTCGAATAGATGAGAACCAACTACCTCAAAGTCAACACTGAAAAGACCAAAGATCTCTTTGGAGGACCGCCCTCACCATCGGATGACATCTGGTGGCCCTCCACCCTTGGACTAGCAACACCCCCAACCTTGGCATCACTCCTTGACAGTGGGCTCTCCGTGAGACGGTTGCTGCCACATGCTTCAACACCCTCAGAATGCTCCGTAAGATCTTCAGATGGATCGTAACAGACACCAGTAGAATCGTCACACAATCCCTCATCACTACTCGACTTAACTATGGGAGCACCCTCTATGCCAGAACCACCACCCTCCTCAAGCACCCCAAACTATCCAGAACGCAAAAATCATCCTCAAAGTGCCAAGGTGAGTCCACTACACCTCCCACATCTGCAACCTGCACTGACTCTCCTCTTCAAACTGCTCATGCATGTCTGCAAAGCCCTCCACAACATGGGACCCGAATATTTGAACAGCTGCCTGACCTTCCACCACCCCACCAGCCACATGTAATCTGACTCCCTGGCCCTCGCTTAAGTCCCCCGAATCCATTGTACTCGAACCGAAAGAACTGCCTTTTCCCACCTCTGTGCCAAGGCCTGAACTTTCTTTATTTACAAATGTTATGCTATAAAGCATAATAGGAACTGGGAACCTAATTTTATAATAACATTAATCATAAGATGCAGCATGGCTGAAACTCATTCTCCAAGTCAATATGTCTAATAAGCAAGACATATTGGCTTTATCAATGCTTGTTTTTTATTTGCAGCCAATTATCATCTGCTTCCAATGAAATAGGAAGTAACACGCTCAAACAGGTTTTGACATTCACTTTGCATATAATATTATTGCTTACTCCCTCCTAAATAGAATAAACAGACACAGCTCAGTAAAACCTGGGGGTACTTTCCAGTGGTAATGGAGGAGCGATCTAAATTTGAACTAATCAGTGGTATTGCTTAAACGGCACAATTTGCATTTGCGGTCATTTTTGCAGTAGTGCATAGGTCAAAATATCCCAGGAGGGTGTTCTGTCATCCCGCTCACGTTTGAAGAAATCAGTTAAATTATATTCTTTAATCAGGATTAGATGTTTAACTGAACTGTGTTAAAAACGTGCAAGGACAGGGACAATGCACTAACATTTAAAACTGTTTCTTTGTCTGTTACGGACTTCAGACTTCTTGGTACTTATGGGATATATTCTGAAAGCAATATTTGATTAAACCAGTTCTGTTTAGTTTGCATTTCTTTTATAAAATATAATTACAAAAAGAAATGGTTTAATAAAAAATGAAAATATGAAAAGGTGAACAAGGACCGCCAGATGAACTAGCCGCATTGGACCTTATAAACCATTGTATGCATTGCTTTATAGGTTAGAATTTAATGAACACCTAACACAATTAAATAACAGGCCTTATCTATTTCGTGGATTCTCACAGGTGCATGAGTCAAAAGTAAGTGACTCAACTCGTTCGTTTGCAATTTCCCTGCTTGCATCACACTGATGCTTGCTTTCAGCTCTTTGCCTGTCCTAATGTTGAAACTGCAGCCCGTAGCGAGTTTCTAAAGGCTGGGGGAAGGGAGAGGTGTCCTTTAGTTCCTTTAGTTCAGGGCTCAACCTTTGACTTTGACCTGCGTTTCCAGCCTCAGTAAGGCCAAACAAAAGCCGTGATTTGCATTCATTAACACCTCTTCAGGTAGGAGCCCTGGAAACCATTGTGTTGTTAATCCACTGCTGTCTGCGCTGCTGTTCAGGGAAGGGTGGAGGGCTTCCTTCTTACATTGTGAGAAGAACTGCTTTGCAGGGTCTCGTCCTAACTCTGCGTGAAAAATGCAAAGTCTGGTACCCCCTCCTTGTTTTAATGCTGATGAGGGGGATACTAAGAAACGCAGGTAGCCCTGAATGCATTTTCTTTTATTTTCGGTTTGTTACTTGAAAGAGGAGGTGGAAACGCCTTTCTTTCTCTTATTTCCAAAGGGAAATCGATAAAAAGCCAGTTATCTCTTAAATTGTGAAGTTAGACCTAACAGGAAACAATCACTCTCCGACCAATTTATTTTGTTTAGTCCACAGACAGGGGCATGATAGACTGGGCCCTCTTTACGGCCCCCCAGCTTAGTCAAATTTGAAGTTCTTCAAAAAGAACACTATTTCACTGCCGCAATAGAGGGACATGTTTTAGTGTGCTATTGAAATGATTTGTGAAGAATGTGATTGTCACATTCATGAAACACTGGTTAACCTTTTAAGTAAGAGATTCATTTTAAAAGATCTAGAAAAAAAAATAGGTATTTGGTGATAAGACTTTAAATGGAACAGCAGCGCTTCAATGCCTCAAAAAGCACATATTGGAAACTAAGGAAGTTGAAATATAGTTATTTTTTAATTTATAGCACAAATGAATACTAAAGGCAATTTGCAATTAAAGGATGTCATGCTAAACGAAGGTTGCATTTCCCTGTACGGCAGGGAGAGTGGTACAATAGGTAAACGCGCTTCCATGAGACCTGCTGTGACTGTCCAGGGCTTTTCATCTTTCTGAGGTCAATGGTGGATAGTGTAATGATTGCACCTATCACAAGTCTTGATTGATTTATTATGTGCTGTATGTACTTATATTAAATATTATTATCATTAAAACTCCCCTTCGCTCCTGGAGCATAGTGGATATTCCATTTTCTGAAAGGCAAGTTGCCATAAAGGTGCATTTATACCTCACACATGTGCTTTGTGACAATACACACAAGGCACCGTCTTACAGTGTCAACTTTTCTTTCTTGCAGCTTATAAGCATAGTACAATTATGGACAAACCAAATAGCCTTGAAGTTTATATAATGAAAACGTTTTCTCTAACTTCTACAACACACATCGAACAGGTCCACCATTGCAGCAGTAGTGGAAGAGTCACTCGGATATGCAACAGGTACAATACAGACAATAGTAGTACCAACTTCCTTTCACACATAGGGCATGTATAGCATGGCCATACATAGTGAAACCTTGAATGTACACAAAATAGACACAAGAATTAGGACATTTTTCCTCAAGCGCAAGGAGTACAAACTTCCCTAATACACACAGATCAGGCACGGAGCATGCAGCAGCCCACGCAGCATTTACAGCAGCAACCCACGCAGCATTTACAGTGTGGTAAGCAGAAATGCAAGCTTTCTTAACCCAAATTCAGATTAAGTACAAACAGCATAAAAGCATGTTTTCCTCAGACAAAAACATGTGCAGCACATGTTGCAGCAGTTCAAGCTGATTACCTACTCAACAGAAGCACATTGGAGGAGTAAGACGGTACAGCCCAAACATTTCAGAACCACAACCCAATTTTCAGAATGCCAAACTTTTGCGACTCTCCTAACTTTAGCAGTGAAGTTTCCATCACATTAAACAAGTGCAACATGGGAAGTAGTAGTGACTGAAAATAGATGCACAGTATAGCCAACTATTGTGGCAGCATCTCTTATACCTAGTTCTGTAGTGGCATACATAGAAAGACTCAAGGTGATAGGCTCACAGGGAAGCAACCATACCCTGTAGTTACCCTTGGAGGAAAGCAGTGGTGGTACAGATGTCTATTTTTTAAGGTGTAAGGTGGGCTTGGGCTATTGAGTGGTGCTACATTTTTAGGGTTTCGGGAAAATATAGATTTTTGGGTGGTAATGGATTTTTTAGGGTTTAAGGAGGGTATGTGTTTTTGGTTGGCTAGGGAATTTTTAGAATTTAGGGGGAGTATGTTTTTTTGGGTGATTGGGGATTTTTTAGGTTTTATGGTGTATGGGTTTTGAGTTGCAAGGCAACCTTTAGTGTTTAGGGTGTGTATGGGTTTTAGGGTGGTAAGAGATTTTTTTTAAAGTTTAGGGAGGGTATGGGTTTTTGGGTGGTGAGGGAATTCTTGGGGTTTTGGGTGGGTATGGGTTTTAAGTTGCAAGGGAATTTTTAGGGTTTAGGGTTGGTATAGGATTTTGGGTGGTAAGGTATTTTTTAGGGCTTAGGGTGTGCATGAGTATTTCCATGGTAAGGTTTTTTAAGGGTTTAGGGTGGACATGGGTTTTGTGAGGGTATGGGTTTTTGTATGGTGATTAATCTTTTAGGGTTTAGGGTTTGTATGGGATTTTGGGTGGCAAGGGATTTTCTAGGGTGGGTATCGGTTTTTTAGGTGGGAAGGGAATTTTTCAGGGTGTGGAGTGGGTATGGGTTTTTGGAGGGTAAGGGATATTTTAGGGTTTAGAGTGGTTATGGGTTTTTGGTTGGCAAGTGAATTTTTAGAGTTTAAGATGGGTGTAGGTTTTTAAGTGGTACAGAATTGTTTAGGGTGGGTGTGGGTTTTTGGGTGTTAATGAATTACTTAGGGTTTATTGTTTGTATTGGTTTTTTGGGTGGCAAGGGATTTTTTAGGGTGGGTATGGTTTTTTGGGTGGCAAGTGAATTGTTAGGGTGTAGGGTGGGTTTGGGTAGTAAGTGGTTTTTAGGGGTTAGAGTAGTTATGGGTTGGGTGGCAAGGTAAATGTTAGGGTTTAGGGTGAGTATGGGTCTTTAGGTGGCAAGGGAATATTTAGGGTTTAGGGTGGGTATAGGTTTTTGGTTGGTAAGGGATTTATTTAGGGTTTACGGTGGGTATGGATTTTTGGTTGGCAATGGAATTTTCAGCATTTAGGATGGGTGTGAGCTTTTGGGTGGCAAGGGCGTTTTTAAGGTTTAAGGTGGGCTTGAGTTTTTGGGTGATAAGGAATTTTTAGGTTTTAGGGTGATTATGGGTTTTTTGGTTGTAAGGTTTGCCTTAGTGTGTGGGGTAGATATGGGTTTTTGGGTGACAAGGGAATTTTTAGGGTTTAGGGTCGGTATGGGTTTTTGGCTGGCAAGGTATTTTTTAGGTTTTAGCGTGAGTATAGCTTTTTAGGCAAAAAGTGTTTTTTTAAGGCTTACAGTGGGTGTGGATTTTTGGGGGCAAGGGAAATGTTATGGTTTCAGGTAGGTATGGGTGTTTGGGTGATAGGGGAATTTTTAGCATTTAGGGTGGGTATCGATTTTTAGGTGGTAAGGGATGTTTTAGGGTTTAGGCTGGGTATGGGTTTTTGGGTGGCAAGGGAATTTTTTTATTTTTTAGGGTGGGTGTAAGATTTTTGGTGCAAAAGGATTTTGTAGATTTTACTGGGTGTATGGGTGTTTGTGTCGCAAGGGAATTTTTAAGGTTTAGGTTTGATGTCGGTTTTTGGGTGCAAAGGGATTTTTTAGGGTTTAGGGTGGGCATGGGTTTTGGGTGGCAAGGGAACATATAGAGTTTAGGGCTGATATGGGTTTTTTGGGTGGTAATAAATAATTTAGGGTTTAGTGTGTGCATGGGTTTTGGGTGGCAAGGGATTTTTGATGGTGGGTATGGGTTTTTGGGTGGCAAGTTACATTTTTGGGTTTAAGGTAGGGGTGGGTTTTTGAGAGGTAAGGGATTTTTAGAGTTTCGGGTAGGTATGGGTTTTATGGGTTTGAAGGGGATTTTTAAGGTTTAGGGTGGCTGTGGGTTTATGGGGGGCAAGGGAAATGTTATGGTTTAGGATGGGTATGAGTTTTTGGGTGATAATGAATCTTTAGAGTTTAGGGTGGGTATGAGTATTTGGACGATAATGAATCTTTAGGGTTGAGGGTGGTTATGGGTTTTTGGGTGCCAAGAGAATATTGAGGGTTTAGGGTGGATGTGGGATTTTGGTTGGTAAGGTATTTTTTTATGGTTTATGGTGAGTATAGGTTTTTAGGCGGAAGGGCTTTTTTAGTGTTTAGGGTGGGTATGGGTTTTTGGGCAGCAAGGGAATTTTTAGGGTTTAGGATGGGTATGGGCTTTTGGGTGGCAAGGACATTTTTAGGGTTAGGATGGGTATGGGGTTTTGGGTTGTAAGATTTCTTAGGGTTTCGGGTGGGAATGGGTTTTTTGGGGTGGAAAGGGCATTTTTAGGGTTTTGGGCAGGAATGGGTTTTTAGGTGGCAAGGGAATTTTGCAGGGTTCAGGGTGGGTATAGATTTTTGGGTGGTAAATTCATTTTTGGGGTTTTGGATGGGTATGGATTTTTGGGTGGTTGGGGATTTTTTGAGGTTTAGAGTGGGTATGGGTTTTTGGTTGGTAATGAATCATCTAGGGTTTAGTGTTTGTATGGGTTTTTCGGTGGAAAGGGATTTGCTAGTGTTTAGGGTGGGTGTGGGATTTTTGGTGGCAAGGGATTTTCTATGGTTCAGGGTGGGTGTGTCCTTGTGGGTTTTTGGTTGGTAGGGGATTTTTTAGTTTTTAGGGTGGGTAGTGGTTTTGGGTGGCAAGGGAACCTTTAGGCTTTAGTGTGTGTGGGTTTTTGGGTGGTAATGATTTTTTTAGGGTTTATAGTTTGTATGGGTTTTTGGGTGGGTATGAGTTTTCGGGTGGCAAGGGAATTTTTAGGGTTTAGGGTGGGTGAGGGTATAGTTGGGTGGAAAGGATTTTTTTAGGGTAGTTATGGGTTTTTGGGTGGCAAGGGAAAATTTTGTGTTTAGGGTGAGTATGGGGTTTTTGGGTGGCAAGGGTATTTTTAGGGTTTACAGTCAGTGTATGTTTTCGGTTGGTAAGGGATTTATTTAGGGTTTAAAGTGGGGATGGGTTTTTGGGTGGCAATGGAATTTGTAGCATTTAGGACGGGTGTGGGTTTTTGGGTGGCAAGGGAATTTTTAAGGTTAGGGTGGGCATGAGTTTTTGGGTGATAAGGAATTTCTAGGGTGATTATGGGTTTTTTGGTTGTAAGGTTTGCCTTAGGGTTTAGGGTAGATATGGGTTTTTGGGTGACAAGAACTGTTTTAAGGTTTAGGGTGGGCGGGATTTTTCTGGGGCAAGGGAAATGTTATGGTTTCTGGTGGGTATGGGTGTTTGGGTGATAGGAGAATTTTTAGCGTTTAGGGTGGCTATGGATTTTTGAGTGGTAAGGCTTTTTTATGGTTTAGGCTGGGCTTGGGTTTTGGGTGGCAAGGGAACATCTAGGGTTTAGGGCTGATATGGGTTTTTTGGGTGGTAATGAATCATTTAGGTTTTAGTGTTTGTATGGGATTTTGGGAAGCAAGGGATTTTTTATGGCGAGTAGGGGTTTTTGGGTGGCAAGTGAATTATTGGTGGTTAGTTTTTGAGTGGTAAGGGATTGTTAGCGTTATGGGTGGGTATCGGTTTTTTGGGTTTGATGGGGATTTTTAGAGTTTAGGATTGGTTTGGGATTTTTGGTGGCAAGGGATTTTGTAGGGTTTAAGTTAAGTATGGGTTTTTGTGTCACAAGGGAATTTTGAAGGTTTAGGGTGGGTGCGGGTTTTTGGGTGATAATGAATTTTTTTGGTTTAGGGTGGTTATGGGTTTTTGGATTCTAAGTTGTGCCTTAGGGTTTCTGGTGGGTTTGGATTTTTTTGGTGGCAAGGGAATATTGGGGGTTTAGGATGGATATGGGATTTTAGGTGGCAAGGTATTTTTTATGGTTTAGGGTGAGTATAGGTTTTTGGGTAGCAAGGTATATTTTATGGTTTATAGTGAGTATAGGTTTTTGCGTGACAAGGGATTCTTTAGGGTTAGGGTGGGTATGGGTTTTTGAATTGTATGGGATTTCTTAGGGCTTAGGGTGGGAATGGGTTTTTTGGGTGGCAAGGGAATATTAAGGGGCTCATTATGATAACAGGCGATCGCCATGTCCCGTATGGCGGTGGCGATCCACCCGCCAAAAACCACCGCCCGCCTCTAATTTCCCCCCGCCATGGCAGGGGGGACCCTAGCGAACGGGAATATCGGCCGCCGGTTTTCCGCAGGTAGACAATCCACCCGATTGTCAACCGGGTGGAAAAGCAGTTTATATGATGGCTGTGTCTGGTAGACACCGTCATCCATATTTGTATGCAGGCTGGGATGTGCCTTTCCTTAGCGGCGTTGCCGCCACGGAAAGGCAGGCAGTTTTTAACATTGGGGGCCCGTAGCGGGCAGGCATCCTAGTGATAAATCCTGCTTATTGGTGAACACAGAGTTAGAAGTACCACTTTTAGAAGTGGGTATTTCTGTGTGCTTATGAGTTTTTGCGCCTGCCTGATGTGTATTGACCGTTTGGTTTTGACTGACAGAGAAGGGATGTGCATTCACTCTAGTCCCTGGGGGGGTTGAGGTGTGCCCTGCCCTGCGTGGGTGACTCAGTGCTACGCTGAATAGACCTTGCCTGAATTTAGAGTGGCAGGGGGAGTTTTCCTTGCACCTGAATAGGCCTGGTCTTCATTTGGTGTGGTGGGAGGAGTTGCAAATGCACCTGAATAGGTCTGTGCCTACCTTCCGCAATAATGGTTCCACCCCCTGTGGTGTCTGGGGCCAAGGCTTTCAATATGAACGGCAGTGTTGTGCACTTCTAATATGTGGTTGAAGTTCCCTCAGAACAAAGACTTTGGCACTATAAATACAGGGGCTATGACCCCATGAAAATAAAAAGACACTATGTGGGGCACGTACCCAATGACTGCTGTGTGCCAGGAGGAGCCGCCGTTTGGGAATACCTGCTTGTGGAACTAACCTGCTGCCTGCTGGGTGGCTGAAGTGACTGCCTCTCTGCTAAGGGACTTTCCATGCTAGCCTGACTGTGCCCTGTTCTCTGCCCCAGTGTCTCCAGGGACGAGGTAGTGCTTGCCTCCCTGTTTGCTAATAGCGTGTGGTATGCGGTTTCAATTCTGTTGCCCAAGGAGTTGGCTCACTTTGTGCTAACCCCATACAGGAGCGCTTTTACCCTGCAGCATGGGAAGTGCAGCTCCCTCATCTAGGGCCTGAACATTGAGAAGGAGGAGGTGAATGGAACAAAATGCTCTCCCTCTCGTATTGCTTGCCTTTGTTTATGTGGGCCTGCAGCTGGGGCTCTGCTACATGGCTGCGAGGCCATGCCCAAGCAGCAAGGAATATCAGCCCGGGAGTTCCCTTGGATGTCAGAAGACGATGTGGCCCAGCCGCACACGGAAGTGACCGGAGCCTCACGTGTCCATTCAGATGCTTCCACACGCAGCCGATGTAAGCCCCTAGGTGGCCGACGCGAGCCCCTGGGTGCGGGCATTGCTAAGGAAGGCAAGAGCCTCCCAGCTGCGCCAGGCCGCTTGCAGCGAAACATGGAGATTCGTACCCATGCCACACTACGGAGCTGTACCGGAGGCATTGCATTCCCCTTGTCGTCTGGCCCCGTTGTTGTGAATAGTGGGGGCAGGTGCACCCATCATGCTAGATAGTGCGAGCACCCAGGGATGGTGTGCTCGCACCAACAAACAGACCTCCCGCTGGGCTGATCTCCAGGAGAGGGATCCTTTGGTGTTTCCTTACCCCACAGATCACCCCTGTACTTCCGTCATTCCCCTGCTTCCATGGAAACAGGTAGTGTTTCCTTGCAGAGAGTGCAGGCCAGTAGCCCTATCATGCTGGTGAGCACAAGCACCCATAGACGGTGTTCTCTCCCCGTCGTGCAGGCAGGAGATCTTTTGCCGTTTTCTTGCCCCGTAGGGTGTCTCTGTAATTCCTGGCATTTTCTCTGTTTCTACGGGAACCAGTGGAGCATTTTCATGTAGAAGGAGGCAGGGGGATGTAGAGGGGATGTAGTTGGGTGTTAACAAAGCTGGAAGCAACTATCTTAAAAGATTGCCCTGTCAGACTGGTGACACCGGCTCAAGCGGAAACATGTTCAACTAATCGTTTTTGTCTTGATTGCACTAACTGTAATGTTAGGCCTTATGTTTTCAGTGTGGTGTTCACTTATAAGTATTTACTAAAGTTCACTAATATTGTTAATTATGACAATTATCCAATTGGCAAAAGTGGTGTATGACTTTATGTGATGTAATGACAAAGTGCCGTGATTTATGTGATTGTGGTCTAACTTCTTTTTAATAAATAATACAAAAGATATTTTTATGTAACCTTGTGTGGAGTCGCTTTTTGTGGTGTGCCTAAAGTGTCACTGTTGTGTGAGTGCGTTGTGCAAACGCTTTAGACATTGCCTCTGGGATAAGCCTGACTGCTCTGCCAGGGGTTGTCTTTGATGTGTTACTATCTTACCCTGACTAGAGTGATGGGTTCTGCCCTACCATACCTGCATACCCTAGCCAACCAGAAACACCATGTCAAACAACTGAAATACTAAAAATAAAATGATAATACGGTCAATTCTTATCATTTCCTTTTTTCCATTGCCCTGCTTTAAAGCAGTGGGGCGACACTCCTCCGCCTTAGCAGAGCAGCAGCCACTGTTGAAGTGGCTACATTAGTTTGCTAAACCACCAGACTATCTGTTTAAGTCTTCACAATACCTATAATCACAGACATCACTGTGGAGACATACTATCTCTGTGGGGACTTGAACAAGTCTATAATCACACACTATCTCAGTGGGGTCATGGATATCGATATAATCAAAGACTACCTTTGTGGGCAATGAAACAAGACTGTCATCACACACTATTTCTGCGGGGACTGTGGTAACGCTATAATCACACACCAACTCTGTGAGGACCTAGATATTTCTATAATTACACACTATCACTGTGGAGAGCTTGACATCTCTATAATTATAGACCATCTCTGTGGGTACCTAGCACCCCTATAATCACACACTATCTCTGTGGGGACCTGCCATCCCCATAAACACACACTATCTCTGTGGGGACCTGGGCATCAATATAACCAATCAAACGCTATCTTTGAGTAATTGAACATGACTATCATCAAACATATCTTTATGGGGATCTGCCATCCCTATAAACACACACTATTTCTATGGGGACCTGCCATCCCCATAAACAGACACTATCTCTGTGGGGACCCGGTTTCCCTGTAGTCACACACTATCTCTGTGAGGACCTGGGCATCCCTATAATCACACACTATCTCTGTGGGGACCTGGACATCAATATAATCAATCAAGCGCTATCTTTGAGTAATTGAACATGACTTTCATCACACATATCTCAATGGGGACCTGGCATGTCTATAATTACACTCTATCTCTGTGGGGATGTGGGTTCAATATACTTTAACTTTGTGGGACTTGAATATGACTGTCATCACATACTATCTCTTCAGGGACATCAACATGTATATCATAACAGACTGTCTTTAGAGGGACTGGAACATTACATGTATCACACACTTTCTCTATAGGTCAATAATCCCCATCTTAGTGGGCATCCCTGTAATCATCCACTATCGCTTTGGGGAACTAAGCTTTAGTATAATTACAACATATCTCAACATCACTTGAACATGACTGTAACTACACACTACCTGAGCAGGCACCTAGGCATCATTATAATCACATACTACCTCTGCAGGAGCCTGGGCATGACTGTTATAACAGCAAGAACCTCAGCATTATTGTTATAACACTCTCTATGAAGATTACTGTAATCACATACTATATCTGCGGAGATGTAACATAACAATAATCACACACTATCTCTGAGGGGACTTGAACATGAATATAATCACACATTTTGTCAACGGGGTGTTGAGAGTGACTATAGTTAAGCGCTATACGAATTCTGAATGAATGTCAGAATGACTCATCGTACACTTTCTCTAGAGGGATTTGAACAACTCTATCATAATACTCTCTATGTGGGACTTTAATATGGTTATAATCACACACCATCTCTGTGGGGGTCCGGGCATTCCTATAGTAACACACTATCTCAGTGGGGACTGGAACATGACTATGATCACACACTATCTCTGTGGGGACTTGAACATTACTATGATCACACACTATCTCAGTGGGGACTTGAACATGACTATGATCACGCACTATCTCTGTGGGGACTTGAACATTACTATGATCACACACTATCTCTGTGGGGACTTGAACATTACTATGATCACACACTATCTCTGTGGGGACTTGAACATGACTATGATCACACACTATCTCTGTGGGGACTTGAAAGTTACTATGATCACACACTATCTCTGTGGGGACTTGAACATTACTATGATCACACACTATCTCTGTGGGGACTTGAACATTACTATGATCACACACTATCTCTGTGGGGACTTGAACATTACTATGATCACACACTATCTCTGTGGGGACTTGAACATGACTATGATCACACACTATCTCTGTGGGGACTTGAAAGTTACTATGATCACACACTATCTCTGTGGGGACTTGAACATTACTATGATCACACACTATCTCTGTGGGGACTTGAACATGACTATGATCACACACTATCTCTGTGGGGACTTGAAAGTTACTATGATCACACACTATCTCTGTGGGGACTTGAACATGGCTATAATACCACACTATCTCTGTGGAGACCTGGGCATTCCTATAATCACAAACTATCTCAGTGGGACCTGTGCATTACTGTAATAGTGTTATTTCTGAATGAACTGCAGCATGACTATCATCGTACACCAAAACCACAATATCTGTGGGGACTTGGGCATTAATCTAATCATGCAATATCTCTGTGGGGGCTTGAAAATTATCATCATCATAAACTTACTCTGTCAGCTCTAGAATATTATTATAATATCAAGCCATCTCTTTGGGGACTATTAATGCACAGCCATACGAAGATGGTGCCAATTGGTGAGGTTGATGAAAAACAACTAGGTGGTCAGATGGCAACTTGGTTTTGACATCTGACCCCATTGCAGGATCTTTGGCCTCTAAAATAATTTAACTGTGTGTTGTTTTCATATTCCTTAATGTTTGTGAGCATTCATTAATAGGCTAAACATCCGTGAATCCCTGTCCATGTACTTTATATATATGATAATTTTCTACGTTAAAATGCATTATTAAACAAATCCCTGTTCTAGGTGCACCTAGGACATAGTGACCTATTCAAATTTAACTAAAGTATCATGTCATGTATGTATGGCACTGAAAAATACCATTTATCTATTAGATAATGAATGTATTCCATCACAAATGAGAATTATTGAGTAGGTCCCCACAAGGATGGTAACACATGTTCAAGTCCCCACAATGATGGTTCTGTGCGCGTGACTAAATAACAACATATTTGTAAAATTGAAGCAGGATCCTGTATTATGAATTTTTTCTTAACATTTTTCTGTTATCTGTATATTTTTAAAACATTGGGAAGGGTTAGTCCCCACAAGGCTGGTGTAAACACATAGTCCCCACAAGGATGGTAACACGTGTATGTGTGTGCGTGTGTGTGTGTGTGTGACCAAGACCGATGTAGGTCGAAACTCGTCGAAAATAAAGAAGTTGAAACTTAGCTCCTTTGGTGTGGCTGGTTGTCCATCTCTTCGCTGGGAAGGATTGAGGTATTCATATATATATATGGATTAAAAAAGCGAACTTTACATCTTTGCCTCGAGTGTTGATTTTGGTTGTCCGCGAACTTTTCTGTGCAGGAGGCACTTTGTGGAAAGTTGGAGTTTTATATATATATATATATATATATATATATATATATATATATGTGTGTGTGTGTATATATATAGAGAGGATTTGTGGTTATTAAAGATATATATACACATATATACACATACACACATATATATAAGCTATATATAGATAGATATTTCACTTACCTTATTTATGCTTACCTTGGTGAGAAAGGCATGCGTGGTAAAAGCATGTGTTGTAATGTCGCACAACCATCCCACTACAACCTGAACAACAGCAGGGGAAGTGTGCTTTTGATGGGTCAGATTTGCTGTTCCCACTCCAACAAAAGTAACAGTAAGGAAAGTGTTGGCTTTTTGAGGGATTAGATTTACTTTGTCCACTCCAGTGTAAGCAACCGTGAGGAAAGTGTTCAACTATAGAGGGATCAGATTAACAATCAGAAATAACAAAACTCATTGTTTACAAAAATAATAATAATACTATACAAAACTAACAATAATATAATTAAATAGTATGCTAGGTTTTAAAATCAAGCAAATAATTAACACAATTATTTCATTAACAGATTAAAAACAAACTTCCATTTTAAATAATCTAATCAATATCTATAAAATCACAGAAATAATTATCCAATTTACAAATTAAAACTTATAAAAAAATAAAAGCTCAACTGAAAATAAATATTTAAAAAACTTCTGACCCTATTCCTCTACAAATCCTACAACCGGCCAAAAATAACTGACGGAAAATTAAAAAAAACTTCAAATATATCACTGAATAAAAAAACACACTGAAAATAATTAAACATACTTAACATTAAAATAATAGCAACTTATAACACATCAACGAATAAAATTCAACTAAACAATTAAAAGTAATATTATGTACAACTATATTTTTAAAAACTATGGTGCCGATTAACGGAACTAATCTGAGATAAAATCCTAAACTTACTACTTTTGGTATTCACAGAAGGTAGTAGTAAAGTTTGGACTTCTAACTTTACTACTACTAAATGCCTTCTGTGAATACCAAAAGTAGTAAGTTTAGGATTTTATCTCAGATTAGTTCTGTGAATCGACCCCTGTGTCTGTATACAGTCCCATGATATGTTTTACATCACTATATTTTTGAAGCAATACTTGTGTGTTACAGTATTTTTGAAGAAGTATTTTACCAGAACAACAGAGTAATATAATAATTAAACTGTATCATATCGCTCTGCAGACACCGTCTATCCTAAGAAGCATAAGGCTGTAGTCATGAACTTGGGCACTGGAGAAGATTCTAACCTCACTTGTGGGGGAAATAAATATAATTCATTATTAAATAACAAACTTTTACATATCGTGGACTCCCTTGCATCCCTTCAGGTCCCCGATCCGGTTATTCCATCTCAGGAGCTCTGCAATGACATAGCCCTCTTCTTCCAGTCCAAAATATCGGACATCTATACTTCCCTGGAGTCACAGAGACTCCTAACGGCTGAACCTCCGGCCATTGTTGTTCCGGATGTTTCCGTGGCGGAGCCTCCTGTGGCCGACTACTTGGAATCTTTTCCCCTGCTTTCCCTACAAGATCTGGACATGTTGCTTGAGAAGACGAAGTCAGGGTCTCCACTAGATGCCTGCCCTCTTAAGATCTTGAAGCAGTGCAGAGGATCTCTCTTACCCCCGTTACTTGAGATCATGAATGGGGCTATGAGGGAGGGTGTCTTTCCACAGCAGTGGAAAAATGCTGTGGTGAGGCCTCTCCTTAAAAAACCCTCCCTAGATCCTGGGGTATTAAAAAACTTTCGCCCCATCTCACTGCTTCCGGCCCCGGCAAAGATGCTTGAATCCCACCTAAATGGGCATCTGGTTGCCTTTATGGAGAAATCGGGCTGCCTGGACCCTTCCCAGCATGGTTTCAGGAGGGAACATAGCACCGAGTCCGCCCTCACTTTGGTCCTCGACTCCATTCGTATGAGTGTGGACGAGGGTCGGACATCCCTCCTGATACTTTTGGACCTTACGGCCGCCTTCGATACCCTATCTCCCCGGGTCCTAACATCACGTCTGGGGGAGATTGGGGTCCGGGGGGCAGCCCTGGGTCTGCTCTCCTCCTTCTTAGATCATAGGGAGCAGAGGGTGATGCTGGGAAAATTTCTATCTCCATCCCTGTCTGTGCAATGTGGGGTCCCTCAAGGGTCGGCGCTTAGCCCCACCCTTTTCAACATCTATGTGACCCCCCTTGCCAGACTTATTAGATCTTTCGGGATGGAGGTAGTCTCCTACGCGGACGACACTCAGATCCTCGTGTCTCTCTCCCAGTCAATAGAGCTGACGGCCTCCAGATTTAGATCTTGTATGGAGGCCGTCGGCCAGTGGATGATTTACAACTCACTTAAATTGAACGGGGAGAAGACCGAGGTGATGGTGTTCGGCGGTAGGGAAGACATTTGGTCCATGGAGTGGTGGCCTGACTCGCTTGGTTCCTGCCCTAAACCCACCTCTTCGGCCAAGAATCTCGGGGTGATGATTGACCCTATGCTCGATATGCACCAACAGGTCAGCAGGACGGTATCTACCTGCTGGGGTATAATTCATGTCCTTAGAAAAATCAGGACCTACCTCTCCCTGCAAGCAAGAAGGCAACTGGCTGTCGCCCTTCTGGGGTCTCGTCTGGACTACTGCAATGCGCTGTATGCTGGACTGAATAAGACTCAGCTGCAGCGCTTGCAGGTGGTCCAGAATGCGGCAGCCAGGTTTGTTCTTGATCTTCCCCGACGCTCTTCGGCAACATTGGCCAGAAAGCAGCTCCATTGGTTGCCGATGAAGGAGCGCATTGTCTTTAAGTCCATGTGTATGGTCTATAAGGCCTTGGCAAAAAGCAGACCTACAGGCATCAGGTCCATCCTGACCTATTACAATCCTGGCAGGAATCTTCGCTCCTCCAATCATCTTCTTCTCCATGTCCCCCGTACTCGGAAAGCCAGATGGGGTGGCATGGCCTTTTCCAGCCTGGCTCCTAACTGGTGGAACGATCTCCCATTAGAGCTCAGGACCCTCCCCTCTCTGCAAACTTTTAGAGCTGCTCTTAAAACCCGTCTCTTTGCTCAAGCATATAATTTAAGCGCATGAGTGCTAGCTTTCTGATTTTTTTGCTAGGCGCCTTGACACCTTCGGGTTTTAGTTTGCGCGGTATAAAATGCATAATAAATAAATATCTTACATACTTACATATATAATGGGTTGGATTACGCCATTTCTAAGGGCACACACCCCAGCAGCCTCTATGGCTCAATATCACTCAATCTTTAAAAAAATAAACTCTGGGATCCCACAAGGTTCATCATTAAATCCCATACTTTTAAATCTCTTTATGGCTACCCTAGCTGATCTTAGTACATCCTATAACCTCAAGTTTTATTCACCGGCCAATGATACACAAATCATTTTAAGTTTGGAAGGATAGCACAAACTTCTCCAGGACAAGTTTAAAAGTTGTCTACGTTCAGTGGCAAATTGCATGAATGCAAGCTCCTTCAGGCTCAACACACATAAGACTGAGGTCTTGATTTTTGGCAGCACCTCCATCTGGACTTGTATCTGGTGGTCTGGGCTGCGCTGCGTGATAGGGAAAGGGCAGGAATGCACCATATTTAACATTATACGGCGCATTCCTGTTTTTTTCCCTACACTGGCACACATCGTGCTGCCTACTGCCAACGCAAGCACCCTTGCACCATGGTACAAGGAAGGGTAACTGTGTTGTAACCAGGATTGTTTTTGTACAGGAGGAGAAATAAATATATTTTTCCTGGTTATGCCTCATCTGGGAAAGTGTAGCATTTTGGCACAAAGAAGAGAAAACCTCTGCACTCCAATAGTGGTGAATCAGTGTTCCAATGGTAGTTCAAGGTAAAATAATTTCTAGGTACTCAGAAAAACACCTTCCGGTTCCATAAGGTGTGACACAAATAGTACAAGAAAAGTCTTACTGAGAGTAAGAAACTGTCCTGAGTACTCTCAAGGCATCAAACATGCGTAGTTATGAAGGTAAATCACATGAAGTTCATAAACTTTTTAGGAAATACTTTATTCCTTTGATAAATCCAAGAGGATATCCATAGAAACAAAAGGCTTGTTATCAAGTATTAAATATCCATTTTAAATCGGATCCATTGCAAATTCATGGAACAAATTAACACGAGGTGAAATGGAAGACCCCAATGCATTTCGTGCTATTACAGCACTTCTTCAGGGGGATATAATTCTAAAAAGAAAGAAGACAGAACACTTTGTAGGTCGCTGAAATAACAGGAACTTTGAGAACACACAAATGTGCCGAGTGAGAAAAAAAGAAACCTCCATATCTAGGAAACTCCATGTGAAAACGCGGTGAAAAGTGAGATAGGTAACTGCTTGTGTTAACAAAACGAAGAAAATGATAAGTGACTGAAGTAGGAAAACTAACCAAAGTTGTTCGAGATCATTCAGTATAAACGAAAAAAACGTGTGAAACATAGTGAAGTAAGGAACCAAAGTGCACGGATATGTGAGAAAAACGAGCCCCATGTAAACAGAATAAAGACCCAGTGACATAAGTAATCCATCACCTAAACCAACGAGGCAATACTGTAAGGCTTACCCATCACCGAAGAAACGAACGTGTACAGAGGAACACGTCTGGTAACTCGGGACACAACCCGGAAGACGCCAGTGGGAACTGGCACCCGTTATCA
Organism: Lissotriton helveticus; assembly: GCF_964261635.1. NCBI lineage: Eukaryota > Metazoa > Chordata > Amphibia > Caudata > Salamandridae > Lissotriton > Lissotriton helveticus. The sequence continues at coordinate 845,544,376 of NC_136059.1, read as the reverse complement.
AGAAGATAAGATAGAAGTAGGACTAGAGGGAGTCAAGCTACGGCAGGTCGCACAGGATAGCGAAAGGGAGTGATAGACAGAGGACTGGATAGTAAACAAACACTAAAGGTGGACGGCTGAAACTAGTGGAGGATGAAAATGAATAAACAAAGAAAAATAGCGCGGCAAGCAAAAAGAAAAAACAAACAAACACGAGGAAAGAACAAAAAAGAATCAATAAAAACATACATGTATATGAAATACGAGCAATATTCAAACTGCAAAAAATGAACAGATAATCAACAGTACACAAAAGATAGTAAAAGGACACAAGGCACAGCATACACAGAAATACAAATCCGTTGAATGCACAGGTTAAAGAGAGATCAAATGACCAATGAAATAGGGATAATTACAGATGACAACCAAGTTCAATTTTATCATTAAGCCCCTTGGGTTGAAGGGCTTGTAAAAGGTAAATCCAGTGGAGTTCACGTTGCAACAAGTATTTACTGTTGTCTCTGTGAGGAATTTTTTCAACCATCTCCAAAATTAGATAGCGAATTTGACTGGGGTTGTGAGAATGTGACACAAAGTGAGCAGCTAAACATGATTTCAAGTTCTTAGTCCTGATATTGCTGCGATGCTCGTTGAGTCTAATTTTAATTTTTCTTTCTGTTTTTCCCACATATGGGAGGCCACATGGGCATTTGAGCATGTAGATAACATTGGTGGAATCGCAGGTGGCAGAAACTTTAAGATGGATAGGGGTTCCTTTGGAGGGGTGACACAGTATATTTCCTGGTATAATACTGTTACAATGGCCACAGTTGTGGCAGGGAATGGTACCTTTGTGTGTCACCACATTTTGCTGTGGAGGATGTTTGAGAAGAGATTGTACGTTTTTTGATCGTTGGTAAGCAAAGATCGGAGGTTTCTCAAAAATGTTGTTGAAATCTTTCTCCAAATTTAGCATTGGCCAGTGTTTGCGAATCACTTCTTTGATCTTTTTGGATTGGGTAGAAAATTTTGATACGAACACTGTACGATTCTCATCATCAGGATTAGTTTGTTTGGGTTTTAACAACTCATCCCTGTTGAGGCACATAGCTCTGTTTTCTGCAGTTTTAATGATTTGAATGGGATATCCCCGTTGTCGGAATTTTGTGATGATTTTGTTACTGTCTTGTGTATATATTTCATCAGTAGAAGCAATTCTTTTCGCTCGTACAAGCTGAGAGTAAGGCAAATGGTGTTTCAAACTGGGTTGATGAAAACTGCGAAAATGAAGGTAGTTGTTGCGATGATCGGTATCCTTAGTGTGTATGGATGTGACAAAACGGTTGTTGACCAATTTAATGTTCACGTCAAGAAAAGATATTTCAGTTCTGCTGTGAGTGTGGGTAAACTGGATCCGGTCATTGATATTATTGAGTGAAGATATGGCATTGATAAGTTGAATTTCGGTACCTTTCCAAATTAAAAAAATTTCATCAATGTACCGATAGTAAGAAAGCAAAAATGGTTCCCAGTTATTGTCTTTCAAAATGTGTTGGCTTTCAAAATGGTACATGAACAAATTTGCATATGCTGGAGCAGCACAGTTGCCCATAGCGACTCCAGACAGTTGCAGATGATACTGGTTGTTGGAAGATTTGAAATAACTGTGATGAAGGGTAAATTGCATGAGTTCCAAAATAAAAACCTGTAAATCAAGTGGTTTAGTGGTTTGTAGAAGAATGTTTTCTAATGCCTCAAGTCCCAAGTTATGGGGGATCGATGTGTAAAGGGAACTCACATCAATGGTTGTTAGAATAATGGATTGATCAAGAGGAATGTCAATTTGATCAAGTTTTCTCAAAAAGTCTGTGGTATCCTGCAAAAATGTTGACATTGCTCTAACACTGGGTTGCAAATGTTTGTCGATGTAAAGGCCAATGGGCTCATGGATTGAACCACAGGTGCTGACAATGGGTCTGAATGGAGGTTTTGTGGGGTGTTTGTGGACTTTGGGAAGTAGATAAATATACGGTATTTGAGGATGTTCTTTGATCAAATATTTTTTGTCTTTTTCAGTGATTGTGTTAGCACGGACTGCATTGTTGACTATGGTCACCAGGATGATTTTGAACTCATTGGTAGGATCAGTATTTATCTTCATGTATAAATCTTGATTATTCAAATGAGAATCCAAATTTTCCGAGTAGTAGCTGTTGTCAAGGGCCACAATCGCGCCACCTTTGTCGGCTTTGGTGATTTTCAGTTCTGTGTTGGAAGCTAATTGTTTCAAAGCTTGTCGTTCATTCAGAGAAAGATTGGATTTTATGGGAGTGGTAGATGAAAAAATCCCATGTAGTTCGCGTTGTACCACAATTTCAAAGTTATCTAAAACTTTGTGGCTGGTTGGAGGAATGAAAGTACTTTTTGGGCGCAAGCCCATCAGAGTGTTTTCTTCACCCGTATTAGTTGGAACACACACATTGGTAAAGAAGTGTCTCAATCGTAATGTTCTCATGAACTTAAAAAACGATATGGTGGTGTTAAGTTCATCAGTTTGGTGAGTAGGTACAAAATTTAGGCCCTTTTGTAGGACTTGTTGTTGAGGCATTGTCAGAGGAGTCTTAGAGATATTTATAATTAGATTCTGTGGCTCCTGGTTGATTTGGCTGGAGGTAATGAAGTGGTATTTCCTGCGAGACCTCCTGGGTCTCCGGACGATGAGTGGCCTACCCCTAAAAAAGGATCGGTAACATTTGAGGTTTGAGAGTTATTTGTGGAATCTCCACTTTGTCTCGATGTTGATACTTGCTCGGATGATTTCGTACTTTGTTGGGGACCTTGTTGTCGGGGTTTACCCCGAAATTGGCCGGTGCGTGATGGTTCCTCAGAAGAGGTAGAATCTCCGTCTGTTGATCTGTTTGTCTGAGTACGATTTTGTCTCCTAGCTGCATAAATTTCAGCCCAGTTGTACACTTCTCCCAACTTGTAGTCGACAGTGTCGCGCTTGAACTTCCTTAATTTACGTTCATTTATTTCTTTCACATATTTATCCAATTGAATATTCACTTCTTCCAAAGATTTAGCAAGTTCCTCAGATGTCAAAGGGATTCGCAAACCACGGGGAATGCGTTGTACTCGATGGTATCTAATTAATGTGGAGGCATGTAGCCTTTGGTTGATCTCTCTTTTTGCTGTGAACAACAGTTGTCTAATGTTAGACAACTGTTGATCCCTTTGAAGTCTACCTTGTGCAAGAACAATCCGCGTTTCACCGAAAGTGGTATGGAATATTAAATAAATGTTCCTTGGATTTAATACTTCTGATTGTAGAAGAATTGTCGAAATTACTAGAAGAATTGGAAAATGAGGTTAAACAATTAAAACACGAACTCAGTACCAAGTTAACATCTGAGGAACTTGCTAAATCTTTGGAAGAAGTGAATATTCAATTGGATAAATATGTGAAAGAAATAAATGAACGTAAATTAAGGAAGTTCAAGCGCGACACTGTCGACTACAAGTTGGGAGAAGTGTACAACTGGGCTGAAATTTATGCAGCTAGGAGACAAAATCGTACTCAGACAAACAGATCAACAGACGGAGATTCTACCTCTTCTGAGGAACCATCACGCACCGGCCAATTTCGGGGTAAACCCCGACAACAAGGTCCCCAACAAAGTACGAAATCATCCGAGCAAGTATCAACATCGAAACAAAGTGGAGATTCCACAAATAACTCTCAAACCTCAAATGTTACCGATCCTTTTTTAGGGGTAGGCCACTCATCGTCCGGAGACCCAGGAGGTCTCGCAGGAAATACCACTTCATTACCTCCAGCCAAATCAACCAGGAGCCACAGAATCTAATTATAAATATCTCTAAGACTCCTCTGACAATGCCTCAACAACAAGCCCTACAAAAGGGCCTAAATTTTGTACCTACTCACCAAACTGATGAACTTAACACCACCATATCGTTTTTTAAGTTCATGAGAACATTACGATTGAGACACTTCTTTACCAATGTGTGTGTTCCAACTAATACGGGTGAAGAAAACACTCTGATGGGCTTGCACCCAAAAAGTACTTTCATTCCTCCAACCAGCCACAAAGTTTTAGATAACTTTGAAATTGTGGTACAACGCGAACTACATGGGATTTTTTCATCTACCACTCCCATAAAATCCAATCTTTCTCTGAATGAACGACAAGCTTTGAAACAATTAGCTTCCAACACAGAACTGAAAATCACCAAAGCCGACAAAGGTGGCGCGATTGTGGCCCTTGACAACAGCTACTACTCGGAAAATTTGGATTCTCATTTGAATAATCAAGATTTATACATGAAGATAAATACTGATCCTACCAATGAGTTCAAAATCATCCTGGTGACCATAGTCAACAATGCAGTCCGTGCTAACACAATCACTGAAAAAGACAAAAAATATTTGATCAAAGAACATCCTCAAATACCGTATATTTATCTACTTCCCAAAGTCCACAAACACCCCACAAAACCTCCATTCAGACCCATTGTCAGCACCTGTGGTTCAATCCATGAGCCCATTGGCCTTTACATCGACAAACATTTGCAACCCAGTGTTAGAGCAATGTCAACATTTTTGCAGGATACCACAGACTTTTTGAGAAAACTTGATCAAATTGACATTCCTCTTGATCAATCCATTATTCTAACAACCATTGATGTGAGTTCCCTTTACACATCGATCCCCCATAACTTGGGACTTGAGGCATTCGAAAACATTCTTCTACAAACCACTAAACCACTTGATTTACAGGTTTTTATTTTGGAACTCATGCAATTTACCCTTCATCACAGTTATTTCAAATCTTCCAACAACCAGTATCATCTGCAACTGTCTGGAGTCGCTATGGGCAACTGTGCTGCTCCAGCATATGCGAATTTGTTCATGTACCATTTTGAAAGCCAACACATTTTGAAAGACAATAACTGGGAACCATTTTTGCTTTCTTACTATTGGTACATTGATAAAAAAAATTTAATTTGGAAAGGTACCGAAATTCAACTTATCAATGCCATATCTTCACTCAATAATATCAATGACCGGATCCAGTTTACCCACACTCACAGCAGAACTGAAATATCTTTTCTTGACGTGAACATTAAATTGGTCAACAACCGTTTTGTCACATCCATACACACTAAGGATACCGATCGCAACAACTACCTTCATTTTCGCAGTTTTCATCAACCCAGTTTGAAACGCCATTTGCCTTACTCTCAGCTTGTACGAGCGAAAAGAATTGCTTCTACTGATGAAATATATACACAAGACAGTAACAAAATCATCACAAAATTCCGACAACGGGGATATCCCATTCAAATCATTAAAACTGCAGAAAACAGAGCTATGTGCCTCAACAGGGATGATTTGTTAAAACCCAAACAAACTAATCCTGATGATGAGAATCGTACAGTGTTCGTATCAAAATTTTCTACCCAATCCAAAAAGATCAAAGAAGTGATTCGCAAACACTGGCCAATGCTAAATTTGGAGAAAGATTTCAACAACATTTTTGAGAAACCGCCGATCTTTGCTTACCAACGATCAAAAAACGTACAATCTCTTCTCAAACATCCTCCACAGCAAAATGTGGTGACACACAAAGGTACCATTCCCTGCCACAACTGTGGCCATTGTAACAGTATTATACCAGGAAATATACTGTGTCACCCCTCCAAAGGAACCCCTATCCATCTTAAAGTTTCTGCCACCTGCAATTCCACCAATGTTATCTACATGCTCAAATGCCCATGTGGCCTCCCATATGTGGGAAAAACAGAAAGAAAAATTAAAATTAGACTCAACGAGCATCGCAGCAATATCAGGACTAAGAACTTGAAATCATGTTTAGCTGCTCACTTTGTGTCACATTCTCACAACCCCAGTCAAATTCGCTATCTAATTTTGGAGATGGTTGAAAAAATTCCTCACAGAGACAACAGTAAATACTTGTTGCAACGTGAACTCCACTGGATTTACCTTTTACAAGCCCTTCAACCCAAGGGGCTTAATGATAAAATTGAACTTGGTTGGCATCTGTAATTATCTCTATTTCATTGGTCATTTGATCTCTCTTTAACCTGTGCATTCAACGGATTTGTATTTCTGTGTATGCTGTGCCTTGTGTCCTTTTACTATCTTTTGTGTACTGTTGATTATCTGTTCATTTTTTGCAGTTTGAATATTGCTCGTATTTCATATACATGTATTTTTTATTGATTCTTTTTTGTTCTTTCCTCGTGTTTGTTTGTTTTTTCTTTTTGCTTGCCGCGCTATTTTTCTTTGTTTATTCATTTTCATCCTCCACTAGTTTCAGCCGTCCACCTTTAGGGTTTGTTTACTATCCAGTCCTTTGTCTATCACTCTCTTTCGCTATCCTGTGCGACCTGCCGTAGCTTGAATCCCTCTAGTCCTACTTCTATCTTATCTTCTTGATAACGGGTGCCAGTTCCCACTGGCGTCTTCCGGGTTGTGTCCCGAGTTACCAGACGTGTTCCTCTGTACACGTTCGTTTCTTCGGTGATGGGTAAGCCTTACAGTATTGCCTCGTTGGTTTAGGTGATGGATTACTTATGTCACTGGGTCTTTATTCTGTTTACATGGGGCTCATTTTTCTCACATATCCGTGCACTTTGGTTCCTTACTTCACTATGTTTCACACGTTTTTTTCGTTTATACTGAATGATCTCGAACAACTTTGGTTAGTTTTCCTACTTCAGTCACTTATCATTTTCTTCGTTTTGTTAACACAAGCAGTTACCTATCTCACTTTTCACCGCGTTTTCACATGGAGTTTCCTAGATATGGAGGTTTCTTTTTTTCTCACTCGGCACATTTGTGTGTTCTCAAAGTTCCTGTTATTTCAGCGACCTACAAAGTGTTCTGTCTTCTTTCTTTTTAGAATTATATCCCCCTGAAGAAGTGCTGTAATAGCACGAAATGCATTGGGGTCTTCCATTTCACCTCGTGTTAATTTGTTCCATGAATTTGCAATGGATCCGATTTAAAATGGATATTTAATACTTGATAACAAGCCTTTTGTTTCTATGGATATCCTCTTGGATTTATCAAAGGAATAAAGTATTTCCTAAAAAGTTTATGAACTTCATGTGATTTACCTTCATAACTACGCATGTTTGATGCCTTGAGAGTACTCAGGACAGTTTCTTACTCTCAGTAAGACTTTTCTTGTACTAAAGTGTAGCATTTTGACACATTCCGAGGTTTACTGGGAATGCACCAAAATCAATGGGTGGATGCATGGGAACACTCATTCTCCACCCATGGAATGCCTCCCTGGGGCAGAGTAACGCAACGCCACGATTTGCGCTGCATTGCGTAACTCAAGATTTATCAAGCCACTCAGGTGGCCTTGCATGGCTTGATAAATCTAACTAAAGAGTTGTGCTGCAGCTTGGTAGTGCAAGGGTAAAACAACTGTTTGATAAATTTAGCCCTCAATCACTGAAAAGCCTGGGGTAATAACCTCAAAGCTAATGACCCAGACGCATCTACGTGGCAAGGATAGGCAGTGGAACGGGTGTGGGCCTCGGCATTTCTATGAGTGGTCAGACTTGCGACGGGGGTCGACTGTCTGTACACTGCAATTCAAATAATAACAAGACAAGCCGGAAGTACACGCCTGAAATGACGCAAAGAAACCCTAAAAGTGATTGTATAAAAACCACAAAGGTGCTGATCTCGGGGCCTTAGCGAGACTGCAGTAGACAGAGGTTTTCCGGGACAGAGAAGAATTCAAGGAATGTGGACGGGCCCGATGGTGGCACGGCCATGCTGTTTCATTTCGGGTCTGAGACATAATCTAATCTGTGAACATCCTGATATCTGGGATGCAAGCAGTATCCAAACCGCTGCGTGTGTGGTGAGGCAGTTTATTGAAAGCAGCCTGGTGCCCAGGGAGGAACCAGCTGCAATGTTAAATCATACCGCACTCATACCGTTCAATCATACCGCACTCTTTGCTAAACAAGCACCGTGACGTAAGATCCTCGTCATCCAGACTGTACCAATGCAAGATGAGTTCATGACACACCTGAGGGAGCACGCGCGGTGGTCAACTCTCCAGGCAGCATGGCAGACCGTGTGGTGTGGACCCTTTTTAAACACAACAACAAGACCACAGTCAGAATGAGTCTGCCCTTTCATGTAGATATATTTAGCAAAAATATAATGCAGAAAATAATGTCAGTTAGGTGCTCAGTGCCATACAAGTGAGAATAGGATGCAGAAGTAAAAGAGAACAATCAAAAATTGTTTGTATAGGAAAAATGGCAATATACTGATAAAAAGGGTTGCAGAGATTTTGGGACAAGAAATGTTCATTCAAAACACATTCTTTAAACATCTGTCGTTTAGGCGCATACATTAACAGGGTTTCCACCCATAGTTATTCAATAGTCATTATCAGGAAAAATGGCTAAAAAATATGTATTTAAAAAAAATTGCCCATAGACCAGCATTGGATAACTGGGTAACTGTTTGGGTGGAAATTGCTGGGCCTCGGTGCTACAGTTGTCAGGGCCCAATTGTGTTGTGACACATTCCTCGCGAAAGGCTTCACCCAAGAGCCATTGTAAGAGTAAGTATAGAGGAAAAATGGAGGATTGTGCCTTCACGATTTGTCAATAGTAGTCCGAAAATTAAATGCAAACGTTCTTTGAAAGTTTTACGTGCGTAGTTTTTATTTCATGTTACATCTGTGGATAAAGGACAGCCAACACGTGTTTGGCCCTAGTGGCCTATAGGCCGTGGGCTTTTTCAAGGCAAGAGTCAGGTGTTGGTGCAGGTTGAAATCATGATTCTCTAAAAAGCCAGTATCTCGTCTCTGCGGTCCTGGAACAAGCCGGCTTGTTCCAGGACCACAGAGACGAGATACCGGCTTTTTAGAGAAACTTTCAAAGAACGTTTGCATTTCATTTTCGGACTACTATTGACAAATCGTGAGGGCACAATCCTCCATTTTTCCTCTATATTAGCATTGGATAACTGTTTGTAATTGGAGGAGAAATAAAGATCATCCCCTATTACAACTGCTTGCAGGCACTGTCACCAAACTGAAAATAGTAGTGGACAAGTGGGTCTGTAAAAATTAATACTGTAATCAATGTCATCTCAATAGTAGAGGTGTATGAAGGTATTTTTCACCAGTTAAGTTTTGCATATTTGTAAATTTTCACCTTTTGAGAAGTTTGCAAACTTTCCCAGTTTGCCTTCCCATTGTCCCGTACAAAATGTTTCTGTGTATAGTGGGGTCATTTTCGCCACATAGCAATATCATTTTCAACTTAATAAAGCACAGCGAAACTGGAAAATGAATGCAGAATTATTCACTCCCATGTTACCTATTCAGGAGCGTTTCTCTTCACACTGCTATTGCACAGAAGAAGAATTCTAGGCTGGTCATGTAGAGTTTGTCAGAAGGTGTGGTTAAGTTTAAGTTTATTAAATCATTGCTACGTTCCTTAAAACCATTGCAATGAAAATTTAGCAAGATATAGTTGCATAGTTCGATGTCTGGTATAAAAAAATAACAGGTTTAAAATTCTTTACCGCCAGAAGTTGTGAACAATGATGCTTAATGTGCAGAAAGTGGCATTCTGTATATTGCACGCCTTTTTAGGTTTCGCCTGTCGAAAGCTGCGCAAGCAGCGTTTCACGCAGGCGAAAACATTTGTGTACAGTGTGTGTGTGTAGTCCCGCCCCTCTGTTCCATTGGCTAGCTCCATAAATGGAGGCTAGCCATTGGAACAGAGATCTGTCCGTCAATGCCGGAGCAGATTCGTGGGCGTTCCCGAGAATTTTAGGCTTTTGCCCACATCATGCGGCGGTGGGCGGTGGTTTATTATTTTTTTTTTAATACGTTTGTTTTCGGCAGTTCTTTGAAGATGGCGCCCGGTGGAGAGTGATTTCAGCCCCTGTCCCGCTCCCCGTCCAAGCATGCGAAGAGCCCGGAATGCACTGTTGACCACATGACGTCGTACACATAGTCCGCATTGTCTTCAAATGAAATGTGAAATGTGACCAAAAAGCGAGTGGGGTTCGACAAGCTGGCGCAGGTTATACCCAGGACTATCCGGACCGCCTCTGCGCCTGCCTGGAGCGTACTCTCCACTTCTACTGTCTAATGGTGCCAGCACTCGCCCTGGTGGTCGGCAGCCCAGCAAGGGCAGGAGCTGGGTGTGGTCGGGGGGACCGAGTCCCTTTCTGATATTCTGCGCCCCCACCCCCGCTCCCAGGTCGACTCTCTGCTCTCTTCTCGTACCGCCGCAGCACAAGGCACAACGCCGGGACCGCTGTGGTGCGGCTGGCGCTGACCTGATCTGACACAATCTCAATGAAGAAGAGCGGGGTTCCGTGGGGGCTGCGGGGGCTGCTTGAGGTCCTTGTTAGTGCCTTAGTAGTGCAGGCTCTCCCACCCGCTCTCGCTATGCTCCACTCAAACAGCAGCTGCACCTACGGCGTCCGGTGTCCAACCTCTCTGGCTCTCAATAGGAGTCCATTGTCTTCAAAGTCAGGCTCGCACTGTACCGGCAGTCAGGACAGAGCCCGTGCTATGCTAGCGGCCAGGAAGAAACCCTACTGCACCGCCGCGTGAGCAGCTGCCTATGCCCGAACAGACCGAGCGCCTACTGCACTGTCCGTGGCCCTTTTTCACCCTCCCACCAGCCAGAGCACCTTCACATCCGAACGCTCCTCTCACCTGCTGTCCGTGGCCCTCTCCCTCCCTCCCGCCCGCCCACTGTCCGTGGCCCTCTCCCTCCCTCTCACCCACTGTCCGTGGCCCTCTCCCTCCCGCCTGCCCGCCCACTGTCCGTGGCCCTCTCCCTCCCGCCCACCCCCGCCCACTGTCCATGGCCCTCTCCCTCCCGCCCACCGGCCCACTGTCCGTGGCCCTTTCCCTCCTGCCCGCCCACTGTCCGTGGCCCTTTTTCACCCTCCCTCCCACCCGCCCTATCCCAACCCCAGCCAGAGCACCTTCACATCCGAACGCTGCCTTATCTGGGTTTAAAATACGGCAGGACAGCGGCCGGCGGCCTTTGTCACGGAAATCAGCCCTATAGCACTGCCCACAGTGATCTATAGACAGATGAAGATACTAATGTATAAGGCGTGCCTGCACGGTGGCACCCAGGCCGTGTGAGCACGATCATTTGTTATTGTAGGAGGCCGGTGGAGCTAATGTTTTTATCACCATGCAATAACTATCGTAACTACGAGAACACGATGGCTGTGACATAGCCTACTCTGCACGTCGAGTAGGTCAAGACCGGGACAGAAGGTCGACTTCAGAGCAGGCGCACCACAGCTAATAGGAGATCAGCTGGCACTGGCCCTTTCGTAGAGCAAAACACACAAGGCTTGGTTGGGGATCATGCTTCCAACCACAGTTCATCAGTCTCTTGTCTGTCCGAGTCCAGCTTCAGGGGGCCTGTGTTTCAGTCTCACTGGCAGGCAGCATGAGTTTGCATGTGTCCAATCTCAGATTTCAATCTGAAACACCATCAGATATAGCTCCTATGACAGGTGGGCGGAGATATCCTTTCTATGATTCCCTCCCACCCACAGTGTAATAGTCTCTGACGCATGATGAAAACTGCATGATCAGTTCAAAACTTTCAAAAGGTCACATTAGTAACACTCAGCAAATTAGGCTGCTCTGAAATAGGCCATTTACATTGACGTTTTTGCAGTGCTCCATTGCCATTCATAAGGTCTTGAAGCGCTATCGTGCTCGCAGTGTATGGGGGCTCGCAGTGTGTGGGGGGGCTCGCAGTGTGTGGGGGGGGCTCGCAGAGTGTGGGGGGCTTGCAGTGTGTGGGGGGGCTCGCAGTGTGTGGGGGGCTCTGTGTGAGGGGCTCTGTGTAGGTGTGTGGGGGGCTCTGTGTGGGTGTGTGTGTGTGGGGGGCTCTGTGTGTGTGGGGGGGCTCTGTGTGTGTGGGGGGGCTCTGTGTGTAGGTGTGGGGGGCACTGTGTGTGTGGGGGGGCTCTGTGTGGGTGTGTGTGGGGGCCTCTGTGTGTGTGTGGGGAGGGCTCTGTGTGGGGGGCTCTCTGTGGGTGTGTGTGTGTGGCATTTGCAAGAGATTAAGCTATTGGCATTGTAAATGACAATGCCATTTATTTATCTGTTTTCAAAACCAACACATAAATAAAAATGTTGTCATTTACAATGCCAATAGCTCTAACTTTTGCAGAGGCGAAACCGTTGCATTGTCCAACCCCCAGGGGTGGGTTGCGCGATGTCCCGCTGTCCGTTCCCGCCCCCTCCCGCTGTCCATGAGCCCGTTCCCGCCCTCCCTCCCGCTGTCCGTGTGCCCGTCCCCCCTCCCGCTGTCCGTGTGCCCGTCAATCTTATGCACATTCACTGTTTGGCCTCTTTGTTTATCTGCACCTCTCTCCTCCCCAGGCCTCCATCTCTCGTCGTATGGACTGGACTGGAGTGGCTTCTATTGAAACCCTAGGGCTTTGATTACCAGCGGAATCCTTTGCCCCCCCCGCCCTCCGAGATCCACGTTTCTTTTTAACACTACACAAAACAGCCTACAAGATTGCCACTGTGTAGAGTCATACAGCATGGCCTGATGTCCTACATGTGTTGCTTCAATGCGCACTCGGTCGGTGGGAACTTGCAAACTCCGCACACAGCTCTTAAGAACGAAGGCATGCACACTCTCTCACGAGCTGCTGCGTTGGTGCTCCCTCGCATCTTCAGCAGGCAAAATCCTACGAAGACACCATTCCTGGGCAATTGCCAAACTCCAGAGCAGGCAAGAAAGCAAATCCAGGCATGGCAAGTAAGCGCAAACACGGACAAGTTGGCTTCTGGCAGAATGGAAGATCACTACTGTGCATCAACAAATACTTGCAGCTAAACCGCTGCGCCGGTCACCCACAACACACAGAGTAAGTCCGCTAGTCGCCAATGTGAAGTAGGTGGACTCCGTAATTAACTTTTACTGATTACAACCACGATTACAGTCATTAACCACTGAGTGTTAGGTAATATCTTACAGAGTGGAAGACTGCTGGACTTTGGCGTCAGTTGCTGGTATAATTCAAGGTGTCCATAAACAAATTATGAGCAGTAAAGAGGTGCTATAGAGCATAGGCTAACCCTCCTCTGATACAAAACTTAAAAAAACTATAGAGCACAACTTGATTGGATCAATCTAACAACCCGTCCATTGGCCTCAGTAGAAAAGAATACTTTTGCTTTAAAGAACTCTCACCCACCAGGGGTACCCCGTAGTGGCATGCTTCATCATAGAGTTCACTCCTAATGCAGGCATGGACGGAGGTATTTTCGGTAAGCAGGCCAGGTGGGAACGTTGGGGTCTGTGTGACTAAAGGCACGCTTTTTGCCAATTACCTATGGAGCACTTTTAAATGCTGTTATATATAGCAATTTATGAACACTAAATAGATGTTTAGGTGTGCTTGACGTATGTATCTTAAATTCATCAGTTACGTCAGCATTATGGAATAAGTGTGGATTGAGCATTTGGGAACACAAGTGGCAGAAATATGTTGACCCTAAGAGGAAGTAGGGGTTACTAGAGCCCTGGGACTTCCTAATTTTTCCTGTTTTTAATCATACTGGCTGCTAGCCAGATTAAAGTGTTAGGTGTACCAGGCAGGTATTTTTAAAGCTTAACCCTACCCCCACTCAATACCCTATTCCTTTTCCAACAGTGCTCCCATGCATCTCATAGGTTGTAGCACGCCTCGTTCTGCAACGGCCGGGAAGGAACTCTCTGATGAAGAATACCACCAAGGCGAGCACTGTCACCCGCCGCTGTGACATGGGTTGCATGGCGACCACTGTCACCCCTTTGGCGCGGCCGACATGGCGAGCAGTGTCACCCGCAGAGTAGTGAGTGCAGAGTGCAGAGTGACTAGGGAGTGCTAGGGAGTTCAGAGTGACTAGGGAGTGCAGAGTGACTAGGCAGTGCTAGGTAGTGCAGAGTGACTAGGGAGTGCTAGGGAGTGCAGAGTGCAAGGGAGTGCAGAGTGACTAGGGACTGCTAGGGAGTGCTAGGGAGTGCAGAGTGCAAGGGAGTGCAGTGTGCAAGGGAGTGCAGAGTGCAAGGGAGTGCAGAGTGCAAGGGAGTGCGAGGGAGTTCAAGGGAGTGCAGAGTGACTAGGGAATGCAGAGTGACTAGGGAGTGCTAGGGAGTGCAGAGTGACATTGGAGTGCTAGATAGTGCAGAGTGCTAGGGAGTGCAGAGTGCTAGGGAGTGCAGAGTGACTAGGGAGGGCTAGGGAGTGCAGAGTGACTAGGGAGTGCTAGGGAGTGCTAGGGAGTGCAGAGTGACTAGGGAGTGCTATGGAGTGCTAGGGACTGCAGAGTGAATGCAGAGGCTAATGGCAATGTAAATGACAATGCCATTTATTTATCTGTTTTCAAAACCAACACATAAATACAAATTTTGTCATTTACAATGCCAATAGCTCTAACTTTTCCAAAGGCGAAACCATTGCATTGTAAATGCTTGTTGTATTTAGTAAACAGTGGTACTAACTCATCAGAAAATTGTGATAAAACTACATTTATGAATGGAAAAGGCATGCCTGTAGAACCAGCAACAAATTGGTGTAAATTTTACACCAATAAATACAGCACAATGCGTAGCAGCACTGTTTCCACACATTAAACGCCATTTGCTTCTAAATTTGTGATAGTATCACGATTACCGGTTGTGGTAAGTCTGTTACCAAAATCATAATGTTACTGCAAATGTACTAGATTCTGGTACACTCTCAGAACATCAGATCCACTGCATCTCGGGTCACTACATTGGCACCCCTACATCTTGAGACACTACTTCAGAAGTAGGGAAAAGATAAGTGTTAAATTAGATAAGGTTATGTTGTACTTAATAAATAGCGGCCAGGGCAAATAAATACAACTAAAATTTTAAAAATGGAGAGTTTGGAGGGGTCTCCACACCCTAGGACAATGTAAAGTCACTTATAACTAAACAAATAAAAGCAAGGAAGTGTTACCAAATCCAATAGGCTGAATCTTTAAAAACACTTCCTGAGTTATTGGCTGTGCTAATGTTTTTTCACTGATATTGTAAAAACATATATATATGAAAATGGCTGCAAGTGCATCCCCATGCATGTACACACATGCCGTGAACTTGGACTGACAAGAAAGCTGTCTATGAGGAAGGGGCTTACCTGCAGCCTTCGTAATGTATATTGTATTGTAAACAGTAGGTTTGGAAAAACTAACAATTGCAGCTGGCTTCAAGCAAGACCTAATTTAACCGATGAGAGACGACCAAAGCAAGAGCAAAAAACGGGCAGAAGCCTTTCTTTACATTAAGCATATATACTGCCCCAGAACCTGCACTGAAAAGAAAAAACTGCTCAAAATGCACAAAACATTAATCACTAGTGAGTTGTTCATTTGGAATTCCTTTTGAAGGTCTGCGCTCAAAAAGGTTGTGGCAGAAACAAAAATTCTAGATAACAGCTGAGCTCACATGCAACAGAGCACTCTCAAAGATAACATTCACATAAACACAAACACAGAAACTCGCCACATACCCTCTCATTCTCAGTCTAATGCACATCATTGGCTAATGCATCACATGCCTTTGTCTGGAAATTATACTGATTCATTGAAAATGTTGACAGATTCACAATGTTGTGCAAAAACTCTCAGAAATAAGTCTTAATTTTTCCAGCTTTGTACAACATGTATATAACTGTACATGTTTCTGACTGAAATAGACTCCTCTTGGGATTTTGATGAAACTACACTAAATCTTATTTTCACTATTTTATCATCCTGATGCTTAAATCTGCTAGATTACTACACAAGACCAGTAACACACATTCCGTACAAAAACAATAGAAAACAGACAGACCTACTTTTTATACATTTCCCATGGAAATAGACCCGAAATGAAATGGAAACAAATTTATGGAGTGCACAGCCAATCAGAGAAGAGTATTTTGGCGCTATTATTGGTCAAAGTGCAGTGCCCCATAAACGCCAAAGCTTCAGTGAGCAGAAGAGATGAGTCTTGAGTACTCTGCTAAAAGCAGGGTGGGTCTCAGTTTGCCGAAGAGCCGTTGGGAGCTTGTTCCATAAAACAGCCCTAGAGAAGTTGTTGCTATGCCGCCCGCCATCATCCACTTGATTCTAGGCACTTAAAAAGGGTGAGCTGGACTCAATCGAAGTGACTTGTGGAAAAGCTATTTGGCAAATTTGTTTGCAAAACCAGAGGAACCAAACTTACAATCATCTTTATGCATGAGAGAGTGTGTTTCTGGTACACAGTGCAGCCCCATTCTGGCATTGGAGATGTGATCACATTTCTTTTATCAATTGACCATTTTGCGTCAATATTTTGAATGTGCTGCAGCTTTTTAATGAAGTGTCTTTCGGCTACAGTATAAACTATTGCAGTAGTCTAATTTTGAATTTACCAATGCAGAAAGCCACTCTTGCATGGCTGTTCCTATCCAAAAACAGAAGAACCTGCGACTGTTGTTTCAGAGAGAAGAAGCACAACCAGAATTTTGGTTATTTGAGTGGCCATAGCTAATGAAGTATCAACCATCCTCCCCAGATATTTGACCCGTGTAGAAGTCTCAGGGAATCTCATAAGGAAAGAAAAGAGTCCAGGGGTTTTTATTCCATCTATTGGAGTTTTTTCCAATCAGAAGGGTCTGTGTTTCCTCACCATTCAATTTTAGAAAGTTTTTATTCATCAACCTTTGAACCTCCTTAAGACAATGATTAAGCTAATCAATGAGTGTGAAGCTTTCTCACTCAGGTAGATTAATAATAGGGTGTCATCCGCATAGCCAAATGAGCAAAGTGAGCATAATAAAGGCTTTACATAAGTATTGAAAGAATAGGATACAGAGAGAATCCATGAAACACTTCGACTGTCACTAGGAATTTGGTGGATCTAGAAGGAAAGGCTGAGAGTAGTCCTTGAGGAAGGAGCTTACGCATTAAGCTAAGCACATTTCAAGAAATACCTATTTGTTCCAAGTGAGCCAGCAGGATTCGGGTGATCCACCATTTCAATGGCCACAGACAGATCTACTCTTGTTTATTGTAATCAAACATAGGAAATTTTGCTTTCGCTCACACACAGTACACACTTAGAAATATACTATCAGAAGCACATTCTAAAATGCTGGTATGACTCCTCTGTAGGCCATGGAGAGAGACTCATATCTAATATAGTCAGACTCAGGAACTTTTGCTCTCCACATCACAAGCGTACACACACACACACACACACACACACACACACACAGACACACACACAGACACACATGCGCTTGCAATGAGAGGCCCAGTCTTAAAAGCGCTTACACCTCTTGTCTGGAGTTCACACCAATAAAACCTCAGTGATTCACCCCTTTCCCTTTCCTTTTGAATGGTGCTCTATGATTTTGAGATGATTATTTATGGTTTTGCCTAATCCCGCCAGCTTCCATGCTGCCAGATAGCTTGTTTTGATTTGGGAATGAATTGCCATGTTATGTGGTTGTGCAGGCTCCGTTGGGAACTATGATACATTACTCACCCAGACAAGGGGACTAGTAGAAACAGTAATGGACCTTAAAAACTGTGTTTTCCAAACAAGGAATGAACGTTTATTTTTTAATAGTCTCCAGCTACAAGGTCTTAAAAGTCTTGCTCTATTTTTAAAGATAATGAGATGCTAGTCCAGCTTCACAGGCAGACATTTTGTGAGCAGGGAGCAGAATGTGAATTGCGACAACCAGAAGATTGATGGGGACTGCTTTCCTAGAATAGAATAAAGAACAAACTAATCTGAGGTGTAAACACATGTTCTTTCATCGAACCATTCTTTTACCACAAAATATAAAAAAAATTGGCAACTTTGTAAAGGTCAAGTTAATACGTGCATGTTTTTCATCATTGAAGGAATTTTATTTCATAGCATTCAATCTGAATCCTTCTCATTGACTTCTCATATAAGAAAGCTTAACTAGCTATGGTATTTTTTCCTCCCTAACAAGGTGATGGGGTGGCATGCTTGCCTTTGTTGTGTTTTAACCAACAGCCACTGGGCATGCCGTTGCATTTCTCACTTTGACAATGTTGGTTCCTTCGTACTGGCTTCTCTCGTCTACATGCTGGGTTTGCAGCCTGTTCAATAGCTGCCCATGAATTCCTTGTAATGTTTGTGGTTGTTTCCATTCTAGTAACTCCCTTTCAGTGCTCCTGTCCCAGCACTCATCAACTCTTCTACCTAGATTCGAGAATGTTCTACCATTCAGCAAATGTTCGATTCACAGCCTTTATTAATGTAATACTTTTATACTTTCTTCTGGGCGGTGTTTATATTTTTTGTCTACCTTGTGATTCATGTATTAAGTATTCATGGTTACTCCATCAAAACTTGCACCAATTTTCCTAACCCGACATGTTTGTAATGTACGTTTATGCATTGCACACACTATTCGCGCATAGGGTGGAATTGCATTTTTTCTCGTTGTATTTTTCTGCAAGAAAAAATGTTTTACAAAAATTGTGTATTTCCTACACAAATCTTTGAAAACAAACATTTGCAATGCAATAGGTCTCGCATTTACGAGAGTTTGAGCTGTTGGCAATGCAATAGCATATACCATCACAGGAGAAAATAAAAACGACACAAACTACCAAGATGAAAAAAAAAATGGATCCGAGATACCAGAGACGCTAATATGGATTTGCTAGCTGAAAGCTGCAAGAGAGACTTGTACTCACCTGACAATATGATAAATGTTAACGATCTAGCGAACCACTACAATACCGCAGTAACAAAAATAGTCAATGACACCATACCACTCAAATTAAAAAGAGTAACGGAAAAGAATACAAATCCATGGTTCAATGGAATATTGAATGAAGAAAGACGAAATCTGAGACGAGCAGAAAGAATATGGAGACAACACCCTCCCCTACACTGAAATCACTCAGAAAAATCAGAAATGAATATAACAAGAAGATTATTATCACTAAAAAGGAATTTATCAGAACTGAACTGGATAACGCCAAAAATAGACCTCGCAAATTATTCGAAATCATAAAACAACAATCTAACAAACTGGCAAAATCTGCCCACGAGGTTACTAAAACACAACTAAGCTGCGATGAATTTTCTACCTCCTTCAGTAACAAAGCAGATAAGTTGGAAGAAGAGCTTAAGACCGCCGCAGATAATATCAAAGACAACACTAATACATTTCCTTCTGTTCCAAATTTTGAGAACTTAACGACTAAAAACAATGCCCACTGGAACACCTTCGAACCATTAGACCAGATGGAAATTGCTAAAATAATAGCAACCACGAAACCTAACAACCACTATAACGACCCACTTCCATCAAAATGCCTGAAAGAAATTAGCCATAACATGATTACAATATGGACTGATATCATAAACGCCTCTCTCACACAGGGGTGCATGCCTGAAAGCCTGAAGACGGGACAAGTTGTCCCAATCATCAAAAAACCCACAGCGGACCCAACAGATCCAAACAATTATCGCCCAGTGACTAACATCCCTTTTCTCGCCAAACTCATAGAGAAATGTGTACAAAATCAGCTGAATAAACATATCGACACCTACTCCTTACTAGATGACTACCAATCGGGATTCAGAGCTAATCACAGCACGGAAACAGCAATCCTACACATTGTCGATGATGCACTTCAAGCGCTAGATAAAAATCAATCTTGTCTACTCATCCTCCTAGACTTGTCAGCAGCATTTGACACAGTCAATCATGAAAAATTACTGAACAGACTACATGGTAGGATGGGAATGTCAGGCACGGTACTAAAATGGTTCGAATCATTTTTAAAGAACAGAACTCAGAGATTCCTAGTAAACTAAGCACTATCGCCTTCATGCCCAAACTCACTCGGAGTGCCGCAAGGATCCACCTTATCTCCTTCTCTGTTTAACTTATACATCGAACCTCTCACAGAAATTCTACGGAAATCAAAAATATCCTACCACATGTATGCAGATGACACGCAATTGTACATCAAGATTGCTAGCTTAGAAAACATAACCACAATGAACGATGCCCTCAATCTATCGATGGAAGGGTTAACGAACAATCATCTCAAGCTTAACGCCAACAAAACAGAATTCTTGCTCATATCAGCACATAAAAATCAATCCTTAGTGAAAGAATGGTCTAAAATGATTACAGCTTTAAATTGCATCCCAACCCTAGTAGACTCGGCGAAATCTCTCGGAATCACTCTGGATGAGAACCTGGATATGAAAACGCACATTAACTCCATGGCAAAAAACGCTCATTTCCACTTGAACTATCTGAGAAAGATGAAATCCTTTTTAACGGAGACAGATCTGAAACTAGCGGTGCATCCTCTGGTTATCTCCAGGATCGAATACGGCTGTACTACACTGGCTGGTCTACCAAAAATCTCAACGGCACCCCTAAAAGCCTGCCTCAATGCAGTGGCAAGGCTAATTACAGGCTCGAGGAAATTTGACCACATAAAACCTCACTTGAAGGCCTTAAATTGGTTACCTTTTGAAGCCAGAGTACAGATGAAAATGGCTTGTATAACCCATAAAGCGATTCATCACAACACACCTAAATATCTCGCCCACAAAATAGAAATCACAGGAAGAAACAGACTTGTCAGGAATGCCAACTATCTGCTCCTGAAACCGCCTATCTTTAAGAAGAAAAAAACGTATGAAAGGACCTTCTCAGGCGTAGCGCCCAGGATTTGGAACTCCCTCCCTGCAAACATCAGAAAAATTAGAAACACGACAACATTCAAGAAAGAAATAAAGATCTTTCTTATGAACAAGTTCCTCCCATAATCTAGATAATTCGAAACCGGAGACTTTCATGGATTTTATTCCCATAGGATCCGAAGTAACACCATTAATCTCTACCTCAGAACTTTATTAACTCAGGTTTTGAATCAATACCGTGATGTTGCTTATCAAGATTTTTAAGCTATTGTAATTACTATGTCTAAATCGCCATTTACTAAGTCAACATGTTTTCTGCTAGTTTGTACACTTCTTTTTGTATTTATATCACATGTTGTTAAGCGCTCTGATACCCATGGGTCACGTACGTGCTATATAAAACTGTTAATAAATAAATAAATAATAGCTTAAACTCTCGCAAATGCGAGACCTATTGCATTGCAAATATTTGTTTGTTTACTAGCACCCATGCGGCGCTTTCACATTCATGGAGGCTGCGCCTCTTTCTTTAGACAAGCCGTGCCTAAAGAAAGGAGCATGGGCGACATTAAAGTGAAACCGCAGCATGGGGTACTTTAAAAAAAAAGCATCTGATTGTCAAGTTGACAAACAAATATTTTTTTTGTAAAAGCGCCAATGCCGCACTTTTACTTTAATTGGGGCCACGCACCTTTCTATAGACTTGGCTTGTGTACAGAAAGAGACGCGGCCTCCATGAATGTGAAAGTGCTGCATGGGCGCTAGTAAACAAACAAAAGTAAATAAATAAGCCCTGCCGCTATACTTAAAGTGGACCGCGCTGCTAAAATAAAGAAAGAAACGCGGCTGTTACAGTTAAAGCAGATCGCCATTAGAAAATAAAATAAAATCGGGAGGTGTGCTGCAACGTAATGGATGGACGGTGGGGGCAAATTATTAAACAAAATTGAGCTCACAGGCAAGATAAAGCAGACCATGTAACAAGACAAGTAAAAGGTCCGGTCATTATAGGAGGTAACAAACGCAGACAAGGCGGTACCAAGGAGGGACTAACAAGCCTAATAACGACTCGGAAGCCAGCGTTTAAGGAGGACAAAGGCACAAGCCAATTAAAAAAATATGTGCTGAGAGTGGGCGGGGCTTCAAAGCCATACTCCGATACTGCATGCCTCGAAGCAGCACATGCTCGGCCTAGGCTCGACCTAATAAGGAGATTTGTTTGTTTGTTTCCATGCACTTTCAGGTCCACATATGCAACAACCATTTATGTGTAAACCTAGATAAGATTAATTTATGTTGGGTGAGGGATTATAAATTGTAGTCTCTTAATTCGTTTGAGTTTCAAATCCGTGGCTTCCTGGTGATAGTTTCACAGTAAATAAGTGGCTGCTCAATGAAACCATTCTTTTTTTATTTCAATATTGGATATACTAATATTTGTTTTATTAATTTCTCACACATATATTATCTAGGTTTTTCTATTATCTACAACAAGTACATTTTTTGTAAACTACTAATACAGAACAATAGCAGCAAAGGGAGGATGCAACAGTTTTAATCTAGCGAGAAGATAAACAGAAGCACATGGAATGGCTTTTTGTCTCTTGGGATTTCAGTTTTAATACAGTTATTTCTATTATTTATTGCATTGTGTCTATTAAATACGACGTTTGTACTCATAGTCATATAAATAAATATACTCTTTTTTGGTACATGCACTTACAATAAGAAGCATACTGGGCTCAATGTAACCTTCCATCGACAGCATGCTGCTCAACATCTGATCTCTGCCAAAAATATGTGTGCACATTAATGTTTAATTTTAATTCAATCCATGTACAGAATAGTGGGCCAGATTTATTAAACTTTCACACAACACAATACAGCGAGACACCTTGCTGCGCTGCATGAAAGTGAGAGGACAGGAATGTGCCATATCTAATATTACACGGCGCAATCCTGTCCTTACTTTGCCCTGGTGCACAATGTGCTGCCTTGCACCCAGGGCCGGACTGGCCATAGCGGGCACCAGGCAATCCCCCGGTGCATCGCACGGGTGGGGGCCGGTGTTGTAACAAAATAGGCTGAAATCCGGCCCCGGGAAAGAGTTCGGCGGCACCCCCCCCCCCCCCTCCGAGTGGGGAGGGGGGCCGGCAGAGCACTTTTCCCGGGCCGGTTGTGGTTCCCAGTCCGGCCCTGCTTGCACCACTGCAGGAAACCTTGCACGGTGGTGCAAATGTGCCTGTGTTTCAGGCAGGATTGTTTTGTGAAGGAAGGGACACCTTCATGCACAAAAAGAATCCCCTGAGGCTTTTTCCTCTTTCTACCTATGTTGCAGAATGTAGGTGTCCTGTCCAAATTGCAAATCAGTATCTGACGCAACAATGTTTTGTAATTGATATCTGCTGATAAAACATTGAAAAATAAGTGATTTTTGAGTAAGGGTGGTACTATATTCTCAAAAGGGGAGGGGTCCCCTTGGGACCTCTTTCCCATAGTGAATCTTTTAAAAATGTTTGTTTTGGAATAGGCAGTGGTCCAGGGGACCAGTGTCAACTCCTCAAATTGGATATTGGGCCCATGAGACGGGTTGGTTAAAAGACTCAATTTTAAAGCCGACTTGAATACAGGTTGCTCGACAACAGATTGTCATTAACTGAGTAACTGGCCAACATCTGCTGAATATGCCAAAGTCAGGAAATTCATCAGACACATTAATTTTATTGAGAGGAATGAATATTCCTGATGCCCTCTTTCTATTTGTTTAACAAATTCATACTAAGCTAATCTAAGCTTTGGGGTGTGGGGTTCTGCCCTTTGCTTAGTAAACCTATACTTATTTGTAGAGTCAGGCAAGGATGGTATCGCAAAGCATGTTTCCACAATAGACTTCAGGCCAAATGTATGGCACATTTTACCTGATGGGCCCTTTGCAACCAGTAAAATGCATTTTCTTATGTATTATCCGTACTTTGCGAGTTCGGTAACCTATTACCAACTTACAAAATAGGGTTTGTAAGTCGCTATTAGGAAGTGGCATATAAAGGGCATTCCTTCCTAATAGCGAGTCACACTGGTATGTATGAATGTGCTCCAACCAGGAATGCGGTCACAAAACATTCATAGATTACCACCAATTTCAAATTGATGGTAAGCCATTCGCAAACGAGATGGGGACCCTTATGTGAATGGGGGCGCTAACACGGACCACTGCCTACTGTAATAAAATGAAAAGAAAACTTTTCATTTTTTATTTTTGAAATGCATCCCATTTGTCTTTAAGGAAAATGGGTTTCATGAAAAAAGTGCTTTATTTAAAAAGCAGTCACAGACATGGTGGTCTGCTGACCCCAGCAGGCCACCATCCCTGTGAGTGCTGGCCATTCCCAATGAGTCACAAATTGCGACCTCTCTCAAAAAGATTAATGAGGTAGGTCCCTTGCAACCCATTTGGGAATCACAAAAATAGTCTGAGATGCTGTACCACATCAGGGTTTGTGACTCACAAATTGCGAGTCTCAAAAACTGATGGTCGTACAAGTGGCCCTTCATCCCTAGAGTATCATGCCATTGTGCATGTAGATAATACAGTATTCCTGAATTAGATACTCATAAACATGACACTGAATTTGTCATATAGGTAAGTATTCCATAGAAATAAAATAGTGGTAAAGTCCATCTGTGTCTAGACAAACACCATGTCTGTGAGGACCATCACACTACGGGCATCAAGTCCCACTGTTGTATTTCGGTAATATTGAGAGACTACATCAGAAAACTAAAAGCACATGTGAAAAATTGGACTATTAGTTGAGGGAGGGGTAGAACAGACCTCAAATAATAACCACAATCCTTGTCATGGTGAACCATCAAAGTCACTAAATATATCTGGCTAAACTTAAAGGCACTGTGTAAAGTATTTATGCAGTACTATAACTTTAATAAAGTTGAAATGCAAAGCAATAAGAAATCTCAAAATGAGTAAGGATATAGAGTACAATTGAATTAACAAAATGACACCACAATGTCAAAAATCCAGAGAGGGTAACAGGAGTTAGGACATTTTTTAAGTTTAAATAAAATAGTGACAAGAAGAACAAGTGCCAATAATAGTAATGGTCATGGTAGAACAGGACCCAGATATAATTTGACGCTGACCGTGAGAGAGTGCAGGTCAGATACACCAAACAGCCTTGTCCTGATCAAATATTTTACTTTCTGACTATAGTCCTTTAAGGCCCAATGCTCCACAGGAGAACACTTCTAAAACCCCCAGGACCACAGATAAAGCACTTAGAGACTCACAGGGTGGCGGCAGGCAGAGGCCACAGCAGGGTCCAGTCCTGATTAGCTGGTCAGTTGCCGGAAAAGGCCGCTCACAGTTTATTGTGTCCAATTAGCTTTAACAGGAGGTAAACCTTATGACCCTTGGAGTCCACTTGGAGGAGGAGTAGGGCCAGCCTCCTGCGCTCTTCTGAGGTCACAACCAGCAGGACAGTCCTTCTGTTCTTCTCAAGTCTAGAGTGTGTTCTAATTTCTAATTCTGAGGGAGTCACTTTTTTACCCAGTACCAGCTTGTGGGCGGGGGATAAACCCTTTGCCTACCCCCTTAACTGGTTGTGTTCCATTCTTACCTCTTCCCTGTGTTTTGCTCCAGCCTGGCTAGCGAAACACAAGGCAGGGACAGGTTGGGTATCAGGTTCCTTTGTGTGTGGTGGGGCAAATCCCTTTGAAGTGTAATCAGGGCAGAGCACAGCTCCTCCTCAGACAGACATCCTGTCAGGAAGACCCACTCCTGTCTATTCCCAGGCCCTTTATGTACTGTCTGGCTCCTAAATACATACCCTGTGAAGGATCTCTAATCAGCCCAAGAGCAACAGGTCACTAACAGAAAGGACCTCGATACTTTAAGAAAGGAAATGCCAACTTTCTAAAAGTGGCATTTCCAAAATCTGACTTTACAATTAAAGAGGATTTAAAATGACAATTAAAATGAGTGCAATAACTATTTCTCTAGCCATTACCAGACTGAATTTAGCACTTATTACATGTAATAAGGTAAGCCAGTGTTAGCCTTGCCTCACTAAAAAACACAACTATTGAGGTTTTTCACTGTTAGGACATGTTAAACATTAAATATACATAGCTTACTTGTAAATACCATATACTTTGTCCTCTGAGTAGTTAGGGCCTACCTTAGGGGTGATGTATGAGTATTAAAAAAGGAAGGTTTAGGAATGGCAAGGACCACCACCCATGGGCCCAAGCCAAGCAGTGTCCAAGGGACCACATTCCCTGCGACATTGCAGTTTTCTGCCCAAGAGAGTGCAGACATACCCTATCCACACTATCCCAGGCAGGAAACACAACTTTCCCCCCACCTGGGGCAAGAGCAGAAAAATAAGCTGCACCCCAAAAATATATTTAAAAAAAAGAAATAATAAATGAGCAGCAGGAGAAGCTCATCCATTATTTGCTGCTCCGGACAAGGAGTGCCCCATAATGCCCTGCAAGGGCTTTTTGTTTATATATTTGTATCCCGGTGGTGCCCCTAAAAGGGGCAGGGGCACCATCGAACATTTTCCTAATGTTGTGGGGGCCTGCAAGGAGTGCAGCAGCCCCCCTGCAACATTAAAGAAAACACAGTAAGTCTCTTTGGTAGTTAAATCCATGAACCAAGATTTCTTACCATATTTTAGAAACTACTCTAAGCTGGAGCTCTATGCTCTTTAGCTGGAGTACAAGGACCTCTTGTTGTTGGTTCTATGGCTGCAATTTGTGGCCTCAAAAATTTAACAAGAAAATGTCAAAGCCATGTCATTTTTTCAATGGGATTTTATTAAAACAGATTTAGAAGAATTCCTTTATTTTAACATTGCCATGTGTGAATTTATATATGTTTGATTACAATTATTGTTGATTTCTTGACAGAGATAATGCTTCTGCTTTATATATGTTCATTTGCTGAACCCTTGATAAAGCTAATAGTCCCACTTTTTATATTTTGGTGTTCTGACCCTTTGACAGTGTCATTAGGTCTGCCTTCCTTAAAACGACACCCTTTACATTGTTACATCACACAGCCATCTGTGCACACTCGCATGGGTTGGGCGCAGGACCTACACCCAACACCACACCGCACAGAGCCAAAGGCTGTGCACAGTGGAAAGTTGGGTGCCAGCAGAGACGTGGGTGCAGGGTCTAGCCGCAGGCCAGGCCCCTTGCCCGACCCTATTCGGCACACAGCCACAGGCTGTACGCTGCCATAAGTAGAGTCCCCAACCCCACAATGCGCACAACATTGCACATCTTTATGTTAAAAAAATCTAAATGTATTGAAAAAAACAAAGGTTAAAGTGATGTCATAGTTAGGAAATGTAATAATATGCTACTTTACATTTTTCCAAAAACTTAGAAATTCACTGTATGAAACCAAAGGTTAAAGGGATGTTACAGTGCTCTAATATAACTATAACGCATGCCCTCGCCATACACTGTTAATTACCTCACATATTACATCACTCATGAGATTTTCTATGATATCATTGATAACATCACTTCAACATGCGAAATAACATCATTGATGGCAACACTGTGCATGGTGGAGGCAAGTGCTAGAGTTACTTTAGTGCATGAGTTACGTTACTTGATACATTACTTGATATAACTCTAGTTGGTGAATTTCAGTGGTTTTGTTTGTTTAAAATGGTATGCTTTAACTGACATCTTCACCTAACTTATAATGTCCCTTTTTTTATTTCAAAGTATTTTATTGATTTTATAAACAAGACATCAGCATCTTTGTACAAGGTTAGTGTCCCTTTAACCTTTGATTTTTTCCATGAATATAGACATAAATGTAGATGAGATAGAGATATAGATATGCAAAAGCAAAAACATTTTGGCAGATTACTTTATCATAGTTTATAGTGGTTCAGCAAAAGCTCAGACCATGTGAGAAAGCAGACCCAATGCTTCCCTAATAACATGATTCTCAAAGCATTTCCGTAGGCTTTTACATACAACACATTTTTCTCCAAGTCATATTAATGGTTGCATTTTCCATATTTGATTTTTGTGAGCTCCAGTAATTTATTTGTTATCTCCTTATTGGTGTTTAATTAAATGCTATCTATGCAGACAATTTTAAAGCAAGAAGATGTGACTAGAGTATAAAAAGAGGACTTCTCAGGGTGGATATTGATTCTACTTGGTAGCGGAAAGGAAAAGAGTGAACGAGATGTATTGGTATGATTCAAGGGACAGTGCATGAGTACATTTGTAGCAGGTTCTGATGCTTATATTAGAGTGATTGTCCAATAAATAAATAAAAAACACAGAGAGAGGAGAAACAATAGATAAAGAAATGGGATCGATTGGAGAGTGAAAGAGAGCAAGCTTCCCCACATATTTTAATTCAAAGTTTCTAAAGTGTTGTCGTGTAACATGTCTTTATATAATGTTTATCCTCGTAGAATAATTTGCAAATAAAGTTCTCTGAGAGTAAAAGTATCCCCGAAGAAATTCTCAACTTTTGTAGAGTTGTAAAAACGTTCATTACAAATGTGATTCCAATTTCCAGCTTACAATATAGGTCTATACTGTTTTATCCTCGTAAAAAACATTCGACTTCATCAAAACAGCAGTAAGGATTGTGAAGGGGCTTACTACATTAAACCTTCATGAAAACATCCCATGTCTTCCTCTTCAGGCCACAATGTAATTTAACCTTTTCTGCATTATTCACAAATCTCTCTATCTGGATGTGCTCCCCTTTATTTTCCAGGCGGCTAAATTAATGCACTCGATCTAAAACCTCCAATATTAATCTTCTGAGGATCCGTTGTCTTAGGAAATTAAACCTTGGTCGCTGTGGGATGCTCTTCATTTATAACTCAGACAAGCATCGGCAAAACCAATAGTACTCCCATTTTGGACCTCCTGGTTTTTTCATTGTTTTTAGCCACACACACAACATCCCTGCTACTGGGACACCTGGCGCCTAGCTAAAGAATAAACAAATAAGAAAAGAGCTTTTGACACAGATGGCTGTGTCATTTTATAGGCTTGCACACCATGCAACCAGGCTTCTACTAAGTGATACAACAGTTTTTTTCTTTGTAGTTACCAGTCCAACTAGGATCAGTAACTAAAAAGAAAAAAAACACATTAAAGAGTTCTTTTTTTTTTTAAGCGGGTGAGCGAAGTAACACTGGGGAAAGCAACATGAGTGAAGCAACATGGGGATGAAGGGTGAAAGCAACATGGGGTGCAGGTGGGGAGAGGTTTTAAAGCAGGTGGATGTAGCAATACAGGCTGTGGAAACAACATGGAGGACCAGGGGCGAAAGCAACATAAGGATGCTGTGTGGGGATCAAATGGGCAAAGGAGAGCAATGTGGAGCTGGTAGGGAGAAAGAAAACACATAGACAAGAAGGCCGCGGGGGAGAAGCACTCAGGAAAGTGAGAGGAACACAGGGGAGGGTGGTAGAGATGCACATGAGGAAGACAGTAGGAAATCAAATGTACTCTCTCCCATAAAGTGCTTCACAAAAAGAAATAAGTAGGGTCTGAAAAAGTGAGCAGTGCTAGGACATAGTAATTGATTCATGCTCCAGGGTCGGGACAAACACAGGAAAAGGAAGAAAAGCCCACACAGCTAATGAATAAAAAGCAGACAAATGAGAGCGCTAATGAAGCCGACCAATGCTAAGCAGTGGGCAGGATCTAAGTACACTGTAAGATAACAACATGTAGTGCAGCAGACAGCGTATGCGCTGTCTTAGGTGAGACCTAAAAAAACTGAAAAGCTCCTCATTGTCAGAAAACGTCTCCATACATAACCCTTTGCTGACTTTTTGCCTCCAGGGGCTCAATGGCTGTGCCTTCTTTGCCTAACCATCTTAGTTCCATGAAAACCCTCAACGTATATGATAGCTTTAGAAAGGAAAACAGAATAACATAACCAATAACCTTGAAGAGCAAGCACTTGTTCTTTTTAAAATATAATAATGTATTTATTTGTTTTATAAATATTTCACCTTTTAGTCCAATTGAGTCATCGGCATTGTCATTTTTTTGAAATATGAGAAATACCTAATGTTACAAAATAATGTGAGGTAATAGCTTCAAATAGTCGTTACAAATTTTGGGATCTATCAGCCATCCATTACAAGAATTTGTGAAAAAGCTTTGCAAAATATCTGTTAGAGTTTGCACTGTAAAACAAGCACTGACAAAGTCGAAATGTCTTTATCATACTATTATCTTTATTGAGGGGTCTTTACTAATTGTGGGAAGGTGACCAAAGTATCCAAACTGAATGGCTGCAATTTTCCTACTTTTTGTACGCTTTGGCTTAAAAGTTGACTCACATTAGGAGGGGAGAGGGTTTGTGTCTGGGGTCACCTGGATGTGCCCCTCAGCAGAAGCCTCAGAGGGTAGTCAGTGGGACGAGCACTGCTATGTGTGATTGTGATATAGTTACACAAATCTAAACTGGGGTCGGAGCAAAATCTTTGGATAAGTCGTCAGAGGTCCTACACTCTATATATAAATACATGTTCCTCATATAACATACCTGCCAACTTGAACAAAAATCTCAGTGGCAGGAGGGGGTGGGGTCTTGGAGAGTGGAGGGACTCATGCCGAGAAGTATCTTTGAGGCACTTTTATAACCCACCCTGCCCCAAGTCCCCTTCTCCCCCCCAAAAAAGGCTGAGGCTGTTGCCAAGGACCTGGGTGTTTTCACACACTGTAATGGACTTCGTAGTTCAAAGCCAGGGAAAACAACATGAAAACCCACTACTTACAGCAGCTTTTAACTTGTTTTCCCTGCCACCATGTGATATTGGCTCCTCACCCGGTGACTGTGTGATGGAAGCTTATATCGTGTGTCACACAGTGGCACCGTGTGAGTTGGCAGGATTTATATAATGGTAATATTGTGTCTTTAACTCACCTGCAGGACACAAACACAACTGACAGTTATATGAAGATTTAACATTAATGTCGCTGTCTTTCATTACACATATTCCTTGGCCACTCAGGAACCAAGCATACCCCCTTAAATCCACCCGACACTGTAAATTACTTTATCACTCCAGTTGTCCCCCTTGGTTCTTATACGGAACGAGTGGCTGTGGCCTTCAATATTACAGCCTGCCTTCAAACAAACCACACTTGCACACAAAGGGAGTGTTTAAAGTGCTCTGAAGTAGCCGGAAGACACAACGGTGCTGGCCTTACATACAGAGAAAATTAAAACCAAAACACGGAAGAGTAATGCACAAATATGAAACGGTCAGTTTCTATTAAAATGGGCAATCGTCGAACAAGGAAAACAATGCGCATTGAACTGTAACAAGGTGACGACATTGTCTTGTGTATTCAGTCACCAACAGGGTCGGATTGGTAACGCAAGCACTCGGGAAATGGCTGAAGGTCCGGCAGCCAAGTTCCAGTTGTGGGCTGCTTTTTTGGGCAGCCTTGGGGCTGTCTGTGTTGTTAGGATGCCGCCAGTGGCCCAGTGGGTACCTGAGTGGCCTTTCCAGAGGCAGATGATGTCGTGTCGTTATGCCTGACCTCCCAGAGAGACAGGTCAGGCAAGGAGGAAAAGGAAGTAGAGACAGGAAAAGGAGGAGCAAGTAGTTTGTTAGCCAGTAACTTCCTGGCAGGGAATAAAGAAGGTTACCCCTAGCCAAGCTCCGTGTCTCGTGTTTGTTTTGGGCGGGCTAGAGCGTGACAATGGCGACGAGGGTGGGATCAGCTAAACCCACACACAACGTCGCGCAGCCCAGCTGAGGACCGGCCCCAATGACAAGCCAGCAGCTCCAGAAAGAGCGCGAAGCGGAGCGACGCCTGCATCTGCTCCTGGCTCACGGACGGAGCGGAGCAAAGAATAGCACGCAAGAAAGTGCCTGCGTGATAGCGCCTGACCGCGGAAGAAGTGGAGAGCCTGCCAAGCGGCGCTGAGGTGCGGAAGAAGTGGAGAGCCTGCCAAGCGGCGCTGAGGTGCGCGAGTACCCTGCCCCCTCTGAAGCCCGAGGACCGCGAGAAGTGGAGAGCCCTGCTGAGCGGTGCCGAGGTGAGCGCGGATTCCCCACCCCTCTGAGGCCCGAAGACTGCGAGGGTGAGTCCCCCAACAGACGCGACCACTGGACAAGCCAGAGCGTGGTCTGCACGTGTGTCAGAGACTGCCGAGAGCCAGAGAACACGGCGGCCATCTTGAAGTCAGGCGCCGGCTCTCAGTAGACCCACGCTCCCCCTACGGCGGCCATTTTAGAGTCAGGCGAATAACCACGAGCCCATAAAAAGCGGGAACAAAGCTATCTACATCACGTATGAGCCACAGAAGGCAACAATAGGCAACAAAATATTCATAAGCACTGCCAAAGAATACAGGAACAAGCAAATACTGCCAATAGTAAGCGCAAATAATTACAAGCTACTATACAGAATACAGAGACACCATGTCTGATACCGACGCTCAAAGCACTTCCTCGACCGGAGGCGCACCCATGCAACCCAGCACAACGGCGATGCCTCAAGTAGCGTCCATAGGAGCACCCTTCATGCGACAACCACAGCCGCTGGTGCTGACGCCTGGCAACACCATGGGGCCTGCCTTGAAAACCTGGAGCGAGGACTTCGAAGACTACATGAAAGGGTCCCTAGTACAGGACTCTAAGCACAAACTGGTTGCGCTACGAAATCTTGCCGGCCAAGAAATAGCACAAATAATCAAAGAAATGCCCAACGTTGCCACGGCCACTTATGACGAAGTGAAGGCTGCACTTGATCGGCGATTCCTGCACAAGCGCAATGTCGATTACGAGCGCTACGTGTTCAACGTAGCTTCTCAAGAGAAAGGAGAGTGCATGGGCGACTTCATCACACGCATCAAGAGGATGACACGTCACTGCGACTTCGAAAACTTCAAGACGGAAGATGCATTACGGCTCCGCATCATTGATGGTTGCCGCTCAGAATCACTACGCAGACGCCTCCTAAAGAAATCCTACACACTAGAACAAATCGAAGAACTTACAAGGATTAACGACCAAGCAGAAGACCATGCCAAGAGGATGGAAACACACAAGCCTGAACACAAAGACAAAGACCACAAAGAACAGGCCTTTCGGATACAGTCGCGTACAAACATCCGCCCAGGGTCGAGTGTGCATAGGACAGGCAAGCATCACCGCAGCTCCCGGAAAATATCACCCCGACGGGAATCACGACATACAAAGCACACCAAACCTGCACCTGCCTGTTATCGATGCGGTCAAGACTACCCCCACTCAGGGCAGTGTCCAGCCATCGGCCAACGATGTCACCGGTGCGGAAAAGACAATCACTTTGAGATAGCCTGCCAAGCCAGACAATCTACCCGAAGGTCACCCACTCCACGATCCGACACCCGGCATCATGCCCGAGCTGTGACGAGAAGAGAGAGCCACTCATCAGACTCCTCAGGTTCCAGTATCCGCTCGGCATACTCCCACCAACGGCACAGCCGATCCACAAGTACGCCTCGCTCTCGTCATCACTCCACGAGGTCACGCCAGGCTCACTGTTCCTCATCCAACAGCTCATCGGCACTCACCACAGTGTCACAAGACAGTGATGAGTACGTCTGCAGGGTGTTTGACTCGTCAACAACGATGCAGGACAGTGATGAATATATATGCATGGTGGCTGACCCGGACCGACTCAAACGATATCCAAAACTAGACATTCTGATAGGAGACCACCCAGCGAAATTCGTCCTGGACTCAGGTGCCTCGTTGAACTATATATGCGCACTAGAGTACCAGAAAATGAAGAACCGACCCAAATTAGAGCCAGCGGCAGTCCGCATTTTCACGTGGATGTGCCGGAAACCACTGCCATGCCTTGGTCGATTCCATACTACACTGACTTTCAAAAATAGGAAAATTCCTGCATATGTCCACGTCGTGGAAGGACCTGACTTCGCCGACTGTTTGCTCAGTCTGCCAACAGCGTAACGACTGAAGCTGGTGGAGCTGTTATACATGACGGAAGATGCCCCTGACATCGTGGCAAAATTCCCGAAAATCTTCAAAGGACTGGGAAAGCTGAACCACTTCAAAGTAAAGCTCCACATCAACGAAAACATCACACCTGTTGCCCAGCATCACAGGAAAGTGCCCTTCCACCTGCAACAAGCCGTTGATGATGAACTACAGGACCTCTTACAATCAGACATCATAGAACGCACGTCCGGACCCACCCCATGGGTATCACCGGTCGTGGTGGTCCCGAAGAAAGGACAAGACAACAAAGTCCGGCTATGCGTGGACATGAGAGCGCCCAACACCGCCATCGAGCGTGAGCGCCACCCAGGGCCACACATCAGTGATATGATCACAAAACTGAATGGTGCCACAATATTCTCCAAACTCGACCTGAACAAAGGTTACCACCAACTAGAGCTCCATGAACAGTCACGTTATATCACCACATTTACCACGCATCAAGGCCTATTCCGATACAAGCGTTTGAATTTCGGCATTTCATCAGCCGCCGAAATCTTCCAGGAAACCATCCGAAAGGTCATACAAGGGATCCCGAACTCCTTCAACTACAGCGACGACCTGCTGGTCTTCGGCAAAGATCAAGTTGAACATGACACTGCACTGGATAGAGTGTGCCATGCACTGCTGCAGGCAAACCTGACACTGAATGCCAATAAGTGCGAATTCCACAAAACCACCCTCAAATTCTATGGACACACTTTCTCAAGTGAAGGCATGACGCCAGACCCAGACAAGGTGGCCGCACTTGCTGACACTCCGACACCCAAGGACGTAAGTGACCTCCGCTCCTTCCTGGGGATGGCGAGCTACTGCGCGCGATACATTCGTGACTACGCTACCATCAGCTACCCGCTTCGAGAACTGACACGTCAAGGACAACCCTTTGATTGGTCACGAGCGTGTGCCACAGCCTTCACAGAAATAAAACAAGCTGTTGGGTCTGCCATCAATCTAGCATACTTTGACACAAATAAAAGGACAGAAATCACCGTCGACGCCAGTCCGGTGGGCCTGGGTGCCATTCTAGCTCAATACCGTGAACATTCTGATCAACGACACATCATTGCATACGCGAGTCGTAGCCTCACGGACACGGAAAGAGCGTACTCCCAGCCGGAGAAGGAAAGCCTAGCTGTAGTGTGGGCGTGTGAACACTTTCACTTATTTGTATATGGGAAACATTTTACCATCATTACTGATCATCAAACCCTACTCACAATCTTTGGCAATCCCAACGCTAAGATGCCACCTCGCATCGAACGATGGGGTCTGAGACTCCAAGACTACGTGTACACGATTGTTCACAAACCAGGCAAAGCTGAAAACCCTGCAGATTATATGTCCCGACACCCTTTGCCGAGTGTCGCGAAAACTGAATCCCTAGCAGACGATTACATCCATTTCGTCATTGACGCTGCGTGTCCTCCTGCAGTTCCCCTGGAAACCATCCAGAATGCATCTGCTTCTGACCCGCTGATTCAAACTGTCATGACCCACGTGCGCAACAACTCCTGGCGACACGCCATGAACACCGCGCCTGGCTCAGATCCTCCCCTGCACGACCTCACGGCGTTTCATCGTGTTCACGAGGAACTGTCCATCAGTGACAACGGCCTTCTTTTGCGAGGGGGAAGGATCGTGATTCCTCACAACCTGCGCCAAGGCATCGTCAATCTAGCCCACGAAGGCCACAGAGGCATGAATGCCACAAAGAAGACTTTGAGAGAACGAGTCTGGTTCCCCTCCCTCGACTCCATGGTGGAGACTACTCTAAAGGACTGTATGACGTGCCAGCTAGTGAGTCGTGAAGAACCCCCAGCACCCCTTCAAATGTCTGAACTACCAGATGAGGTGTGGAAGCAAGTAGCGATTGACTTCTTTGGACCACTCCAATCTGGACAGTACATCATGGTTGTCATGGATGAATATTCAAGATTTCCCTTTGCACACATAATAGCATCCACCAGAGCAACAGCCGTCATTCCAGTATTGGATGACATCTTCGCAGCATGGGGTGTCCCCGCAAGAGTCAAGTCCGACAACGGGCCCCCGTTCAATGGCCATGAGTTCGCGGAATTTGCGAAGCACCTCGACTTCAAACACCACAAGATAACTCCACTGTGGCCACAAGCCAATGGCATGGTGGAGAGATTTATGGGGACATTAAAGAAAGCCATTCAACAAGCAGAGATAACACGCCGAGATGTCCAGCAAACCTTGAACGAGGTACTGAGGGCCTACAGGACCACTCCTCACAACACCACGAATCAGTGCCCAGCCACAATAATGTTGGGAAGGACACCGAGGACAAGAGTGCCCATGATAAGCACCACGCCTCAAGCAAGGACTGTCACCGTTGACCACGAAACACTAGTTGACATTGACAGAAAAAAGAAACTGAAAATGAAAACGTATGCAGACAGTCGCCGACACGCCAAAGAATTGCGATTCTCCTATTTACATGACCAGAGAATCTGGATTTCATTAAAGACACGGAGGCTAACATTATGCATACAACTTTTAATGCAGTCCAAGCATAGCCGCATATGTCACAAAGCAAAAGTTCCAACTTAGAATACATATGAATCAACAATAGCATGAATCACTAGGCAATCAGCCTCTTTTAAACGTGGTGACAATGAAAAAGGAAAAGTCCAAACAAATCCAATGAAACATCAAACTTGAAGAAGGATGACGGAAGAATACACCATCCACGATTGATCCACAGGTGTGAAATCAAGAAGACAAGTTATCTGCAAGGCAAAGAAAGGTTGTTAATAAATCCCAATAAAAGTATTAAGGACAAGAATAATAAACAATCATCTAAATAACAATTCCTGACAAAGGAAAGGATGCAAGTAATCCTGCAAATGAAAATAATGTTTGTTTGTAAGTAAAACATTCAAATAAACATATCATAACATATATTATATATATATTATATCATTTAATCAACCACCCAGGGAAGGGTGGGAGGGATAATGTTAGCCTCCGTGTCTTTAATGAAATCCAGATTCTCTGGTCATGTAAATAGGAGAATCGCAATTTCATTACAAGACCGGAGGCTACCATTATGCATGTTGGTAGCCATGTAAATCAACATCAGACATGTGAGAAACAGGTTTGCAATAATGATGAGCAAAGGTTCTAGAATGAGACCAATCAGCAGCCTTTAGAATATCATCTAACTTACCACCTGAGCAGAATGACTTACTGGCCATTGCGCCTCTAATAGAATGTGGTTTAAAAATATTCAGATTGATTCCAGGAAGTTTCATGACTGTTTTAACCCATCCAGCAATAGAGCTAGAAGAAATTCCTTTATGGGGTTTAACAAAAGAGAGGAGTAACTGAGATACATTCAAAGGACGAAGAGAGTTCATTCTCACATCATATTCTTTCATATATTGAACAACACAGAGTTTAGTGCAAGTATCAAAACGAGGATAGAAAATAGAATCTGACATGGTTTTAGTTCTTCTATGTATTTCAAATTTGACTCCAAACATATCGTAAGATCTAAAAGAAATATCTAGAGCTTTAACATCAGAGACTCTAATGCATGAAATTAAGCAAAGAAGAGTAGCTAATTTGATAGAAAGATTCTTCCTGCTGAGAAGAGAATTAACTGGCCAAGAACAAAAAAGGTCAAGAATTAAATTAACATCCCAAAGAGATTGATAGCTAGGTTGAGGATGTCTTCTAAGTCTGATACTTTTAAGTATTCTACAAATATTAGGATTTTTACCTACCGTTTTATTGTTAATTAGAGAATGTCCTGCAGAAATAGCAGATCTAAAACAATTGAGAGATCTGTAACATGAACCTCTATCGAATTGTTCTCCAAGAAAATTAACTATATCAACAATAGGTGCCTCCACGGGATCCAAGTCCCTTTCCAAGCACCAACGTGACCAGACTTTCCAAATGTTGTTGTACCCATAATGTGTTCCAGGGCCCATGACTCTCCAAGGAGAGTTGAAGCTGTTGACGAAAGTCTAGCAAGATCGTTAGACTTGGGATGGCCAAAAAGGAGTTACTAGGACAATTGAGGATCGTTCTTGTCTCACTTTCTGAAGGAGTCTCTGGATCATTGCAAATGGAGGGAAGGCATAAGCGTTGATCCCTACCCAAGGTTGGAGAAAGGCATTCACTGCTAGAGCACCAGGATCGGGCATCCAGCTGAAATAAGATATCAATTGGGTAGTCAATCTGCTCGCAAATAAATCTATTTGGGATGGGCCCCAGAAATGATTGAGGGAGTTGAAAACAGAAGTGTTGAGCTTCCAGTCGCTGTAATCCAAGATGAATCTTGAATTCCAATCTGCGCAAAGATTGGATTTCCCTGGAAGGTATTCTGCTCTCAGAGAGATTTTGTGTTCTAGGCAGAAAAACCAAAGCTTCTTTGCTAGAATGGAGAGGTCTTCTGACTTGGTCCCTCCTGGACGGTTTATGTAAGCAACGGCAGACATATTGTCCATTTTCAATATGACTGATCTTCCTTGAAGAAAGCGTTTGAAGCTCATTAGAGCATAAAGTCCTGCAGTTAATTCTAGATAATTGATGTGGTGCAGGGACTCTTGTTGGGACCATATTCCTCCAGTGTTCTGGTTCTGTAGACAAGCACCGCAGCCATGAAGGCTGGCATCTGATTCTAGGATAAAATCTGGTGCTGAACCAAAGATCGCTCTCCCATTCCATGCATCTAGATTGTCTAGCCACCATGTTAGTTCTAAGATTGCATCTGGGTTTAAGGAAATTCGATCTCCGTACCAAAGACCTGACCTGAGAGCTCTTGCTTTTATTCTCTGAAGGGCTCGATAATTCAGTGGTCCCGGAAAAATGGCCTGAATGGAGGAAGATAGAAGGCCTAGAAGTCTTGCTAGTTCTCTTAGGGAGAGATTTTCTTGTTACAATACATGTCTTATCTCCTTTCTTATTTTGGCAATCTTCTTGGGAGGGAGAAGGAGAAGACATTCTGTTGTGTCTACTGTGAAGCCCAGGAACTCCATCTTTTTTGAGGGGACTAGAATGGATTTTTCCCAGTTTATGATAAAACCCAGACTTTCTAAGAGGTCTATAACTGTCTTCAGATCTTTGATGATTTGAGCATAGTCTTGAGAAAGAGTCAGGATGTCGTCTAAGTAAATGATGAGACAAATCCCTTTTTCTCTTAGACATGAAGCAACTGCTCTCATTACCTTGGTGAAACACCATGGGGCAGAAGAGAGCCCGAAGGGAAGAGCCTGAAATTGAAAGAGATGGTTTTTCCAAATGAACTGAAGAAAGGGTTGGTGTTCCTTTGTCATGGGAATTGTAAAGTAGGCGTCCTTCAGATCTAATTTGTCTAGCCAGTCTCCTTCTAGTAAGAGGTCTCTGAGAAGATGGATGCCCTCCATCTTGAAATGACGGTAGACAAGGAATTTGTTGAGTTCCATGAGATTTATAACCGGTCTCCAACCCTTGTCTTTCTTTTCCACAAGGAAGAGAGTACTTATGAATGTCATACATTCCATGGGTACCTCTAGAATTGCTCCTTTTTTTAGCATTGAGGACATTTCTTCTATGATTTTTGCTTGATCTAGTGTAAGGGGTGTCGGTCTTGGAAGAGAGTACTGTATTGGAGTCTTGGTGAAATCTATACAAAAACCTTGAACGGTGTTCAGAACCCAGGGATCTTGTGTGATCATTTTCCAATTGTGGTAAAAGAATCTTAGTCTCGACTTCAAACACCACAAGATAACTCCACTGTGGCCACAAGCCAATGGCATGGTGGAGAGATTTATGGGGACATTAAAGAAAGCCATTCAACAAGCAGAGATAACACGCCGAGATGTCCAGCAAACCTTGAACGAGGTACTGAGGGCCTACAGGACCACTCCTCACAACACCACGAATCAGTGCCCGGCCACAATAATGTTGGGAAGGACACCGAGGACAAGAGTGCCCATGATAAGCACCACGCCTCAAGCAAGGACTGTCACCGTTGACCACGAAACACTAGTTGACATTGACAGAAAAAAGAAACTGAAAATGAAAACGTATGCAGACAGTCGCCGACACGCCAAAGAATCTGATATCCGTGAAGGCGACTGGGTCATAGTGAGAGGAGACCGGCGGACGAAAGCAGACAGCCGATACCTGAACCTTCCCCTACAAGTCCACCAGAGGAAAGGAACCATGATTACAGCCAAAGCTGATCATAAGCAAATAACGAGAAATATATCTCACTTCAAAAGACACTATCCGGTGAACAGGCATGAATCATCCTCAGGTCACACTTCAAGTGACTCCGCCAGTCAAAACGACAACACCGAGATCCAACATTATCAACGTCCAAGAACGACCAATAGTCCTGATCGGCGCAGCCACACGCCAGAGAGAGAGACTCGCCCCAGACGCCAGGTGAGGAAACCACGGCGACTCGTCGAAGAGATGTAGCATCACTTCTTTGTACAAAAGGGGGAGATGTCGTGTCGTTATGCCTGACCTCCCAGAGAGACAGGTCAGGCAAGGAGGAAAAGGAAGTAGAGACAGGAAAAGGAGGAGCAAGTAGTTTGTTAGCCAGTAACTTCCTGGCAGGGAATAAAGAAGGTTACCCCTAGCCAAGCTCCATGTCTCGTGTTTGTTTTGGGCGGGCTAGAGCGTGACAGATGGGTGGAGGCATCACTCCCTTTCTCTCAATGGGCCCGCCCACTAATGTATGCTGATTGAGCGGGTCAGGGGGCCTGAGCAGAAGCGACCTCACTTGCATTCATGTGTGGTTTAGCAGTGTGAACTAATCTGTGAATTTTTTTAATCTAAGTGTAGTTAATTTCAACATGCCCCCCAATCACGTTCTTTTCATAAAACTTCACTGAAGCAGTGTTTTGGGGAAAGGCAATACGCAAATGTGGGCCACTTTTGTTTGGTGTGCTCAGGCCGATTTTTTATCCCAATCCAACCCTGGTCACCAAATATGGAAGAACTGGCAAAACGGTTTAATGTTTTATATAGAGGTATCAGATAGAGATGAATTAAATCTCGGATGCGAGTGCGCACTGCCACCATAAAGAGAACCTCAAACCTTTCCAGAACACTTGTGACAAAACTGTACGCTCACTGCAAATTGTGTTCCGCCGCCATAATTCCAATTACCCCCCCCCCCCCAAACTGGGCATGCAGTATTGTTAGAAGAGCATTAAAGTCGTTATGACAAGCTGTACCAAAGATGACAAGCAGGAGAGTACTAACAATAGACAGCAAGGGCGCGGTAAACGTAGTCAGGCATAGATGGCATAATGGACAAGCTTATGCATTTCCGTAAGCCAGGCTGCTCTTGATGAAGAATTGAGTGTGCATGCTCCTAGAGTTGGCGAGTGAGCGCAATCCTCTGCAAGCACTACATGGCTTCTGGGCTTGCACACTTATGTGCCTGCACTAAAACAAACATTGGAAATGACAATATGTGTGCCTTATGAATGTACTGTCAAGCCAGACCTAAACAT
Source organism: Lissotriton helveticus (assembly GCF_964261635.1). Classification (NCBI taxonomy): domain Eukaryota; kingdom Metazoa; phylum Chordata; class Amphibia; order Caudata; family Salamandridae; genus Lissotriton; species Lissotriton helveticus. The sequence continues at coordinate 845,503,050 of NC_136059.1, read as the reverse complement.
CCATGTATGTTAATGACTGCCACATCCTGTCTTTGCTGCTGCCAGAGAAAAAAGCCACAAATTATCTAGTTATCTAAGACACTTTAATAGCATTACATTGACATGAGTGTGCCCGGAAAGTTCAAGTTCAGGCAGCTGGTTAAATAAACAATATGGTCACAACTTTGTGGAGAGAGAATTTTTTTCGTAGAAGCACACAACGTCTGCCCAATCAAAACATGCACTCCTAGCTCCCAACATTTGGATGGAGCCTAAGCCCTTCCCCTGGTGGTTCTCACATGATTGACTGGCAACAGCTGCCCGGTCAAGCCAGACTAATAAGGAAATAAGAGCTCGAGAAAGTGACTGAGGCACCTGCTGGCCAGCTGCCCTTCTTGAACAAGCATTGGGGAGCAAAGGTGGAGCACAGCATTGGGGGTGCGAGTAAGCACCAATGAGCAGCATGGGGTGCAACAGAGAAGCTGGGCGGGGCATATAAATAATACAAAATGGAATTGGGTAGGATGGAAAGGGGTGGCGGACGCAACGGATGGGTTGGTGAGGGGGGCAACACAGAGAATGTGGAGGAGGTGGGAATTTGAGTAGGGAAGCAGTACGTATGGGAGAGATCAAGAAAGCACAAGCACTTTTACTGAGTGCTGAATGAAAAGGAAAAATTAGTACCCTGATTGTAAACAGTAGAAGGAAATAAGACATTGAATCAAAATTTATTAAAGGAGCTAGGTTCCAGTGGAGGGCAAAGGCAAGATAGGAAAGAAAAGCCATTCGATTAGAAGCATGCCAATTAGACTGACAAGAAAACTAACCAATGGTAAGCAACGAGTTAACCCAAAGCCCATTGTAAGTATTGGTATTGTCTATAACAGATCTTCTACAACAGTTAGTTAAAACCTGTCTGTGGCAAGACCTAAAGACAGACAATAATTACAAAACCATTATTTAGAGTTGTTTTTAGCTGAGGAAAGGAATCTTTTGACTATAGTGATTCTGAATGGGTCTTCATACATGAGTAAAGAAATTGGTATAGTTGAAGGCCATGTAAGTTGCACTGTTCAATGAATTTATGCATAGCTTTTTAGCCGTAGACATATATGCAAATATTTCCAAAGGTAAATAAGTAGTAACTAGTCCTTACCTTGTTCAACTGTGTATTAAATCGTATTTAAATTACAATACCCTCACAGTCATTAAAATATCCATACAACTTGGAAACAAAAAAGGCATGTCCACGCAGGTGGATGCTCTTGGGAAGCTCTTTGATTTCTTCTTAAAGAAGGGCCTCCATAATGAAGGAGTGTTTGTTATAAGAGGTGCAGTCAATATATATATGCATGTTATCAATGCTGTGTGTAACAATGAATTGAGAATATACGGAAGATGTGGTTTTAGTAGCATGACCCAAGCATCTTAAGAGCCTATCAAAGTTTACAGTATCGATATGTGATTAATTTGATTTATAAATGGTATTGTAGGCACATACAAAACATCCTGTGAGGATGAATTAAAAAAATTGACACGTAGCTATTGTGGCTACATAACTCCAGGCCATTACAGACACTGTCTCTAGAGCAAAATATTTGAGGTGTGTTAGTCTATTTAGTTCAATGGAAGTAACACAAGACTATACACCTAGAATTCATTAGGCTATCACTCACTCAAAAGTCCAACACTGACAGCAGTGACCAGCTTCCTCTCTAATTTCTCATTGACCTTATGCTTATCTTTGACCATGTACAGCAATCTGCTGCCTTTTTGCTAAGTTTGTGCGAAAGAAATATCATTTACATACATGTATAAAGTGCCCGTAATGACCTTGAATGAGGTGGTCATCTGACACCCAGCATGCATGTCAGATGATACCTCTTGAAAGAGCAAGCTAGGGTGTTGAAATCAAGGAGTGGGTAATGGAAACGAAGTGCCATAAATCAGTCACCATGGGCCTCTGTTGAATGTGGGATATTAATTTGTCCTCATTCCCTGCAGTTTCTGAAACACCATTCCTGGCAGAGCAATATGTGATGTCATGAGCTGGACATAGAACACACGCAGACATGATTCATGAGGCCATGGGCAAATACAGCCAAACAGGTTTACATCTATAGAACTTGCATTTAGACATCCGTAAGGCATTAGGTGGGTTCCTGTGAGCATAAAAATTAGAGCACAGGGAAATATACCACAGTCATTACTAAACTTTGATTTACAACTTGGTTAAGGAAGGAACAGAAGTCTTTTAATGTGCATGTGCCAGAAAGGAAGACATGTTTCAATCAAGCGGTCCCACCCTGGACAGGCAGGTGGCCTTTGATTCACACCATGAGGTATAAATGACTCCACTAGATGTGAAGCCTACATTACTGAAACATGCTTTTCATAACCCTAAATCATTAGCAAGTTGCTTATGGTCATGGATACTATTCCTAATTTTAAGAACGTGCATGTGGGTTTGTATCTTTATGATTTTTAATGAGAAAGCAAAAAAGTGCACAAAACCAAAACATAGCTGAAGAAATGCTTGAATTAATCTCAGCCCGTAGTTATTACTCAGGGTCGCTTTCCCATTGATTTTGCGCTAACTGTGCCACTAAAGACCAGGACCAACCATGTGCAAATCAATCTATTTTCTGCTCCAATAAGAAAAGTCCTACCTGAACAGCTGGTTCATATCGCCCCTGAACAAGGACACAAGTAACCATAGACCAATTTTAGCCTTGTTGGGTCAGTAAAGTATCGCTTGAGTTATATGGACAATGAGCTATAGGACCAAAGTCTAGGCATACCAATTCACTTAGGGCGACCTTTTATGTTCAACTCCCGCTGATGCCCCTTCATTGGCGAATCAGAAGATAGCTACTTTGCTTTTCGCTGATGATACTCTTTTGGTATCTAAAACTCCTATGGGTCTCCAGAAGCTCCTGGACAAATTTAAGGCTTTCTGTGAAGCGAGGGGCTTGGTTATTAATACCCTCAAAACCAAGTTGATGATGATGAACCCTCGTAAATCCTTTAAACGAAACCTGGTCCTAGATAATGTCCCTTTGGAGAGGGTTAGCTCCTTTGAATATTGGGGCATAGTGGTGTCCGATAACATGACCTGGAATAATCAGTTGAACAAGGCGTCCCTAAAATTCTCTCAGCTAGCAGGGGCATTGCGGCGCGAGATTTGCTTATCATTTACGAAGCCTGTAGCCCTAGCTCTTAAACTCTATAGCTCAAAGGTTGTGAGCAATGTACTCTATGGGGCAGAACTGTGGGGTCTGGTGGACACAAGGACATTAAAAACAGTTGAAACAAGTTTTTTAGAAGCCTTGTAGACCTGCCCCATAGCACCCTCATCCTTCCTTTGAACTGGACCATGGAGTTAGGTCTATACATGACCAAGAGAGTCTGCACCCCTTGCTTTTTTGGTATAGGTTGGTCACCACCCCCGACCTGGCCCCTTATGTTGCTGCTCTTAACGAAGTGTCCGCTCTAGACAGGAACAATAAAATTGGGTGGATGAAATATGTTAACACTGTTTGGGCAGCAATTGGCCTCCCTAATGAGCCTGCTAGCTCTCCACCACGGTACTCAAAGGACCAGCTAAAGCATCAATTTTGGCTATGGGTAGAACAGACCACCTAAAAGAGGATTCGCCATGGTTGCTTAACTGATGTTTTTTAGACATAAAATCCTCGAAATGCCTTGAGAAATATCTTGATATTATCAAAGTGCCTGGGGACAGGAAATTGTATACCCAGTTTAGGTTTGGCTGCTTACCCATCAAAGCCTTTACCAACCTTTGGCTAAACAACATCAGCCAGCCCAAGGGATGGCCATCCTGTCCCGACCCAAACGAAACTGTAGGCCCAGTTTTCTTTGCATGTCCAGCCTACGACAGACCAAGAAGGAATTGGTTGGTCCCACTATGCAGACAGTTGGAGACCCATAGCCATCTTGACGCACTACGGATTTTAAGATGAGATACGAGACCATCCTTTGTATGCGCCATTGCAAAGTTTCTTGGCTGGTTCTGGGCCATTAGGCGAAGGCTCCTGTCCACTTTTCCTTGTGCCAGGGACCAGCTGTAGTAAAAATCTAATGACTCGAGGGTGCTTTAATCCCTAGGATCCTGTTTTTAACTTTCTTCTCACAGTTTTTATCAAAATATTTTCAACATTGTCGATATTGTTAGTCATTATTGCACTCACACTTTATTCCTGTTTTATCCTTTTTACTTGATTTTTAATTGAGTACACACATAGAAATGCTGCATCTTAGTGATCTCCTTGGTGTGTACAATTCTCATTACGTGATACTTGACCATTTGAACCTGGTGTACTAAATATCTATTTTTATTTGTGTTAACTGTATCATGGGCTCCACTGCTAAGGAAGAATATGTGTGTATCTGTTATGGTTTTACAACCGAAATAAAGATTATGATACCACTTAGGGTGTCATATTGGGAAAAACAAAAAAGGTGATGGGTAAAATGTGGCGGTTTCTTCAGGAGGGAAGAGGAGCGTCCCCCCACCATGCCTGCTACGCGCCACATGTACCAAATGAGAAAAATAAAATGGTAATGAAATGATTTCATTGCCATTTTATTTTTTACCAATGTATGCCACAGCCTGCCCCCTAGCAAAGAGACATGCGAGCGTGTCCTTTGCTGCTGATTGGCAGTATGGAGAACTGGAGCAGTGGCTAGCTAAACACTTCAAATTGTGCATGTAAGTTTGGCCAGCTGTCTTGCGATGGCTAGCCTTGCATGTGCACTTTGAAGCTCTCCAACTTGAGCTGTCTTAGACAGCTGAGTGGAGAGCAAGCACAGATTTCTAGGGCCAGAAGGAGCATCCGGCCAACCAGCTCCTTCCAATCCTGGCACTTCTCTCATGCTGGTTAATAGCATGAGAGCAGTATCTGGATTGGTTAGGGACTAATGCCATATTCTCTGGGACCACTGGGGTCTTCCTGAGATCCAGTCAGTGTGTTGTGGCATGCTCTTTCTTACTGCAAAGCTTACAGCTTTTTCCTCTATTATTTTTTTACTGTGTTGTGACATGCTCTTTCTGACTGCAAAGCTTACAGCTTTTTCCTCTGTTATTTTTTGACTGTGATGTTGTGTAGTGCTCTCCCTGTCAGCGCTGTGATCCTCTCACTCTCTCCTTTTATCATTGTCCGCACTGTCGCCTTTGGTGGGCTCCAGCACGTGATTATTTTCTTGTACATACCATTGTCAATGTAAAGCCTATGTAAACTACTTCAGTTTTATGTTTGTGTAATTTATTTTTTTGTATATATCCTCCATTATGCCTTCGGGCAACACCTGTGCTATATAAACTGCACAAATAAAGTAAACAAACTAAAGGAAATACCCTGTGGTAGTGCCTGTTATTATTCGGTATGCGGTGCATGTGGCAGACTGGGAAGGGGGCACTGCTACAGACTCCCTCTCTCTGACAGTATGTGTTACTGGGGTGGCTGGTGAGGATAGGACATAGGTCTATTCCCTGTTAGAATGTGGTCGCAAACATAGAGCATCCAAAGTTCGTTCATCTTAGAAAACAAGGGGCATAATTACAATAAAATGTCGAAGTGCGGAGCTGCACCAAATTTGGGAGAGTCACGCTCGGACATTTTCAAAATGCTTGGATGCGCCTTATTAACAAGAATACGGTACACCTCTGTGTTTCCCCTTGCACTGTTGCAAAAAAAGCTGTCTAGCACCACCTTGAATATATAGAAAGTGGCACTGCACCACCAGAGTGTCAAAAATGTGATGCTCCGGTGGCAGTGATGGCTGGTAAATATGCCCTCAATTACTTCCATTTAGGGTGGGATCGCATGGCCCTATACATCCACCCAGAAACGCCACATATAGCAGTGTTATCTTTTCACAAACAAGACTCACACAAGAGTCGCAGTTGTGATAGACTAATACAACTGTTGGTGCTTGACTACTGCTCCCAGGATCTTTCCACCCTTGTACAGAGCTAAAGGCAGTAAACATTTATTTTCCTAAAAAACACGGATGACTTTAAAATCGCTGTGCTTTTTTCAAGAGTCCTCTTTGCATCCTTTTAAAGCATCCTTAAAATCAAAAGGGCAGCCTAGGCTCCAGCCATATGTTGTTGAACCCAGTCCCCGACTCAGTGACATCCAATGCTCGTACAATCGAGATCTTGGCAGTAGATAGGTTGGCAGGATGGAGTAACCTTGATCAAAAATCTAGGATCGCAATTGATTTGAGTCACAAAGCTAGGATCAGGATGAGTGGCTTTCACAGGGCTCACCCAAAGTGCCCTCTCTGTTCGAAGTTGAGCCAGTGCAATGCGTGAAGAGAGCAGCGTAGGAGTGGGCTACACTTCTGCTATTTTTCGCCACAGACTGTAGATGAACACAGAGGAGTCCGTGCAGCCCATGGGTAGATATCATTTAATTTAATTTTAATTATTTCAAAATGTTAGTGTAAGGCATGCCAGTGTAGTGATTTAGTTTATGATGCTTGTTGTTTTATTTTGTACTTTTGAAGGGAGGGGTTATTTTACTTTGGTTTTTGGGAAGCAGTGAGGCACTTCGCTTGCCTTATCACTTTCAAAGGTACCAGCCGCCCCTAGTAAAATGTTTGATTTACTCTCAACCACTGGTAATTACTCTGGGCTGTGATACAATCCATCAACTTTTTGTTCACTTGGCCACTACAGACAGGTGCCAACATACGCACATTAGTCTTGGTCCTGCTCCAAGAAAACCAGTCCAGCCCAATCTGCTAGGCCAGGTTCTATCAGAACCTGAACACAAACAACCCATAGCAGTTTTCAATATCTTTGGCCTCATTAGGAAGGTGCAGATTGAGTCCTGAGACACAGTGAGCTCTGGGACCCACATCTGCACATACCCGTTGTACTCCTGTTGTCATATTAAGAATAATAAAACATTTAACTTAAAATAATGCAAGCAAAGCCCAGATTCGTTAGCTGTGACTGAGATATAATTTAAGCATTCTATCCATGTATTGTTGGATTTTCTCATAAAATGGTTAAAACATTGCTTTTGGTATCCCTGTTGTAGCACTGCATGTTAAAGCTCCATCTCTTGCATGTCATTTGGCGTTGCAGCGCTCGCAATGTAATTCGATTTATTTATTTATTTATATATACAACTCCGTTGGGCCGCATTCCGGAGTTTACTACCCTCCACCCTGCCACTCCCACGTCCCGCCCCTCCGCCCCGCAGCACTACCTCGAGGAGCCGCCACTGTGTGGTACCATGCAATAGAGTCCTGCTTTCTTGCAATGAATTACAGATGTGCAATAAACAAACCTACATGCATGTCTACTTATCCGATAGTAACTGAATTTTCAAAGAAATATAGCCCAGAAGTTAGAGGTGAAAAGCTAATGAGCCCTGTGATTTTTGAAGAGCCCCTATAATGCTACTGGTGGCCTGCTGCATTTCACAACGTCTGCTGCAGAAACATTAAGTCACAGCTCAGATAGAACAAATTGAGTTACAAAAATCATTATGTACATATTTCCAGTGATGTGACTGAATGAACAAGCCAGACTTTAGGACACATTCAGCATCTGTGCCACTGCAGCTAATCCCTTTTAAGGTTCGTTGTATGGCAGCTGTCTTCAAAGCTACCTCACTCCCTAGCAAGCCAAAGGATTCTGTAAACTCATGATATGCACAGACAGGCCTCCAATGACTGAAGCATGGAGTAATCCAGTTAGACAGTACACACTTCATAAACTTTCCAGAAAATATGAAAACCATATGCTTTATGTCAGCCACAACAAAGCTGCAATAGCATTTTTGTTTAAAGGCGGGTAGTAATGTCACAACACGAATGCAGTACGAAAATCAGACAGGTTTTTTACAAAGTTAATACAGGCAAGAAAGCGCTACTCCTAGTCGTAATAACATTGCTACTAGGTTGGGGAAAGACAAGCATTTTCAAAGCCAATAGGTTTCGCCTGTGCATTATCTATTGGCTTTGTCAATGTTTGTTTAAATTTTGCACAGCAGCTTGAGCTGCTGTGCGGCATGCTTTAAGTTTAAAAAAGCACTATGACACAGCCAATGTTGACAGCATCATAGCACTTTTTTTTTTTTTTTACTGAAAGCCATGTGGCATAGCAGCCTGTGCTGCTGTGCAATATGCCTCAAAACAGCGCATGGGTTGGGGAGGGGTCAAGCAACACGAGTGATGGAGGTGGTGAGAAACAGATAAGGGAAGAAGGGGGGCAGATTGGTAAAAAAAAGAATGGTGGAAAAGGGATTAGACATAGGAGGGAGGGTGATTAACCAACAGTCTCAGAATAAGGGGTTGGGTTTTGAGACAACGGAGAGAGGAAGGGTTTTAGCATAAAGGACAGCAGGGGTGGGTTTTGACACAACGGAGATGGGGTGGGTGTGACACAATAGGACGAGGACGTAAAATAGAAAAGAGTGGGAAGCACAGGGCGTTAGCAGGGTGAAAGAGAAGGAGAGCACGAGGAGTGCGGGCTAAAGGAGTGAGACTGCGTTCTCTTAAAGTACATGCAGAATAGTAAAAAAAGAAAATAATGGTGCCAGCAGGAGCCTGCTGGCAAGTGGAAGGACACTGGCCACAGGAAGCCGTGCTTGGTCCATGCTCCACAGCAGGACGAAGACTTATGCCCAGGACAAAGTTGGAGGCGAGGAGGAGCTTCTGATCTATAAGAAGCAAGGAAATGAGAATGATGCAGGAGCCAATCAATGATAAGTAGATGTAAGCAACGGGCGGGGTCTTAGCCCCTTTTAATATTACATTTCTTTACAAGAGATTTTGCAAGCACAGTGCATGTGCTATGCAGGCAAACCCTAATCATGTTCTAAGGAGCAAACTGCCACACAATTCCACAAGTGAAACCAGCAGCATTACACTTCAAATGATTTCAAAGGAGCCCCCTCCAGAACACTCACACCCATGAGAACTTCATGTGCAGAGGACGCTGGTCTGAGAAGAAGCTGACAGTGGATCCGATGGATTTGGGCACAGTAAGCCTATATTGGCCTCTGGTGCTTTGCTCTGGTAAGAGTATGTCTGCGGCTTTATATAAAAAAATCCCAAATCCCTGATCATGAAACCTAATTCTGGGAAACAATTGCCAAGAAAATCATTGCCAAGGATTTCACAGGAAAACAGGGTGTGGACGAGAGGGGAGTTTGCAGGGCTTCCTCTAAAATAAAAGGAGTACTAGTGTCAAACACAATGAAAATAATTAGGGAGATAGTTTCTTGGTAGTAGGTTTCTGTTTTTTCATGTAGATCCCCAAGTGCAGAAGGTAACAGGGTGTGGCATTAGCAAGGCCAAACCCTAATGGTTCCTACTGTGGGAAGCATATAGTGGAGACAGACTTGTCTTATTGGCCAAACAGGGGTGGCGGCCGATGGAGGCAACTCACATGTCCATTGAAAGGAAAACACTGAAGAATGGTTAGTCTTTTGTGGCATACCGAGGGCAACTCCCCAGCACCAACTCTATTGAGAGGGGAGACTCTGGAGGAAGGGCAGCGGTATTGTAGCAGATGGAGGGCTACTTTATCCCGCAGACAGACTGGTGTGTCCTATTTCACATGGGAGTGAAGTGCTTTCTTGTTATGCCGGACTTCTTTGTACTGATGGGCCCTGTTGCCCACAAGAATTACGCTGAGGCCCTTTAATTCCCAAGTGACAAAAACATCTTTAAAGCAAAATACACTATATAGGAAGATTTCAGGAGTCATAGGGCAAGAAGGAATTAGTGTATTTGCCTGAATAATAGCATTTTACTTATGGTGTACTCTGGCATGTCCTTACTGCTGGTTCCAAAACTAAGTACTGGATCCGCCCCCTTAGCACTTGACCATCAGGGTAGTGAAGTCGAGCAGTCCAGGGAGCAGGAAGGGGCTGTGGGATTAGCAACTGAGAACTAGTTCAAGCTAAACACAACAGTTAATAAATCTTTTCCCAGTCAGTGCTTTTACTTCAGAATGAAACAGTACTTTAATCACAAAACACAACAAAATACTACACAGGAAGCTGTGGAGGGCAACAATATTAAATACAATTCCCGAGGGAATTGCGGGGAGGAGTGATGAGTCACTTTTAATTCTAGGCTATTTCCTGTTTTTTACAAATAATATTGCAAAATCAGTGCAAGACACTGCAGACTACCAGACCTGCCAACTTGTGAATTTTTTTCGCTGTGTGAGGATAGGGTGTGACCATGAAAGGGGTGGGACTTAGGGCCAATCACAGCCCGAGACACTTGTAGATTCACAGCCCCCCTTGACAAGCCTCCACCCCTCCCACAGCACCCCTCTACCCTACCACCCTCCCCCACCAAACAACAAAATCAAAGCTTTTGAGGCTGCTCCCAATATCCGGTGGAGGTTTCACACCTCATAATGGTCATCGGCTGAGCGAAACCTCCAAACAATTAGCTGGAACCCTGCGCTCTGCAGAGGTTTTCAGCTAATTGTGTGACCCTGTGAAGGGAGTCGATGTCGTGTAACACACGGTGGCACTGTGTGAGTTGGCAGGTCTTGACTACCCCAAAGCTGATGAAACCATCATCTCCTTTTCCTTTCCCCATTCTATAGTCACATGTGACGAATATATTGGATAATATACTCGCAATGATACATTATAAGGATATGACAAGCTACTGAGAAGTTATGTAACTATAAAGCTGCACATACAATTCTGAGGCGACTTGCAATATCTTTATGATGTACTTTTTTGCTGTACATTATTCCATATAGTTTGGGGGTCTTCACCATCCGTGTTTGCTCTGTAGATGTGAAGGTGGTTGGCCTGCCATGCATGGCCCCTGCTATCTACACCTTCTCTTCTGTTTCTGGAACACCATGTGCGTCTCCTGCCTCCCCAACTTCTTTTCTCTTGCTTCTAAGATGCTGTGCTGCGCATGGCCTGTTCTTCTTCATTGGCTGTGCCAGGTTGGTTTTCTGGTGCTCACATGCACAGCCTCTTATGGGTATAAGCGATTCCTCCTCCCACTGATGAGATCACAGAAGGGGGGGGTACAGTTATATGTGCCACTACTCACTTGTAATAAGTTATTACAGCTGAGGAGTAGAGTAATGTTCCTATTACAGATGTGTTCTGATATCAAAATGCTCCTGAATTAAGAAAATAAACTATGGCCGGCAGTAGGGAGATTCTGCAATCCCATGATTCCTACATGGAGACAAGAGTCATGTAAAAACCTTTGCTCTCCATGTGCCTCTACTTGATAACTCTAATATGCCTCAAGCACTGTTTTCACTCCCAGTGTACAATTACTCCCCTCTGCTTTCACAGTTACAGCAGTGTACATCACTGTATCCACGAATACGCAGGTACATGAATGTAGGGGACCATCAAGGACTACCTCCCTGCCTGTGTCTCAACCTGATAAATCTTGTAAGCCTCTCCATGTCCATAACCAAGCGCGGAGAATCGGGACGCGCGCACTTAGGATCCGGCCCCCCCCCCCGGACCCCGCCTCTGGTTTCAGGTGGTTGGGCGGCCGGATGGCCCAATCGGCAGCCGGCCGCCTCCACTTCCGGGTCAGGGGGTGACGCGTATCCGGAGTGGTGGGGGGCGGAGACCTTTGGCCTATTTAGGGTCAACTCCCTGTGACCTGGGTCTCTGTTCCCGCTACCACTCCAGGATACCTGACCTTACACGCCGGCACCGAATCCCTCCCCGTGATCCAGGCCAGCCTTCTGGAACTCTTCCGCATCTCCCGTTGGATTGTCGAGGGAGAGCGGGGTTGAGATCCGAGAGGTCCTCGACGCGGCAGGCTTCGGGAATTTGAGTGCCGCATCTCCCGTTGGATTGTCGAGGGAGAGCGGGCGAATCCAGTGGCGTGGGTGTTGGTTCCGAAAAGCGAGGCAGACGAATCGGGCTCGACGTGCGTCGTGCACGTGGCCAGGTAAGGAGTCGGGTGCCTGGGGGGCTTCGTGGGCAGCCGTGAATCGCAGTGGGTGCTGGGGCGTGTAGTATTGTCGCTGCCTTACGGGGGATTTGCGGCTGTGTGCGGGGCTCCCTGGTGCAGGCTCCTGCCGGGCAACATGGGCGGTGCTTGGGGAGGGACCTGGAGCGGGGAAAATCTTGGCCGGAGATAAGTGGGCGAGGGACTGAGGCGGCGCTGAGCGGGGAAAACGTTGCTAGGCGACAGCGACGCGAGACGCATAGCAGGCCTCACAAAGGAATTAGCGGGTGAAGAGGCAGACGTGCGCGGACATCAGGGCAAGTGAGAAACGGTGATACCGAGTTAGCGCGAGAGGGCAAGGCATAGTTAGCATGGCGCCCAAGAAAGGAGGACAGAAAAGGAAGGAATCAGACCCAGAATTGGCGCAAATTATGAAGTTACTGCTGGCCAAATTGAGCCAGGATGCTCCAGTGAGCGGCGAGGATAGTGATTCATCACAGGGAGAGCAGCCTGAGATAGTTGAGCGCCCTCACAGGGAGGGGCTGCCACCGAGGGCTGCTTTTCCTCCACTGAAAAAGAAAACGAAAGCGCAGCCAAGGAAGAAGGGGGGGCCAAACAGAAGAAGAGTAGGCCTAGCCCAGACGTGGGAGAAGAGGACGAGGGATCAGTAGGTCCCGTCCCCCCACATCCAATCGAGGTAGAGGTTATAGTGGCCCCCCCACCCATTCCGGCGCCGGTAAAGGCAGTGACACAGGGCGCAGATCCCCCTTCGGGGCTGGGGTTCCTGGCGGGGCACCCGCGCCATCAGACCCAGTGGGATCAGTACTGACGGAGATTAGGGAAGCGCTGAAGGCATTAGCCCCTGGGGGCGGGGTGACCAAGACTGGAGACTCACCGGCCCGCTCCCTCCGCAACCGGTGGCCACAGCGGCGGTCGCGCAGGACCCGATGGAGGGCTTGCTGGCATCAGTGGCCACATTAGTAGGGCAACTATCTTCTCCAAGTAGGGAGGTGGGAAGAGTGAGTGCAGTGGCGGCAGCGCCTTGGGCCCCCGCGCAGGCGGCAGAGCAAGGGGCGTTGCAGGATATACAGAGACAACTGGCTCTGTTAGTAGAATCGCGCAAGGCAACCCCCAGCGTGGTGATTGGAGCGCAGCCCCCCGCAGCGGCGCTAGCTACGGTACCTATCGGAGGTAAGCCAGGCGAAACAGCAGCCAAGAGCGGCGAGCTAGGGGGTGTGCATGGTGGAATGCAAGGGAATGTGTTGTCTCAGTCAGGGATGCTAGCGACACACGTGACTATGGAGGTGCGAGAAAAAATCTGGAAAGGCGCATATGTTGATATATTCGCCCTTATCAGGCCCAAGAGAAGGGACGTGGATTACAAAGAAAGGGATGGGAAAGAAGTATCCTTCAGGGATAGGAGACCGAGGGTTGAGGAGACAATAACGAACTGGCTGCTTGGTTTTCATGTTTATACCAGAGTATTGCTAGAGAAAAGGCCTGAGTTGGCTATTCCTTTGGTGTTCTACACTAACAAGATCGTGAAGGGACACTCCACACATGGGGGCACAGTTTGGTTGAATTGTGATAGGGAGTTTCGTTGGGCGAAGGAAGAGAACCCAAGCATTGGTTGGGATCAGGTGGAGGTGAACGCTTGGTTGGAGAGTATGAGCAGTAGGGAGCATCCCGCTAGGCAGCCTTTTCGGACTTCCCAAGGAGGGCCAGGGGATAAGAGGGGGGCCTGTTGGGCATTCAATAGCAAAGGGTGCACCTGGCCCGTTGGGCAATGCAGGTTCAAACACGCATGCGCCTATTGTGGCCACTCCTCCCATCCTGAATCCAAGTGCAACAAGAAAGCCAAGGAGCGTGGGGGGGCAGCACCCAGGGATGGCAAGCCCCCTCAGTCATAAACTGCCCACGCCGGTAGTGGAAGACTGATTTATTGGCTTAACTTGTACCCAGACAGGGCAGCAGCCGAGGTATTGTTTGACGGTTTTTCTGAAGGTTTTCGCATCCCAGCCTTTCATGTGCCCCCCATTAGCCAGTGCAGCAACCTGTTATCAGCAAGAACACATCCCTCAGTAGTGGACAAAAAAGTGGAGAAGGAGCGGGTCTTAGGCCGTGTAGCTGGCCCTTTTCCGGCTCCTCCATGGGAGAAATATGTATGTTCCCCACTGGGGGTGGTACCTAAAAAGGAGCCAGGGCAGTTCAGAATGATTCATAACCTCTCTGCCCCCAAAGGTTCGTCAGTGAATGATTCCATTGATCCGGCGCTATGTTCGGTGACGTACTCGTCCTTTGACGACGCCGTTCAGAAGGTGAGGGACCTTGGTCGGGGTGCGTTGTTAGCTAAGACAGACATAGAGTCAGCATTTCGCCTCTTGCCCGTTCACCCTGAGGATTACCATTTGCTGGGCTTCCAAGTGCATCATCAATTTTACTATGACAAATGTATGCCAATGGGGTGCGCAGTATCTTGCAAGTACTTTGAGACTTTTAGTTCCATGTTGCAGTGGGTGTTTTCACACAGGTCTGGGTGTACGGATGTGATACATTACTTGGATGACATCATGGTGATGGGCCCGGCGGCATCAGGTGTGTGCGCCCAGGCGCTTGGGGATCTGGTGGCAATGTTTCAAGAATTTGGAGTGCCGCTGGCACCTAACAAGACGGTGGGCCATGACACATGTATGTCCTTTCTGGGCATTGAAATTGATACGATAGCAGGGGAATGTAGGTTGCCGATTGACAAAGTGCAGGCATTTTCCCAAGCCATTGAGGCGACTCTGGCAGGTCCTAAGGTGACCTTACACCAGTTGCAGGTGTTGGTAGGTCAGCTGAATTTTGCTCTGCGAATCATTCCCATGGGGCGCCCCTTCTCGAGGTCCATAGCTAGGTCAATGGGGGGCCTTACCCAGAAGCACCACCGGGTGCACCTGAGAGCAGAAGTAAAGGACGACCTCAAGGTGTGGCGCAGCTTCCTTAGGGACTTCAACGGGCGGGTGGTATGGCCTGCCCCCCCTGTGTCCAGCCCTGAGCTTGGCCTGTTTACCGACTCAGCGGGCAGCATTGGCTTTGGCGCAATCTTGGGTACAGCCTGGTGTGGGGCTGAATGGCCAGCGGCTTGGCACAAGGCAGGCCTGACTAAGAACATAGCCTTTTTGGAACTCTTCCCCATTTGGGTGGCGGTCACGATCTGGGCAGAGCGCTTCAGGGTCAGGGCTGTGACTTTCTGGTCTGACAACATGGCAGTGGTACAAGCTATCAATAGGCAAGGGGCCACTTGCCAGCACGTGCTAAGGGTATTGAAGCTGTTAGTGCTGGCGTGCTTGAGATTGAATTTAACTTTCAAGGCTGCGCATATACCAGGTCTTGATAACCACGCTGCTGATGCTTTGTCTCGTTCCAAGTTGCAGGATTTCCGGAGGTTCCACCCGCAGGCAGAAGAGCGCATGACTATTTCCCTACGTCACTGTGGACAATTGGAGCCCCGCTTTAGCGGGGCTGGTAGGTGACGCCCTATGTGATCGCACCAAACGGACATACCAGCAGCATTTTAATTCTTACAGGTCATTCGTGGAACAGGCAGGGACAGCTAAGATCTTTTCTCCAGAGACGATCTATGGTTTTTTGCAGGCGTTGAGGGACCAGGGAAGAGCAGTGGCATACGCTAGGGCCAATCTTTCGGCAATAGGCTTCTTTGCTAAACTAGCGGGGGAGCGGGACCCAGGGTCCTCCTTCGTAATCAGGAAGGCCTTGGCGGGATGGGCCAAACTTGAGGGGCCAAGGCGGGACTGTCGTAGGCCTCTGGATCTCCCGACCTTGATTGACATTCAAGGGGTGTTACCCTCAATTTGCGACTCACTGTTTGAAGGAGTCATGTTGGGGGGCAGCCTTCTGCCTGGCTTTTTATGGGGCGTTCCGCCTGGGTGAGATAGTAGGGGCCTCCAGATCTGACCATGGTGGGGGGCCTGCAGTTCCGGGATCCTTTCCCCGGGGGGTCTGGTGGTGCTGCTGAGACGTTCCAAGACAGATCAGGTGGGAAAGGGGCCACCATTCGTTTGCAGCCCGCGCCTGGAGTGGCGGCCTGCCCCATAACCCGGTTGCAGGCGTACTTGGCCCTGCGCCCTGCTAGGGGGGGGGGCAGGCCCTGTTCATTCACGAGAATGGGGATTGCCTGTCTCAATACCAGTTTAAAGCTGTATTTGGGTTGGCACTGGGAAAACTGGGGTTAGGAGCAGCAGGGTACTCCTCTCATTCCTTTAGAATTGGCGCAGTCACTCTGGCCGCAAGGGCGGGCCTCAACCCCAGCGCCCTAAAGCGCGTAGGGCGCTGGACGTCAGAGTGCTACAAGAGATATGTGAGGCCAGAATTGTTATCACAAACTGTGGTGGGCTCATGTTGGATGGTGGCTAACTGTTACATTTCTCTCCTTCTGACTAGTATGCCCGCAATGGTGGTGTGGGTACTCGGGCACTCGTTTGTGCGTCGCGCGACGGTACACTTGCAGCAACGGCGGGTGGTGAAACCGGCAGGCTTGAGCGAGACCGAATTCCTGTGGCATGGCGTCGGTGGGATGCGAGTCCGGCACTTGAGGTGGCTCATGGAGGAACTCAGGGCGCAGGAAGGGCACAAGTCTCCTGATTGGATTATCCTGCACTTGGGAGGCAACGACATGGTTGACCGAGGACGCCTGGCGGTCAAGGAGGCCGTACTTGCAGAATTTGCCTGGTTGGGGCATATTTTCCCATCAGCTAGGATTGTTTGGTCAGGCATGTTGTCACGCAGGACATGGGCCCGGGAGTGCGTGCGAGATCTTTGAACGTTTCAGTAAGGCGACTAAATGGAGAACTGGCAAAATTGTGCTCAGTGAAGGGCCGCTTGCGCTACATACAGCACCGGATGAATTCTGGAGAAGCGATGTACCATCAAGATGGGGTGCATTTGTCGGACTTAGGCACAGATACTTTTATTAAAGAACTTTGGTTGTTTATTCTGAACGCAGGTGGGGAGGGTGTCAGACCTGAGGGCCTTGGCCACCCTTGTGGCGGAGAAGAGACCTGCGATCAGTAAACAGTGACTAACACAATGGACGGGAGGCCGCCTTGCGGACTCCATAGGCCAGCACTGAGGGGGGATATGGTAAGCTCTCCGCTGGGAGGAAGTGACCACCGGCTGGGGAGGCTAGGGTGACAGATTTCGAGCCTCCTGGGTCCCTGGGCAGCCTGGTGGTCGAGGGGTGGGCCCTGGTAATGGCGGACAAGGACCAGAAGTGGGGGCCCACCACTCTAAGGGGCAGGTGCGCGGCACCTGGCGTAGGATACTCAGTTGCGAGATGCGAGCCAGATGGGGCTCCTCCCTTAGTGCTGGGAACATGAGAAGAGCAATCATGAAAGTCGTCTGGAAAGTATGATTTTAAAGTGTGATTGTAAATATCAGATATGCATGTTATTTGCTTGTCATGTTTATACATTGTTGTGATTAAACATGGCAGTTTTTACCCACTCAAATCTCTTGGTGATTTCGATGTGGGGATCTTGCATGTCTATGTCAGATTAGTGGGAGGCGGGGGCACAGCTGGGGGGTCCGGGTCCTATGCCAAGCGCGGAGAATCGGGACGCGCGCACTTAGGATCCGGCCCCCCCCCGGACCCTGCCTCTGGTCTCAGGTGGTTGGGCGGCCGGATGGCCCACTCGGCAGTCGGCCGCCTCCACTTCCGGGTCAGCGGGTGACGCGTATCCGGAGTGGTGGGGGGGGCGGAGACCTTTGGCCTATTTAGGGTAAACTCCCTGTGACCTGGGTCTCTGTTCCCGCTACCACTCCAGGATACCTGACCTTACACGCCGGCACCGAATCCCTCCCCGTGATCCAGGCCGGCATTCTGGAACTTCCACCCACCCGTCCCCTAGTTAAGATGGTTTTGAGGGGCGTATTGCGGAAAAGAGACCTGCGATCAGTAAACAGTGACTAACACAATGGACGGGAGGCCGCCTTGCGGACTCCATAGGCCAGCAGTGAGGGGGGATATGGTAAGCTCTCCGCTGGGAGGAAGTGACCACCGGCTGGGAAGGCTAGGGCAACAGATTTCGAGCCTCCTGGGTCCCTGGGCAGCCTGGTGGTCGTGGGGTGGGCCCTGGTAATGGCGGACAAGGACCAGAGGTGGGGGCCCACCACTCTAAGGGGCAGGTGCGCTGCACCTGGCGTAGGATACTCAGTTGCGAGATGCGAGCCAGATGGGGCTCCTCCCTTAGTGCTGGGAACATGAGAAGAGCAATCATGAAAGCCGTTTGGAAAGTATGATTTTAAAGTGTGATTGTAAATATCAGATATGCATGTTATTTGCTTGTCATGTTTATACATTGTTGTGATTAAACATGGCCGTTTTTACCCACTCAAATCTCTTGGTGATTTCGATGTGGGGATGTTGCATGTCGATGTCAGATTAGGGGGAGGCGGGGGGCATAGCTGGGGGGTCCGGGTCCTATACTCTTCTGCCTTTATTTCAGCTGTGTCTATGCCAGTCACCACGCTGTATTTGAGCATATGCTTAGAATAGTGAGTAAAGGGGCCAGGGGAGGACCACTGCTCTGTCCATGTCTCTACTTGGTAACTCAACCAAGCCTCCAACACTGAGGCGACAATGCCTACCCTCTGCCTGTCCCATTAGCAGCATTCTGCATCTGCACATTCACAGAAAGACAGATACAAAGATAAGGGGGGGCAGATAAAACCACCTATATGCACATGGCTGAACCTAAGAACTAAGGTAAGTATCCAACAGTGTCTTTGCTCTCAGACTACAATTACTCGTTTGTGTCTGTCCCATATTTTTGTTCTGATGCGGTTTTGGCCAACCACTCATTTTGGATAGTAGCTCTGTGAAGAACTTTTTGTTAGTTTTACTTCAAACCTAAGGAGCCTTGCCTCAGAACTACTTGTTTTAAAGCCAGTGCTTCTGGTCAAGTCCTCCATTTTCTTCCTCTCTATACAAATGTCATTCTTTATATCTCTCCTCTGGGGATTTCTGGTGCAGACCTTGGACTATCTTTGTAGTGTTTCTCTGGACTTGTCTGTGAACTCTCTTTTTCTTTTTTTGTGATGTGTCAAAAGAACTTGTCCCAATATTCTATATGCCGCCCCCACCCCTGGCTTCTTTGCACCACATCCATGGTTTTGTGCTTAGCTGCACTGGATATCCGCTGTAGTTTGCCGTCTAATTTCCCCGGTACTTACGTCTAACTTGCAACTCTAACATCCTTGTTTCTATTTCCAAATGCAGGTAGAGAGACCAGATCTTATCTTCTTTAGTGTCTTGAGAATAATCTAATCACCTGAGAGTGTGTCCACAATGTACCGCTATTGTTACACCACCACGCAGAGATCTCAGGGGCCCGCAATTTTAGCTTAATTAAAGATAAACCCAACTCTAATCTGCACAGAGGTTTAGCCATGAGGACCAACAGGATCTGCAACCACTATTATCAGAGCAAAGTGGTCACTAATAGGCCACTCCTACTGAAGAACAGCAATGTAAAGTTTATGCTCATGGTCATGCTGGGTTGTAGAGTTTCTGGGCACCGATTCACATCGCAACCTCTACGCTACTAGTGAGCGTTCTAGGGTTGTGAGGACCATACAACCACCCAGATGACTGACAAGTAGAAATGTTCTAATTATAGTGTTAGTAGGCCGTGACTAGATTTCCACCATTTTACGTGCTTGGATGGATCTGGTTGTATGAACTGAATTACATTTCAAGTGCTACAGAGACTTGCAGCCACATTTATTCCAGGCTTACGATGGAGAGAATTCATGTGTGACAAGTTTTGGGCTCACAGTATCTCTGCTAGAAATATTCATGTAGGTGAGACCTTCCGCTACTCTTAAATATTCTTTTGTGTATTTTTGCTGTAAGGATATGCTCATGTGTTGAAGTCTGTTTTCTGTGGACTGCCCGCCCATGGCCACCGGCACTCAAATCTTCCAAATGTAAATCTTTCTCCTTTTATATTTTATGCTAAATGTTTCTTTCCTCTGATTTATTTTTTATAGTTTGAGATTGGTGCTCTTCTGATAAAGTTGTATGTTTATCTCCTACATAAGTTTCCCAAATAGTGTCTCTCCATAATTTCGCTTCTGTCTCACAGGAGATGCTGTGTACAGACCTGAGTAGGCATCCCTACCAAGACCTGAGTAGATAAACCTACTTAAACCTGAGTGGTTACCTCTACCTAGACATGAGTAGATAAACGTATTCAGACCTGAGCAGTTACATCTACCCAGACATAAGTAGATAAACCTACTCAGAGCTGAACAGATACACCTACCCAGAAATGAACAGATACACCTACCCATACATGAACAGATAAACCTACTCAGACCTGAGCAGCTATCCTTACTAAGACCAAAGTAGATAAACATACTCAGACCTGAGCAGCTATCCCTACAAAACCAGAGTAGATAAACCTACTCAGGCTTGAACAGCTATCCTTACAAAGACCAGAGTAGTTAAGCCTACTCAGACCTGAGCAGTTACATCTACCCAGACCTGAGGCGATAAATATATGCATGCAATAAAAATGAAGATTACCATGAAGAAATAGTTATGAATACAGAAAGATCTCACATGCCTGGCAATATCCAGAAGTTAAGTTCATTCAAATATGATTATCATTCACAGTAGTATATTAGGAAATTCTACTGAAGAGTTCTATGGTAATTGCTATGTTTTTATAACACATTTTAGAGCTGTGAATGTACCATAATTGAGTATTTTTATCATGGTTCACTTTCCTTGTCCTTTCTCCCACGTACTCTCTTGGCACGAGTCACAATGCCTGGTCTTCAACCACGTCCTTTGCCCAATACCACTGTTCCCATGCCTGCTGGGCCTATGGCAGCGCCCAGTCAGCTGTAGGTGCATGGCACGGAATTCCGTCACTGCCAAACACGGGAGCACCTACATACAATTCAGTTCAGACTGTGCAGTTTAGAAAGTAAACTTGCTCATCGTTCACTTCAGACATTAGAGTTACTCAATGATAGAATGTTTGTATTACCTATCCACTCAGTTCATGCACAAATGTTATTGCCTTTTGGCTCATTCATCTGTGACTATTTCATCTGGGCAGCCCTTCTTTAATGTTTCAATGTTTATATATTTGCATTAAAAACATTGATATGTCACTGAAAGTATTTTGATATATTTTAGTGGATATCTACTTATTTAGAAAAAAAATAATGGGTTCAGTAACACATGCCCTTACCAGGTGTCAGTACAAGACATCTGACCTGTGCTGTCAGAACAAAGCTGCTGACTCCACAGCGACATCTAGTAACGTCCTGGTGTACTACAATTAGAAGCAAACAAGTGCTGCACCATCATCCGTTAGAAGATGTCTCTGTGAAGCCCCAGCCAGTTCTCAGGTACACAAGCAATATTAAATGTTTCCAAGGAGCTGCCAATCAATCTGGTAAGGGCCTGTGGTAATGCACCTTCTAGTTTTTACTGTGCAGGGGGCTCAGGCCTTGTGGTGTATTACTTTCTTCTTGGGGTTTAAGTCCGCTGCAGTTCTGATTTTTATTTATGGTCTGATATTAATCCATTTTGGGAGGTCGGGACCTCAGAGAGCATTGGGTTTTTTTCTGCTTTGGATTGTGGCCTTATATTTTCAATGTTTGGCCACTTTCTTTAGAGGGAGACCAGGCACCATGCAGAATTGTTTTTTTTTGTTTTTTTATTTACCTGGAGGGTCATACTGCCCTCCATCTTTTAATTGTATGTGCCTGCTCAGCAGGTGGAAAGTAGGCACCTGCAGACAGTCCCAGGCAATCCCTTAGCTTCCCTGTCCCCTGCACCCATCTGCAGGTGGAAGGGGCAGTGCAGACCCACAGTGGTGAATGGTGAGCTGGTGAATACTTGGTGAGAGAGGCCAGAGAGGTTGCAACCTGGAACAGCAAAGAGAAGATTTTCGATGCTCCAGGCAAAATCGCATTTTACTTTTGCAGCCCTCCCTACCACCTGTGAACAAGCCGACTTTGCTGGAATTTTCTTGTTCCTTGGAACCAATCAGAGCCTTCTCCTACATCGCAGCCAAAAACCTGGAATGAGCTCCCTGTGAACATCAGACACTCCCCGGCCCTGCACACCTTCAGGAAGGACCTCAAGATCTTGCTTTTCGACTGATCCGGAGCCATTCCCCCCACCCCCCGCCCTCCAGCACCTTGAGACCCTCACATGTGAGTAGCGCGTTTTACAAATCGCAAATTGATTGATTGAATCAGAGGTGGTGTTCCTGCCTTAACTTGCTCTCTAAGCACCAGTCATGCGTGAAAGAATTGGTTGGGGGGGCTAGAAAGGTGCAAGGAAATACACATTTTGCTCTGTACCTTTGTGGAAGGCAGGAAACCATATAATTGAAGTGAGGTGTTTGATTATGGTATTTTACTGCTCGTGCCTTAGCAGGCCATGGAGCGTCATTAACCACTCCTGATCCTTGGCACATCATACAGGTAGAACTGACTTTCAGTACACAGTACAGCCCTCTCTGGTGCAATTTCTTGACTGGGCTCCATGTTTGCACAGGACTATCCAGGGGTGTTGCTGTGCTCACGGTGTGGCCACAATGAAACAGGTAAGGCAGACCTCAACAGGCAAAATGGTTAAAATTGACAGTATGTTTTTGTGCCTCTGTCAGTCAGAATTGATATTCATTCAAAATGTGGCCGACAACCTGGTTAAAGAGACTCGTTCTTTTTTTAATTGCCTGCCCTAGCTGCTGTGTGTGAAAATCGTGGCCAAATCCACAATTCTGATCCCGCGATTCCCGCCTGGACCAGCCCGCCAGTCTCCCGCTGCCCGGCCGCTTGTAATTCCATCAAGAGCGGGGGCCGCCGAGCGGAGACCGGCAAGGGGCTACTTCAAGATCCAGAAGCCCTTGCGAGTCCAGCGTCACCGGGGAGCGCCAGGAGGCGCTGAAAACCAGCGGCAGCGCCACTGAGCGGGGGAACTCGTTCTTTTTTTAATTGCCTGCCCTAGCTGCTGTGTGTGAAAATCGTGGCCAAATCCACAATTCTGATCCCGCGATTCCCGCCTGGACCAGCCCGCCAGTCTCCCGCTGCCCGGCCGCTTGTAATTCCATCAAGAGCGGGTGCCGCCGAGCGGAGACCGGCGAGGGGCTACTTCAAGATCCAGAAGCCCTTGCAAGTCCAGCGTCACCGGGGAGCGCCAGGAGGCGCTGAAAACCAGCGTCAGCGCCACTGAGCGGGGGAACTCGTTCTTTTTTGAATTGCCTGCCCTAGCTGCTGTGTGTGAAAATCGTGGCCAAATCCACAATTCTGATCCCGCGATTCCCGCCTGGACCAGCCCGCCAGTCTCCCGCTGCCCGGCTGCTTGTAATTCCATCAAGAGCGGGGGCCGCCGAGCGGAGACCGGCGAGGGGCTACTTCAAGATCCAGAAGCCCTTGCGAGTCCAGCATCACCGGGGAGCGCCAGGAGGCGCTGAAAACCAGCGTCAGCCCCGCCTCGCGGGACGCCGGGCGAAGCCCGGGCAAAGGGCGGGCCCTCTTTGGCCCTCAGGGGACCGAGGAGGACGGGACGGGCCACCCCCCTGACATCCTCTGCCGCATACAACATCCAAGGTGAACTCTGTTTATTGCGCAGTATAGCTGATAATCAAGGCGTAACCTAGTACATACTATACACTATCCCAAGTAAAAAGATGACTACAGCTAGGAAAACCCCTGTGGCCACGAGATCTACGACAAGAACTATAAATGTCTCCAACACCCCACTACATCTATAACTGCTATCGATCTCATATTACAGAAAACGATCGGCGTAGTGGCGGATGCCATACAAAATACAGAGAGACGCCTTTCATTAACTCCAGATTTGTGCTTTCCTGATCTTTCATTGCATACTACCGATAACATTAACATCTTGGACAACACAATGAATTCCCAAGACTCCATACTAATGCAATCGTTTACGGGGCTCCCAAGTTCTCAAACCAGAGACAACACACCATCAGACCTGTTTACACCTTCTATAGGTAACAGAAGGGATAGTAGTTCTATTCTGACCTGCAATCACGGCGATAATATATGTTTTCCGCCCACAGCCTCTCCAGTCCCAGGGGATGAACCCGTGGGGGTTTATCGCCTATAATACAACCTGCCCCTGGAAAAAGTCATGTTACATCAAATGTAATTCGGCGCTGTGGGAAAAAAGTCAAAACAAAATCATTAACGAGGAAAATTTACCGCCCAATAGCCAAACAGAAACACTCAGTCAAGGATATCTGGTCAAACTTTAGACTGGATAAACTTGCCACAAAAACAGCAATCCCGGCCCTACCACCATCTAGCCAAGGTCTAGAACCACTTTTAAGCGAAAAGCGGGCTGTGCACACAAATATGGTAATACACCAGACAAGCCAGACAGACCAGTTACCGACAACGAATATATCCCTCCTGAGAGAAATAGAAACCCTAGTTAGGTCTCTTTTGTTGCCTATCAGTGAGAGAATCATCAACATTGAGAAGGCATTAGGGAAATTTGAGAAGGCCCAAAACGATGCATCTACTAGTCTGTTAAAAATACTGAAAGCCCCAAAATCGACCTCCACTTTCATACCGGCAAGTAGCTCTCTTAATTCAACTAGCACCAAAAATGCGAGGGCCAAGAAAGTTACACAAAATGCTGCCACCAAACAGCGTCTGCTCTATTGTCAGGGTGATATAGCCCCTACTAAATTAGTAACAAATCCACACGTAGATGACAATACACCATTGATAGCGGCTACAATCCCGAGCAGTGTCCCAATCTTGCCTGTAATTGAAAATGATGAAAGCGAATGGGCCGCTGAGGGTTCCCCTGCCGAGCTAGTTAAAGTTGACACAGAGCCCCTGCGCCACACCAAAACCCCAAACTTGATCACAACTACAAATACAGTAGGGGATAAACTGTTAAAATCTGCGGCAGCTAAAAGACCCCTTCATATAAACCTCCCTCCTGAATCCAACCCATACACCATTGTTATGATTGGTGTACCCAAACTAGTGGGGGAGAAGTCAGAGACCTATGAGGAATTAAAAAATAAGGTGAGCCACTGGCTGTCCGCACACAGACCGATTCCCCATCATATAAACGGTCAAATTTCCCACGTGAGTAGGGTAGACTGGGTGGGCACCAGATTTAAATCGACTGAGGGGGACTGTATCGTGGTTAATTTTAGGGATAGTCGCGTGGCTAGTTTTATTAGCAGCTGGAGGGGTGGCTTGACAAATAGCCTGATCCGTACGATGGATCTAAGCTATTTCTACCCTTCTAATGTTTCTGGCCCAAATAAAGTACAACCCCAGTCGATCCACGGACAGGGGGGGATGTTTGAGCCATCAGTCCACTATCAACCAAGGGTAACTCCATGGCACCATGGCCAGGTCATCACAACGGATCTTACACACCAAAGGCAGGAACCACTATGGGAGAGTAGGCCTAAAAACTATCTCTCAACATTTCATGAGAGAAGGGAGTTTTTACCCCATATACATCAACGAGATTACTCACACCCATATCATTTAAACATGCAATATGGGGTTCCCATTTCAAATAGATATGATGCCTTTTACGCTCAAGATTACCTGGATGAGATTGACTGACTAACAGCACTCTCACCCCTACCTGCTCATTCTGACTCTTCGCAATGGGTAGCACCACCTAATATAATAAAAAGCGTTAATCCAGCGAGTGCACCAGTTTCCACACTAGAGTTAGACATAACCTGTATAGCAGAGCCTCTAGCACACTGTCTTGAGAGCCCGCTCTTACAAAACGGGTTTATTTCATCACATCCTATCACTAAAGTTTATAGCCCTGCCCTCATTGAGGTCAATCACCCGCTTCCTATCAGCATGCAGTTGTAGTGACAGGCCGAGGCAATCAAGTTCCATCTTTGCCGTCAAACTTGGCCCAGGAAATAGGATCAGGCTAGGAGGTACCTAGCATCATAACATTTCTATCTTGGAACATAGCTGGACTGGCCGCTAAGGTAAAGGATCCAACCTGGGTGGCATATATAAGGAATTATACTGTACTGTGTTTTCAAGAAACGTGGCTGGAAGAAAAAAATGTTCACATTGAGGGCTACCAGAGCTTTTTTTCACCAGCAGCCCCGTCGAACAGTGGCAGATCAAAGGGGGGCCTGGTAACATACATTAGCCTTGCACTTATTTGCCAGGTCACCAATAGACAACCTGAAAATAGAAACATTCAAGTTTTGGAGCTTAGGAGGGGTAAAAGGGCACTTACCCTGGTCAACTTCTATAACGCAGTAACTCCACAAGGGGAGTGCAATATCCTTCAGTTACACAACTTTCTGAAAGTCAAATTGGCGAGTTTACCCCGAAATATATTAATTGCTGGTGACTTTAATGCGCATCCCTGTGGCAATCCAGAAGTGACATCCATGGGCTCCCTAGGTTGTAATAACAGGTCAGGTTTCCACTTTGATCATTCCATGCGTGGCACGCATGTCAATAACCTAATTGATGATATGAACCTAACTGTTGCTATGTCCATGACGGCGGATTCTTATATCTTTGATGTTCCCACTTATAAAGGCTCTGGTCATGGCTCCTACATATATCACATTTTACTTTCCATTGACCTTGCAAATCTAGCCTCTGACTTTATAATTCAAACAAGTATTCACAGCGACCACAATCCTATCTCCATTGCAGTGGGAGCAGGTATTTTCGAGCAGCGGAAGACGCGCAAAGGCTGTGGGTCACTAAAAACGATAAATGGAAATCGCCGACTGAAATGGTCAATGGTGAACAGTGACATTTTGTATAGCTCAATTAACACCAGTTGCGGCCACGAACTTGGACTTTGTGTTTCCCCAACTACATCGCCTGAAACGACCCTAACTGCTTTCGCTGTTGTGGTACAAAGAGTTGGTCAAATGTTAACTGTACCAGTGAAGGGTCAGTCTGTTTGTCATCCAAGATGGTTCGACCAAGCTTGCTCCAAGGCCGGACAAAACCTTAAAAAGGCTTTAAAGACCAAACCAAGGGACTCTGCCTGTATTAAATCCTTGCGAGCTAAATATAAGGCAACTCCTGGCATCTCGGAAAAGAGAAGTAAAAGCACGCACCTGCGAGTCTCTGCTCGACCCTACAACCCTGGGTAATAGCTCAAAGTTTTGGAACATTATTAACAAACCACTGTTTGATGATCCTAGTGACTCAGTGCTTGGCACTAATATACCCGAGGAAGAGTGGGTCTCCCATTTTAGTTTAATTTTTAAAAGTGATGAGCCACAAGTGGAATACGACATTAAAACTCCTGAGGAAGTTTCTTTGTGCTTTACAGTTGGGGAGGTAGAGAAGGGGATTCGGGGTTTAACCTGTAACAAGGCTCCTGGCCCTGATGGCCTTCCCCCTGACCTATTTAAATCCAACATCCACCTATGGGCTCCAGTCCTTACTGCAGTAGTTAATGCAGGAGTATTAACTGGGTGCCCAAAGTCCTGGGGGTCCTCAACCATAGTACCTGTATTTAAGAAGGGTGACCGAAACAGTGCAGTATGCTATAGGCCTATTTCCCTGATTAACTCAGTTGCTAAGGTAGTGGGGGGTATAATTTTAAATAGGCTGGTAGCATGGGCAAATGATAATAATGTAATGTCGCCAACTCAATACGGGTTCAGACCAGGTCACTCAACGGTCTCCCAGTGTCTGAATCTGTATTTAATCAATGGCAAATATACCATGGCCAGAAAAGGTACTGTCCGCATGGCCTTTATGGACTTATTGTCCGCCTTTGATTGTGTCGACAGAGGCAGGTTTTGGGACGTCCTGTCAAAAATGGGGGTCGAGCAAAACCTGATCAATTTTCTGGCCGACCTTCATTCGGATACAAGAGCAAATGTCCGCTACACCCAAGACATGAAAGTAACTAGGGATATTAGGATAAATCGGGGGGTTAGGCAGGGGTGCATTTTAGCTCCGTTTCTTTTTAATCTTTATATTAATGAATTAGAGGAGCATATTTTAAAAACAGGCACAGACTACCCATATATAGGAAGGAAGGGCGTGCCCGTCCTGCTATATGCGGACGACGCCGTCCTAATTTCTAGAACCGCAATTGGCCTCCAAACCTTGTTAGACTCCTTTTTTGTATTTATGAACTCCCGAGGCCTGAGTATCAATAATTCGAAATCATTCGTTATGAAGACAGGATTAGGTTCTAGAAAGTCGTACTCCTTTTAAGTAAATGGTGAAAAAATACCGACAACAAAGACCTTTTCGTACCTTGGTGTTCTTTTTGATCACCAACTAACGTGGGCACCTGCGGTACGAAAGAAGAAGGGTGAGGTAGTGCGGGCAAATGCGGCGATAATAGATTTCGCAAGAAAAATGGGAAATAGCCCGGTGGCTGCTCTGTTGAAACTATACCAAGCTAAAAGCACTGCCGTTGCGTGTTACGGGAGTGAAATATGGGGTTTTGTTCCCCTAGGCGATCTTGAGGTTATCGAAAATAACTTCCTAAAACAAGTATTAAGGCTGCCAAGGGGAACGGCTAATTTCTCCGTTCATGAAGAATTAGGTATGCCCTATTTAAGCGACAGAATAGCTGCTAACCCCTTGCTGTGCTGGCTAAACCGCTGGCTGAATGCAGACATACCCCTCACCCAAAACATCCTATATGAAGCACTATCGTGGGAAGGGAGGTATAAGATCCCTTGGATAAAATATGTTAGAAAATGTCTTCTTGAAATGGGACGGCTGGATCTCTTCCTAGCCCCGGAGTCAATAACTAAACTAGATGTAACCTATGTGAAGAACATCTTTATGTCATCTAGGTACTTAGCTAGGGAGGAGATAGAGCTCAAGAAAGACAGTGTGAGGAAGCATGTTTTGACAAAAACCTGTTTACAAATGGAACCCTATTTATATTGGCCCATGTCTGGTTATGAACGCTTCTTGTTGTCAAGGTTTCGTTTTGATTTGTTTCACCTACTGCTAGCTGTACCAAGTGGGGCCCACAGAGGTCAAGTGCTGCCAGCTTGCGGCTGCGACAGTAAGTCTCCGCAAGACCTGGCCCACTTTTTATTCATTTGTCCTTATTATACAGTACCTCGTAAATTGTTTTTAAAACCTCTTCTTAAACAGCTGAATTTTGCACAAATCAGACCAGCACTTTATTACCTTCAAATACTAAACTGTAACTGTACCATGTTTGTATGTAGCTTTTTAAAATTAGCACTCAAGTTTAGAAAAAGTATGGAAGGTTAATTAATTATGCTACTGATAGTTATATCTTTTTATCTAATCGTATATTTATATTTTTAACTACATATTCTGCTTGTGTCCTTCCCTTTTTTGTAATGTTTTTTTATTACAATTTTATGTGTGTCAAATGTATATGTTTTGAAATGTACTTTTATGATTGTTAAATGCAAACAATCGAATAAAGATATTTTACTTGACTTGACTTGGTTAAAGAGCCAAGCTGTGAACATATATGTTTTCTAGTTCCTTCATAAAGTAAAAAGTATTTTACAGATGTACACCAAACAAGACGCAAAATTATTTCACGTTGCCAATCCCCAATTTCCTGCCCAGTTTGGTCTGCCTCTGTACAGCAGCGTTTGCTGTGCAATTCCGGAAATCTTCCAACGGGGCTTAGACTGGGAACCACAACTTTTAAGCACAGCACAAGTCCTAAAAAAGAAGTGGGCGGACTAACCTAGTTAATCAGTATGCAAGTGGCATCAGAGTGCGTGACATCACGGTGTGTGACATCACGGGAAGTAGCATCACAAGAAGTGACATCAAATCATAAGCCCTCACATATATGTTTAGCAGGTGTATCAAGAGTACATTTGAGCACATTTCAAGTATACTTGCAAACCCTCCTGATTTAGACAGAAGCTTCACACTTTTGTACGCTACACATAAAACAATGTTGTCAGTGTAAAGCTTCCTCTAACCATAGTGTGTTAAAAAAAAAAAATAGTGATATTTAAATTATTACAATGCCTCCTCATGGGTAGTATGCACTATATAAATGCTATTTATTATGTGCAAATACTGGGAAAGATCAACACTTCTGACGTTCTTACAGTGCATGCATATCTCGTTCAACAGAGCCTGAACAAAGTGAAAAGCTGCCTCTCTCAAGTATGTGTGAAGTGCTAACAAGAAGTGAGCCTTTGTTTCCCCCCTGCGGCATTTGCTTCTAGGTGTGAGGCTCCTGATGGCTGCCAGCCAAGAGTCTGGTGGGGGGGGGAGGCGGCCTGATGGCCTCTCAGATTTGACCATTGTTATGGGCCCAAAAGGAGTCAGAATCAGAAATAAGAGAGCCCCATCCCGTAACTGCCTGCACATTAAGGCGTTAGGATGGAAAGCAGACAACAACATGCAGGTGCTGCTGAAAGTGTCCCAGTGTTTGGAAATTACACCGCCAGGTGGATGGCGTCCACCCTGTGAAAAAAGTGGGTGGACGCCGTCCACCCGCATGTACCCCTACTCATGTCCTGACTTTTAGGCACACACCTCCTCCCGTACCCGCCCACCCCATTTAGTTTTTACTCTCTCTCGGGCAATCTTGTCAAAACAAGTCCACGTTGGCTAAACACTATTTTTGGAGTGTTCATCAAACATTGCAAACGTGATGAGAACCATAAAAAACACTTTTCTCTATGCACGTATAACTCACCCTGAACTACAGAGCCACCATCGGTGACTGCAATCAAGCTGTTTATCTGTTTATCGGTTTGCCTATCTATACATGCCTGTCTCCCAACCTCAGTGTCGATCTTTCTATACACCGGCGCATCAGTGCAATCTACAGGCCTCTCGCTCCCTGCCAAGCTATACACACCTGCGCGCCATCTTTGATCGGGGTGATGGCGCTGTGAACTGTAGCCCAAATTAAGGACAAAGTAAATACCGGCAAATGAACAGCGTCTGTTTTATCCCTGCCTTTGTGAGGTGTTCAGACGAAGGAGAGTCGAGATACAAAATAGCCATGCGAGCCTAGGTGTCAATTTAAACTTCCAACGCTGGACAAACGATGATAATGAATGAATGGACGAATGATAAAATATGGGGAGTGGAGCGTAATAATAATCCTAAAAATAAAAATACAATAATTTGTTATGCATAATTGTTCATAGTGCACCTTAAGCCATTTTTAATTGTTGGTACTAGCACCCAATTCAGTGTAACTCGCGGAATTAAAGAAATTGTATTTACGTCAGGGAAACTGGGATAATATTACATTCAAGCTATTTTCTGCCGTTTAATTTGTGAAAGATGGGATTGCGCTCAAAGTTATTGTGTTTTATCCTTTTAATTTAGTATTAAAATATATAATCTGTCCTCTCTATTTAAGGGGGCATTGTGGACAAGGGTTTATTAAAATCTCTCTGACTCGAGTAAATGATTTTTTAGCAAAAATGGGGGTTGTATATTCAGCACTGGTTCCACATCTTAATATAGGCCTGGTGCAAAAATCCTTCTGTAATAATGACTGGGACACAAATAGCGGTTGCCCAATTCCGCTCCATACAAGCAGTAGAAATTGGTGCAAACTGCTTTTGCTCCGAGTGCTCGGTTACTGTAACACCCCGCTCGGGGGTGGCAGTCTCCGGCGTCCCTTTGATCGGTCTCATTGGCTGCAGCCCGGGGTCCCTCTGCCACAGCGTGCACATGAGGATCATACAGTCTAGGCTAGTGGAGAGGGCGCTTCGCGCGCCTGTAACAGGTTGAGGGACGTGCGCGGCCACGACTGGGATTCTAGCAGGTCAGTGCATGAGTGGTGTTGTATTTGTAATTATATTTAATTCTCCGTGCAGCCCAGCGCTCGGAAAGGGCTCGAGTGTCAGCATCGACTGCCCTGTGTTCGGCTGCTCTTCGCCCCCACCCCGCCGGATGCCCGCTCTCGGAGCTGGCTTCTCGGTTAAATACGAGCAAAGTGGTGTTCATAAGAAAAGGGGATGGGGCGAAAGGCATGCCAACATTTTCTAACCGATAAGCGACCCAAAAGTCACACTATGTTTTTGGCAGAGAAAAAAAATATGAGAGAGAGCAGATTGGTGCAAATTGCCTAAGTGAAGCACGCTCGCTTACACAAGTGGGTGTGCACGGAGGGCTCGCGTGTTGTGGCTCTCACACAAGAACACGGCTCTCAAAAAGAGTGCTGTGCTAGAGTCTCGCGCGAGTGGCCATGTGTGCATGTATTCGTGGGTGTTGTCAGTGTCTGAGTGTGTCTGTGTATTTGGGTGAATATGTTTACCAACGTTTAGGATTGCCTGTATCTGTGTGTGTGTGTGTGTGTGTGTAGGTGGGGTCAGTGTCTGTGACGTGTGTGCGTGCCTGTGCCAACGTGTTTAGATGTATGTGTGTTTACGTGTGTGTTTGTAGGTAAATGCCACTGTCTGTGACGTGTGCGCGCGCCTGTGCCAACGTGTTTGGATGTGTGTGTGTGTGTGTGTGTGTGTAGGTGGATGTCACTGCCGGTGAAATATGTATGCCTGTGTGTTTATAGGACTGCGTGGGTGATATCAGTGGAGTGGGTGCTTCTGTGTAGTGTCTGAGTGTACGCGCCTGTGGGTTGCAGGGGTGCCCACCGTGCCCACAGCCGAGGATTCCACCGTGCAGAAGTTTGGTTTCTCCGGTTGAAGATGCCCATCTGGGTGTATTCCGAGTACCTCACACTCTGTATCTCACCTCACACATTGCAGGGGCCCCTATCGCGCCCCCAGCCCCCCTCCAGTGACCCACATGCACGCAGACGTGGGCAGCTGGGTTCGGGGTGCCCCAGTACCTCTCACTGCAGGGCACAGTGCGCCTATCCCTGGGTGAATACCCGAATACTGACCGCAGGGTGATAACGCTGCCTGCCTCACAGGGTGATGCGCGGATTTATGAGCAGGCGGAGTCCACCCTTCGGGAGAGACGTCTCTCGCGAGCACCGCTTGGGGAGCTCATCCTTTCTTCCTGTGTTCTGAGCTACTGCAGCTTCACCGACTGGTCTTGTAGGGAATTAAATCTAAAAACCCTCTCTGAGCCCCTCTTACCCTGCTGCTGAGACCTTTCAGACCCCCTCCGCTCCCACACACACCCAGAAACAACCACATTCAGCCCTGCAGTGTCTATGGAGCTGCTCCACTCAGCCCTTGAGGGAAGGGGAGGGAGGGGGCAGGGTTGGGCTGGCCCATAGGGCAACCAGGCAGCGCCGGGTGAGCTGACCTGACAGATCCGAGTGTGGGCCCGTTTTCTGGCAGTTTGTAGACCTGTTAATGGTCTGCTGGGGTCAGCTCACTGTTCACTGATCTAATATGAAAACAAGCATTCCCTGCAGCAAGCTCACGTTCATACGTTGCAAAACACTTTTACAAGTGTCTTTAAATGCTCAAAACTGACCAATGTGTAAACATGGGCCGCTTTTCATATATCTAAATCGCTAATGGAGCCACATGTATTTTGATGCCTGGGCCTACTTTCTCTCCCATTCCGACACTGGCAGGGAAGGGATGTCTGTAGTATTTACCCCAGTCTGTGCTGCCGATGGTCTGGGTGGGAGGCATGTCTGTACCTACTTCACTCTGCCCTGCAGAGAGCCTGGGATGAGAGGTGGTGCCTGCGTCTGCCCCACTCTGCCCTGCAGAGAGCCTGAGATGAGAGGTGGTACCTGTGTCTGCCCCACTCTGCCCTGCAGAGAGCCTGAGATGAGAGGTGGTACCTGCGTCTGCCCCACTCTGCCCTGCAGAGGGCCTGGGATGAGAGGTGATGCCTGCGTCTGCCCCACTCTGCCCTGCAGAGAGCCTGAGATGAGAGGTGGTGCCTGCGTCTGCCCCACTTTGCCCTGCAGAGAGCCTGAGATGAGAGGTGGTGCCTGCGTCTGCCCCACTCTGCCCTGCAGAGAGCCTGGGATGAGAGGTGGTGTCTGCCCCACTCTACCCTGCAAAGGATCCGGGGTGGAAGAGAGTGTCTTTATCTTCCAGTTTGCCCTGCAGAGGGCCTAGAGTGGGAAGCAGTGCCTATATGTATATACTAATACATACATCATTCGGCCCTGCTTGAGGGCCCTGGGAGCAGGAAGTGCCCATATCTAATCCCCTCTGCCATGAGGGTGGCAGAAAGTAGTTACAGTCAGAGTTGGTGGGGGATCTATGCCTACTCCACTCTGCCCTGTTGAGGGTCTGGGTGGCAGAAGGTGCCAACATATATACCCCAATCTGCCCCGCTGAGTGGCTGGCATGGGCCGGCATGAGGCGCCTCTGTCCCCTCATCTTGTCCCGCTGGGGGTCTGGGGCGGAGGACTGATGATATTTACATCCTGCCCCGCCAGGGGTCTGGAAGAGGGTCTACAGCATCTCATCAGGACCCCTACAGACCCTTGCAACGGCGACCACTTCCGCCTGGAGCCCGTAGAGTAGCTGCCGTCGCTGCTGTCTACGTGCTTTTCATTCGCTTTGATGGAACTGAAATTACGCCGAACTACCCGATATACCAAACACATGTGCACAACACATAACACTCCCGCTTAAAAGGGGTAGAGAGGAGTCATTCAGATAAACGAATGCGAACACTCACCAGCCTCTCCCAGGTCAAGAGATCCGTCCCTCAGGTCTGAGGTGTGACTTGTGCGTGAGATATAGTGTCTTATGTGTGTGTCCATGTGTGCCCGCACATGCATGTCTCTGTGTGTGAGTGGCTGCTGCTCTGTGGGAGTGTATATATCTAAGTATTTGGGTGTGTCACTGTTTGCGGTTGATTACCCCTTTCAATGTGTTTATGGGCGTGTTTGTGTGAGTGCGCCTTTCCGTTCATGTGTTTGCCTCTGTGCACAGTACTACAAGGCGGTCTGTTCTGTGTGTTTGTATTTGCACGTGAGTCTGCGTCTACCTGTGAGTGTATTAAGACGCGTGTGTGTGTTTGCGGGTTTATGGAATCCGCCCCCGTCCCTTTCGGCATTGATCGCAGCGGAGAGCGCAGAGCCCCAGTGCCCGGGCGGGGCAGCTGGGCCTGGACAGACCCCCGTCCCCGAACGCCCCACGCCCGCCGTGGATGATGAATCGGCCCCGCTGAAGGATCAATGGCTGGTCAGCGCTGGCTCCACTCGCTCCCACACACCACAGGGCAATTAATTGCGGCCTGTCCCCTCATCCCTCATCCGCTGCTGGCACATATCGATGCAGATTACTGCTGAGGGCCGCTTTATCACCTCAAATAAACAGCGCGCACCCCTGCTCACCTCCGGCCTGTATACGGCCGGGCCTGTGCGCACCGGCAGGGGCGGCCGAGGGACAGGGACCCGCCACGAGCCGCCCGCAAACCCGGGGAGGGGAAAAGATGGAGAGAGGGAGGTGTGTGTGGGGAGTGTCGCTCTCTGTCCCACTCTCTTTCTTCGGTTCGCTGTATGTTAGTAACAAAGACGAGAGAGTTGAAAGAGGCCACGAGCAATAAGCACACCAGACAGAGTACTTGAGAGATGCTGCGTCTTTGCCTGACCCAATCACAGCTTCCACCTGTAGAGTGCGCCCCATAAGTCCCAGCGACTCTAGGCGCTTCTACAACAGCTTCGGAATGATGAAAGGCAGAGTCAGTACGAGCCTCGCAAACTGCGGGAGTCTCAGCAGACGCTCAGCCCATTGCGCTACATTATCCATTCTGTACCTAATTACTTTATAGCACGCTATTTTACATTAACACACGCGAGAACTGAATCACGTGAACCCACCTGGTGTGATGCATGTGATGTTACCAACACAAAACGTATTTATATCACAAACACGTTAATTAAAAGGGAGTAAAGGGACGCTACGTTTACCCCCAAAATGTTTCCACCACAAAAAGAATGTTTACACCAAAAAACGAAGCATACGTTTGAAAAGAGAAGGCCTACAGCAAACTTTTCAAAAGCAGGAAAAATATTGGTATGTTTCTTTTACATGACGTGGGTAGTATTTCTAACGTTAAATGAAATCAACGTATGAATTATTTAAGGGGCTGTGTGTCTTGTGTTCTGTGTCTCTGTGCATTGTGTTGAGTCTGTGTATAGGTTTGTGTCTGCTTCTTAGGGTGCAGTTGTGTTTTCACAGGTGCATGTATATTATTTCTCTCTTGGTTTTCTCTGTGAGGTGCGTGTGATGTTAAATACGGAGCTGGGCCTCTCGTGGCCGCCGTCTTCCCTTTCTAAGCTTTTGGATGTTGCACAAGGGCTGTCCGCGCGTGGGGCACCCGCCCCTCTCTGTGGACTGTCTTCGGGTGCGTGAACTGGAAATGTACTTCGAAGCCGCAGTTGTGGGTGGAGGGGCCCTCCGAGATCTCCACCTCATGCTTGGGGACTGAGGGGGCCGTTTCCCTCCTCCCAACTCAGGCGCAGGGGGCTCGTGAATGAGCAACAACTTAAGGGCACGAGGACAGAGCCGTTTTAAGTCGCAGACAAAGTGGGCAATCGCCCGGGACCCCCATGTTTAAAGGGACCCCCCAAGGAAAGAGAGTTGTCTCTCCGCCTCAGCTGTACATTTCTATCCCGCCAGGACTCACTTTACCTAGGGCCATTTTATGGCATCTGGGCCCTAGTCAAGGAATAGCATGGCTGCTTTGGTGTGTCCCCGTATCTGATAATTTGACATATAATTCAGTATTGTTTGGTTTCCTACAGGCTTGAATAGCATAATATAGATATTAAAAATAAAGGTTTTCCAAACAGGTACCCTTAAATATGCCTTTCCAGGGCCGGAAAATCCTAAAGGTGGCACTGTATGGGGTAGGAGCAGTGAAATTAAAAGAGCGAGAGAAGGGAGAGCAATCCTCCTGTGAGGGCAGGGGCCACAGGGAAGGAAGGAGACACAACCCATCCCGGGTCAGTACCCACCGAGCTACCCTGCACTGTTTACAAACACACCCGTGTCACTGCCAGAGACGTCAGAACAGAGCGCCCACCCGACGACCTCGAACCAGGAAACACATGCTGCCTCTTTAGATGACAGCCTGAGGAACAGGGGCTCCATTCAATATCTTCATTAGTGCACAAAGGTGGTGAAATATGTATTTATAATACACACACAAATATTATGGATTATTTGGTGCATATGCATCACAATCACACGAGAACCCACACATTCACGTGTGCACATATTTTAGATGTTTGAGTTTGTTTGAATGTATCCTTATGGACGCCTACATGTACATATATGTATGTACACACGCGCACAACGAACACGTGATTGAGGACACCTGCAACTCAACCATAGAGGGAATTCTCGGCTTCTGGCTGCTGTAAATACAACCAAACACACACCTGTGAATATCTAGATATACTTAATAAATGCGTAGGTTCCCCGCGCATTAGGGCCAATGTACAGACACCAAAAGCAGTGAAACGGAAATTACATTCGAAAAAAGAAAGCTGAATAATTTAAAAATATTTCCAGTGTTACAAAGCATACAATACACTCATAGCTGAACCTAAATATTTAGACATGTATTATCAGACATGTATTATTATTATTATTATTCATATTATTAATAACAATCGCAATAATACCAATAACAATAGGCACAAAAATAACAATAAAAATGATTATTATTGTTGGTATTGTTATTAATATTTTTGGTATTACTAATACTATTACTATTATTTTACTGTTATTATTTTATTATTAATCGCAATAATACGAACTATACTACTAATAATAGGAACAATAATGACAATAATAATAATAATAACAATAACAACAATACTCATTATTAGTATTATTATTATTATTATTATTATTATTATTATTATTATTATGACCAAATATGCCCCTAGTCCAGATTTTTTTCCTTTTCCATTACTTTAAACTAAATGTAAAGACAACGCGTCTACACATATTTCGTCCCTCTGCGATCACACTGCTGAACTCAGGAAAGGAATGAAGACCGTTGTTCAGTGTCAATAAATACCTAATTACGCAGCCATCATTCACTGCTTTATTATTACAGATCACCCCGTTCTGGCGGCCCTTGAACCTGGGGCCGAGCCGCTGTAAGACTTACACAAAGCAAAGTTTGCATTCAAAGCTACTCATAGCCTTATTTTAAACAGCCACGTAAACGTACAATGAATGATATTTCCAGCTGAAAACACCACTGACCCCTCAAAAGGAAAGAGCCTCTCCACCGGTGCCGCGGCCGCTCCAACACCGGAGACGGCGCTGCTTTCAGCAAGTCCCACGATAGAGAGAAAGAGAAAGGAAACTACAAAAATACCGCCCACACGCTCACCAGGCTAAATAATAAGACGATATAGGTTTCATTAAATGATGTTGTAAATGTTGATAAATCGTGTTTGTGCTGAAAGAAAGGATATAAGCCAAAACCGAAAGGAAGGTAGACCGAGGGGAGAAGGAGAGGACGAAACATGAACCAGCAGAGGGAAATTAAGACGAATGAAGAAAGGAGTGGAGAAAGAGGGTAAGAAATCGAAATGAAGGACTGAAGTCGGAAGGGAGGAAGAAGTGAAGGTAGTAAATTAAAGGTGAAAAGTAACAAAGTAAGAAGCAAACAAACACAATAAGCGACGAAAGGTTAGTGGGAGAAAGAAGCAAGAAAGAAACGTCGCGTTTGCGATCAGGAGGAGAGTAATGATACTTTTCTGATAGTTTCTTACTGCTTTTCTCTGCTGGTGGTGGCTGCCTGGTGGTAGTCTTAGTGCGCGCGTACGCCTGTTTACGTGCGTCTGTACGCGTGGTTGCGTGCGTCTCTGGACTGTGTTTGCGTGCCACTGTGCGCGTGTTTGCGTGCGTCTGTGCGCGTGGTTCTGTGCAGCGTGTTTGCGTGCGTCCGTGCGCGTGGTTCTGTGCAGCGTGTTTGCGTGCGTCTGTGCGCGAGTTTGCGTGCGTCTGTGCGCGTGGTTCTGTGCAGCGTGTTTGCGTGCGTCTGATGCCCGCAGGATGATACTAGCGGGCTTATTTACGAGCCCCTTGCCTCGCCGGTCCGTCACTTTTACCTTAAGAAAGAGTGACGTACGAGCGGCGCACGGGGCTTGTAAACTCCCTTAGCCCCTGGGTGTTAGAAGACCCCTAGCCGGTGCATCATGGGGGGTAGTGTCTGGATCTTGTGCTATTTGGGGGCTCCCATATGCTTGGTCCCAAGTAGCCTGATGTTTTCTGTGGAGGGTTCCTGCGAATCTGAAGTGGTGTCTGTGGGGTACCCCCGGAGTTGATAACCGTGCTTCTCTGTGTCTGCCTGAACGCCTGGGCACCAGCAGCCTTGTTTGTTAGTGCCACTGGGGTCTGTTGTGGGTGCTGTCTGCTAGAGGCGTATGGTGGGTGCTCTGCAGAGGGGACTTTGCAGGGTGCTCTACGGTGAAGGCTTTCGGGGCGATGTTCTGTTGGGGTGCTCTCTAACGGTTCCTCTCTTGAGGGTCCTACTTGAGGGTGTTCTGTGGGGAAGCTGAATGGACGGGAGGGTGCAATGTAAGTAGTGCTCTTTCCAGGGTGTTCCCAGAAGGGTTCTCCCTGTAGGGAGATGTGTGAAGTATGCTTTGTGGAGAGTGTTCTATGTTTGCTGGTCTCAGGAGAGAGCTCTGTGATTGCTGTTCCCAAAAGGGTTCCTCTGAGGTTGCTGTTCCCAAAATGGTGCCTCTGTGGTTGTTGGTCTCAGGAGGGTGCTCTATGGTCACTGGTCTCAGGAGGGTGCTCTGGAAGTGGTCCTCTTTCCAGGGTGTTCACAGAAGGGTTCTCTCCCTTGTGATGTGTGAAGTGTGCTTTGTGGAGAGTTTTCTGTGATTGCTGGTCTCAAGAGGGTGCTCTGTGGTTGCTCGTCTCAGGAGGGTGCTCTGTGGTTGCTGGTCTCAGGAGGGTGTTCTATGGTTTCTGGTCTCAGGAGGGTGTTCTATGGTTGCTGGTCTCAGGAGGGTGCTCTGGAAGTGGTGCTCTTGCCAGGGTGTTTACAGAAGGGTTCTCCCTGCAGGGTGATGTGTGAAGTGTGCTTTGTGTAGAGAATGTTCTGTGGTTGCTGGCCTCAGGAGAGTGCTCTGTGATTGCAGGTCTCAGGAGACTGCTCTGTGATTGCTGGTCTCAGGAGGGTGCTCTGTAAGTGGTGCTCTCTTCGGGTGTTCTCAGCAGGGTTCTGCCTGCCCGGTGATCTGTGAAGTGTGCTGGGTGGGGTGCTCTCCCTTGGGTGCTCTGGAGTGGACCCTAAATGAGGGCCCTACATTATGGTGCTCTGTGGAAAGTTTTCCAGGAGAGTACTGTGCGATAGGTGTTCTCCCATTGTGCCCTCTGGAGAGGTATTTGTGGTGGGTGCCCTATGGGCACTTTTCTGTGTTGTGTTCCCCGCCGTGGCGCGTGCTCGCACCCTTTCATCTGATTTGCTGAGTGTGGGTGTTCTGTGGCGTGTGAGCTCCGCACAGCGCTCTGTGGCGCTTGCAGTCTGCGTGGTGCTCTGTGTTTTGTTACCGGTGGTTGGTGCTCGGGAACCGCATGCTTGTAGTCGTTGTGATCGCTGGGTTGGGCGGTTCTCAGGTGGATTGTGTGGCGGTTACTTCATGGGAGGCGCGAGGAACCTCTGCAGGGAAGCTAGAGTGTAGGGTGTTCTGTGGTGGAGTCTCTCGGAAGGATGCCTTTTGCAGGGTTCACCCTGTAGGGAGCTCTGTGCATATTGCTTAGCAGTGGGTGCTCCATGGAGGGTGCCTTGTGGAGGCTGCTTTTTAGTCAGTGATATTTTCAGGGTACACTGTGGCCAGTACTAGCTGCGGCGTGCTATTTGTTGTGTTCTGGGGAGGGTGTCCTGTGGAAAGTACTCTGTAATTGGTGAGAACATCACTGATGAGTGCTATTTGGAGTGGGCCCTAACTAAGGAGGATGAGGGTGCTCTACGGTGGCTCCTCTCTGAAGGGTGTTCTGTAGAGGGTGCTTTGTAGTGTGTGGTGTTTCGAGGATGATCAGTTGGAGGTAGTGTCTGTAGAGTGCTTTTGTTTGTATTTCAGGTAGGAAGTGTTCGGTGGGGCCTGATCTCTGGTGGGTGCTCTCGGGTATGAACTTGGTGGTGGGTACTCTCTGGAGGATGGTTTGGAGTGGGTGATAATTTGTAGGTACTCCGTTGAGACTATGATGTTCAGGGTGCTCTCTTTTCTGTGTTCTGTGGAGAATAGCTGTGGTGGGTGCTCTCTAGTGGGTGTTCTGTGGAGGAGGTTTTCTGATGTGTCGTCTTCTGAGGGTGATCCATTGAGAGTGGTAGGTGCGTTGTGCTCTGATTTGTGTTCCGGAAGGAAGGTGCTCTTTGGAACGTGATCTGTGGTGAGTGATCTACGGTGGGTACTCTATGATGGGTGCACAGTGTGGGCGCTTTCCGAGGGGTGCTTTGTGGTGGGTAACATTTTGAGGATGCTAAATTGGGAGTGATATTTGTAAGCTGCTCTGTTTTGTATTCCAGGTGGTGGACATTCTGTGGAGACTGTTCGTGGTGGGTGCGGGTACTCTATGGTGGGTGCTCTATGGTGGGCGCTCTATGGGGGGGGCTGCATGGCGGGTGCTCTGTGGGGAGTGCTCTATGGTGGGTGCCCTCTATGGGGTGCTGCGTGGCGGGTGCTCTCTGTGGGTGCTGCGTGGCGGGTGCTCTGTGGTGGGCGTTCTATGGGGAGTGCTCTATGGTGGGTGCTCTCTGTAGGGTGCTGCGTGGCGGGTGCTCTGTGGGGTGCTGCGTGGTGGGTGCTCTGTGGGGAGTGCTCTATGGTGGGTGCTCTCTGTAGGGTGGTGCGTGGCGGGTGCTCTGTGGGGAGTGCTCTTTGGTGGGCGCTCTCTGGGGGGTGGTGCATTGCGGGCGCTCTGTGGGGAGTGCTCTATGGTGGGTGCCCTCTATGGGGTTCTGCGTGGCGGGTGCTCTCTGTGGGTGCTGAGTAGCGGGTACTCTGTGGTTGGCGCTCTATGGGGAGTGCTCTATGGTGGGTGCTCTCTGTAGGGTGCTGAGTAGCGGGTGCTCTGTGGGGTGCTGCGTGGCGGGTGCTCTGTGGGGAGTGCTCTATGGTGGGTGCTCTCTGTAGGGTGCTGAGTAGCGGGTACTCTGTGGTTGGCGCTCTATGGGGAGTGCTCTATGGTGGGTGCTCTCTGTAGGGTGCTGAGTAGCGGGTACTCTGTGGTTGGCGCTCTATGGGGAGTGCTCTATGGTGGGTGCTCTCTGTAGGGTGCTGAGTAGCGGGTACTCTGTGGTTGGCGCTCTATGGGGAGTGCTCTATGGTGGGTGCTCTCTGTAGGGTGCTGCGTGGCGGGTGCTCTGTGGGGTGCTGCGTGGCGGGTGCTCTATGGTGGGCGCTCTCTGGGGGGGGGGGGTGCGTGGCGGGTGCTCTGGGCGGTGCTGCGTGGCGGGTGCTCCGTCAGGTGGTGAGAACGGCAGGTGCCCCCTGCAGAGCGTTCTCTAACGGGCGCGCTGTCCGTGTCCCGGGCGTGGGTGGTCGGTACTCACGGTTGTTGGGGTCGCTGGTCGGGGTGCTCAGGGGGATGATTTCCATCCGCTGCTGCCCGTACAGGTAGTAGTCCAGCTCCTCTGCGCTGCACCGGGGCCGCCCCTGCGCAGCCCGCTCCAGGCACTTGGGCCCCCCCAGCTCTAGCCGCTGCCCCCCCTGCTGTGGCCCAATGGGCTCGGGGCTCTGCAGGACTCCAAAGACGGCGGGGAGGGTGGGTAGCGCGGCCATGGGCGCCGAGGAGATGCAGGAGGCCGGGGTGGACGACGAGGATGCGGAGGCCAGCGAGGCCGGCCGCGGGCGCAGGCTCTCCGGGAGCTCCGGGGGTCTCTCCAGCGCCGGCCCCAGGGCCCCCAGGGGCAGCGCGGCCTTCAGCTGCGTGTGCGGGAAGAGCTGCTGCCAGTGCTGCAGGTAGGCCGGGTCCACCTTCAAGAAGGCCGAGCCGGCCGCGTCCCCGGGCTTCAGCATGTCCGGCGCCTGGGGGAGAAAGGACACGGGGTGAACATGTGCGTAGACATGGGGTACACACTCACAGCTCTGCATATATGAAGCATGCACTGGGACGAGGCTCGCGGGGCTGACGGGCGCTTAGAAGCTAGAGCGGTGCCCTGCAGCAGGCCCGTAACATATCAGAACTAAACACGCCTTATCAGACCATGCCGTGACAAGATACTGGCGCAGCACACCAGAGCATACCACAGCAAGGTAATTTAGGAACAACACACCAAACACTGCCATAACAAGACAATGGCGCAGCACACCAGAGCATACCACAGCAAGGTAACTTAGCAATGGCCCACCAAACAATGCCATAACAAGAAAATGGCGCAGCACACCAGAGCATACCACAGCAGGATAATTTAGCAATGGCACACCAAACAATGCAATAACAATAAAATGGCGCAGCACCCCAGAGCATACCACAGAAAGGTAATTTAGGAGCAACACACCAAACACTGCCATAACGAGGTAATGGCACAGAACACCAGAGCATACCATAACAAGATAATGGCGCAGCACAACAGCATATGCCATGGCAAGATAACTTAGCAACAGCACACCAAACACTGCCATAACAAGATAATGGCACAGCACAACAGAGCATACCACAAGATAGTTTAGCAACAGCACACCAAACACTGCCAGAACAAGATAACGGCGCAGCACAACAGCACATGCCATGGAAAGATAACTTAGCAACAGCACACCAAACAGTGTCATAACGAGGTGATGGCACAGCACAACAGAGCATACCACAAAATAGTTAATAACGTAGGAACAGCACACCAAACAATGCAATAACAAGATAATGGCACAGCACACCAAACACTGCCATAACAAGATAATGGCACAGCACACCAAACACTGCCAGAACAAGACAATGGAGCAGCACAACAGCACATGCCATAGCAAGATAACTTACCAACAGCACCCCAACACTACCAGGACAAGTAAATGGCACAGCACACCAGACCATACCATAGCAAGATACCTTAGGAACAGCACACCAAACACTGCCATAACAAGAAAATGGCGCAGCACCAAGAGAATACCATAACAAGGTGATTTAGTGACAGAAGGCAAAACAATGCCATGACGAGATCACAGCACACCGGAGCATTACATCACAACATAACATTGCAGACCACATCACACCATACCATGCCGCCACCACAGGATGATATAGTGTGCACTATGCAATAACAAAATACCATCGTGAAAGCACACCAAGCAGTGCCATATCAGGACAATAGCACACCAGCCAGACCAAGTTGTAAAAATACCTTCGCAACACTACATCAGACAACGCCATAAGAAAAAAAAACATCACGGCACAGAAGGGCATTCCTCAACAGTATGACATGGCACATAAAGCCACACCATAACTTGCCATAACATGATGGCATGTCATATCACACCACGGCATGGCAAGATAACTTAGCATCTGCATATCTGACTATGCTGTGACAAAATGCCAGCACAGCAGACCACACCAGAGTGTGCAGTGAAACAATGACATAGTATAACTAGCACACCACACCATGCCTTGACGAGAAAGCAATGCAACAGTTCACAGACAATACTATAACAATATAACTCCATAGTACACCAGGGCATGCCATAAATCCCTGCACAAAAGACAACGCCGTGCCACCGGAGAGCATAGTGTAACACATCGCAACATCCTTAACAAAACAACGCAGCGAAAGTACACCAGTCAATGACATAACAAGATACATGCACGCCAGG
Organism: Lissotriton helveticus; assembly: GCF_964261635.1. Taxonomy (NCBI): domain Eukaryota; kingdom Metazoa; phylum Chordata; class Amphibia; order Caudata; family Salamandridae; genus Lissotriton; species Lissotriton helveticus. Next base: position 845,458,403 of record NC_136059.1, on the reverse strand, counting down.
TCGCGCCTTAAAAACATAACACAGCAACAGTACAACAAACTAACATAATAAGATGCCATCACGACAAAAACACACTACGGCAGAGCAAACAACTACATACCGTACCCTAACAAGATAATACGGTGTTGCACATCACGCCATCCCTTAACAATACGGCACAGCTAAAGCACACCAGGCAATGTCATAACAAGACAGCGGCACAGCACACCAGACTGCGCCATAGAAATACCTTAGCTACAGATCAGACAACACCATAACAAGATAATACGACAGCATGCCGGGGCACGAAGTAACAACATGCCATAGTATATCACACCAAGCCATGCCATGCCCCAGCAAGATAACAACCCGTATCGCACCATCTCGGACTCACTTACAACAGTACGCATGAACATGTTCAAACAACATAACCACACAGTAGACCACACCAGAAGGTGCGATTGCAACATAACATTCACAGCATTGCCCACCACATGACCCCGTGAAAAGACAACTAAGCCACAGCACGCGGACAATGTAATGACAAGATAACAGCACGCCACACCAGAGCATGTCATAACCACATTACATTACGTGACACCGTGACATCGCGAGACCCAACGACAGCACACCACGTTTCACACACGCACAACAAACCGATTTTATATCACAACAAAGGTTGGCTATCACTATTTCGCGTGCGTGCAGTAGTGTAGAGTCAACCCAGTTTCACGTGCGCTTCGTGAGCTGCAAGACCAATCTTGGGAGTGAAAAACACACAAGAGACGCCGGCCCCGAGGCACACTATCAGAGCGCACACAATGGACGGGCAGATGCCCCGTGCCCGCTGCCTTCCACGCCCTGGTCTCAGGGAAGGAGGCTATAGACACCGCCGCCAATGGAACGGGTCACTATACAGGGGCTCTATATAGGGAGGGATGCCAGGGGAGTATATATAGGGAGTAATGCCAGGGGATAATATATAGAGAGTGATGCCAGGGGAGTATATCTAGAGAGTGATGCCAGGGGAGTATATAAAGGGAGTGATACCAGGGGTATCTATACAGATAGGCATGTCACGGACGTCTGCAGAGAGAAGGGTGGCAGGGGCATCTGTAGGGAAAGGGATGGCAGACGGCTCACCGGGGCGCCGCCTGTACATCCCAAACATGACCCCGAGTGCGCTAGCGCCGTCCGGGTATGCACAGTGCTGTTCTCAACAGTTTCCCTGGGCACTTCGTGGGCAGCTCATCCCTGTCCGAGCCGAGAGCGGAGCCGGGGCCGGTCCTAAGTGAAGCTGCCACGGCTGGACAGGCAACGACCGCCCGTCAATAGCGGTCAATATCCTCCCCAAGCGCCCCCTTGCAGTGCATGGACGTGAGGCGCCTCGAGGCCTGGCCGCGAACTCACTGAAGAGACACCCGAGTCTAGGCGCAGAAGAGTCTCTGGCAGCGGCTGTGACTGCCGGTGCGGACACACACAGGGGCACTGGCCACAGATCCCAGCCCGGCTGCAGCCGCCCTCGGCAGCAGTACACGTCCCAGAAGTGCATGCCGCAAGTTGGACTCCAGGAGCCACCCCCAGGGTTGTCACCGCTAATGTTCCGTTCAGGGGCCAGGGCAGAGGGGCTCGACATTGCCGCCGACCCTACACGACTATCTCCTTCTCAAAGAGACGTTACAGGGCATAACACCCGAGTGAGCTGCGAACACTTCTCTGCCAGCGGAGCAAGAACACAAGCAGCGGTTGCCGAACTCGGAAGTTGCCGGGATCTGTCACACCCGCTCAAGTTGCAAACACTCGGGTTGCGGGGTGGGTGCGTGGGTGGCAGTGCCCTGCCTGCAGCGGCTGCTCTTACCTGCCTGTCCCTGTCCTTGAAGGCTCCGATCAGGGCAGATTCCAGGTAGAGGGGCTTCCAGAGGAGCAGGGTCTCTCGTTCAGGAGGCTGTAGTGCCGGATCCGAGCCGAGGCGGAGCGTCCTGCCTCTGCGTGCAGGCACCGTGGGAGGAGGGGGCGGAGGCGGCTCGCATCCACTCCAGTCTGAGCCCAGCCGCTCTCTGAGCGCTGTGAGGCGCTGCCTCGCACGTGTCAAAGCATCACGTGCACGGCTGTGCGTGCGGGTGTGTGTGTGCCCCACTGGAGCTTGTGTGAGTCTGTGTGTGCGCGCCTACGAGCGAGGGCACTACTGGCTGCAGTGCTGAGTGCAGTCTCCACTTCTGAGTTGTGTGAGGACTGGAGGTACCTGTGTACTGCTGTCGGAGTGTGTGCTGCTAGCAAGCGCGTGTGAACTACTGCAGGGTCACGCGGCTCAGTCGAATAATCCATCTCCCACCCTGTGGTAACATGTTCGAGTCCGAAGGACCCGCTCAGCCTTTCAACCTTCAGAGGTCGAGAAAAGGGGTATCACCGAGTTTGATAACAATACACATCTGTAACTGTGCTGTGTGTCTGAGAAATAGTGTAGGTAAGTGACAGTGTATGCTGTGTGTGTGTGTGTGTGCGCACGCACCAGTACACCGTGCAGATGAATGTGTTTGCAGTGCAGTGTTCAGTGCGTACTCCTGTGTGGGTAGTATGGCACTGCCTGTAAATGACTGTGTTTTGAACATTCTTGAGACTTTTGTTGCCCCTTTATTTTCATTGAGCGTGTGCACTCTTCAGAATGTTGTGTGTGCAGTGCAGTGGGTACATGTGCACGTGCCTGAGGGACTTGCGTAAATGTATGTGTGTTTCTTCCTTGTGCCTGTATGGGAGTGTGGTATCAAACCCGGCTCTACGGTACCACCGCCTGGGCCTTTATCACAAGACACACACTTTATCACGGCGTGTCTGCTGTGTACTGCTTCAATGTTTCAGGTGTGCGGGTGGCGCACGGTTACTATTTGTGTATGGACAGCGTCTACAAAACCTTATATAACAGTACTTTTGGTTTGTTTGTGCGTGTTTCATTTTTGGGAAGTTTCTGGAACGTACCAATGCCCACACTTGGCGTCCTGTCTCTGTGTCTTTACCTTACAAAGGATGTGTATTTGTGTGTCTGCCCCTGCGCACGTCTTGAAGCGTGTGTCTCTGCATTCTGTGTTTCCGGCGTGCTGTACCTGCCCCTAAGTTGTGGGACTGAGTGGTGCACAATGAAACCTCACAAAGTGCCAGTTCAAAGTCGTGCAAACAGATGGGCTTATTCACAAGCCCTTTGCGCTGCTGGTGCGTCACTTATAATATGGAAAAGTGACGTACCGACGACGTAAGAGGTTTAGGGAAATAGGATCCATCATTTGTGCTATTTGTTCTAAACTTTAAAATAAAGCACCCCGAAAACGGCTCCACGAGCTGTAAGTCTGAAAAGGTGTAAAACAAAGCGACCTGTGCGGCGGAGGGTCGGTGTGATCGTGCACTGCTGGAATACCAAGCGTGTGCCTTGCACCAGGCTAAGACAGCTGGGCCGCAGAGGCAGAGTGAGAAGAGGGGTGGGCCGTGCCCCCCACGTGCCCCCCACGTGCCCCCTAGTCAGTATTTACGCCCTCTTCACTTCGACCCCCTTGGAATGTGTCTCTGCTGGACTGAATTGTAATCGCATTTATATAGCGCTTACTACCCCTGAGGAGGCGTCGAGCAATGGAACGTATTCTGTGTATCGATTCTGGAGCCTGCCAGTTGTGTGTCTGTTTCTCATGTTTATGTTTTGACACTTGTTGATCGTGTTTCAGCAAAGTTAACTTGTGCTAGATGACATGTCTTATTTACATTCAAGCACATACCCGATGTGTATATGCACCTATATGTTTAAGAAACATGTATTGCAGTGACTTGTTACCGTAAGACAACAGTCCAGTAAAAATGAACATTGGGCCTTTTCCACTGCTTGGAGCAACTTTACTTTCATAATACACGGACCATGAAACAGTGTGCTGTCGAGTCCGTCCGCACTGTACGGAAGAACCGTGTGACCAATGTTTGCTTCCCTAAGAAAGCATACACATGAATATCACACCGAGGCGGACATGGTTGTGTCTGTGGCGTACTTCATGTGTCCGGTTTGTCTGAAGGACACATGTCATCAAATGACACTGCCGCACATATCCTTGATTGGCAGGGTCTTTAAAATGGACGCCTGTCCTGATGGAGTGCTGGGCACGCATGTGTGCCTACATGCAGGTCCACACCTTGAGTGTAAATAAACCTGCTTTTAGTCGAGCCCTCTCCCCCATGCCTGACAGTGGACGACAGACATCATGTATGTGCAGTTATCGAAATAAATCCCCACGCTGCCCCAGGCCGCCCTTCCTCCCCATGAACCCTCCGCGGAGCCTGGGAAAGTCGCAGCCCACGGTCTCTTCTGGGGTTGATATAACAGGGTTTGTTTCTCGTTCTCACAAAAATGCGAACACGGCGGTGTCTGAAATGTTGTGACTGGCGGCTCTCTGACGTCTGTCAGCGCTTGCGAGGATTGATGGCACCCCAGACACAGGCGGGACCGGCACGGGGTGGGGTCGCCTTCGAGGAGGCGGCAGGCCGCAGTAACTGCCCCTCCACCTCTTTCTTCACTGTCTCCACGGGCTCACTCACAGCCGCCCCAACCTCCCTCAGGCTCCAGCGACAAACCACTCAACGCCTGCGCCACCCTCTCACTGCCTGCAACACCCTCTCACACCCTGCGCCCCCCGCTCAGAGCCTGCAACACTCCACTCAAAGCCTGCGCCACCCTCTCACAGCATGCAACACTCCACTCAACGCCTGCGCCACCCTCACACTGCCTGCAACACCCTCTCACACCCTGCGCCCCCCGCTCAGAGCCTGCAACACTCCACTCAAAGCCTGCACCACCCTCTCACTGCTTGGAACACTCCACTCAAAGTCTGCGCCACCCTCTCACAGCGTGCAACACTCCTCTCAAAGCATGCGCCACCCTCTCACTGCCTGGAACACTCCACTCAAAGCGTGCACCGCCCTCTCACAGCGTGCAACACTCCACTCAAAGCCTGCACCACCCTATCATGCTTGTAACACTCCACTCAAAGCGTGCACCACCCTCCCACATCCTGCAACACTCCACTCAAAGCCTGCGCCACCCTTTCACATCCTGGAACACTCCACTCAAAGTCTGCGCCACCCTCTCACAGACTGCAACACTCCACTCAAAGCCTGCACCACCCTCTCACAGCGTGCAACTCTCCACTCAAAGCCTGCACCACCCTCTCACAGCGTGCGACACTCCACTCAAAGCCTGTACCACCCTCTCACTGCCTGGAACACTCCACTCAAAGCCTGCACCACCCTCTCGCTGCCTGCAACACTCCACTCAAAGTCTGCGCCACCCTCTCACAGCGTGCAACACTCCACTCAAAGCCTGCACCACCCTCTCTCTCACTGCCTGCAACACTCCACTCAAAGTCTGCGCCACCCTCTCACAGCGTGCAACACTCCACTCAAAACCTGCACCACCCTCTCACTGCCTGCAACATTCCACTCAAAGTCTGCGCCACCCTCTCACAGCGTGCAACACTCCACTCAAAGCCTGCACCACCCTCCCACATCCTGCAACACTCCACTCAAAGCCTACGCCACCCCGCTCACAGCCTGCAACACTCCACTCAAAGCCTACGCCACCCCGCTCACAGCCTGCAACACTCCACTCAAAGCCTGCACCACCCTCCCACATCCTGCAACACTCCACTCAAAGCCTGCACCACCCTCTCATTGCCTGCAACACTCCACTCAAAGCCTGCGCCCCCTGCTCAGAGCCTGCAACACTCCACTCAAAGCCTGCGCCCCCCGCTCAGAGCCTGCAACACTCCACTCAAAGCCTACTCCACCCTCTCTCTCACTGCCTGCAACACTCCACTCAAAGCCTGCACCACCCTCACACTGCCTGCAACACTCAACTCAACGCCTGCAACACCCTCTCTCTCACTGCCTGCAACACTCCACTCTAATCCTGCGCCACCCTCTTACATCCTGCAACACTCCACTCAAAGCCTACGCCACCCCACTCACAGCCTGCAACACTCCACTCAAAGCCTATGCCACCCCACTCACAGCCTGTAACACTCCACTCAAAGCCTGCAACACTCCACTCAAAGCCTGCACCACCCTCACACTGCCTGCAACACTCCACTCAAAGCCTGCAAAACTCCACTCAAAGCTTGCGCCCCCCGCTCAGAGCCTGCAACACTCCACTCAAAGTCTGCGCCACCCTCTCACTGCCTGCAACATTCCACTCAAAGCCTGCACCACCCTCTCACTGCCTGCAACACTCCACTCAAAGCCTGTGCCTCCCTCTCACTGCCTGTAACACTCCACTCAAAGCCTGCACCACCCTCTCACTACCAGCAACACTCCACTCAAATCCTGGGCCACCCTCTCACAGCCTGCAACACTCCACTCAAAGCCTGCACCACCCTCCCACATCCTGCAACACTCCACTCAAAGCCTGCGCCACCCTCTCACTGCCTGGAACACTCCACTCAAAGTCTGCGCCACCCTCTCACAGCGTGCAACACTCCACTAAAAGCCTGCACCACCCTCCCACATCCTGCAACACTCCACTCAAAGCCTACGCCACCCCGCTCACAGCCTGCAACACTCCACTCAAAGCCTGCACCACCCTCTCACTGCCTGCAACACTCCACTCAAAGCCTGCGCCCCCAGCTCAGAGCCTGCAACACTCCACTCAAAGCCTGCGCCCCCCGCTCAGAGCCTGCAACACTCCACTCAAAGCCTGCTCCACCCTCTCTCTCACTGCCTGCAACACTCCACTCAAAGCTTGCACCACCCTCACACTGCCTGCAACACTCCACTCAACGCCTGCACCACCCTCTCTCTCACTGCCTGCAACACTCCACTCTAATCCTGCGCCACCCTCTCACATCCTGCAACACTCCACTCAAAGCCTACGCCACCCCACTCACAGCCTGCAACACTCCACTCAAAGCCTACGCCACGCCGCTCACAGCCTGTAACACTCCACTCAAAGCCTGCAACACTCCACTCAAAGCCTGCACCACCCTCACACTGCCTGCAACACTCCACTCAAAGCCTGCAAAACTCCACTCAAAGCCTGCGCCCCCCGCTCAGAGCCTGCAACACTCCACTCAAAGTCTGCTCCACCCTCTCACTGCCTGCAACATTCCACTCAAAGCCTGCACCACCCTCTCACTGCCTGCAACACTCCACTCAAAGCCTGTGCCTCCCTCTCACTGCCTGTAACACTCCACTCAAAGCCTGCACCACCCTCTCACTACCTGCAACACTCCACTCAAATCCTGCGCCACCCTCTGACAGCCTGCAACACTCCACTCAAAGCCTGCACCACCCTCTCTCTCACTGCCTGCAACACTCCACTCAAAGCCTGCACCACCCTCTCACAGCCTGCAACACTCCACTCAAAGCCTGCGCCCTCTGCTCAAAGCCTGCAACACTCCACTCAAAGTCTGTGCCACCCTCCCACTGCCTGCCACACTCCACTGAAAGCCTGCACCACCTTCTCACTGCCTGCAACACTCCACTCAAAGCCTGCGCCACCCTCTCACTGCCTGCAACACTCCACTCAAAGCCTGCACCACCCTCTTAGTGCCTGCAACACTCCACTCAATTCCTGTGCCACCCTCTCACACACTCCACTCAAAGCCTGCACCACCCTCTCTCTCACTGCCTGCAACACTCCACTCAAAGCCTGCACCACCCTCTCACAGCCTACAACACTCCACTCAAAGCCTGCACCACCCTCTCACTGCCTGCAACACTCCACTCAAAGCCTTCACCACCCTCTCACTGCCTGTACCACCCTCTCACATCCTGCAAACTCCACTCAAAGCCTGCACCAGCCTCTCACATCCTGCAACACTCCACTCAAAGCCTACGCCACCCCGCTCACAGCCTGCAACACTCCACTCAAAGCCTGCGCCCCCCTCTCACTGCCTGGAACACTCCACTCAAAGCATGCACCACCCTCTCACTGCCTGCAACACTCCACTCAGAGCCTGCGCCACCCTCTCACTGCCAGCAACATTCCACTCAAAGCCTGCACCACCCAGCTCAGAGCCTGCAACACTCCACTCAAAGCCTGCGCCCCCGTCCAGAGCCTGCAACACTCCACTCAAACTCTGCGCCACTCTCTCACTGCCTCCAACACTCCACTCAAAGCCTGCAGCACCCTCTCACTGCCTGCAACCCTCCACTCAAAGCGTGCGCCACCCTCTCACTGCCTGCAACACTCCACACAGAGCCTGCATCACCCTCTCTCTGCCTGCAACACTCCACTCAAATCCTGCGCCACCCTCTCACAGCCTGCAACACTCCACTCAAAGCCTGCACCACCCTCTCTCACACTGCCTGCAACACTCCACTCAAAGCCTGCACCACCCTCTCACAGCCTGCAACACTCCACTCAAAGCCTGCACCACCCTCTCTCTCACTGCCTGCAACACTCCACTCAAAGCCTGCACCACCCTCTCACAGCCTGCAACACTCCACTCAAAGCCTGCACCACCCTCTCACTGCCTGCAACACTACACTCAAAGCCTGCACCACCCTCTCACTGCCTGTACCACCCTCTCAAATCCTGCAACACTCCACTCAAAGCCTGCACCAGCCTCTCACATCCTGCAACACTCCACTCAAAGCCTACACCACCGCGCTCACAGCCTGCAACACTCCGCTCAAAGCCTGCACCACCCTCTCTCTCACTGCCTGCAACACTCCACTCAAAGCCTGCACCACCCTCCCACAGCCTGCAACACTCCACTCAAAGCCTGCACCACCCTCTCACTGCCTGCAACACTCCACTCAAAGCCTGCACCACCCTCTCACTGCCTGTACCACCCTCTCAAATCCTGCAACACTCCAGTCAAAGCCTGCACCAGCCTCTCACATCCTGCAACACTCCACTCAAAGCCTACACCACCCCGCTCACAGCCTGCAACACTCCACTCAAAGCCTGCACCACCCTCTCTCTCACTGCCTGCAACACTCCACTCAAGGCCTGCACCACCCTCTCACAGCCTGCAACACTCCACTCAAAGCCTGCGCCCTCTGCTCAGAGCCTGCAACACTCCACTCAAAGTCTGTGCCACCCTCCCACTGCCTGCCACACTCCACTCAAAGCCTGCACCACCTTCTCACTGCCTGCAACACTCCACTCAAAGCCTGCACCACCCTCTCACTGCCTGCAACACTCCACTCAAAGCCTGCACCACCCTCTTACTGCCTGCAACACTCCACTCAATTCCTGTGCCACCCTCTCACACACTCCACTCAAAGCCTGCACCACCCTCTCTCTCACTGCCTGCAACACTCCACTCAAAGCCTGCACCACCCTCTCACAGCCTACAACACTCCACTCAAAGCCTGCACCACCCTCTCACTGCCTGCAACACTCCACTCAAAGCCTTCACCACCCTCTCACTGCCTGTACCACCCTCTCACATCCTGCAACACTCCACTCAAAGCCTGCACCAGCCTCTCACATCCTGCAACACTCCACTCAAAGCCTACGCCACCCCGCTCACAGCCTGCAACACTCCACTCAAAGCCTGCGCCCCCGTTCAGAGCCTGAAACACTCCACTCAAAGTCTGCGCCACCCTCTCACTGCCTGGAACACTCCACTCAAAGCATGCACCACCCTCTCACTGCCTGCAACACTCCACTCAGAGCCTGCGCCACCCTCTCACTGCCAGCAACATTCCACTCAAAGCCTGCACCACCCAGCTCAGAGCCTGCAACACTCCACTCAAAGCCTGCGTCCCCGTCCAGAGCCTGCAACACTCCACTCAAACTCTGCGCCACCCTCTCACTGCTTCCAACACTCCACTCAAAGCCTGCAGCACCCTCTCACTGCCTGCAACCCTCCACTCAAAGCGTGCGCCACCCTCTCACTGCCTGCAACACTCCACACAGAGCCTGCACCACCCTCTCACTGCCTGCAACACTCCACTCAAATCCTGCGCCACCCTCTCACAGCCTGCAACACTCCACTCAAAGCCTGCACCACCCTCTCTCACACTGCCTGCAACACTCCACTCAAAGCCTGCACCACCCTCTCACAGCCTGCAACACTCCACTCAAAGCCTGCACCACCCTCTCTCTCACTGCCTGCAACACTCTACTCAAAGCCTGCACCACCCTCTCACAGCCTGCAACACTCCACTCAAAGCCTGCACCACCCTCTCACTGCCTGCAACACTCCACTCAAAGCCTGCACCACCCTCTCACTGCCTGTACCACCCTCTCAAATCCTGCAACACTCCACTCAAATCCTGCACCAGCCTCTCACATCCTGCAACACTCCACTCAAAGCCTACACCACCCCGCTCACAGCCTGCAACACTCCGCTCAAAGCCTACGCCACCCTGCTCACAGCCTGTAACACTCCACTCAAAGCCTGCACCACCCTCTCTCTCACAGCCTGCAACACTCCACTCAAAGCCTGCACCACCCTCTCTCTCACTGCCTGCAACACTCCACTCAAAGCCTGCACCACCCTCTCACTGCCTGTACCACCCTCTCAAATCCTGCAACACTCCACTCAAAGCCTGCACCAGCCTCTCACATCCTGCAACACTCCACTCAAAGCCTACACCACCCCGCTCACAGCCTGCAACACTCCGCTCAAAGCCTACGCTACCCTGCTCACAGCCTGTAACACTCCACTCAAAGCCTGTAACACTCCACTCAAAGCCTGCACCACCCTCTCACTGCCTGCAACACTCCACTCAAAGCCTGCGCCCCCTCTCACTGCCTGCATCACTCTACTCAAAGCCTGCGCCACCCTCTCACTGCCTGCGCCACCCTCTCACTGCCTGCAACACTCCACTCAAAGCCTGCGCCCCCCTCTCACAGCCTGCATCACTCCACTCAAAGCCTGCGCCACCCTCTCACTGCCTGCGCCACCCTCTCACTGCCTGCAGCACTCCACTCAAAGCCTGTGCCACCTCGCTCACAGTCTGCAACACTCCACTCAAAGCCTGCACCATCCTGTCACAGCCTGCAACACTACACTTAAAGCCTGTGCCACCCTCTCACTGCCTGCAAAACGACACTAAAAGCATGCACCACCCTCTCACTGCCTGCAACAGTCCTGTCAAAGCCTGTGCCCTCCCCGCTCATAGCCTGCAACACTCCACTCAAAGCCTGCGCCACCCCAATCACAGCCTGCAACACTCCACTCAAAGGCTGCGCCCTCCCAGCTCATAGTCTGCAACAGTCCGCTCAGAGCCTGCACCACCCACTCACTGCCTGCAACACTCCACTCAAAGCCTGCACAACCCTCTCACAGCCTGCAACACTCCACTCAAAGCCAGTGCCACCCTCTCACAGCCTGCAACACTCCACTCAAAGCCTGCGCCACCCTATCATGCTTGTAACACTCCACTCAAAGCGTGCACCACCCTCTCACAGCCTGCAACACTCCACTCAAAGCCTGCACCACCCTCTCAATGCATACAACACTCCACTCAAAGCCAGCGCCACCCTCTCACTGCCTGCAACACTCCACTCAAAGCCTGTGCCACCCTCTCACTGTCTGTAACACTCCACTCAAAGCCTGCACCACCCTCTCACTGCCTGCAACACTCCACTCAAAGCCTGCGCCACCTCGCTCACAGTCTGGAACACTCCACTCAAAGCCTATGCCACCCTCTCACAGCCTGCAACACCCCACTAAAAGCCTGCACCGCCATCTCACTGCCTGCAACAGTCCTCTCAAAGCTTGCGCCCTCCCCGCTCATAGCCTGCAACACTCCACTCAAAGCCTGCACCACCCCACCCATAGCCCGCAACTCTCCACTCAAAGCCCTCAACACTCCACTCAAAGCCTGCACTGCCCTCTCACAGTCTGCAACACTCAACTCACAGCCTGCAACACTCCACTCACAACCTGTGCCACCCCACTCAAAGCCTGCAACACTCTACTCAACTCTGCGCCACCCTCTCACTGCCTCCAACACTCCACTCAAAGCCTGCAGCACCCTCTCACTGCCTGCAACCCTCCACTCAAAGCGTGCGCCACCCTCTCACTGCCTGCAACACTCCACACAGAGCCTGCACCACCCTCTCACTGCCTGCAACACTCCACTCAAATCCTGCGCCACCCTCTCACAGCCTGCAACACTCCACTCAAAGCCTGCACCACCCTCTCTCACACTGCCTGCAACACTCCACTCAAAGCCTGCACCACCCTCTCACAGCCTGCAACACTCCACTCAAAGCCTGCACCACCCTCTCTCTCACTGCCTGCAACACTCCACTCAAAGCCTGTGCCTCCCTCTCACTGCCTGTAACACTCCACTCAAAGCCTGCACCACCCTCTCACTACCAGCAACACTCCACTCAAATCCTGGGCCACCCTCTCACAGCCTGCAACACTCCACTCAAAGCCTGCACCACCCTCCCACATCCTGCAACACTCCACTCAAAGCCTGCGCCACCCTCTCACTGCCTGGAACACTCCACTCAAAGTCTGCGCCACCCTCTCACAGCGTGCAACACTCCACTAAAAGCCTGCACCACCCTCCCACATCCTGCAACACTCCACTCAAAGCCTACGCCACCCCGCTCACAGCCTGCAACACTCCACTCAAAGCCTGCACCACCCTCTCACTGCCTGCAACACTCCACTCAAAGCCTGCGCCCCCAGCTCAGAGCCTGCAACACTCCACTCAAAGCCTGCGCCCCCCGCTCAGAGCCTGCAACACTCCACTCAAAGCCTGCTCCACCCTCTCTCTCACTGCCTGCAACACTCCACTCAAAGCTTGCACCACCCTCACACTGCCTGCAACACTCCACTCAACGCCTGCACCACCCTCTCTCTCACTGCCTGCAACACTCCACTCTAATCCTGCGCCACCCTCTCACATCCTGCAACACTCCACTCAAAGCCTACGCCACCCCACTCACAGCCTGCAACACTCCACTCAAAGCCTACGCCACACCGCTCACAGCCTGTAACACTCCACTCAAAGCCTGCAACACTCCACTCAAAGCCTGCACCACCCTCACACTGCCTGCAACACTCCACTCAAAGCCTGCAAAACTCCACTCAAAGCCTGCGCCCCCCGCTCAGAGCCTGCAACACTCCACTCAAAGTCTGCTCCACCCTCTCACTGCCTGCAACATTCCACTCAAAGCCTGCACCACCCTCTCACTGCCTGCAACACTCCACTCAAAGCCTGTGCCTCCCTCTCACTGCCTGTAACACTCCACTCAAAGCCTGCACCATCCTCTCACTACCTGCAACACTCCACTCAAATCCTGCGCCACCCTCTGACAGCCTGCAACACTCCACTCAAAGCCTGCACCACCCTCTCTCTCACTGCCTGCAACACTCCACTCAAAGCCTGCACCACCCTCTCACAGCCTGCAACACTCCACTCAAAGCCTGCGCCCTCTGCTCAAAGCCTGCAACACTCCACTCAAAGTCTGTGCCACCCTCCCACTGCCTGCCACACTCCACTGAAAGCCTGCACCACCTTCTCACTGCCTGCAACACTCCACTCAAAGCCTGCGCCACCCTCTCACTGCCTGCAACACTCCACTCAAAGCCTGCACCACCCTCTTAGTGCCTGCAACACTCCACTCAATTCCTGTGCCACCCTCTCACACACTCCACTCAAAGCCTGCACCACCCTCTCTCTCACTGCCTGCAACACTCCACTCAAAGCCTGCACCACCCTCTCACAGCCTACAACACTCCACTCAAAGCCTGCACCACCCTCTCACTGCCTGCAACACTCCACTCAAAGCCTTCACCACCCTCTCACTGCCTGTACCACCCTCTCACATCCTGCAAACTCCACTCAAAGCCTGCACCAGCCTCTCACATCCTGCAACACTCCACTCAAAGCCTACGCCACCCCGCTCACAGCCTGCAACACTCCACTCAAAGCCTGCGCCCCCCTCTCACTGCCTGGAACACTCCACTCAAAGCATGCACCACCCTCTCACTGCCTGCAACACTCCACTCAGAGCCTGCGCCACCCTCTCACTGCCAGCAACATTCCACTCAAAGCCTGCACCACCCAGCTCAGAGCCTGCAACACTCCACTCAAAGCCTGCGCCCCCGTCCAGAGCCTGCAACACTCCACTCAAACTCTGCGCCACCCTCTCACTGCCTCCAACACTCCACTCAAAGCCTGCAGCACCCTCTCACTGCCTGCAACCCTCCACTCAAAGCGTGCGCCACCCTCTCACTGCCTGCAACACTCCACACAGAGCCTGCATCACCCTCTCTCTGCCTGCAACACTCCACTCAAATCCTGCGCCACCCTCTCACAGCCTGCAACACTCCACTCAAAGCCTGCACCACCCTCTCTCACACTGCCTGCAACACTCCACTCAAAGCCTGCACCACCCTCTCACAGCCTGCAACACTCCACTCAAAGCCTGCACCACCCTCTCTCTCACTGCCTGCAACACTCCACTCAAAGCCTGCACCACCCTCTCACAGCCTGCAACACTCCACTCAAAGCCTGCACCACCCTCTCACTGCCTGCAACACTACACTCAAAGCCTGCACCACCCTCTCACTGCCTGTACCACCCTCTCAAATCCTGCAACACTCCACTCAAAGCCTGCACCAGCCTCTCACATCCTGCAACACTCCACTCAAAGCCTACACCACCGCGCTCACAGCCTGCAACACTCCGCTCAAAGCCTGCACCACCCTCTCTCTCACTGCCTGCAACACTCCACTCAAAGCCTGCACCACCCTCCCACAGCCTGCAACACTCCACTCAAAGCCTGCACCAGCCTCTCACTGCCTGCAACACTCCACTCAAAGCCTGCACCACCCTCTCACTGCCTGTACCACCCTCTCAAATCCTGCAACACTCCAGTCAAAGCCTGCACCAGCCTCTCACATCCTGCAACACTCCACTCAAAGCCTACACCACCCCGCTCACAGCCTGCAACACTCCACTCAAAGCCTGCACCACCCTCTCTCTCACTGCCTGCAACACTCCACTCAAAGCCTGCACCACCCTCTCACTGCCTGCAACACTACACTCAAAGCCTGCACCACCCTCTCACTGCCTGTACCACCCTCTCAAATCCTGCAACACTCCACTCAAAGCCTGCACCAGCCTCTCACATCCTGCAACACTCCACTCAAAGCCTACACCACCGCGCTCACAGCCTGCAACACTCCGCTCAAAGCCTGCCCCACCCTCTCTCTCACTGCCTGCAACACTCCACTCAAAGCCTGCACCACCCTCCCACAGCCTGCAACACTCCACTCAAAGCCTGCACCACCCTCTCACTGCCTGCAACACTCCACTCAAAGCCTGCACCACCCTCTCACTGCCTGTACCACCCTCTCAAATCCTGCAACACTCCAGTCAAAGCCTGCACCAGCCTCTCACATCCTGCAACACTCCACTCAAAGCCTACACCACCCCGCTCACAGCCTGCAACACTCCACTCAAAGCCTGCACCACCCTCTCTCTCACTGCCTGCAACACTCCACTCAAGGCCTGCACCACCCTCTCACAGCCTGCAACACTCCACTCAAAGCCTGCGCCCTCTGCTCAGAGCCTGCAACACTCCACTCAAAGTCTGTGCCACCCTCCCACTGCCTGCCACACTCCACTCAAAGCCTGCACCACCTTCTCACTGCCTGCAACACTCCACTCAAAGCCTGCACCACCCTCTCACTGCCTGCAACACTCCACTCAAAGCCTGCACCACCCTCTTACTGCCTGCAACACTCCACTCAATTCCTGTGCCACCCTCTCACACACTCCACTCAAAGCCTGCACCACCCTCTCTCTCACTGCCTGCAACACTCCACTCAAAGCCTGCACCACCCTCTCACAGCCTACAACACTCCACTCAAAGCCTGCACCACCCTCTCACTGCCTGCAACACTCCACTCAAAGCCTTCACCACCCTCTCACTGCCTGTACCACCCTCTCACATCCTGCAACACTCCACTCAAAGCCTGCACCAGCCTCTCACATCCTGCAACACTCCACTCAAAGCCTACGCCACCCCGCTCACAGCCTGCAACACTCCACTCAAAGCCTGCGCCCCCGTTCAGAGCCTGAAACACTCCACTCAAAGTCTGCGCCACCCTCTCACTGCCTGGAACACTCCACTCAAAGCATGCACCACCCTCTCACTGCCTGCAACACTCCACTCAGAGCCTGCGCCACCCTCTCACTGCCAGCAACATTCCACTCAAAGCCTGCACCACCCAGCTCAGAGCCTGCAACACTCCACTCAAAGCCTGCGCCCCCGTCCAGAGCCTGCAACACTCCACTCAAACTCTGCGCCACCCTCTCACTGCTTCCAACACTCCACTCAAAGCCTGCAGCACCCTCTCACTGCCTGCAACCCTCCACTCAAAGCGTGCGCCACCCTCTCACTGCCTGCAACACTCCACACAGAGCCTGCACCACCCTCTCACTGCCTGCAACACTCCACTCAAATCCTGCGCCACCCTCTCACAGCCTGCAACACTCCACTCAAAGCCTGCACCACCCTCTCTCACACTGCCTGCAACACTCCACTCAAAGCCTGCACCACCCTCTCACAGCCTGCAACACTCCACTCAAAGCCTGCACCACCCTCTCTCTCACTGCCTGCAACACTCTACTCAAAGCCTGCACCACCCTCTCACAGCCTGCAACACTCCACTCAAAGCCTGCACCACCCTCTCACTGCCTGCAACACTCCACTCAAAGCCTGCACCACCCTCTCACTGCCTGTACCACCCTCTCAAATCCTGCAACACTCCACTCAAATCCTGCACCAGCCTCTCACATCCTGCAACACTCCACTCAAAGCCTACACCACCCCGCTCACAGCCTGCAACACTCCGCTCAAAGCCTACGCCACCCTGCTCACAGCCTGTAACACTCCACTCAAAGCCTGCACCACCCTCTCTCTCACAGCCTGCAACACTCCACTCAAAGCCTGCACCACCCTCTCTCTCACTGCCTGCAACACTCCACTCAAAGCCTGCACCACCCTCTCACTGCCTGTACCACCCTCTCAAATCCTGCAACAC
The DNA here is from genome assembly GCF_964261635.1 of Lissotriton helveticus. Classification (NCBI taxonomy): domain Eukaryota; kingdom Metazoa; phylum Chordata; class Amphibia; order Caudata; family Salamandridae; genus Lissotriton; species Lissotriton helveticus. The sequence goes on along the minus strand of NC_136059.1, from coordinate 845,441,421 downwards.
TCCACTCAAAGCCTGCACCAGCCTCTCACATCCTGCAACACTCCACTCAAAGCCTACACCACCCCGCTCACAGCCTGCAACACTCCGCTCAAAGCCTACGCTACCCTGCTCACAGCCTGTAACACTCCACTCAAAGCCTGTAACACTCCACTCAAAGCCTGCACCACCCTCTCACTGCCTGCAACACTCCACTCAAAGCCTGCGCCCCCTCTCACTGCCTGCATCACTCTACTCAAAGCCTGCGCCACCCTCTCACTGCCTGCGCCACCCTCTCACTGCCTGCAACACTCCACTCAAAGCCTGCGCCCCCCTCTCACAGCCTGCATCACTCCACTCAAAGCCTGCGCCACCCTCTCACTGCCTGCGCCACCCTCTCACTGCCTGCAGCACTCCACTCAAAGCCTGTGCCACCTCGCTCACAGTCTGCAACACTCCACTCAAAGCCTGCACCATCCTGTCACAGCCTGCAACACTACACTTAAAGCCTGTGCCACCCTCTCACTGCCTGCAAAACGACACTAAAAGCATGCACCACCCTCTCACTGCCTGCAACAGTCCTGTCAAAGCCTGTGCCCTCCCCGCTCATAGCCTGCAACACTCCACTCAAAGCCTGCGCCACCCCAATCACAGCCTGCAACACTCCACTCAAAGGCTGCGCCCTCCCAGCTCATAGTCTGCAACAGTCCGCTCAGAGCCTGCACCACCCACTCACTGCCTGCAACACTCCACTCAAAGCCTGCACAACCCTCTCACAGCCTGCAACACTCCACTCAAAGCCAGTGCCACCCTCTCACAGCCTGCAACACTCCACTCAAAGCCTGCGCCACCCTATCATGCTTGTAACACTCCACTCAAAGCGTGCACCACCCTCTCACAGCCTGCAACACTCCACTCAAAGCCTGCACCACCCTCTCAATGCATACAACACTCCACTCAAAGCCAGCGCCACCCTCTCACTGCCTGCAACACTCCACTCAAAGCCTGTGCCACCCTCTCACTGTCTGTAACACTCCACTCAAAGCCTGCACCACCCTCTCACTGCCTGCAACACTCCACTCAAAGCCTGCGCCACCTCGCTCACAGTCTGGAACACTCCACTCAAAGCCTATGCCACCCTCTCACAGCCTGCAACACCCCACTAAAAGCCTGCACCGCCATCTCACTGCCTGCAACAGTCCTCTCAAAGCTTGCGCCCTCCCCGCTCATAGCCTGCAACACTCCACTCAAAGCCTGCACCACCCCACCCATAGCCCGCAACTCTCCACTCAAAGCCCTCAACACTCCACTCAAAGCCTGCACTGCCCTCTCACAGTCTGCAACACTCAACTCACAGCCTGCAACACTCCACTCACAACCTGTGCCACCCCACTCAAAGCCTGCAACACTCTACTCAACTCTGCGCCACCCTCTCACTGCCTCCAACACTCCACTCAAAGCCTGCAGCACCCTCTCACTGCCTGCAACCCTCCACTCAAAGCGTGCGCCACCCTCTCACTGCCTGCAACACTCCACACAGAGCCTGCACCACCCTCTCACTGCCTGCAACACTCCACTCAAATCCTGCGCCACCCTCTCACAGCCTGCAACACTCCACTCAAAGCCTGCACCACCCTCTCTCACACTGCCTGCAACACTCCACTCAAAGCCTGCACCACCCTCTCACAGCCTGCAACACTCCACTCAAAGCCTGCACCACCCTCTCTCTCACTGCCTGCAACACTCCACTCAAAGCCTGCACAACCCTCTCACAGCCTGCAACACTCCACTCAAAGCCTGCACCACCCTCTCACTGCCTGCAACACTCCACTCAAAGCCTGCACCACCCTCTCACTGCCTGTACCACCCTCTCAAATCCTGCAACACTCCACTCAAAGCCTGCACCAGCCTCTCACATCCTGCAACACTCCACTCAAAGCCTACACCACCGCGCTCACAGCCTGCAACACTCCGCTCAAAGCCTGCACCACCCTCTCTCTCACTGCCTGCAACACTCCACTCAAAGCCTGCACCACCCTCCCACAGCCTGCAACACTCCACTCAAAGCCTGCACCACCCTCTCACTGCCTGCAACACTCCACTCAAAGCCTGCACCACCCTCTCACTGCCTGTACCACCCTCTCAAATCCTGCAACACTCCACTCAAAGCCTGCACCAGCCTCTCACATCCTGCAACACTCCACTCAAAGCCTACACCACCCCGCTCACAGCCTGCAACACTCCACTCAAAGCCTGCACCACCCTCTCTCTCACTGCCTGCAACACTCCACTCAAAGCCTGCACCACCCTCTCACAGCCTGCAACACTCCACTCAAAGCCTGCGCCCTCTGCTCAGAGCCTGCAACACTCCACTCAAAGTCTGTGCCACCCTCCCACTGCCTGCCACACTCCACTCAAAGCCTGCACCACCTTCTCACTGCCTGCAACACTCCACTCAAAGCCTGCGCCACCCTCTCACTGCCTGCAACACTCCACTCAAAGCCTGCACCACCCTCTTACTGCCTGCAACACTCCACTCAATTCCTGTGCCACCCTCTCACACACTCCACTCAAAGCCTGCACCACCCTCTCTCTCACTGCCTGCAACACTCCACTCAAAGCCTGCACCACCCTCTCACAGCCTACAACACTCCACTCAAAGCCTGCACCACCCTCTCACTGCCTGCAACACTCCACTCAAAGCCTTCACCACCCTCTCACTGCCTGTACCACCCTCTCACATCCTGCAACACTCCACTCAAAGCCTGCACCAGCCTCTCACATCCTGCAACACTCCACTCAAAGCCTACGCCACCCCGCTCACAGCCTGCAACACTCCACTCAAAGCCTGCGCCCCCGTTCAGAGCCTGAAACACTCCACTCAAAGTCTGCGCCACCCTCTCACTGCCTGGAACACTCCACTCAAAGCATGCACCACCCTCTCACTGCCTGCAACACTCCACTCAGAGCCTGCGCCACCCTCTCACTGCCAGCAACATTCCACTCAAAGCCTGCACCACCCAGCTCAGAGCCTGCAACACTCCACTCAAAGCCTGCGCCCCCGTCCAGAGCCTGCAACACTCCACTCAAACTCTGCGCCACCCTCTCACTGCTTCCAACACTCCACTCAAAGCCAGCAGCACCCTCTCACTGCCTGCAACCCTCCACTCAAAGCGTGCGCCACCCTCTCACTGCCTGCAACACTCCACACAGAGCCTGCACCACCCTCTCACTGCCTGCAACACTCCACTCAAATCCTGCGCCACCCTCTCACAGCCTGCAACACTCCACTCAAAGCCTGCACCACCCTCTCTCACACTGCCTGCAACACTCCACTCAAAGCCTGCACCACCCTCTCACAGCCTGCAACACTCCACTCAAAGCCTGCACCACCCTCTCTCTCACTGCCTGCAACACTCTACTCAAAGCCTGCACCACCCTCTCACAGCCTGCAACACTCCACTCAAAGCCTGCACCACCCTCTCACTGCCTGCAACACTCCACTCAAAGCCTGCACCACCCTCTCACAGCCTGTACCACCCTCTCAAATCCTGCAACACTCCACTCAAATCCTGCACCAGCCTCTCACATCCTGCAACACTCCACTCAAAGCCTACACCACCCCGCTCACAGCCTGCAACACTCCGCTCAAAGCCTACGCCACCCTGCTCACAGCCTGTAACACTCCACTCAAAGCCTGCACCACCCTCTCTCTCACAGCCTGCAACACTCCACTCAAAGCCTGCACCACCCTCTCTCTCACTGCCTGCAACACTCCACTCAAAGCCTGCACCACCCTCTCACTGCCTGTGCCACCCTCTCAAATCCTGCAACACTCCACTCAAAGCCAGCACCAGCCTCTCACATCCTGCAACACTCCACTCAAAGCCTACACCACCCCGCTCACAGCCTGCAACACTCCGCTCAAAGCCTACGCTACCCTGCTCACAGCCTGTAACACTCCACTCAAAGCCTGTAACACTCCACTCAAAGCCTGCACCACCCTCTCACTGCCTGCAACACTCCACTCAAAGCCTGCGCCCCCCTCTCACTGCCTGCATCACTCCACTCAAAGCCTGCGCCACCCTCTCACTGCCTGCGCCACCCTCTCACTGCCTGCAACACTCCACTCAAAGCCTGCGCCCCCCTCTCACAGCCTGCATCACTCCACTCAAAGCCTGCGCCACCCTCTCACTGCCTGCAGCACTCCACTCAAAGCCTGTGCCACCTCGCTCACAGTCTGCAACACTCCACTCAAAGCCTGCATCATCCTCTCACAGCCTGCAACACTACACTTAAAGCCTGTGCCACCCTCTCACTGCCTGCAAAACTACACTAAAAGCATGCACCACCCTCTCACTGCCTGCAACAGTCCTGCCAAAGCCTGTGCCCTCCCCGCTCATAGCCTGCAACACTCCACTCAAAGCCTGCGCCACCCCAATCACAGCCTGCAACACTCCACTCAAAGGCTGCGCCCTCCCAGCTCATAGTCTGCAACAGTCCGCTCAAAGCCTGCACCACCCACTCACTGCCTGCAACACTCCACTCAAAGCCTGCACAACCCTCTCACAGCCTGCAACACTCCACTCAAAGCCAGCGCCACCCTCTCACAGCCTGCAACACTCCACTCAAAGCCTGCGCCACCCTATCATGCTTGTAACACTCCACTCAAAGCGTGCACCACCCTCTCACAGCCTGCAACACTCCACTCAAAGCCTGCACCACCCTCTCAATGCATACAACACTCCACTCAAAGCCAGCGCCACCCTCTCACTGCCTGCAACACTCCACTCAAAGCCTGTGCCACCCTCTCACTGTCTGTAACACTCCACTCAAAGCCTGCACCACCCTCTCACTGCCTGCAACACTCCACTCAAAGCCTGCGCCACCTCGCTCACAGTCTGGAACACTCCACTCAAAGCCTATGCCACCCTCTCACAGCCTGCAACACCCCACTAAAAGCCTGCACCGCCATCTCACTGCCTGCAACAGTCCTCTCAAAGCTTGCTCCCTCCCCGCTCATAGCCTGCAACACTCCACTCAAAGCCTGCGCCACCCTCTCACTGCCTGCAACACTCCACTCAAAGCCTGTGCCACCTCACTCACAGCCTGCAACACTCCACTCAAAGCCTGCGCCCTCCCCATTCATAGCCTGCAACACTCCACTCAAAGCCTGCACCACCATCTCACTGCCTGCAACACTCCACTCAAAACCTGTGCCACTCTCTCACAGCCTGCAACATTCCACTCAAAACCTGTGCCACCCTCTCACAGCCTGTAACACTCCACTCAAAGCCTGCACCACCCTCTCTCTCACAGCCTGCAACACTCCACTCAAAGCCTGCACCACCCTCTCTCTCACTGCCTGCAACACTCCACTCAAAGCCTGCACCACCCTCTCACTGCCTGTACCACCCTCTCAAATCCTGCAACACTCCACTCAAAGCCTGCACCAGCCTCTCACATCCTGCAACACTCCACTCAAAGCCTACACCACCCCGCTCACAGCCTGCAACACTCCGCTCAAAGCCTACGCTACCCTGCTCACAGCCTGTAACACTCCACTCAAAGCCTGTAACACTCCACTCAAAGCCTGCACCACCCTCTCACTGACTGCAACACTCCACTCAAAGCCTGCGCCCCCTCTCACTGCCTGCATCACTCTACTCAAAGCCTGCGCCACCCTCTCACTGCCTGCGCCACCCTCTCACTGCCTGCAACACTCCACTCAAAGCCTGCGCCCCCCTCTCACAGCCTGCATCACTCCACTCAAAGCCTGCGCCACCCTCTCACTGCCTGCGCCACCCTCTCACTGCCTGCAGCACTCCACTCAAAGCCTGTGCCACCTCGCTCACAGTCTGCAACACTCCACTCAAAGCCTGCACCATCCTGTCACAGCCTGCAACACTACACTTAAAGCCTGTGCCACCCTCTCACTGCCTGCAAAACGACACTAAAAGCATGCACCACCCTCTCACTGCCTGCAACAGTCCTGTCAAAGCCTGTGCCCTCCCCGCTCATAGCCTGCAACACTCCACTCAAAGCCTGCGCCACCCCAATCACAGCCTGCAACACTCCACTCAAAGGCTGCGCCCTCCCAGCTCATAGTCTGCAACAGTCCGCTCAGAGCCTGCACCACCCACTCACTGCCTGCAACACTCCACTCAAAGCCTGCACAACCCTCTCACAGCCTGCAACACTCCACTCAAAGCCAGTGCCACCCTCTCACAGCCTGCAACACTCCACTCAAAGCCTGCGCCACCCTATCATGCTTGTAACACTCCACTCAAAGCGTGCACCACCCTCTCACAGCCTGCAACACTCCACTCAAAGCCTGCACCACCCTCTCAATGCATACAACACTCCACTCAAAGCCAGCGCCACCCTCTCACTGCCTGCAACACTCCACTCAAAGCCTGTGCCACCCTCTCACTGTCTGTAACACTCCACTCAAAGCCTGCACCACCCTCTCACTGCCTGCAACACTCCACTCAAAGCCTGCGCCACCTCGCTCACAGTCTGGAACACTCCACTCAAAGCCTATGCCACCCTCTCACAGCCTGCAACACCCCACTAAAAGCCTGCACCGCCATCTCACTGCCTGCAACAGTCCTCTCAAAGCTTGCGCCCTCCCCGCTCATAGCCTGCAACACTCCACTCAAAGCCTGCACCACCCCACCCATAGCCCGCAACTCTCCACTCAAAGCCCTCAACACTCCACTCAAAGCCTGCACTGCCCTCTCACAGTCTGCAACACTCAACTCACAGCCTGCAACACTCCACTCACAACCTGTGCCACCCCACTCAAAGCCTGCAACACTCTACTCAACTCTGCGCCACCCTCTCACTGCCTCCAACACTCCACTCAGAGCCTGCAGCACCCTCTCACTGCCTGCAACCCTCCACTCAAAGCGTGCGCCACCCTCTCACTGCCTGCAACACTCCACACAGAGCCTGCACCACCCTCTCACTGCCTGCAACACTCCACTCAAATCCTGCGCCACCCTCTCACAGCCTGCAACACTCCACTCAAAGCCTGCACCACCCTCTCTCACACTGCCTGCAACACTCCACTCAAAGCCTGCTCCACCCTCTCACAGCCTGCAACACTCCACTCAAAGCCTGCACCACCCTCTCTCTCACTGCCTGCAACACTCCACTCAAAGCCTGCACAACCCTCTCACAGCCTGCAACACTCCACTCAAAGCCTGCACCACCCTCTCACTGCCTGCAACACTCCACTCAAAGCCTGCACCACCCTCTCACTGCCTGTACCACCCTCTCAAATCCTGCAACACTCCACTCAAAGCCTGCACCAGCCTCTCACATCCTGCAACACTCCACTCAAAGCCTACACCACCGCGCTCACAGCCTGCAACACTCCGCTCAAAGCCTGCACCACCCTCTCTCTCACTGCCTGCAACACTCCACTCAAAGCCTGCACCACCCTCCCACAGCCTGCAACACTCCACTCAAAGCCTGCACCACCCTCTCACTGCCTGCAACACTCCACTCAAAGCCTGCACCACCCTCTCACTGCCTGTACCACCCTCTCAAATCCTGCAACACTCCACTCAAAGCCTGCACCAGCCTCTCACATCCTGCAACACTCCACTCAAAGCCTGCACCACCCTCTCTCTCACTGCCTGCAACACTCCACTCAAAGCCTGCACCACCCTCTCACAGCCTGCAACACTCCACTCAAAGCCTGCGCCCTCTGCTCAGAGCCTGCAACACTCCACTCAAAGTCTGTGCCACCCTCCCACTGCCTGCCACACTCCACTCAAAGCCTGCACCACCTTCTCACTGCCTGCAACACTCCACTCAAAGCCTGCGCCACCCTCTCACTGCCTGCAACACTCCACTCAAAGCCTGCACCACCCTCTTACTGCCTGCAACACTCCACTCAATTCCTGTGCCACCCTCTCACACACTCCACTCAAAGCCTGCACCACCCTCTCTCTCACTGCCTGCAACACTCCACTCAAAGCCTGCACCACCCTCTCACAGCCTACAACACTCCACTCAAAGCCTGCACCACCCTCTCACTGCCTGCAACACTCCACTCAAAGCCTTCACCACCCTCTCACTGCCTGTACCACCCTCTCACATCCTGCAACACTCCACTCAAAGCCTGCACCAGCCTCTCACTGCCAGCAACACTCCACTCAAAGCCTACGCCACCCCGCTCAGAGCCTGCAAAACTCCACTCAAAGCCTGCGCCCCCGTCCAGAGCCTGCAACACTCCACTCAAACTCTGCGCCACCCTCTCACTGCTTCCAACACTCCACTCAAAGCCTGCAGCACCCTCTCACTGCCTGCAACCCTCCACTCAAAGCGTGCGCCACCCTCTCACTGCCTGCAACACTCCACACAGAGCCTGCACCACCCTCTCACTGCCTGCAACACTCCACTCAAATCCTGCGCCACCCTCTCACAGCCTGCAACACTCCACTCAAAGCCTGCACCACCCTCTCTCACACTGCCTGCAACACTCCACTCAAAGCCTGCACCACCCTCTCACAGCCTGCAACACTCCACTCAAAGCCTGCACCACCCTCTCTCTCACTGCCTGCAACACTCTACTCAAAGCCTGCACCACCCTCTCACAGCCTGCAACACTCCACTCAAAGCCTGCACCACCCTCTCACTGCCTTCAACACTCCACTCAAAGCCTGCACCACCCTCTCACTGCCTGTACCACCCTCTCAAATCCTGCAACACTCCACTCAAATCCTGCACCAGCCTCTCACATCCTGCAACACTCCACTCAAAGCCTACACCACCCCGCTCACAGCCTGCAACACTCCGCTCAAAGCCTACGCCACCCTGCTCACAGCCTGTAACACTCCACTCAAAGCCTGCACCACCCTCTCTCTCACAGCCTGCAACACTCCACTCAAAGCCTGCACCACCCTCTCTCTCACTGCCTGCAACACTCCACTCAAAGCCTGCACCACCCTCTCACTGCCTGTGCCACCCTCTCAAATCCTGCAACACTCCACTCAAAGCCAGCACCAGCCTCTCACATCCTGCAACACTCCACTCAAAGCCTACACCACCCCGCTCACAGCCTGCAACACTCCGCTCAAAGCCTACGCTACCCTGCTCACAGCCTGTAACACTCCACTCAAAGCCTGTAACACTCCACTCAAAGCCTGCACCACCCTCTCACTGCCTGCAACACTCCACTCAAAGCCTGCGCCCCCCTCTCACTGCCTGCATCACTCCACTCAAAGCCTGCGCCACCCTCTCACTGCCTGCGCCACCCTCTCACTGCCTGCAACACTCCACTCAAAGCCTGCGCCCCCCTCTCACAGCCTGCATCACTCCACTCAAAGCCTGCGCCACCCTCTCACTGCCTGCGCCACCCTCTCACTGCCTGCAGCACTCCACTCAAAGCCTGTGCCACCTCGCTCACAGTCTGCAACACTCCACTCAAAGCCTGCACCATCCTCTCACAGCCTGCAACACTACACTTAAAGCCTGTGCCACCCTCTCACTGCCTGCAAAACTACACTAAAAGCATGCACCACCCTCTCACTGCCTGCAACAGTCCTGCCAAAGCCTGTGCCCTCCCCGCTCATAGCCTGCAACACTCCACTCAAAGCCTGCGCCACCCCAATCACAGCCTGCAACACTCGACTCAAAGGCTGCGCCCTCCCAGCTCATAGTCTGCAACAGTCCGCTCAAAGCCTGCACCACCCACTCACTGCCTGCAACACTCCACTCAAAGCCTGCACAACCCTCTCACAGCCTGCAACACTCCACTCAAAGCCAGCGCCACCCTCTCACAGCCTGCAACACTCCACTCAAAGCCTGCGCCACCCTATCATGCTTGTAACACTCCACTCAAAGCGTGCACCACCCTCTCACAGCCTGCAACACTCCACTCAAAGCCTGCACCACCCTCTCAATGCATACAACACTCCACTCAAAGCCAGCGCCACCCTCTCACTGCCTGCAACACTCCACTCAAAGCCTGTGCCACCCTCTCACTGTCTGTAACACTCCACTCAAAGCCTGCACCACCCTCTCACTGCCTGCAACACTCCACTCAAAGCCTGCGCCACCTCGCTCACAGTCTGGAACACTCCACTCAAAGCCTATGCCACCCTCTCACAGCCTGCAACACCCCACTAAAAGCCTGCACCGCCATCTCACTGCCTGCAACAGTCCTCTCAAAGCTTGCTCCCTCCCCGCTCATAGCCTGCAACACTCCACTCAAAGCCTGCGCCACCCTCTCACTGCCTGCAACACTCCACTCAAAGCCTGTGCCACCTCACTCACAGCCTGCAACACTCCACTCAAAGCCTGCGCCCTCCCCATTCATAGCCTGCAACACTCCACTCAAAGCCTGCACCACCATCTCACTGCCTGCAACACTCCACTCAAAACCTGTGCCACTCTCTCACAGCCTGCAACATTCCACTCAAAACCTGTGCCACCCTCTCACAGCCTGCAACAGTCCACTCAAAGCCTGCGCCACTGCACTCAAACCCTGCACCACCCACTCACTGCCTGAACTCCCCTTCCCACAGCCTTTAACACTCCACTTACAACCTGCGCCACCCTCTCACAGCCTGCAACACTCCTCTCACAGCCTGCGAGACTGCGCTCACACCCTGCACCACCCTCTCACAGCCTGCAACACTCCACTCAAAACCTGTGCCCCCCTCTCACAGCTTGCAACACTCCACTCAAAGCCTGCACCACCCCACCCATAGCCCGCAACTCTCCACTCAAAGCCCTCAACACTCCACTCAAAGCCTGCACTGCCCTCTCACAGTCTGCAACACTCAACTCACAGCCTGCAACACTCCACTCACAACCTGTGCCACCCCACTCAAAGCCTGCAACACTCTACTCAAAGCCTGCAACACTCTACTCAAAGCCTGCACCACCCTGTCACATCCTGCAACACTCCACTCAAAGCCTGCGCCTGCCCTGCTCACAGCATGCAGCACTCCTCTCAAAGCCTGCGCCACCCCGCTCACAACCTGAAACACTCTACCCAAAGCCTGTGCCGCCCCCGCTCACAGCCTGCAACACTCCACTCACAGACTGTGCCACAACACTCACAGCCTGCTCCGCCCCGATTACAGCATGCAACACTCCACTCAAAGCCTGCACCACCCCACTCACAGCCTGTAACACCCCACTCACAGCCTGCAACACTCCACTCACAGCCTGCAATAATCCACTCAAAGCCTCCTGCTCCACCCCACTCAAAGCCTTGAACACTCCACTCACAGCCTGCAACAATCCACTCAAAGTCTGCGCCACCCTGCCCGCAGCCTGCAACACTCCACTCAACCCTACACCCTCCTCTCACAACCTGCAACACTCCACTCAAAGCCTGCAACACTCCACTCACAGCCTGCAACACTCCACTCACAGCCTGCACCACCCCACCCGCAGCCTGCAACACTCCACTCACACCCTATGTCACCCCTCGCACAGCCTGCAACACTCCACTCATGCCCTGCGTCACCCTGCTCATAGCCTGCAACACGCCCCTCACAGTCTGCACCACCTTTCCCACAGCCTGCAACACTCCACTCACAGCCTGCAACACTCCACTCAAACCTGCGCCACCCTGCTCACAGCCTGTTACACTCCACTCCAGAGGCGCAACTAGAGGCACATTTCGGGGGGGGCTACTAAACATTTCAGGGGGCTCATGATTCTTCAAGCAATATGCAGAGGGGAGATGCAGGGGCTCTAAGAAGGGGTAAAAACACAACAAAGCCTCGTTAGCAAGTAAATGGTCTTTTAAAGAACTGTGAAGTACTGGGGTGCAGCTGTGTGTGTGCCCGGGAAGCTGTCTCAGCCGGGCTGACACACACGACGAGGGGGGCTGAAGCCCTTTGAGCCCAATGGGCATTGCTCACCTGCTCCACTCAAAGCCTGCAACACTCCACTCAAAGCCTGCACCGCCCTGCTCACAGCCTGCAAAACTCTACTCAAATCCTGCAACACACCACTCAAAGCCTGCTCTGCCCTACTCACAGCCTGTGACATTCCACTCAAAGCCTGCAACACTCCACTCAAAGCCTGCAAAACGCCACTCAAAGCCTGCGTCACCCTGCTCACAGCCTGCAACACCCCACTCAAAGCCTGCAACACTCTACTTAAAGCCTGCGCCGCTCTGCTCACAGCCTGCAACACTCCACTCAAAGCCTGCAACACTCTACTCAAAGCCTGCGCCGCCCTGCTCACAGCCCGCAACTCTCCACTCAAAGCCTGCAACACTCCACTCAAAGCCTGCACTGCCCTCTCACAGTCTGCAACACTCAACTCACAGCCTGCAACACTCCACTCACAACCTGTGCCACCCCACTCACAGTCTGCAACACTCCACTCAAAGCCTGCAACACTCTACTCAAAGCCTGCACCACCCTCTCACATACTGCAACACTCCACTCAAAGCCTGCGCCCGCCCCGCTCACAGCATGCAACACTCCACTCAAAGCCTGCGTCACCCACGCTCACAACCTGCAACACTCTACCCAAAGCCTGTGCCGCCCCCGCTCACAGCCTGCATCACTCCACTCACAGACTGTGCCACCACACTCACAGCCTGCTCCGCCCCGCTTACAGCATGCAACACTCCACTCAAAGCCTGCGCCACCCCGCTCACAGCCTGCTCCACCCCACTCAGAGCCTGCAACCCTCTACTCAAAGCCTGCAACACTCAACTCAAAGCCTGCGCCACCCCACTCAAAGCCTTGAACACTCCACTCACAGCCTGCAACAATCCACTCAAATTCTGCGCCCCCCGGCCCGCAGCCTGCAACACTCCACTCAACCCTACACCCCCCTCTCACAACCTGCAACACTCCACTCAAAGCCTGCAACACTCCACTCACAGCCTGCAACACTCCCCTCACAGCCTGCGCCACCCCGCCCACAGCCTGCAACACTCCACTCACACCCTACGTCACACCGCTCACAGCCTGCAACACTCCACTCACACCCTGCATCACCCTGCTCACAGCCTGGAACACGCCACTCACAGTCTGCAACACTCCACTCAAACCTGCGTCACCCTCCTGACAGCCTATGACACTCAACTCCTAAGACGCAGCTAGAGGCACATTTCGGGGGGGGGGATACTAAACATTTCAGGGGAACTCATGATTCTTCAAGCAATATACAGAGGGGAGATGCCGGGGCTCTAAGAAGGGGTGAAACCACAACAAAGCCTCGTTAGCAAGTAAATGGTCTTTTAAAGAACTGCACTGCCTTGCCCACAGCCTGCAACACTCCACTCAAAGCCTGCAACACTCTACTCTACTCAAAGCCTGCGCTGCCCTGCTCACAGCCTGCAACACCCCACTCAAAGCCTGCAACACTCTACTTAAAGCCTGCGCCGCCCTGCTCACAGCCTGCAACACTCCACTCAAAGCCTGCAACACTCTACTCAAAGCCTGCACCACGCTCTCACATACTGCAACACTCCACTCAAAGCCTGCGCCCGCCCCGCTCACAGCATGCAACACTCCACTCAAAGCCTGCGTCACCCACGCTCACAACCTGCAACACTCTACCTGCCTGTGCCGCCCCCGCTCACAGCCTGCAACACTCCACTCACAGACTGTGCCACCACACTCACAGCCTGCTCCGCCCCGCTTACAGCATGCAACACTCCACTCAAAGCCTGCGCCACCCCGCTCACAGCCTGCTCCACCCCACTCAGAGCCTTGAACACTCCACTCACAGCCTGCAACAATCCACTCAAAGTCTGCGCCACCCGGCCCGCAGCCTGCAACACTCCACTCAACCCTACACCCCCCTCTCACAACCTGCAACACTCCACTCAAAGCCTGCAACACTCCACTCACAACCTGCAACACTCCACTCACAGCCTGCGCCACCCCGCCCACAGCCTGCAACACTCCACTCACACCCTACGTCACACCCCTCACAGCCTGCAACACTCCACTCACACCCTGCATCACCCTGCTCACAGCCTGGAACACGCCACTCACAGTCTGCAACACTCCACTCAAATCTGCGCCACCCTCCTCACAGCCTGTGATACTCAACTCCTGAGACGCAGCTAGAGGCACATTTTGGGGGGGAGGATACTAAACATTTCAGGGGAACTCATGATTCTTCAAGCAATATACAGAGGGGAGATGCAGGGGCTCTAAGAAGGGGTGAAACCACAACAAAGCCTCGTTAGCAAGTAAATGGTCTTTTAAAGAACTGTTAAGTACTGGGGTGCAGCTGTGTGTGTGACCGGGAAGCTGTCTCAGCCGGGCAGACACACACGACGAGGGGGGCTGAAGCCCTTTGAGCCCAATGGGCATTGCGCACCTGCTCCACTCATAGCCTGCAACACTCCACTCAAAGCCTGCGCCTCCCTGCTTACAGCCTGCAAAACTCTACTCAAAACCTGCAACACACCACTCAAAGCCTGCTCTGCCCTACTCACAGCCTGTGACATTCAACTCAAAGCCTGCAACACTCCACTCAAAGCCTTCAAAACGCCACTCAAAGCCTGCACCGCCCTACTCATAGCCTGCAACACCCCACTCAAAGCCTGCAACACTCCACTCATAGCCTGCACTGCCTTGCCCACAGCCTGCAACACTCTACTCTACTCAAAGCCTGCACCGCCCTGCTCACAGCCTGCAACATTCAACTTGAAGCCTGCAACACTCCACTCGTAGCTCGCACTGCCCTGCCCACAGCCTGCAACACTCCACTCAAAGCCTGCAACACTCCAATCATAGCTTGCACTGCCCTGCCCACAGCCTGCAACACTCCACTCAAAGCCTGCAACACTCCACTCAAAGCCTGCGCCACCCTGCTCACAGCCTGCAACACCCCACTCAAAGCCTGCAACACTCCAATCCTAGCCTGCACTGCCCTGCCCACAGACTGCAACATTCCAGTCAAAACCTGCAACACTCCAGTCAAAGCTTGCGCCGCCCTGCTCACAGCCCGCAACCCTCCCCTCAAAGCTTGCACCACCCCGCTCACAGCCTGTGACACTCCACTCAAAGCTTGCACCACCCCGCTCACAGCCTGTGACACTCAACTCAAAGCCTGCAACACTCCACTCAAAGCCTGCGCCACACTGTTCACAGCCTGTGACACTTCACTCCTGAGGCGCAACTAGAGGCAAATTGTGGGGGGCTACTAAAAATTTTGGGGGGGGGGCTGATTCTTCCAGCAAAATACAGAGTGGAGATGCAGGGGCTCTAAGAAGAGGTGAAAACACAACAAAGCCTTGTTTACAAGTAAATGGTCTTTTAAACCCTTGCCTGCTTCTGTCGGCCATTGACCGACGGCAGCACTATGTCGCTAGTGCTGCTGTCGGCCAACGGCCGACACGGCCCCGCCCATTTTGCGGAAGTGCCGCACTGCCGCAAAATCACGGCCGCAGGAAAGGAGTTAAAGATCTGTGAGGCACTGGGGTGCGGCTGTGTGTGTGCCCGGGAAGCTGTCTCAGCAGGGCTGACACACACGACAGGGGGGCGGAAGCCATTTGAGCCCAATGGGCGTTGCACGCCTGCTCCACTCAAAGCCTGCAACACTCCACTCAAAGCCTGCGCTGCCCTGCTCACAGCCTGCAAAACTGCACTCAAAACCTGCAACACTCCACTCAAAGCCTGCGCTGCCCTGAGCACAGCCTGCAACACTCCACTCAAAGCCTGCAATACTCCAATCATAGCCTGCACTGCCCTGCCCACAGCCTGCAACACTCCACTCAAAGCCTGCAACACTCCACTCAAAGCCTGCGCCGCCCTGCTCACAGCCTGCAACACCCCTCTCAAAGCCTGCAACACTCCAATCATAGCCTGCACTGGCCTGCCCACAGCCTGCAACACTCCACTCAAAACCTGCAACACTCTACTCAAAGAATGCGCCGCCCTGCTCACAGTCTGCGACACTCCACTCAAAGCCTGCAACACTCCACTTATAGCCTGCACTGCCCTCCCTACAGCCTGCAACACTCCACTCAAAGCCTGCAACACGCCACTCAAAGCCTGCGCCGCCCTGCTCACAGCCTGCAACACTCCACTCATAGCCTGAGCCGCCCTGCTCACAGCCTGCAACACTCCACTCAAAGCCTGCAACACTCCACTCACAGCCTGCACTGCCCTGCTCACAGCCTGCAACACTCCACTCAAAGCCTGCAACACTGCACTCACACCCTGCGCCGCCATGCTCACAGCCTGCAACACTCCACTCACAGGCTGCAACACTCCACTCGACACCTGCAACACTCCACTCGACGCCTGCACCACCCCACTCACCGCCTGCACCATCCTGCTCACAGCAGTAATCCCCCTATCCAAAGGCTGCGCCACTCCCCTGCCAGACTGCACCACCTGTTCGCCGCCTGCACCCCTCTGTCGCAGCCTTCCTCACCCAATTTGCACCATTCCACTACCTCACTTCCACCTCATTCACAGGCTAGTACTGTTCACATACTGCAACATACAATTCACAATCCTATATGTGGAGACCGCCTCCTCTCAATCTTTTATGTGTGGACATTTCCACTAGACTGCAGGGATCTCCACACATAAACCTACGATTTAGTAGTAAATGTGGGAGGGAAGGGGCAGTGGCTGAAAAATGGGGAATATTTACTACTAAATGGGAGGGTATTATGGAGTAGTGAAGGGTTAAGGGAGGGTTAGGGAGGGTTTTAGGGAGGGCCATGCAACTACCCACTGAGAGTAAGTCCATTCTTAACAACAAACTTCACTTATAAAGTTACCACAGCTAAAAAAGACCCAAGCTTGTAGTAATATTAATTCTTTATTGTTTCAGTTAACTCAAATCATAACACTATTGTTATTAAGCCTTAAAAGAATTACAAGTATTCATAAATAAGAAGATAAAATGGTAATAAAATGTATACTTATCATAGAACAATCTCATCTTCAATAAAATTGCCTTTAAAACTGGTCAATTAATGATAAAACTAGTGCTGGTCTTTGTTTGTGCAAATATACAAGTCATATAAGACACCAGTTAAGGAAAAGTGCAGACATGCCCTCTAAGCATAGGTCAGTAGTTTCCTCAATACCATAGCCTCTAAGACCAAGCTCAAGAATTACATGCCAGTGCAGATCTGTGATTATCCAAGTATACAATTTAGATTAAGCATGTACAGTTTAACATCTGCCAGTCTGTGCAAGCACGCAAGTCATGTAAGGCACCTTTATGGAAAGTGCAGTTGTGCCTTCTAATCATGGGTCAACTGTAGTAAATGTGCCCAGCTCAGACCTGGAGTAAGTCCAGCTCCACACATGGCCGACTACTAGTACTGCAACACCCTCCAATAGAAAGTAATGGAAACTTAAAATATGACCTCACAGGAAATAATGTTGAAATAAATGCATTTATATTGACTTCCTAAATACAAATGTAAATATCAGTTTAATCACATGTTGAAAACATATTTATAACTAAAAATAACTATTATTTTATGTAAAATATTTTAATGACCAGTTTTTAATTAAAAAAAAAGTAACTTTAATGGTTTATAAAAACAAAAACATTTATTTATTATAGACCTAACTTGCAAATTGTTTTACTACATAAAAAAATTTAAAAATCCTTTAGTTGAGACTTTTAATAAATCTTCAAACAATAATTTTATTTCAATTAGTATATTTAAATTAAGTGAATATTTAGTTCAAAATTATATCAGTGTTGCTGTATCATTTTTAAAAATGTGTTCTGCATTTAAAATAAATATATCAAATTAATTTACATTACCATTTAACATAAAATATTTCTAGTAATTAAAAAAAAAGTTTAATACACTTTCTAACTTTTCCCTATACTTTACCAGAGATAGATCTCTGTCCCAGAGATGGAGATCTCAGCATACATGAGAAAAATTACAAGTAATAACATTATAATCATAAATTAAGCCCCACCCCTGGTTTCAGGGGGTGGATACACGCAAGACTGCACTTTTTAGTAAATTAGTACTCGTAAATGGTGAGTAACCAAAAGTAGAAATGTATTACAAAGTGCAAGAGTAAACTCAGATGTGTAAATTTACTCACTTGTATGTTTGCCTATGGCAATAGGCCCTGTAGCCCCATCCACCTCTCTCACAACAAAAATGATCTTAGTCGTATTCTGAACCTTTACATTCGTATACTCTGACTCCTCAATAGCAGTCTCCACCACCTTACTCGCACGCTCACCACCCAACTCACAGGCAGCACCACTCCACTCACAGACGGCACCACTTCACCCATAGACAGCCCCACTCTACTTACAGCTCTCCCTAAATCACTCTCAGAATGCACCAATCTATTAGTACCCTCAATGCACCAATCCATTTGTACATTTCACCACATCATTTGTAGCCTTCACTACCTCACTCACAGCCTTTACCATCTCACTCACTGGTTTCTCGGCCTCACTCCCAGGTTTCACTCAAAGCCTGCTCCTCCCAGCTCACAGCCTGAAACACTCCACTTACAACCTACAGCACCCTCTCACAGCCTGCAACACTCCACTCAAAGCCTGAGCCACCCCGCTCACAGTCTGCAACACTCCACTCAAAGCCTGTGCCACCCCGCTCACAGTTTGCTACACTCCACTCAAAGCCTGCAACACTCCACTCAAAGCCTGCGACACCCTGCTCACAGTCTGCAACACTCCACTCAAAACCTGCGTCACCCCGCTCACAGTCTGCAACACTCCACTCAAATCCTGCACTACCCCACTTACAGCCTGCAACACTCCAGTCAAAGTCCTGCGCCGCCCAGCTCACAGTCTGCAACACTCCACTCAAAGCCTGCGCCACCCCGCTCACAGCCTGCAACACTCCACTCATAGCCTGTGCCACCCCACTCACAGCCTGCAACACTCCGGCCACAGCCTGGAAAAATCCACTCAAAGCCTGCACCCTCACCGCTCACAGCCTGCAAAACTCCACTCAAAGCCTGCGCCACCCCACTCACAGCCTGCAACACTCCACTCAAAGCCTGCCCACCCTCTCACAGCCTGCAACACTCCACTCAAGGCCTGTGCCACCCTGCCCACAGCCTGCATCACTCCACTCAAAGCCTGCGCCTCCCCGTTCACAGCCTGCAACACTCCACTCAAAGCCTGCGCCACCCCCTCACAGCCTGCAACACTCCACTCAAAGCCTGCGCCACCCCGGCCACAGCCTGCAACACTCCACTCAAAGCCTGCAACACTCCACTCAAAGCCTGTGCCACCCTCTCACAGCCTGCAGCACTCCACTCAAAGCCTGTGCCACCCTCTCACAGCCTGCAACACTCTACTCAAGTCCTGTGCTGCCCCGCCCACAGCCTTCAACACTCCACTCACAGCCTGTGCCACCCTCTCACAGCCTGCAATACTCCACTCAAAGCCTGTGCCACCCTCTCACAGCCTGCAACACTCCACTCAAGGCCTGTGCTGCCCCGCCCACAGCCTTCAACACTCCACTCAAAGCCTTTGCCACCCTCTCACAGCCTGCAACACTCCACTCAAGGCCTGTTCTGCCCCGCCCACAGCCTTCAATACTCTACTCAAAGCCTGCGCCACCCTCTCACAGCCTGCAACACTCCACTCAAAGCCTGCGCTAACCTGCCCACAGCCTGCAACATTTCACTCAAAGCCTGCGCCACCCCACTCACAGCCTGCAACACTCCACTCAAAACCTTTGTTACCCTCTCATAGCCTCCAACACTCCACTCAAAGCCTGCACCACCCCGCCCACAGCCTGCAACACTCCACTCAAAGCCTGCACCACCCCGCCCACAGCCTGCAACACTCCACTCAAAGCCTGCGCCACCCCTCTCACAGTCTGCAACACTCCACTCAAAGCCTGCTCCACCCCGCTCACATATGGAGACGCTTAGAGTGTTGTAGAGTGGAGTGGCATAGAGTCATATAGAGGGGAGAAGAGTGGAGTAGAATGGAATGGAATTGAGTGTCAGAGTGGAGTGACGTAGAGTGGAGGGGCGTAGAGTGGAGTGGCACAGCATGGGTGGAGTAAAGTGTCACAGAGTGGAGTAAACTGTCGCAGAGATAAGTAGAGTGGAGTGATATAGAATGGAGTGCCATAGAGCAGAGTATCATACATAGGAGTAGAGTGGCCTATAGTGAAGTGGAATAGAGTGTCGTAGAGTGTGGTGGCATAGATTGGCATAGAGCAAAGTGTCAAAGCGAAATGGCGTAGAGTGGAGTGGAGTAGTGACATAGAGTGTTGTAGAGTGGCATGAGGTAGAGAGTTGTAGAGTGGAGTAGCGTAGAGTGGAGTACAGTGTTATAAAGTGTCATAGAAAGGAGTGGAGTGGAGTAGAGTGCAGTAGGATAGAATTACGTGTTGTAGAGTGGAGTGGAGTAGTCAAGAGTGGCATTGAGTTACATACAGTGGAGTGCAGAGATGTACAGTAAAGTGGAGTAGAGTTTTATATGGTGTCATAAAATGGAGTATAGTGGAGCGTTGTAGAGTGAAATAGAGTGGTGTAGAGTGGAACAGGGTGGTGTTGAGTGCAGTAGAGTGCCATAGAGTAGAGTAGAGTGGTGTAGAATAGAGTGGGGTAGCTTGGAGTAGAGTGCTGTAGAATGGTGTATAGTGGTGCAGAGTGGAGTGGCGTAGAGTGGCATGGAGTGGAGTGGCGTAAAGTAGCATAGAGTAGAGGGGCTTAGAATGGCATAGAGTGGGTTGGAGTGGCGAAGAGCAGAGGGGCGCAGAGTGGAGGGGCGAGGCTCAGATCGACACAGGGTGGAGTACATTGTTGTGGAGTGGAGTGGCATAGAGTGGCTTATGCATGATGTGATAGTGCACTGCCATTACAGACAACATACTTTCAATTGAAATGGCCAATCAATAATGTGTGAAATGTCATCACCATTTTTGATTTTATTAAAATATTTCTTTCTAGCACACTTTAAAATTTCTAAAAAAAATTGGCTTCCTTATTCTGATATATTCTGAAATATTTGCACAGTTCATTTACAGACAGTTACATTTAGCTGTGTGCTATGAACATCCTTTCCTTTCATATCCCTGGCTGTCAGAGAAATCCTCTCACTTTGAAGTCAGAGAAAGAAAAGTAAACACCAAGCTCCCTTGGCAGACAAAGCCTGACATTTGACCTCTATCTTGGAATGCACAGCAAATGTGACAAGTTAAGAACAGAATGTATGTAAAGGCTTATTACAGAAAGCAAGCACTCATGGAAGTATACAGTAAACGGGCTGTGCTCCTTGGGAAGGACAAACACATGCTGGATAGCCTAAAACAAGTAAAGCTAAAAAATAGAAAGCAAGCAATTGTGAGTTACAAAGCCAATGGTAAGGAATGGGCGGAATGCATTCTTGGACCAGCTTTCAGAATGTCCCCAAGAAGTCTTTAGCAACCAGAGATTGGAACTAAAAAGCAAAAAAGTTCTCTCAGACATGTCATTCACAAATTTTTAAAGTACTAACCCTAAAATTACTAAGAGTGTGAAGCAGCAATAGGAGGAGAAGAAATGCATGGAAGGTGAAGAGTCATTGTAGATGGCAAAAAAGAGTGCTGGAGTATCAAGGTTGAAAGGGGCACAAACAATCCATTCCATATTGCCAGAGCATGCCAGGCACCCCCTTTAGTCTTTCTATTTTCTCCATTTTTGTTTCCGAGCCTTACCTCAATATCTTCCCTCTCTGTCACACTACCTGTACTTTTACCACGTTTCTGCCTTCTCCATCTCTCGGCAATCTCACTGAACCTACATCTATCTCTTCTTCTTAACCTGTCTTACTCCAATCACTCAACTCTCACTCTGATCTTTCTGCATTGCTCATCTCTCTCACTGAAGCTACTTCTCTCTACCACTCCACATGTTCTCTCTTTAACTCTGCCACTCCAACCTGTCCTACCTCCATCTCTACCTCTTCACCTGTCCTACCTCTAGCTCTCAACTCCATCTCTGACCTATCTCCACCTCTAATTCCTCTCACTGAAGCTACCTCTAACTCAATCTCTATATCTGTTCTACCTCTTTCATTCCTCCCTCAACTTTAAATCCATCTCTGACATTACTTTCACCTCTCCTCTGCCTTCTTCATCTCTCAACCGTTTACTTAAGGTAGCTCTAACTCATCACCTGCCCCAACGCTGTCTCTCATCTCTCCACATGACCTTTCTCCATCTTTGATTCTTCTCACTGAACCACCTCTGTCTCTACCTCTCCACCTGTCTTACTCTTATCGATCATCTCTCTGACTTTTCTCCAGCTCTGATTCATCTCACTGAAGCGATCAGTATGTCTACCTCTCCATCTGTCCTACCTTTATCTCTGATCTCTCTCTCTGACTTATCTTCATTTCAGATTGGTCTCACTGAAGCTACCATTATCTTTACTACTCAAAATATCTACATCTCTTATCTGATGTTTCTCTATGTCTGTATCTTCTCAATTAAGCTACCTCTGCCTCGCACGTCTTTATCTGTCCTACCTCTCTCATCTGTCACTCTGACCGTTGTCTATATCTCATTCCTCTCACTGAAGCTCCCTCTCTCTACCTCTCCACCTGTCCTACCTCTAACTCCCACTTCTCCCTCTGACCTTCTTCATTTCTGTTTCCATTCACTGAAGCTACATTTGCCTCTACCACTCCACCTGTCCTAACTCTCTCTCTCATCTTTCCCACTGACATTTATCCATCTCTGAGTCTTCTCATTGAAGCTACCTCCTCTCTTGTCTCCATCTGTCCTACCTCTCACAGCGCTATCTCTGGACTTCCTCCATCGGTGATTTCTCTCACTGAAGCTTCCTGTCTCCTTTTCCTCTCCAATTATCCTACCTCTGTCTCTCAACATTCTCTCTGACCTTCTTTTATCTCTGACTCGTCTCACTGAAACAATTTTGATCTTTACCTCTCCACCTTTCCTACCAATGTTTCCGGTCTCTCCTTCTGACCTTTCTCCATTGTGGATTCTTCTCACACAAACTACCTCTAGCTCTTTCTCTCAACGTGTCCTATCTCAATTAACTGTCTCTCTGAACTTTCTCAATCCCTGATTCTTCTCACTGAAGCTACTACTAGATCTTCCTCTTCACCAGTCCTTCTCCGATCTCTCGACTCCCTGACCTTTCCCCATCTCTCAACTCCCTTACAGAAGCTACCTCTATTTCCACCTCTCCACCTTTCCTGCCCCTATCTCTCACCTCTCCCTCCAACCTTTTTACATCCCTGAATCCTCTCACTGAAGCCCCCCTTTCTCTCATGCCTCCACCTGTCCAACTTCTCTTATCTCACCCTCTGAACTTTCTCCATCTTTGATTCCTCTCACGGAAGCTACCTTTGTCTTTCACACCATACTCTGACCATTCTCCAACTCTGATGCTTTTTACTGAAATCTCACTAACAATACATCTGTCTCTCATGCCTTCATCTGTCCTACTTCTCTCATCCCTCCCTCTGACCTTTCTCTATCTCTGGTTCCTGCCACTGAGGCTACCTCTATCTCTCATGTCTTTATCTTTCCCATTTCTCTCATCTCTCCCTCTGACCTTTCCTCATCCCTGATGTCTTGCTCTAAACCTACCTGTCTCTACCTCTCTATCTGTCCTACCTCTAACTCTAATTTCTCCCTCTATCTTTCTCCATCTCTGATTCTTCTCACTGAAGCTACCTCTATCTTTCTAGACGCCCTACTTCTATCTTTCAACTCTCCCTTTTATCTTCCTACATCTCTAATTCCTCTCTCTGTAGCTACCTCTATCTCTAAGTCCCCCTGCATCATCTCGCTCATTCCTCCCTCAGTGTTATCTCCTTCTCTTCCATACCTATGACACTACCTACATCTTTCACCTCTCCTCTGCTATTTCCATCTCTCGATCCTCTGACTGATGCTACCTCTATCTCTATGTCGCCACTTGTCTGACTACCATCTCTCATTTCTTCCCGGGCCTATTTCTCCACCTCTGATTCTTCTCACTGAAGGTACCTCTATTTCTATCTCTCTACCTCTCCTATCTCTAAACTCTTCGTCTGACTTTTCTTCATCTCTGATTCATTTCACTGAAGCTTTGTCTGTAGCTTTCTCTTCACCTGTCCTACTCTTATCTCTCTGACTTTTCTCCATCTCCGATTCAACTCACTGAGGCTAACACTATTGTTACCTCTCCACCTGTCCTACCTCTATCTCTCATCACTTCCTCTGACCTTTATCCATCTCTGATTCTTATCTCTAAATCTACGTCTCTCTCAACTTTTTCACCTGTTCTTTCCACTCTCTCTCTCATCTTTCCCTCCAACTTTTTCCCATCTCTTACTGATGCTACCTCTAGTTCTACCTCTCTATCTATCTCTCCACCTACCCTAGCTCTATCGCTCTCCCTTGACCATTCTCATCCCTGATTCTTCTCCCTGAAACTACCTCTCTCTCTCATGCCTCCATCTGTCCTAATTTTCTCTCTGACCTTTCTCCATCCCTAACTTCACTCAAAGAAGGTACCTCTGTCTCTACCACTCCACCTGCCCTACCTCCATATCGGATTTATCCCTCTGGCCTTTCTTATCTCTGATTCTTTTCACTGAAGCCACCTATCCTACCTCTCTGTCTCCTCTCTCCCTCTGAAACATCTCCATCTCTGATTCTTCTCACTGAAGAATCCTCCAGTTCTCACTCTCCAACTGTCCTACCGCTATCCTCATCTTTCTCTACCTTACTACATCTCTGATTCCTCTCACTGATAGTACCTGATTCTACTGCTACACATATCCTACCTCTCTTATCTCTCTCTGAACATTCTCCATCTCGGATTCCTCTCACTGAAACTACTTCTGTCTCTAACATCTGTATTTTCCCTATCTCTTCCAGGTCTCCCTCTGGCCGTTCTCCATCTCTGATCACTCCCACTCACCCTATCTTTATCTTTCACCTCACCTTCTAACTTTTCCCCATCTCTTATTCCTTTCACTGAAACTACCTCTATTTCCCATCCCTACTTCTTTCCTTCCTCCAGCTCACATCTCCCCATCTGCCCTACCTTCATTTCTCACCCTTCCTTCTGCCATTCCCTCATCTCTCAACTCTCTCACATCTTCATCACTCCTCTCCATCTGCTCTTCCTGCTCTTCTTAAATCTTGAATCGTTCCCCCACCCTGTCTCCCACTTTCTAACCTTTGTATCTCTAATCCGTCGCTCTACAGCTTAATTTGTGCAGGTGTCTGGTGGAAGTAATCAGTGGCACTCATTTTCCCGGGTGATGACTTAATTTTCATCTCGAGTCTTTAACCCAGAGCAAGAGAGAAAAGGCACTAAATGAAAGAAGAGAAACATGCAAAAACAAAGGTAATAGGTGAAGCAGGGATAGGAAAGGAACTTACAAGAGTGAGATAAAGTGACAAAAAGTGCAGCGCTTGCACCCGACTGCTTTGCTCGACACGGTCTTCAAGACTGAGCTTGGGGGGGAAATTGCTGATTTTTTCTCATGCAAGAAGGGATCAGTGGATAGCGTAGAGATAATATGGGAAGCTTTTAAAGTCACAATGCGAGGATACCGTCTGGCTAAAAGCTTTGGTTTGTTGAAAGACATACAGCGTACGTTACTGAACCTAGAACATGATTTGATTTGAAGAAGCTGGATGACTTAATGGTGCGAGGAGGTACGAGGCAAGCGCAGACAGACTTTAGTGTCAAATTATCTGAATTTGAGGAAGAGGCCGCTAGAGAAGCTAAATTTAGAGGGCGTTATTGGGTGGCGCGCAGATATGGGGAGGGGGAGTGGCTGGGGAAAATCTTAGCAGAAATTACGAGATGTCCACACTCTAATACCAGTGCGTTGGAGATTACTCGATTGGATGGACAGATATGTCGGGACACCATGGGGATACTGGACACTTTCACATCGCATTACTCCAGTTTATATACTACACAGACTACTGATGAGATCGATCTTGAGGGGTTTCTGGGTGATGTAGCCTTATGCTGGCTTATTGACGTGCACAGGAAGTTCCTTAGTGCCCCAATAGAACTAGACGAGATACGAGAAGCTATTATGGCACTGGAGAATGGCAAGGCACCGGGCCTTGATGGCTTGCCTGCCGAGTTTTATAAATGCTATATCGACATCATGGCACCAGTGTTGCGGGAGGTACTCATAGAATCCTTTGAGGTAGGGATACTCCCGCATTCAATGCGAGAGGCGGTTATCACCTCTCTCTTGAAACCTGGTAAACCTCCACCGGCTTGTGATTCCTATCGCCCACTGTCTCTAATTAACAGCGACACAAAAATATTGGCTAAAGTGCTAGCGAATCGGTTGTCCCTCCTGATGAATGAGATCATACTCCCAGACCAATCTGGTTCTGTCCCGGGTAGGGCCACTAATCATAATTTACATACGCTATTCTCTTTAATACAAACAGTGGCACCTGACTTCCCAGTGGCGGCAGTGTTCCTTGATGCCTCAAAGGCATTCAATTCTGTGGAATGGAATTATCTATTTGCGGTCCTACAGAGAACGGGGTTCCCCAAGATGTTTATCTCATGGGTACAGTTGCTATACCATCAGCCTACTGCTAAGGTGCTGATTAATGGACATCTGTCTTCCTCCCTTCCCCTATCGCGGGGTACCCGGCAGGGATGCCCGCTTTCGCCCCTGCTTTTTTGCTATAGCGATAGAGCCATTGGCGTGTAGATTGCGACAACTGCATAAAGATAGAGCGTTTCAATGCTTCCAGCGTCAAGTCCTCATATCGTTATATGCGGACGATGTTACGTTGTATGTTAAAGACCCGCAGCAAAAAATAAATCCCCTGTTGCGTGAATTTTTGGTGTTTGGCAGACTTTCAGGGGTCAATATAAATTGGGGCAAATCGCAATTCTTTCCACTCACGCCTGCAGTCCCTGACTTCCCACTAGATTTTCCTCTTGAATGGTGTCATGCTGATCTTCAGTACCTGGGGATACAGGTCTCCAGGGACAGGGAAGAAACGCTTAGGCTGAATTATGGCACAGCAATCCAGAAACTAGAGGCCAAAATTACACGTTGGATCTCATTACCATTGTCTATAGCAGGCAGGGCCTCGCTTATAAAGATGGTAGTTCTCCCTCAATTTTTATACTTATTTCTTAATATTCCTTACTACCCTGGTGCATTTTTTTTTAAAACCCTCGAACTGCACTTATTAGGCTATTATGGGGTGGAAAGCAGCCAAGACTACAATGGTCGATCATTACACAACCCTATGATAAGGGCGGGTTTGACATACCGGATTTCGAACTCTACTATATCAGTGCGCAGGCACATTTTGCATATAATTGTATGATGCCTATACCCTTTTTGCCTCAGACAGCAACTGATGTTTGGCTGGCGCATCCCCTTCCCCTAAACGGTATTATACATGGACCTGTCGGAGTGCTAGAGACACCGCCCACAACTGTAACATGTACGGTTGATGCCTGGCGACGCGTGACGAAAGTCCTACATGCTCCACTTTTGTATTCCCCACAGCTCCCTCTCACATATCACCCGAAATTGGTATTGCTGCAGGAAAAAGTGTTTCAGGCGCTGTGCAAAAGGCTTAATGTTACCACATGGGGGGACCTATTTATGGGGGGAACGTTTAGGACCATGTACCTTTTTATTAGGGACACACGTCCCACGCCGCTGGAGATATTTTTATATGTGTGGCTTAGACAGGGGATGCGGGACATACTGCCTGACTTCCCTAGTGAACCAGACACGTTGGCTCCACTACACGTTATGCTCAGCTCTATGGATGGGAAGCTTTTAGTGTCAGGTATATACAGTAGCATGAGGGTACATTGTTCAGCGGTTACAAGCTCGGCTCGTCTATGTTGGAGCAAGGATCTGGGGCGTGAACTATTTGATGAGCAATGGTTATACTGTTGTAGGCTCACGGGCCATATTTCAGCCAGCTGTCGGTTCAAAATCATACATTATAAGTTTTTACAACGTCTGTATTACACTCCCGCCAAAAAATATAGATTCAAGCTATCAGACAATGACCGATGCCAAAGATGTAGTATAGCTGGGGCGAGATTTATACATTTAGCTTGGGAATGCCCCGGTGTAGCGGAGAACTGGTCACAAATACACAATGAAGCCCTTGAGAGCATGCTAGAAATTACACTGGAGAGAGACCCCTTGGTTATGCTGTTAGGATACACTGCCGTGATACCTACACACTGCAGGAAGTTTTTAGATATCACCTTGTTGTTAGCTAAACGCAGGCTGGCCTGTCGATGGGGCCGGGGAAGGGCTCCAAAGTTTAAGACATGGATACGGAATGTCACATATTGTCAAGAACAAAATGCTGTCCATGCAGAGACACTGCCAACCGCCTCCAGTCCCAGAGAGATATGGGGGCCACTACAGGCGTATCTTTTGCGTAATGTGGATGAGGACCCGGAGGCATCCACTCAGGGTATTGTTCCTATGCCTGAGGTTGGGGAGGGTTTGGTGTGACACATACTGCTGTGAACTCTCTGGAATCGTCTATGCTACTGATGAACGGGCCCAGGGTCAGGACGCATACCCAGTAGTACTGCCATTTGTTAATTAATATTTTGATCAGCCGGATGTATTATACTGTGCACTATCATGTGATGTCACTGCTTACTGCTTACTTCTGTCGGTTATTATGTATTGTACTACTGCCTCGAATAGACGGTATTGCTGAGGGAATATGTGTCGTAATGCCGCGGTATTTCTCCCCGCAGGGAATCACAACGTGGTCGTTACAACGACCGCGTTGTGATTCCGCATACCATTACTCCGCAAGTCGGAAGAACGACTTGCGGAGGGGGGGGGTGCTGGATGTTGGAATAGTACAATTTACTATTCGAACTCCAGTCAGTGCGGACCCTAGGGAAGGTGTTGGATTTTAAATCCAACACCCCCCCTCCGCAAGTCGTTGTTCCAACTTGCGGAGTAACGGTATGCGGAATCACAACACGGTCGTTGTGATTCCCTGCGGGGAGAAGAATCTGCGGTAAACGTTGTTTACCATTGCTGAGGATGTAACCAACTGACATGGTTGAGTGCTGAACCTTGTAATTGTTGTGAAGACGCACAATGGACATGACATTCTGCTTCACTGTTATCAATGATGAACTTAATGCACTGTGAACAAATCTGTGATTCTTAATGTCCCGAAAAAGTTATAAATAAAGTTCTAAAAAAAAGAAAGTGACAAAAACTGCAGGGTGAAGGAAAAAAGCCACTTGAAGTGGATCCAAGTTGAGGCAGCCTTTGAAAGGCAGAACTTGTTCTTCAGCAACAATGGAAGTGGGTTCCTGGGGAAATCTTTGAGCATCAATTCAGTGTTTTTTTTAAAACAAATCAAGTATTGAATGCCCCCGCTGGTTCCACCTCTATCTCTATCTAACGCCCATCTCTCACTCTCCCTCTGCCCTTTCTCAATCTCTCAACTCTCCCTCCTACATCTATCTCTCAACTCTCCCTCCTACCTCTATCTCCCAAATCTCACTCTGTCCTACCTCTATCTCTCAACTCTTCCTTTTAACTCTGTCTCTCAACTCTCCCTCTGCCCTACCTCCCTCTTACCTATAGCCTTGCCTTCCGTCCTAATTTTTCACCTCACCCATTCTTCCATCTCCCCTTCACTTCTCAGCCTACCTAAACAACTTCAGGAACTTTCACCTCCCTCTGCCTCTCATAACTTCTGCCTCTGCCCCACCTCATCGCTCACCTAACTTTTAAGCACTTTTGTCTTTCTAAGCCCTAAATCTATTGCTCACCTCACCCATAGTCCCTCCACAATCTTCCACTTCTCTATTTAGTCCTTATTGGCATGTTTTGCAAAGTTTACCAGCGGCATGGCTGCGGTAACAGTTTCACATAGGAGTCTTTTGTCACTCTGTTGGTTGTCCTACACTTGCTCTCAACTCTCCTTGTTTATGTACATGGTCACAACCTAAGACCTTGGAAAATTAGCCTAGTACCTGGTTCTAGCGAGGCTAGACTCTCGAAGTGCTCCTCTCACAGACAGCCTCAAATCTAATCTTTTACCCCTAAAAGAGGTCCTCAGATCAGCAGTGTGGCTAATCTCTAATGCGATAAAGACCAATCACACCTCACCAGTCATAAAATCACTAAAGTGACATTTAAAAAAAATGCATTTCAATTTTGCACAATAATAATAATAATAGTCCCCCCACCTCCCAAGCAGACACATTCCATAAATATAACCAGTCAATAAAACAGTTGACAGTACATAATTCTATTAAGTGAGTGCATAAAGTACATACTTCTATAAATTACATCAGATATATAAAGGGAAGAAAGGATAAAAACTCTTAGACAAGTACATAAATAAATATATAGAGACCACAAAGATATATATCTGGTTAATATTCGCCTATTACTTCCAGTGGAACTCATCAGTTCCCAAAAGCTGAAGGGTGACCAGATTTTAATAAACAAATTCTGCGCCTTCTTGCTTTTTCGGGTATACATTACCCTTTCCAGATGATAGATTGAAATGAGGTGTGCAAACCATTGATGGAATACAGGAGGGTAGGGATCAAGCCAAGCTGTTGTCAAGCATAACCTAAAAACGGCCATAGCGACAAGCATAAAAGGTTGAGCATTAATTGGAACTACATCATCATGAACCCCTAGTAACAATACTTGACGGAACAGAACGGTATGTATCCCTAGATTATTTGCCAGAAACTCAATAATCCTAGCTTTACAATCGTATTGCACTGGGCAGCTGGCCAACATGTGAACTATGTCCGCTGCATATTTATTGCATCTTGGATATCTTGTCCCTGTAGTCCCTCCCCATTTAGCAATTTTCCCTGTGGTTATGTACAGGTTAAAACAAGTTTTAAAATGTTGAGCCAGTAAATTAGCTGAGATTAAAAATGTCTGAGCACCTTCTAGCGACCCCTCCGAACAGATGCAATATATGGCTGGAGCGGCAACGCAATTGTAGCTCACAGAAATACAAAACCGAAACTGGAGCGCGCCGGAGTCCACCATCTTGGGGAGAGCCTGTCGCCATTTCCCGCACCACCCGAGCACTGCGGGAGTTTAGAGAGATCAACAATAAGCATAGTAGCCTAACCCGCACCGAAGACAACACGCAAACGTGGGGGTCTAAAGGCCTGCAAGCACTTGGGTCACAAAGCCAATAAGCCACAACAAAGGGTACACCCGAGGGGGCACTAGAGTCTATAGAAACCCCGTGGGCCCCGTCACAAGATTACTGAACACCCAACAGTACCCAGCAGCAATTGAGCGGTAGCATCAGTACCCGAACGCGTACAAGAAACGAGCAAGCCTAAGAGGAGCAAGTACCACAACACTCGCCAGTAGCGAAATAACGGACAATAAAAAAAGAAAAAAAAAGAAAAAGTGGCACCTTCAAGAGCAACAAAGGCAAACCCGACCAGACGGTCACAGTGGGAAGAGCAAAACGCGCACAAAGCCAAGCCTGACAAAGAGAAACAAACATCATGCCCAAAATCTGGTCAAACCAATCCAGACCTCAATGAGGGGTCACAGCACACGGCAATCAAGGAACATAACAGCCGCCCATCTGCGCTGAAAGTAGACAAAAGATACCAGTTAGTACAAGCAAAGAGAGGGCACCCAACTATGGCAGGTCAGCAAACAAAGAAGAACAAGGGCGACTCCCCCACGGACTAACCCATAAAACAAAGAGTAGATCTGAGCGCAACTCTCGATATGATACTGATAAAACTAGCTGAAGTCCATGACCTAGCCAAATCAACCAAACAGACCACAGACACAATCCAGCTTGAACTAGCAGCGACCAGGGCTGACATCCATGCAGTGAACAACTGGATCACAGCGGTGGAACATAAGGTCAGCGACATTGAAGACGCTGACCACCACACCAACAAAACCATAGCCGCCTTGTCTAAGACCACGGCAACACTGTTGAAGCAGACAGCTGAGCTGGATTATCGCAACAGGAAAAGCTATATAAGAATCCTGGGTGTTCCGGAGGGGGAAGAAGATAAAGCTGGATCATGCATGGCCCTCATCGAAGAAATGATTCCCAAACTCACGAACGTTAAACATCACTAAGCATTTGAACTAGACAATATAGGGTCCCAGCATTCAAAGCACCAAACAGGCCGGGCCCACGCCCGATTATATGCAAACCCCTGCACTCGCAACACACAGAAGCCATCTTCGGGATAGCACAGAAAAACCAGAACATGCAATGGAACGGCCACAAGATAATCTTAACCCAAGACTACTCCAAGAGTACAGTCGACATAAGAAAGGTATTCCTGTCCCAGCGTGACAAACTAAGAAATGAAAATATCCTGTTCTCATTTGTGGGAGCCACCAGGTTCAAAATAATCAACAAGGGAACATTGCTCGTCTTTGAAGAACCCAATGAACTAAGCAGATACCTACAAGCACCGACACAACAAGACATGGCTACAGCACAACTGGGATCGAGTAAGAGAAGGCGCATCGCCAGAGCCAAGAATAGAATGAGCTTGCTGGTCACAGAGATTAAAGAGTTTAAAGATCTCAACCGGGACACTCAACCACATCTACCACAGAATAACCATACACCTCAGCACTAGACTAATACAACAAAGCTATCTCAAGATTGCTGCTGTATATCCTTTTGCCGTAGTAGTAACTATCAAGGGGCCAGCACATGCGGACTAAGGACAGAGGGAATATGAGGAGGGTACACACCGCAATCTAGAAATGCATAGTATTGCTCACCAATAGGGGATACCTTTATAACCTAATTATGGCCACCCTCAGAGGGGTAGAAGGGTCTCCAAATGGGACAATCTCAGGGATGCGGATCGGGGATCTTGCCGTCGCACCTTTAGCGTGCAAGGAATGGGGGTGGGAAGGTGGGGAGATGGTGGGAGAGGGGAGAGGAGGGAGGTTGGGGGGAGGAGGAGAGGAAGATTATTGTCCGTCTGTCTTGTCTGTCTGTCTCGTCCAGTTCGTCCAGTCTGTCTTACCTGAACTTTTTGTGTCTCTTGACTACTCTGACACACCCTACTATATACATTCCTTTCTACATCCTGCTCTCCAGCTATCCACACAAAGCCAAGCATACAGGAATAAAGTCTTATGGGGCGATGCACCCAACCACAGAGAGGACTCTTAGAGGGAGACCGACTTGGGCACATGGTTCACGCGCAACCCACATTGGGGAGCGGGGAGGAACCGCGACACACATGCAGCCTAAGTCATGACACACAATAACTACTCCTCCCTGGCAACTAACCTTAAGATAGTTTCCCTCAATGTTAAGGGCCTCAACCACCCCGTCAAGAAAAAAAAAATCCTAGACTACTTAGCCAAGACTAAAGGTGGTGTCAAACTGCTACAGGAAAACAAATTATCTCTAGAAGACGCGACTAGAGTCAGGGCAAGATGGATAGGACAGGTTGCATGCTCACCAGCGACAGGGAAAACAAGAGGAGTGATTACACTCATAAACAAGAACTCTAGAATAACCATAGAAGACCAACAACACGATGTTAAAGGTAGGATACTAGTGACACAGTTGAAAAGAGGCAGCGAAACAACCCAAGTAGTGAACCTATACGCCCCAAACACAGATGACACCGCTTATTGGGAGGATGTCGCCAAGAGACTGGAAGCGAGCCCCCAAAATGACATGACAGTGCCGGCAGGTGACTTCAATCTAGCATTCGACTACACCCTGGACAGACAATCTCAGGCGCACAACATTCCTCCAGCCTCACATAACATTTTAAAGAACATGTGCAACAGATTCAACCTCAGGGACCCCTGGAGGCTACAACACCCAGACACCAGAGATTATACGTTTTACTCCAACCCACACAACTCCTACAGTAGGATAGACTATATATTAATATCAGGCTCTCACACCCACCTAATCGACCACACGGAGATAGCGGCTAGGACTATCTCAGACCACTCCTGCATCAGCTTGCAATTGACGGGTCGACACAATGAACACACAGGTGGAGGTTTAACAATGCTGTTCTTACAAATCAAGAAAGCAGGACTAAAATAGAGCAAGCCATTAACGAATACATAAAACATAACGACACGCCAGACATGGACCCCAACACC
Organism: Lissotriton helveticus; assembly: GCF_964261635.1. NCBI lineage: Eukaryota > Metazoa > Chordata > Amphibia > Caudata > Salamandridae > Lissotriton > Lissotriton helveticus. The sequence goes on along the minus strand of NC_136059.1, from coordinate 845,407,365 downwards.
GTGTGGGACACACTAAAAGCTACAATCAGAGTTACATTAATCAACATCATGGCAAAACGAAACAAGTTAGCTAGATCACACCTAGACCGACTAGAATTAGATATCAAAACTCTAGAGGGAACTCACAGCAAAGATACAAGGAATGCAAACGTACTAAATGAGCTGACAACAAAAAATACGATTATAACAGAATTCTGAGTGAAAGGGCGGGTCTGTGGATTAATAAATACAAACAGATCAAACTTTGCGAGGCCAACAAGGCAGGGAAAAGCCCTTGCGTCTTACCTGAAATACAAACAGAGACAACATACCCTTTCATCCATCACTGACTCTAACAACAACACGCACACTCAACACAAAGACATCCTTCGCACGTTCTGTGAGTTTTACCAAGATCTCTACAGAAGTGATGGCTCACTAGACCAGGACGGAGTCACTGAGTACCTAAACCAACTAAATCTACCTAAGATAACTAACAAAGAAGCACTCACACTAGGTAGGGAGATTAGTGCTACCAAAATTGAGATGGCAATTAACTCGCTTAAAGACAACAAAGCCCCGGGTCCGGACGGCTATACAGACTGCGAGAGGGGGGAGCAGGGTGTCGAACACTATGAAGGAAGCAAACATTATAGTTATCCCTAAGGAAGGCAAGGACATGCAACGCCCCCAGAACTACAGACCCATATTTCTTATCAATTTAGATTGCAAAATCTACACCAAAATCCTAGCCACAAGACTCAACGCGATACTCGCGAAGCCAATAGGTAACTCACAAGTAGGCTTCCTGAAGACACGCATGTCACATGACAATACAAGACTCCTTTGCCACATCCTCGGACAGTCATCCAGATCTAACAAACCTGCAGTGGCAATCACCCTAGACGCAGAGAAAGCCTTTGACAGAGTGTCCTGGCACTTCCTAGAACAGTGCATTAGGTCATACAACCTGAGAGATAAATACACGCGGAAAGTCATGGCACTGTATGCAAACCCCAAGGCGCAGATAACTATTAACGGGTGGGTCTCAGAACAAATCACACTACAGCGAGGGACAAGACAGGTCTACCCCCTGTCCCCCATGCTATTCTTACTGGCTCTTGAACCTCTGATCAGAGACATCCTAGCCAATAGAGTTATAGCGGGGGTCAACATAAATGAGGCCACCGCTAACCTAGCCGCTTACGCGGACGACATCCTCATAGTCACAGAGGACCCCAAAGCATCCATCCCTGCCCTCATGGAAACCATCGGTAAATACTCGGCCCACTCAGGATACAAACTTAACAGAGACAAATCAGAATGCATTCCACTCAATATCCACACCACCAGAGAGGTGCTTGACAACTCAGGTCTTGCCTGGCAACCAGGGTTCATCAAATACCTAGGGATCCAATTCGGCAAAAACCTCAAATCCACACTTGACCAAAATGAGAAACTAACCTTATAAAAAATAAAAAAGCTCTTGGAGGCCTGGTCCCCCAAGTTTGTATCCTGGTGAGGGAGAGTAGACGCAGTTAAGATGATAATCACTCCGGTGATCAACTACCTCATGGGAATGATCCCACTCACACTAACGGAGGACTTCCACCGCCAAATTGCTAAACAAGTTCATTTGGCAAGACAAAAAACCGATAATTAGCCTAAAGAAATTACGACTAGATAAGAAACTAGGAGGTCTAAACCTGGCAGATTTTAGAACGTTTCAGACTGCATCTATAGCGAGACAGGGGATCTATTGGATCCTACCCAACCAGAGCTACACACCAGTGTGGCTCAGGATGGAGAAAGCCGTACTCAATAACCTTGACCCACTATCACTACTCACCATAAACAAACAATCACAAAACATGAGCCTTATATTAAAAACACCAGGCTCGCCCTGCTCAAGGTGGATCAAAAACTAAAAACTAAAACACAGCATCAAAAACTCGAAATGGGAATCGCTGTGGGGAAACTTAAAAATAAAAGAGGGAAACCCCTAACCATAGACACTTGAAAAAAATTATGGTTCTTATTCCCTGCCCAACTGGAAGAAGGGGGATCACCCCTCACCTACAATATACTACAAAAGCGACATAAATTACCTACATAGAACTCTACAACTTTCTTAAAATCAAAACCGCCCTACCCAAATCAAGTATAGCCGGACACGTTCCATCAATTTTCCAATATATGGAGAATCTGAACAAAGTAGGCCATCATATCTCCCACATCTACAAACTACTCCGACCCAACACCTCCATGCTTAACAACAAAACAACCAATTACTAGGAGGCAGAGCTAGACTCCGCCCTGACTGAACAAGAAAGACTCGCCCTCTGGTCGGCACCCTCGAAGAATATGGTCTCTCCGTTGCTTGCCCAGACAAAATTCTGGCTGCTACACAAACTCTATTGGACCCCGGCTCGCCTAGCGGCCATGGGTCTGAGGGAACACGACTGTTGCTGGAACTGTGACATAGAACAAGGGGACCTGGCTCACCTCATCTTCCACAGCACAAAGGTAAAAAAAAATTGGAACATGTTTTTTCCTTCATAAACAAAGCCTTAGGATGTACTCTTAAAGAAGAGTTCTCCTCACTCACCACCGCATTCATAACTTCCGATCTAGACTCGCAACACGACAGAAGCCTGCTCGACCTCTTACTAACAGTAACAGCTAAAATAGTCCTCACTAACTGGAAGGACACCTCCAAAGCCACCTTCAAAGGGTGGCTGAATTGGGTAACGTTCTTGAGGGGAGCCGAAATCACAACCCTACGCAACACACTATGGAGAAACCCTAATAGGGGATTGTGGACCTCCCTGGATAGGTTCCTAGACCCGTATGATCCACCTTGAAGGTGCAGGTCAACACCAGTGTCATAACCCATCATGGCCCCGTTATTCAGAGCAGGACACACCCACTCCCCTTTTCCCCTAGAACCCTCTCCTTCTCTTTCTCTCTCCCCCCTCTTTACTTACCACAGAGTAGTTCATGAGGCAGGTGCCCGGTTAAGCCCAGGGTCCACTGAAACCAGAACGACCCTTCGGACACCCCTAACACAATGTCTAAATGTTAACTGTTGTATATGTCTGTAAAAACCCAATAAAAATATTTGGGGAAAAAAAACTTTAAACTGGACTCCCTTGTTATACCCGAATTCGGTTTGCCGAAGAAGACACCCTAGCTTTTTTCCCCTAATATGAGCTCACATATAGATGGGGTCAAGATGTCCCACCCCGGTATGACCTCCTTCTTACACAGAAAGACTGCGAATTGTTGCAAGGCAGCAGCTCAGTAATGTAATTTAAGATTGGGCAGTGCTAACCCACCGCGTTCCTTCGGTAGGGTTATGAATCTTAATAGCCTCCTGAGATTAGCATATGCCCAAATAAATTGTGTTAGCATCCCGTCAAGTATTTTAAACCAGTTATTACTTGCTTTAAATGGAATACCCTGAAAGAGATACAGGATTTTGGGTAGAAACATAATTTGAATCCTATTGCTCTGCACTATCAGCAAGGGTCTCAAGTTGTTCCATCTTCCAAAATCCTGTTTAGTCTTATGTATCAAGGGGGCCAAATTGGCTTCTGTGATCTTTTCGACATCTGACTTATTGATAATACCTAAATATAGTGCTTATTCTGTAAACCACCTGTCAGAGAGTAGCTTCTCTTTATTTATTATGATCTGAGTTTTATCCTGGTTTAACAGGTAGCCAGAAAATTGTCTAAATCTCTTGGCTTCTTTTTCAATTTCTGATAGAGCACTTCTAGGTTCGAGGTAACAATGGCCAAATCGTCGGTGTAACCAGACTTGTTGTCACCCCCCTGGTGACTCTATTGGTAAAATTGCCAAATTGCGTTGGATTTGCCTGATCAAAGGATCAATTTATAGCGCAAATAGAAGGGGGGAGCAAGGACAACCTTGACTAGTACCCCGTTCTATGTTCACTACTTCTAACAGACCTCCCATTACAGAAATCCTTGCTCTAGGATTATGGTAGAGGGCTTTCACCGACCTGATAAATCTCTGTCCAATCACCTTATTAGACATTACCGCCAAAAATACGACCAAGAGACCCTATCAAAAGCTTTTTCAGAATCCAATAGTATTCGTGCCACTGGGTCTTGTATTGTTCCGGGGGCATCAAAGAGGGTAATGACTTGACGGATTTGATCAGTCCCCTTCCCCAGGATAAAAGCCTGCTGGTCAGGGGAAGTTTCCCGCTGATAACAGCCGATAGGAGTGTTGCCAAGATTTTGGGATAAATCTTATAATCCCTGTTAATAAGCGTGATGGGCCGATATGAGCGCAATTCCTTAGTACTTATTAAGCACACCAGAAAAGGTTTTGTAAAACTCTCCGGGGATAAAGTCCATACCTGTGGCTTTCCCTGATTTTATATTACTAATAGCTAATCCTACCTCTTCTTCTGAGATGGTCTGATCAAGCATCTGCCTATCATCTGCCTCTAGGGCCTCTTCAAAGGCAACAGTTAGGTATTCCCCCATTGTATTTGGTAAATTGTCCGTCGCCTTAGAGAAAAGTTGTTGATAAAAGCACCGGAATGCAGACCTTATATCAACAGGGTAAGATTTCACACCGAGCACTGGGTCTCCTATTTCCCTAATCTGCCCCGCCACAATCGTTTGTCTAGTTCTAAAAGTCAACATATTCCCACCTTCTCATTATGCTCTAACTTTTTCGCACCATACTAAATATTTATCTGACGCAACGCTTTTTTTACAGATATATCGACAATCATTGCTTTAGCTGTTGCTATTTCCAGTAGAGCCATGTCAGAATCACATCCTGAAGAGATCATATCTACCAATTTTAATTCAGCTTTAGTTAAATTTGCATATAACCCCTCCATCATAGTTTTTCCCCTTTTTTGCCGCTCTAGATTGAACCTCAAAGTCTCGCCCGATCAGTAAGCCTTATAACGCTGATTGAGGCATTGCCATAATTATCCAACATGAACTGAAGAATCCATATCTGGATATGACTCACATACTGTGAAGAGAAGTGCGCTTTCAAAAAACCAGCTCCAGTCCACCTTAGGGAACTGAGTCATTTCAATCTCAAGTACAAGTGGGTTGGGATCCGACATAACACTGGGAAACTTCAGTACCAATCCTTTTGAGACAAGAAAATAATCTAGTTTGGCATGTACCTTGTGGGGGGCAAAAAAGAAGGTAAAACCAGGATCCACCTTCATATTCTCCCTCCAAGCATCGACCAACCCATGACTGCTCTGCAGGTCAGTGAAGGCCCTATAAACTTTTGGTTTCCTACCATAATAGATCTTACTTTCTTGTCTAGACCAGCTGCAGGACACATTAATATTAAAATCACCGCAGACTATGAGCAGCGAAGGCTAAAGCGCCAGCTCGCAATTCAGCCAATCAAAAATTGTCAGATAGTCTAGTACCAGGCCATGTAGAACATAACGTGAAAGAACATGAGCGGCAGCGACATTCCGTTATGGCCCAGTAGTCTAATCTATCTGTCTGAGACCAAGGAAATTCGCAGACCACCCCTTCTTTGACAAAATAGCGACCCCCTTAGTACGTGTTCCCTGGGTGGAACAAAATACAATTTGAAACCCCTGCCTGCCAAGTACACTTTTACATGAGCTCTCTATATGGGTTTCTTGCAAGCATAACATGTCAGCTTTTAAAATCTTTAAGTCGAAGGCCACCCTTTGCCTTTTCTGGCTATCATTGAGCCCACATATGTTGACAGATGCTATGTGAAGTTTACACATTTACAACAGAAAAAATAATTGGAAAAAAAACCTGAGTTAAACATAGTGCCTCACTTATGTGCAAGGATGTCATTTTTTGAAAGAATTAATTTCCAGTATTTTCCTCACATTTATGTTGTTGTCTGCTTGGGCACTCCCATCAATCTCCAACCCCCTCCCTAGCCATCCACCCCCCAAACCCAATCACCATGAGCCCACCCTCCACCCCACACCCCACCACCCCAACCCAAAATGGAGCAGTGGGTTGTGTTGGACCCTGGTGATGACACCTACTGAGGTGCCGCACCCACCTCCCAACAGCTCCCTTGATAGTGAAACAAAACACATTAGAGAAATAAATAGCAGAAAAAACATCTCCCCGATGAAACCTCTAGCCTATAAATAATCCCTGCAAGCTAGAAGGACCCCAGAGCTCCAATATCCAGGTCAGCAGGTTCACACTTCCAATTTTAGCCTATGTTTCCCCACCTTGGGGCCATCCCAACCAGCCAGGGTCTCATCCAGAAATTCCAGTGCTTTTATTTCTGACATAAACGATTGAGTTCTGCCATTAAAGACCACCATTAATCTGGCGGGATTAAGCAGAAACACTTGACATCTGTCGTAAGCGCCACCTCCTCTCCACTATTGCAATGCAGAAGTCGGGTTGTACAAAAAATGAGCGGCCGCCAAATGAGCATCTAGCCGGGCTTTTTCAAATATAGCTTGCCATATTAGAAGGTTTGCTAAAAAATCTAGGTTCACTCTAGGTTTATCCATCTGGCCTGCCTGCCCAGTTTTCCATGGTATCAGTGGAAATCTATGCACCAGTTGTATCTCCATTTCCCAGTTCTAGTTGGGGAGATCGGGCAAGGCACCTTTGAGCAGATTGAAAATGAAAGACCTGATGTCATTTCCTTCAACATTCTCAGGTATGCCAAGAAAGCGCAGATTGTTCCGCCTCTGACGGTTTTCAAAATCTTCTAGTTTCCAGTGTGTATCTACAAGCTGGTCCATCCTGATTTAGACTCCATGTTTTCAGTTTTTACTGATTCTTACAGATAAATACAGAAAGAAAACCATTTGTTTTCCTGGCTGTATTTATTTTTAAATGTGGATAAAAACAGAAATTGGGTTGTTTTTGAGTGATTCTATATGCTGTCAATCATGACTGCCAGGACAATAGCTTTGCAAATTGACCAGCAAAGGGATTAAAAACGCATAAGGATTTTAGTAAAGAGCCTTAAACAGCAGTAGATTTGCACAACCTTGATGCTAAAATTAGCATATTTTTTTACAAGTGCATATTCTACCATCTGAGTGTATATATATATATTCATATATATATATATATATATATATATATATGCATATATATATATATATATATATATTACCTACTGGCGGTCGCCAGTAGGTATATATAGTTAGGATTTTTTCTCTATGGGATTTTTGAAAATTCTATGTCTAATAACTTTGGCGTTTGTGGACGGAATTGGCTGAAATTTTCAGGAAAATGGCACATTTTGTTTCTGAGCAGCCCTTGAAAATTTGGGGGGGGTTCGTCAACGGGGGGCTGAGAAAAAAGGGTGGTCCCAAAACGTGTTTTTAACATTGAGTTTTCCATAGGGCGGTTGGCCTCACTTTTAGCCCGAACGGCTGAATGGATTTGCACGAAACTTGGCAAAATTGTAGGGACTGGTAGCCCGATGTGCCTTTTGTAGGTCTCAATATATGTGCTCCAGTGGATTTTGAGAAATTAACGTTTAAAAAAAGATATATATCTGTAACAGCGGACCGGGCAGCGCTCCAGTACGCGTACTTTTCGCGCAACGGAGCTTTGTGAAGCGAAGCTGATTGGTTCTCCGGCGTCTGTAAACATTCCAAACAGTCCGTAGCGGCCGCCATCTTGTCTCTCGGTAGGATCGAGAGACAAGAGGAGGCCAAAGTGAAGGGGCAAATGACCATAAGGGGGCATAGTAGATCCTCGCTGACCCCCTACGTTTGATGTGGAGGTTTTAAAAGGGCCCCGCGGGGCAAAAAAATATAATAATAATAATAATCGAACGGCTGAATGGATTTGCACGAAACTTGGCAAAATATTAGGGACTGGTAGCCCGATGTGCCTTTGCTAGGTCTCAATATATGTGCTCCAGTGGATTTTGAGAAATTAACGTTCAAAAAAAGATATATATCTGTAACAGCGCTCCGCTTCGCGTAACGGAGGTTTGGGAAGCTGATTGGTCATTCTGTCACTGGGCTATAGTTGGGCTACATCTGGCTGATATTTGGGCTACATTTGTTTTTTTTGTCTCTGGCGGCCATCTTTGGGCTACATTGGGCTACATTGGGCTTCATTGGGCTTCATTGGGCTACATTGGGCTACATTTGGGCTCCAACATATATATAGGCCAATGTAGCCCAATATATATTTTTCAAAGTTAATTTTCGTAAAAACCACTGGAGCATATATCTTGAGACATAGCAAAGGCACATCGGGCTACCAGTCCCTACAATTTTGCCAAGTTTCGTGGAAATCCATTCAGCCGTTCGAGCTAAAAGTGAGTCCAACCGCCCTATGGAAATGAAGGAAATGAATGGGTAATTTGTAATTAGCAAATAGCTCATCGCAAACTAGGAATGGTAAAGAATCGCTATTTATTCCTTAAAGTTCGCTATTTAGGAAATGCAAAAAACTTTGATGATACATATGGCGGTTCATCTCTAACAAGATAAGAAGCATAGGGATAGATTTATGATGACTGGCGCATCACCAGGGATGTGTTAGTCATTCTGTGCCGCTGTTCCGTCACCTATGGTGTGCTGCATTTACAATGCGGCGCATCATGGGGCAAAAACAGCACAGATGCGTGATGTATCTGTGCCGTAAAGGTGGCGCATTGCTGGAGTTGTATCGCAAGTGTGATGAAGCTCCAGCAAGGGTCGGGGGTGCCCCTGTCGCAGGGTTTCTGTTCTCACACAGAACTGTGGACAGAGGATTGGAACCTCGGCGAATTAGGGTGTCCCAAAACTTACCTTAGTAATCAAAAACCCCTTAGCAAGCTAGGTACAGTGTCACATTGGATATAACAAACTCTCAATGTTTAGACAATCCAGAATATGAACTTATAGTACCTCAGGATACGTGGAATTCATGAACAGTCGGTCGTTATATATTTCTTAGAAACCAGAACATGGAGTTAAGAAGAACACATGTGTATTTGAAATGTTTATTTACTAATGCCGTCTTCTCAGGCGTAGTATCTTAGATAATACAAGTACACATATTATCAGTAGCAAAATTACCAGCATAGTTACTAGTACATAAAAAGCGAATGGTGACAGTATGTTAACATGCTGTAAATGAATAAGAGTTAGCAACACTTATAAGCAGCCACGGCTGTGGAGGGAGTTACGGTGGGGCAGGGAGGTGGGGAGGGGGAGGGGCAGGGTGGAGAGGGCTCCACCCTGCCCCTCCCCCTCCCCGCCTCCCTGCCCCACCGTAACTCCCTCCACGGCCCGCGGCTGCTTATATCTCACCCTCCCTAATACACATATTATATTATTTGCTAAGAAGGTCTGTTTGTGTTGGTTTAGGGCGTGCCCATACTTTAGTGTCTTAGATTTGAAGGAATCACATCAGCATACACCAGCTCTCTCTTCATGTGAACCGCATCAACTGTTGTGTATGTGTGTTCGGCAAAGCAATATAAAACCCGCCTCATGCCCAGAATTGGCAGAAGTTGCACTTATGTTATGAGTATGAAGTCGTGGAGATCAGACCTCATAACAATTCTGTATCGTGTTGTTCTTGAAACTTCAGCACTCGCTGTACAGATATAGTTTAACAAGCAAAGCAGATAGTAGAGCAATAACATATTATTCTCATGTAAACCACGATGAACTACTAGGTTGAAAGCTAAAGCAACAACTAAGTGTCGTGTGCAGAAGTTGCAAAAAAGGAAAAATGGCGTTTAAACCGGTAATGAGCCCATGCTAACTTAACACGGTGTAAAGATATCCAGGACCTAGATGACACCTCCCCATGATCCGGAAACGAACTGAATAAGATAATAGAAGTGCCATCTCATGAGAGCAGATTGCAAGGTTATATGTGGACGGTCCGCAAGGTAAAGCATTAAAAACTAGGAAAATTTAATGCTAAAGAAAAATAAAACAGCCAAGTACTTTATCGAGTCTTAAGCCAATAGGCAAGCTAAATAATAAAAACTTGACAAATAAGTCAATGAATTGTCAATGAAATGCTAGTACTCAGCATATCAAACATGAAAAAGGTCTATGACATAACTGTGTATGCAAAATAAGCTGCAACAGCCTCCAATAGGAAGTCACCGTCTTCATCCGAAAAGAGTTCAGCCATCCAATTTAAAAGCGGAAAAGAACATACGTGCTCTCCCAGCACCGGATCCTCTATCACCATCAGAGGACAGCTCGGTGGGTTTTCAAGAAAGCTCTGTTCCAAGAAAGACTGTGTTGCCGCCAGTAAATTCCAGGGACCAATTAGTCCATGCATCAATGCCACAGCCATAATCCTTTCGCCAGGACAAACCAACTCGTGAGTAATGATAGGAGTCATCAGCTGATTAAAGTCGACGTCAGGAGAAACCGGTCCGCAGAGACACAAATCAATGGCCCAATCGAAATCACAGGTCAGGCAGTGAAATACAGGCTGGACACAGGTGAAGTAGGAGAATCGAAAAGATAATCCATATGCCGTGCTTAATATCGCCAACGGCATTGTGCCATAATATTCCAGCATGCGATTGCGGAACAGTGTCAGCAGCTGCAGGGCGGGAGCTTGCACAGGAGGGACATCCATATTTAAAAATGTAAAAAAGCACAAGAGCGTCCGCTGGTAATGCAAGTAAAAATGGGAATCCACGAAGCAGAGTGGAAAAAATAGAATGAAAGAAAGCAGGGATGACTCCAAAGATTTTCTCAAATGAAGTCACGAGACCACTGGTAACAACTTTAAAAAAGTGCGCCAGGGCCTTTGTGGAGGACGCGTTAAAGATAGTCCGAACCATCTTGCTGAAATGGAAAGGCAAATCTGTATTGAAAAGGGTCTGCACCTCTGTACGGGTGTTCGCTATGTGAAGCACGAAAGTTTCACGGGCCGAACTCAAGGCCACCTCTCTCTGAGACAAAAGAGCTCTTATTCTTGCCATGCCGTTGAAATCTGCTCCCAAGGTTGGTATTTGTGGCGAGATTGAAAACTCCCTATGTTCATGTGTGGGAGGAAATAGAACATTTCTGCAGCAAATAACCCGTTCACTTACTGTTACGATAAAAGGAATACTTTTAATTAACCCAGAACAATCTTCATTATTGAGCATCAAATAACTACCATTTTCCAACAACTTGAACGTGGGGATGATAGCAGGAACTGGCGTGCCTTGCAACACGCAAGCCATATTTGGTCGGTGTTTGTTGCATGAACCGTGTAACTGTATGTGCCTACACATTAGTGAATGATGTGGCGTCTCAGTGCATTCCTCTCCATTCAGATAAACTTCTTGATCATCTTTGAAACATCTGTATGTGTATGGAAGCGACCAGACCTCATGAAGAAAAGCACTACCTAAAGGTTCATAACGACCTATTGGTATATATTTCATACAATTTGAAAACTTATATAAAGCAAAAGGCAGCGTTATTAAACCGTGGATAAGGCACGTTGCCAAAAAACCCGCAATCCTCTGCTGATGATGTCACTGAGCATGTCATGAATGATGTAATATGTGACATCATCAGCAGTGGATTACGGGTAATAGTATCTCTAGTTTACTCCCTTATAGCTGTCTTTCTTTTAACATAAGTGTCTGTTTCCTTCCCTTATACTTACTGTTCTTTTTTTTTTTAAAAAAAATTTGGTTCACTTCCGGTTCGCGTACCGGCGAGCGAACTGGGAAGCGAACTACGAGAAATAGAGGTTGGCACAGTTCCAAATATTGTACCAATTTTTTAATAACGGGGAGGTAGTTCTGAAAAGAACTTTTTTTTTAATTGTTTTTGTTGTTTTATATTTTTTTTATTTTTTTTCTGAACATTTTTTTACTTTTTTTGAATTTTTCTGAACAGTTTTATATTTTTTTGGGTTTTTCTTGGAGGGGGCAATGAAAACGATTCATTGTAAAGGGCTCAACAGGAGCAACAAAACAAAAAAAAAGTATTTATTATTTTGGGCGTTTCGTACAAACTTGCATATGATAGTCAATAGCTCTGTTGATCAGAGTGATGCTTCTTTCTCCGTAGCAAATGAATCCATCGCAATGTACGCAGACGTGTTTTACTTCACCAAATCTCATTTGTATATTTGGCACCATCTCCCTGCCCTCTGGTCCCGTTACTTCCGGTACAACAGATCTTCTGGCCATAATAGGGAGATTATCTAGGTCGTTCCGAAACTGTGCAGCACTGTAGTTGTTAGGATGCCACCTAGTCATATGGCGATGCATTGTGTAGTTTCCGAAACTGTATTTTTTCTCGGTCCCTCTGGACAGTCTATCTTGACATATAAGGCAAGTTACGTATCTTGCATTTACTTTTTTCTGACCTTTGGGAATTTAAAAAAATTGCCAAATGAAGTTTTCTTTCCGGTGAGACGTCCTGGGCTCCTCAGGCAAAAACTGCCTCTCTTCGTGCTCGTCGTCCTGTTCCTCTTCTTCCTCTTCTTGTTGAATTATAACTTGAGCAGGTGGTCCACTCTTCCTTGGATGTGGTGGAGGTGGTGGGGAAGCACCAGCTGAAGCTACTAAAGAAGCCATTGCTCACTGGTAACAAAGGGTCTTTCTCTCACAATGATGAAAGTCAGAGTGAGGAAAGAAGGAGGGATTTTCATCATTTGGGAAAAACAAGAGTTCTCAACCAATGAAAAGTGTTCATTTTAGATTATATGACCTAGTCTTACATCATTAGGAAACCAAAAGTGAAATGAACCAATGAAAAGTGTTATTACCAAGTCACATGACCTGCTGTGTTTACGTTAAGCGCTTTGCAGGGCCTCCCGGTTTGCTTCCAGAAACCTGCGCTTTGCGACTCGCTTCGCGTACCAGTTCGCTAACGTAGCACGTCATATGACGTATCACGCGACAACGTGAAACGTCATGCGGACGGGAGGCGTCACGATGTTGTTTTCTAACGCGGCAGTTGCGGTAAAGAAACGTTTACTGGCTCGCGGTCTATTTCGCGGCATCAAGGTCAGCTAACGGGAAGCTTCCCGATTCGCGAAGCGGGAACGAAGAAAAAAAAATATTTAAAAAAAAAATTATTCATAAACATATAAAATATATTTTTGGATTTAAAGAAGAATACATTTTACAGCTACAGATATTAGCTGTTAAAAAACCAATGAAATTCACTGAAAAAACCATAGGTTATAGACCATATATAGTTAGGAATTAGCATTTACAAAACCTTGAAAATTCACTGAAAAAACCATAGGTTATAGACCATATATAGTTAGGAATTAGCATTTACAAAACCTTATTTTACTCACACAAAACCATTGAAATTCCATATATAGTTAGTTGCACTAACTATATATCGCGCACCCGCAATCCACTGCTGATGATGTCACATATTACATCATTCATGACATGGTCAGTGACATCACTGATGACATCACTGATGACATCTCAAATGACATCACTGATGACATCACTGATGACATCTCATTTGACATCAATGACCACATCACTGATGATATCATTCATGTGACAATACAATGCATCTCCTCACATTTTAATATAACCTCTGTTTCACCCAGTGTTAAATACAGAGTATAATTTTTGAAACCATTGACACACCAATACTAGTTACTACATACGCACTCACTGATTCCTATGTCTACACACACATTCACTCATTCACCCATACAATCATTCATACATACAATCACTCATCTTTACAACACTATCATATGCACTCATACACCTATACAGACACTCACAGTCTGCCACTCATCCATGGAGTTACTCACACACCTAGTCAGTCCTGTAAAGAATCAATGACACTTCCATTTTCTTGTCTATACAGTTAAACATAGAGCACCTTACATTTTCAAACATATACTAACACATACTTACCTTTTTATACAATCATTGATACAAGTACACATTGATCTGCACAGAGTCACACACCTCCCAGCCAGCCACACACACACTCAGTCTCCCATACAAATACTTGGACAATCAATCAGTAACCCATATAGTTAATCATATAGCTACTGATCAACACATGCAGCAGTTTACAGAACAACAGACATAATGATGCACAAATTAAGACAGTTTAGTCACTAACCCATGCACTCAGTGAGACACATTTAATCACTCACTCATACATTCAGTCATGCACCTACTAAATCCTTTGTCCAGACACTTATACTTCCACTCATTCTTCAATATGTAAGACACATTTTAACTTTACAGAAACATACAGTCACTGGATGTTGTCATCAGTGATGTCATCAGTGATGTCATCAGTGATGTCATTTGAGATGTCATCAGTGATGTCATCAGTGATGTCACTGACCATGTCATGAATGATGTAATATGTGACATCATCAGCAGTGGATTGCGGGTGCGCGATATATAGTTAGTGCAATTAACTATATATGGAATTTCAATGGTTTTGTGTGAGTAAAATAAGGTTTTGTAAATGCTAATTCCTAACTATATATGGTCTATAACCTATGGTTTTTTCAGTGAATATATATATATATATATATATATATCAAATCAAAAAGGAGAGCCCAATATGGAAGAGCCGCACAGCAGGTATTGTAGCTTTAATTTCTTTAATGGGGGCTTGCCGTATACAGGAAAACAAATCTCGCTGCATTCAAATTTGTATCCCTTCCATCCGACGCGTTTCATGCTTGGAGCAGCATTTCTTCAGGGACTCGGGATTTTCCATGCTGCTGATGGCATTCTATTTTAAGCACCTATTTGGAATAGAAGGTTCGCCTCAGTGGGCGTCGCCACACCCATGGCATCTTGGTCCTTGTAGTGCTCTTTATTTCCTCAGTGGGCCAGGTGCCATCTGCAGTTCATTTGGCTGTGTGTCACCCCAGTGGGCTGCGGCTAGAGTCACTTCACTGTACCGGCATCTCATAACCTCGAAAATAGCTCCTGCTCCCAACGCTGTTCCGCATACATACGTCGCCGCAGGTCTGTGTTTGAACAGCAGGGCTCCTCTGCGACCTAGGCACGGCCGCTAATGTCAAATCAAAAAGGAGAGCCCAATATGGAAGAGCCGCACAGCAGGTATTGTAGCTTTAATTTCTTTAATGGGGGCTTGCCGTATACAGGAAAACAAATCTCGCTGCATTCAAATTTGTATCCCTTCCATCCGACGCGTTTCATGCTTGGAGCAGCATTTCTTCAGGGACTCGGGATTTTCCATGCTGCTGATGGCATTCTATTTTAAGCACCTGTTTGGAATCGAAGGTTCGCCTCAGTGGGCGTCGCCACACCCGTGGCATCTTGGTCCTTGTAGTGCTCTTTATTTCCTCAGTGGGCCAGGTGCCATCTGCAGTTCATTTGGCTGTGTGTCACCCCAGTGGGTTGCGGCTAGAGTCACTTCACTGTACCGGCATCTCATAACCTCCAAAATAGCTCCTGCTCCCAACGCGGTTCCGCATACATACGTCGCCGCAGGTCTGTGTTTCAACAGCAGGGCTCCTCCGCGACCTAGGCACGGCCGCTAATATCAAATCAAAAAGGAGAGCCCAATATGGAAGAGCCGCACAGCAGGTATTGTAGCTTTAATTTCTTTAATGGGGGCTTGCCGTATACAGGAAAACAAATCTCGCTGCATTCAAATTTGTATCCCTTCCATCCGACGCGTTTCATGCTTGGAGCAGCATTTCTTCAGGGACTCGGGATTTTCCATGCTGCTGATGGCATTCTATTTTAAGCACCTGTTTGGAATCGAAGGTTCGCCTCAGTGGGCGTCGCCACACCCGTGGCATCTTGGTCCTTGTAGTGCTCTTTATTTCCTCAGTGGGCCAGGTGCCATATATTATTGAAACCTGTCAGGCGTTCAGGCTTGAGTACACATTAACTGGTTAAATAAATGCAGAAATATTCACATTTCAGCTTCATTTTTCACAAAACCTAAAATAAATATGGATAAATACAGGTAAAATTAGCAAAAAATAAATATGGATAAATACAGACGGAAATGACAAAAATATAAATACCATAAAACCGGTAAGCCTAATCATGATCATCAAAGTGCGCTTGTAATGTGCAAGTGGCTCCTCGATAGATACTGTCCATGCTTCTATTGCTGAAACTCTCTCCACCATGTCTGTGCAAAACGTGTTCACCTTGCAAATTGCCCCTTGAATCTTCTTCGTAGCTAGATGAGCTCTACAGTTTTCTGCTTTAGCTTCCCCCTGTACCTGCTTTAATGTATTATATTATAAGTTCGATGGAAGGGGGTTCTACAGGTTGATTCCTTGATTCTTCATTCACCTGTTGAGTAGTGGAGTAATCCCAAGCCAATTGTGAAGGAGTGGCGAGGCTGTGGTGTTACTGCCAGTTACGGCACTGCCCTTATTAAAGAGACTACTCCTTGCTTTTCACTTCTTTATTAGGGGTTTCTGTGTGCTTGGGGTTCTAGCTCTCTCGACTATGCTGCTGTCAGGGCCTCCAGAGTACAAACCTTCCTCTGAGAGGTCTTTGCTTAAACCAGAGCCTTTAGATTCATCAATTAGAGGGAGGAATGTATCCCCTTGATCAGGAGAGGTTATATATCTCATATCAGAGCTTCCCCATGATGAATCAAGCCATTGGTCGGTTATATTTAGGGGGATAACTGCTGACCACTCCAACTGGGCCCGACCCCCTAATCCCAAGCCAGCCATGGATTCAGTAATACGGAAGGATTTGTGTCCTCAATCACCAGGGCTTTTGCCCCATTTACAACCCCCTCCAGATCCACCTCCAATTCCCCTTCCAACTCATATGTCAATATCCCTGGGATACAGTTTGATATAGTACCAGCCTCCACCACGGCATTCTACGTACACACAGGCTTGATCATGTCAGCCCCTGACATCTATTTTCCTCCTTTTTCTGACTCTGCAAACCCAGAATGCCATGTAGATGAATTAAAGATTGCTGGGATTACAGGCTGTTTCGATTCTGCCTATGCATGCACACTAGTCGAAACCCAGAAATCCTTCTGTGACTTCGGCTTCTCTGCCGGGGCTCCTGCTTTCAGTTTCATTTTAGTGTCAGTTTCTCCGCATTTTTGGTTCGCCGCATAGGAGGAGAAACCACAGTTGGCTCGTCCTTCTGATCTTTCTACATCTCCTTTGCAGCTTTGTTGAGCCAAGGCAGCATTGTATAATCCTGGCAGTTAATCTGCGACGAGAGTCCAATGCTGGTCAGCCTTGCCAGCACCAACATGACCGCCCGCCGAACTCTCCTCGATTGGGCGAATGAGCCCACCGGTATAAAGAGGCTGCCAAATGAAGGGGCATATTATCAAGCTCATTATCGCCGCTTTAGCGGCCGTTTTCGGCTGAAAAACTGTGATAATGGCATTGCACTATTAGCAAGGTCACGCTATCCCGTGAATCCATGCGTCAGTCCCTGTTTCCTTAACGCCTAGCATCTCAACGCTAATGAGATGCATAGTAGGCATACCTCACTAGAATAACATGAGATACGGCGCTAATAAAACTTACCCCTATCAGCAATCTGGCCGCAAACCCGCTTAGAGACGATAATAATAGCGCTTATCGCTGCTTTGTTTACGCCTGCTTTCAATCTGACTTACCCATTATATCCAATGGGAGGTGATTGTAGGGATGAGTCTGCCCTGCCCTATCAAAAAGGATTTGACTATCGCTATGGCGTTAAGTTAAAACGCGCTAAGCGATGATTATCGCTTCTTGTTACTGATATGCCCGAAATCCGCCCCATGCCAGATTACCTCAGGCGAGTGAGGATATAATTAATCTTTCCAATCTTTCTAGGAATCCGTCTCCTAGCGCTGTATTCACTGGAGCCAGAGTAGTACGGCGTTCTAGGTAGCCGCCATCTGGCCCCCCTAGAGACCCGCACTAAAGTGACTTCTGATAGACAGAAGATACATTATTAAAACTGGATGAATTATTTAGAAAGCCCTGCACCAGTGCTCTCCAACAACCCTAGCTCAGAAATCAAACATCCTGGCCAGTAAGAGAGATCCTAGGGAGAAAAATACTCACTCAAGAAATCCCAAAAGTGAATAAAGAAGAAACTGTCAGTCAAGCCTTTTTGAAGCAACACCAAGAATTTGTAGCAACACTACCCAGCACTCAGAACAACGACTTCATATATAGCCTTCCAGAAAGGGATGGAAGACTTCTTCTTACACAGTCCACTGAACTTGATTCCGAATTCCTCTTGATTCCAAAACCATCTTGTCTAATGTGCTACCTGAACAAGCAAAAGATGATTTCACGAACCCTTTCCTCCTTCGGTAACTATGAAAGTATGAGTAAGGTTCAACCGACTCTGTGTGGAAGCCTTATAAAATAATGCCTTTGCTGTGCAATTTTATATTCAGTACTTGTAAATATGTTTACAACTGTGTAAACCACTCAGATATCCACACATCATCGTTCCACACTATATGAAACTTCAAGGGGCAGATTTACAAGCCCCCTGCAACACTTTGCGCTGCCGTTGCATCACTTTTGTGACGCTGCGGCGGCGTAAAAAAATGCAGCCAATTTACAACATGACGCATCTAGGGACATGCGTCACATTGTAAAGCCCTGCGTCACATTACACCTGCGTCAGGTATGATATATGCAGGGTGAGCGTTCGCATGCAGGAAAGCCTTGTAAAAGTGATGCTGTGAGTTCTTGTAGAGATTTCACTGCGTCACTTCTAGGATGCCACTGCGTCAAAACCTTACGCCTGCTTGGAGCAGGTGTAAGGAGTGACGCAGTGTAGTGGGAATAGTCCTCAAAATTCATTGCTGGAGTTGCGTCGTGCTTGCGACATGACTCCAGCAATGCGTGACTTTTGCCCAAACAGATGCATCAGAATTTCTGAAGCATCTGTCAATCCTTGCGCCATGTGCACCGTATTGTAAATACGGCACATCCATGGTGGCACAAGGGTTTCTCAGGGTGGAGCAGGGAAAGTGACACATCTCTACAGATGTTTCATTTTCTTGTAAATCTGCCCCCAAATATATACATAGTAGAAATGCTTCCTTTTTCAGAAACCATTCAACACCACCACTTTTCTCTGTTTCATCCTCCCCTCCTAAATCCCTTTTCTTATAATCTTTCTTCGTGATTTTCACTCTCTTCTTCTACCTCTCATAACATTTGACCTGCTCTCTTTCCTTCTTTCTCCTTTCTCTGTCAGATACATGATCTTTCTGTTTACTCACATCCTCCTCCTCTATCACTTTAACTGTGTGTCTCTTCCATAAGCTCTTCCCATTCCTCTATGCTCTCTCGTTCACCCCCGTTCAATCTGTAGCTTACAGTCTTTTTCTCGTCTACTTTTCTATTTTCGCTAAGTCTCCCTAATTCTGTTATTTCGTAATTAGAAATAAGCAGGGGATAAAGTGGGTGGGATCTAGTAGAAACAATGTCCACAAGCTTTTTTAATCTTACAAATACATTTCCCATATTTTTTGTTCATGCCACCTTTAGGTGCCTCCAGATGAAAGGGAAAGGGGGGTTCTCCTAGACCTGGGTTCTTCAAACTGGGTGGGGGGTCCCCCTAGGGGGGGCCTCAAGTGATCCCAGGTGGGAGTGGGGGCGCCAGGCTCTGGCCAAAAGAAACATGGTTCTGATAACCGTACTTTGTTTTGAGCTGAAAAAAATGAGCAGCGGTAAGCCGCTCTGTAAAGGGCCATCACTAACCTCTTTTTCTATTTAAATCCTACCTGGGAGAAGGTGTCAAAAGGGTAGGGACTCCAAATATTCTTCAAACCTCCCACCCCCACTTCTAATGATCACACTGTGGATACTTGTACGCTTGTATGTGTTAGTAAGGCCTACCTGACTAGAATAGTATGTTTGGCAATTAGCATTTGATTGCATTTCAAAACAGTAAAAGAACGTAACTGCAATGTTTAAATATGTAGAGCCATATTTAAACATTGCCAATTTAATAAAGTAATTGTGAAAAATTCTGAGGGGGAACAATGATTTTTTCCCCCTCAGCGGGGGGTGGGGAGGGAAGGATGACATTAAAAAGTTTGAAGACCACTGTCCTAGACTGTTAAGAGGAGGAAGGGACAGAGATCTAAAGAAGGAAAAAGGTTTCTCGCCAGTGTGCCTGTTTCCTAGAAGAAATGTAACTATTTTCTATTAGTTATTCAGTAAATCTAATGTTTACTTGGAAGCCAATATAGGCTTTAATTGACAGAGTCAGTTAGAGCTTCATGCTGACCAAAATGTATTCTTTTTGAGAGGTAAAGGCATTCTGAACTAAGTTCAAGGGTGCAATTTTTTTAGGTAAACTTATAAGAAAATTGCACTCAGTTTACTCGATGTGTTACTAAAAATATGCATTTTGAAAGCACATGTTTTATCTTAAGCACTAAATCTTTTTGCACATTTTGTGTCAGTATATCTTATATTGTGTGCAGCGCAATTTTACAATAATGATGTATTCACTGTGCTTTCTGTTTCAGGCTGGGACCTCATAGCACTATACAAATGTCACTATTCCTCACTGCGCCAACCAGGATTAATTTCTCATACTCTTGGTACATACACAGACACCTGCAGAGATCACATTAACCAACTGAGGTTTCATAAGGTAAAAGAGTGTTTTTCCATTAGTTTATCTTACATTTAATTTTCATTTAAGTGTGTGCATTATACTTTATATGCTGTTACCTTACGGTAAACAGCCAAAACAATACATACATAATAATATGATCATTTCAGCCAAGACTCTAACCCCACCACCTTACTAACTGACCCCTTCCCCATTGGAATCAGGGACAGAATCCCCATACTTTTTTGATGCACTACAACTGCTGAAAATAAGCAGTCTTCTAGAGTTTTAAGACAGCCTAAGCATCCACGGCCCGTGTAGGGCGTGCCACCGAGCGGTGACGTAGGGGAGGGGCAGGGTGGGGATTGTAAAATGTGGGAAACGGACAATTTCAGGTAAGTACCGAAAAAAATAAACAAAACAAAGTTTCTTGTGCGCGCTGCATCGCTAAATGTGATGCAGCGCACGCAATGAAATTCGTTGTTTTTTTTGGTACTTACCTGAAATCGTCCGTATCCCGCATTTTACAACCCCCTACCCTGCCCCTCCCCCGCCCCACGTCACTGCCCGGTGGTACGCCCTACACGGGCCGTGGCTGAGCCTAAGTGCTACATAACCACAAAACTGACGCACAACACAATTTTCTCCATTGCCAGTGTTTTCTTCTTTCCATTTGTCCAATGCCTTTGTCAGCAGCGTGACCAAACATCCTGGATTTGCCAGGAGAGTCCCGGTTTTCACGAGCTGTTCCAGCAGAATTCTGAAAATTTAGCACATCTTGGTTTTCAGAGAAGGTTGACTGAAAACAGAGGGAAGTACGGTATTCATGTTTTCCAATGCAACACAGAAAGCAATTTAAATATCACCCATGATCTTGATTTTAAAAGTTGCATTTAATTTATTTCCTTAGAGCCTTGTTCTCTGTGTTTCTGTTGTTAAGGGTCCGGTTTATATTTTTGGCGCACGGTGTTAGTACTGTCTTCATGGCGGAGTACTTTACTCTCGCCATGACGAGGGTTCCCCACCCAGACATCTCTTGCATTTCTAGGAACCGCCGACACAGCGGTTCCTGGAAATGCATTGGAACTTTGATGAATGACTCCGTCAATATGACGGAACTGTAAGCCAAGCTTTCAAAGTGGGATTTTCTTTTTAAATGTTTTTAAAAAAACAATGACCCTCTCGCCTTGAGAGATTTCTCCCATGGCTTGGGAGTCGTTTTGCAGCTTTCACTGCCTATTATTGTCAGGTTGTACCTGGCTGTGACAGGCAGTGAAAACTGGCCATGTGTTTGCCCGCTCTAAATATGGCAGGCAGGCACATGGCAAAACCTCCTAAGTATATAGGTGTATGTAGGGTTGTATATGATTTCACAGAAAAATGATTTAATGGAAGACCATTACTGGGAAACCATTCCATCTAAACAGTTTAATGGAAAGTTTCAGAATTAATAGTATTTACCATTTCACGGAAACCAATTCATAGAATATCTTTTTTTCGAAATTGGCTTTTGAATACGCATATATAAGAAGTAAATTAAATGGTTGGGGTTTTACATCAGGGGACATTATTTCAGATTTATATATTTTACATTATCAATTACTTTGGGTTGTTTTAATTCACTAAACCATCACCACCTCAAACATCATCCATCTCTCCCCCTTAAAAATTCCCAAATGCATAAACTGCACCGAACCCTGACCCCTAAACTCCACCCATCCCATAACCTTTAAAACCCCACACCTTATCTCAAACAATCTCTGACATATTTGACCCCCTAAACTCCACCCACTCTTGAACCCTTAAAACCCTTTCTACTCCTAAACGCTAGCCATTTCTTAACCTAAAACCCTCTCACTACCCCTAAACACCATGCATCCCTGAACCCTAAAAACCTTCACCGTCCCTGAAAGCCACACATTAATGACCCCATAAGCCCCTCACAATCCCTAAACGCCCTCATCCGTGAACTCTAAAAACCCTTTCTGCATATAAACTCAATCTATCCCTAATCCCTAAAAGCGCCACACATCCTAAACTCCACCCATTCCTGAACATTAAAAACCCACCAGAAAAAACTCAAAATACCTTGCAACCCTGCACACCATCCATTCCTGAACCCTAAAAAACCCTCACCACCTGTAAACTCTGCTCCTCTATGAACACTAAAAACCTCTCAATACCCTCAACCCCACCCACCACACCTAAACTCCACCCTTTCCTGAGCACTAAAAACCCTTTTTTGTCCCTAAACATGACCCACCCCTGAACCCAAAACACCCTCAATACCCTAAATCGTCACTCAAGGGTGTGATTTTGAATGTTTCCTTTAAAAAAATCCTATAAATGGTTCCCTTTGACTATCGATTTCTTTGTATTTGCTTAAAATTGACTTTCCTTAAAATTGTTTTTCAATGATTTGGTTTCCTTCAATGTGGTTTCTCAGTTTTCGTTTTTCCATTAATTCACATACATCAGTATGTAGGCGGAGTCGACAGAGTAGTCGTCACCGTTTATATACTGACAGTCTGCCCAAATCTAAATGAGATGGGCGTCCTTCAGGTTGGCGGAAAGGGTACTCAGCTGCCATTGCAATTGAATATCCTTTCTGCTAACATCTTAATCTGGCCCAAAGTCTTTCTGTGACCCTTGATTGATGTAAAATTGCAGTCCTTCTTCTATTTTTCAAAATTGCCTTGCTTTTCCCAATCTAGCCACCTTGACTGTCAGGCCATTTTTCGCCTGTCCATGTTCCTGCCCTCTCTCGTCTTTGACCACAGTCCTGAGCAGCGCTCATTGACTCCTACACCATACATGCCAATGTACAAAATATTCTCACTGTGTGAGGTGGGGGGTAGTGCCCTGGGGTCAGGGCCGGACTGGGAACAACAACTGGCCCTGGCAAAGTGCTCGGTCGGCCCCTTCCTGCCCCGCTGAGGGAGAGGGGGTTGGAGGTGCCGCCGAGATCTTTGCTGGGGCTGGTTTTCGGCCGATTTTAGTACAGGCGCGATTTTGCAGGCCCCCACCCATGCGGGCACCGGGGGATTGCCCAGTGCCCGCTATGGCCAGTCCGGCCCTGCCTGGGGTGGGGCCTGGTGCACAGAGCTACAAGGCACTCTGCCCCTCAACAACTCTCTCTAACGCCTCCCAAAAAAAACAAAAAAAAGACAACGGCTCACCGAGGGTCTCACCGATATTCTGGGGTGTTTCACACCTTTTATGAACAATGGCTGCTAACAGCCTCCTAAAACTAGCTGGTAATCTACTGTTTACAGTGGTTTTGCCTGTCACAGTGTGATTTCGGCTCCTCACCAGGTGACCATGTGAAAGGAGCCGAAATTGTGTGACACACAATGGCACCCTGTGAGTTGGCAGGTCTGCTACACACAGATCAGAGCATCTCCCAGCACCTGCTTTTTTACTGGGCTCATCAGTAGTAGGGCTTTCTTCCCTTCTCTGTGTACCCACCCTCATTGGTGGGACCTTTCCCTGGTTCGGTCTGACCAGGATCCTCAACAGCGGACCCCTTTTATCCACAGCCGGGAGCCACCTCTGGGCAGGAGCCTGGACGGCCCTCCTCACTGGGCAGAAGCCTAGGCAGCCCTCCCCTCCGGGCAGGAGCCTGGGCAGCCCTCAGCTCTGGACAGGAGCCTGGGCATCCCTCCCCTCTGGGCAGGAGCCTGGGCAGGCCTCCTCGCTGGGCAGGAGCCTGGGCAGCCCTCCTGTAGTAACTTAGTAGTTAGGTTAGAGTGTAGTGTATGGAATGTAGAATGAATGACATAGTTGGAATGTATTGAGTAGAAGGTAGAATACTGGGTCAGAGCTGAGTTGCATCTCAGAGGAGCAGCACCCTTATTGTATCAGCTTGTTATTATTTCAAATAAAGAAGATTTACACTCAACATTAATTTCTGAGACCATTACTACAATTTTGGCGACGTCGGGATCGGATCTGCGTGGGATTCAACTCTCCTACATCTACAGCGTTATAGTGAGCGCTGGAAAACGCTTCACTAACGACACAGCAAGACTACCTCGAAATGGAAGGCAACGATGGTCACTGAATGAACATATTTGGAGGGTGAGCGAATTTTTTTTACCCCGAAATCTGTTTTATTCTCACCGCGCATCGAGCTTCTCTATTCTCCTGCACGCGCTGCTGTGTTCTTGTTTAAAGAAAGCTACCCAGCGCCACTTAACCAACGAACATTTGCCAGCGGCTCACCTTTGAAAGACGCTGCGTTCTCCACGATCTGCCCGGTCTCCCTGTGTAACGCACAGCCGTGCAACGTCTTCACCATCTTGCATTGCATGCTGGGTATGTCTACGTTACCGGACGCTAGGTCACGCTGGGCGGCCATTTTTTATGGTATTTTGTCGACTGATTGCACTCACGTCGGAGCTAGAGGTGGAAAGTGTTACCGCAAGTGTATACCAAGTCTTCCAACGGTATTTATATACTTCTATATTTTCTCATGCTGCATAAACTTTGCTGCTTAAATTCAAATATACAAGGGTGCTGCGCTTTTAAATTTTTCAAGGATCAATTACTACACAAAAATTCAAGGAACATGTGACTGTAGCAATTGTTTTACCAGTGACACCTTTTGGAACATTGGCTCGACACTTTTTTTTCTTAAACTTGTTCAAGTACTATTGGTATTTTCTCTTTATTTTGAAATTTCATTTATATTAGTGCATGATGCCTTCTACCAGTGACAGTGCTTCTTCTAGGGAAACAGCTTTACATGGCATGCACCTTAGTTCTCCGAGGGAATTTTTGACTGTACCTAGTGATCCACCTGTTGCTTGGTTGGACTGGAAGGAATACTTCCTCAACTACGTTGCAAATTTAGAGGATGTCAGTGGGTCATTTTCTCCGGAAAGAAAAAAAGGATTCTTTTGTTAGGTTTAGGTCCTGAAGGATTGCGAATCTACAATCAACTACACAAGCATGATAGAATTGGGGGAGACATCAATGTTTTTAAAGCGGCTTTACTTGATTTAGATGACCACTTTTCCCCAAGCGTGTGTATTGCAGACACTAGACATTCATTTTTTCAACGGAAACAGGATAAACACGAGTCTGTTGAGGACTATGTTTCTGCTTTGAAAAAACTGGCGGTCAAATGTAGATTTTACAACTCCATGATGAAGTCATACGCGATCAAATTGTCATGTATACAAAAAAACAAAACGATTCAGGACAAGTTATGGGTGGAGGGTGAAGGTTCTTTGAAAGAGATCGTTTCCATGGCAAAAAAAGCCGAACTGTCAGAACGGTGCGCTAATGAATCATTAACCAGTGGAAAAAAAGAGGTGGAAGTGGTTAATAAAATTTCAGATAGCAGAAGTAACTATAAGAATAACAAACGTGTTAAGGCAGGGGTTTTTTAAAAAAAGACAATGTAGTGTCTAAGAAGTATTCTGAATTGGTTTGCTTTAGATGTGGCAGTCGTTCACATTCTGCCCATTATCCTAAATGTCCTGCAAAAACAACTACATGTTTAGTATGTGGTATTGTTGGACATTTTGCAAAGGTTTGCAGGAAAAAAATGCACAAGAATTATAAAGGTAAGGTTTCATGTAGTCAAGAAACAGAACCAGACTATAGCTCGTCTAGTGAGGAAGGTGTTCAATTACAAGGTGCCACGAAAAATAAGGGGTTTTAAATATTTCTGATGGGTCTTCCAATAAACCTTTGTGTCAAGTCTCTTTAGGGGGAGTTCTCACCCAGTTGGCTGCAGACTCGGGGTCTCCTTCCACGATCATTTCTCAACTCGTGTGAGAGGAACAATTTGTTTCCCAGACTGGAGGGTGGTTGGAACCTCCTGATATTGCTCCAGAAAGTTATACTGGAGAAAGAATTGATATTCAAGGTTTTAGAGTGTTGATCTTTAGATTTAAGGGAAGACATGACATGTGTAAGTTGTACATTTCAAAAGATGGGCCGTCCGTTTTAGGATGGAAAGATCAGAAAAGCCTGAATATCATTCTGGATCCTAATAGCAAGGAACAGGTTTTGGTTTCTTGTGACGGCGAAGACTCAAAAAAGTGGATTCTTATTGAATTCCCTTCTGTATTTTCAAAGGATATGGGCAAGTTGACGGGGTTTAACCACCATATTAGATTGAAAGATGACGCTGTTCCAAAGATACACAAAGCATGGAATGTACCTTTAATCATTAGTGATGAAGTCAAATCTGAATTAGAAAAATTGTTAAATTCAAATGTAATTGAGACAGTGGAGGCAGCGGAGTGGGTATCTCCGTTGGTCGTTGCACGCAAGGCCAACGGAAAGGCCCGCTTATGTGTGGATTTGAGGTATTTGAATAGCCAAATACTTATTGATCAATACCCGCTTCCTCGTATAGACGAAATGTTGTCTTTGACCAAAGAGGCTAAGTGGTTTTCCACTTTAGACCTATCGGCAGCGTATCACCAAATAGTTCTAGATCCTGACAGCAGACATTTAACGTCATTCTGTACTCCTTTTGGGTGCTTCAGGTTCAAACTTATGCCGTTTGGGTTAGCCTCAGCGGCTGCAGTATTTCAAAAATTAATGTCAAGGCTATTTGGTCACATGCGGGAAGTAATTTTTTTCCAAGATGACAACTTAATAATGGGAAAGAGTAAATCTCATCATGACTCGTTACTCAGAGAGGTACTACTCGGTTGTATGTCAATACAACGCGGGCTTTTACCCCGCATGCCATTACAACGCGGGGATTACAACGAAAGTCCTTGCTGACAATGGTTTGGTTGCTGAATTAAGCAAATGCAGATTTTCTGAAAAATCAGCCACATACCTGGGGCACGAAATTTGTGAAGGTGGTATTAAACCCAAAGCAAAATTGGTTGAGGCTATTGTTAATTCCCCTGAACCTAAATCAAAGGACGAACTTAGGTTGTTTTTAGGTTTGCCGGAATTTTACTAGAAGTTCGTCAACCAATTCTCGCAGAAGACATATGAAATGCGTGTTTTAATGAAAAACAAATCACCTTTCATGTGGAGTGAAAGTTGCAGAAAAGCATTTCACGAGATCAAGCTAGCAATAGCCAATACTCCTATGTTACAAGGGTTTGATCCTGCCGCGCAAACATTTCTCACCACTGATGCCAGTGGAACTAGTTTAGGCAGTGTTCTTTTGCAAATGTCTGATCAAGGTGTGGAGGTTGTCATAGTGTTTGCATCACGTTCTTTGTCACCGTGCGAGGAGAAGTATTTCGTTATCGAGCGGGGAAACTTTAGCCTGCGTGTGGGCAATGTAACATTTTCGCAAGTTCATTTGGGGCAAACAATTCACACCTCGCTCTGATCATAAGCCTCTGACCAAGCTATTGACCATTGAGGGTTTATTTAGGGCATCAGCCAGGATTGCGAGATTCTCCATGAGACTTCAAGATTTTGTGTATACCATTGAATGCGTTCCAGAAGTTAGGAATGTTATTGCAGACTTCCTTAGTAGATTTGCTTTGCCCATGAGAGAGGTGGACCATAACTCATGGAATGATTGTTGTGTGGCTGGTGTGTTTTCAGATACTCAGGGTTTGTCGAAGGGTGAATGGGAAAATGAATGTACAAAAGATGTAGTTCTTGAGGGTGTTAAAGAAAGAATCACTAAGGGTTGGCACACTCATTTGAAGTCGGACCCTCAGTTCCAACCGTTTTGGGAAGTTAGACACGAACTGAGCTTTGATGGCACCTTTGTTTGCCATGGTGATAAGCTAATTCCACCCAAAGGTGTCCACTCAAAAATCATTACTTTGGGACATAAAGGTCATCCAGGGGATTCCAGGACTAAGAGAAATATCAAAGCTTTATACTGGTGGCCTGGATGTGACTTAGAAATTGAAAGGTCTGTAAGAAAGCGCATCAGTTGTGAGTGTTCAGATGAAAGTAAAAAAACACTCAATCCTCCAATGACTTCATTGGGTTGTCCAAAATTACCGTGGGAAGAAGTGGCATTGGATATAATGGGACTCATAAGATGGCAAGACGATTCTCTTAAGTACATATTAGTTCTAGTGGATCTGTTTTCGAGATGGATAGAAATGTAGGTTGTGATGAATGTTAACACTGACATTGTAATTACATTTTTGGATGAATGTTTCATTAGAGAAGGTCTTCCTTCCTCTATCTTAACCGACAACGGGGTACAGTTCAAATCGGTTGCTATGAAAATGTTCATGGAGTCTACGGGCGTTAAGCAAAGATTTTCAGCTTTATATCATCCTCAAGGGAACTCAGTTGTGGAGAGAGTTAACAGGGTGATAAAAGGGACATTACAGTTGGCCAACAAGGGAAGGAAAGACTGGCATTCTGAGTTAGATAAAATGTTATGGTCGTATAGAATAACTGTACATGAGAGTCCTTTTGGTTTAATGAGAGGCAGATTTCCTTATTGTAAAGAATCCTGTTTGGATGGGCAGAAGTAGAAAGTACTATTGGGACTCAAAGGATGTCAGGGAAAACATTTACAGGTCTCAAGACAAGAGTAAAGTGTATTATGATAAAAAAAAAACATGGTACCAAGGACACATTTGTTGAGGTTGGTCAATTGGTTAGAGTAAAAACCACAAAGAAAGTTGGCAAACTTCAACCGCGTTTCTCAGATCCTAGAACTATCACAAAAGTTATGCGCAACACGGTCATGTTAGATGATGATACCGTTCATCACATGAGGAAAATTGCGTTAGCTAGATGTTCTAATTCAGGAAACAGTTTTAAGAAGGGAGATGGGGTGACTACTGGTGGTTGAGCCCCGTTGTACCTTCTGATTCTGTTTCTGTATAACCAGATGCTGTTCCTGTTCATGGAAATGTTGTTTTAGAGGATAATGTTCCAGAGGGAGCAGAAAATGTGGAATGGGGTCTTGAAGCTAATACAGATCCAGACCCACACAATTCTGTTCCTACGTGCTCTTCTAATGACTCTAGTGGTGAGCAACACATCTACACCAAGAGTGGAAGGAAGGTAATCACACCTAAATTCTTAAAAGAATATGTTTGCAAGTAAAATGTATTTGTGTTGCATCTTTTAATTTTTTTTAAAGAAGGAGGATGTGAAGTAACTTAGTAGTTAGGTTAGAGTGTAGTGTATGGAATGTAGAATGTATGACATAGTTGGAATGTATTGAGTAGAAGGTAGAATACTGGGTCCGAGCTGAGTTGCATCTCAGAGGAGCAGCACCCTTATTGTATCAGCTTGTTCTTATTTCAAATAAAGAAGATTTACAATTGACATTGATTTCTGAGACCATTACTACACCTCCTCTCTGGGCAGGAGCCTGGGCAGCCCTACCCTCTGGACAGGATCCTGGGCATCCCTCCCCTCTGGGCAGGAGCCTGGGCGGCCCTCCTCGCTGGGCAGGAGCCTGGGTGGCCCTCCTCACTGGGCAGGAGCCTGGGCGGCCCTCCCCTCTGGGCAGGAGCCTGGGCAGCCCTCCCCTCTGGGCAAGAGCCTGGGCAGCCCTACCCTCTGGACAGAAGCCTGGGCATCTCTGCCCTCTGGGCAGGAGCCTGGGTGGCCCTCCTCGCTGGGCAGGAGCCTGGGCGGCCCTCCTCGCTGGGCAGGAGCCTGTGCGGCCCTCCTCACTGGGCAGGAGCCTGGACAGCCCTCCTCGCTGGGCAGGAGCCTGGACAGCCCTCCTCTCTGGGCAGGAGCGTGGGCAGCCCTACCTTCTGGACAGGAGCCTGGGCATCCCTAGCCTCTGGGCAGGAGCCTGGGCAGCCCTCAACTCTGGACAGGAGCCTGGACAGCCCTCCTCGCTGGGCAGGAGCCTGGACAGCCCTCCTCGCTGGGCAGGAGCCTGGACAGCCCTCCTCGCTGGGCAGGAGCCTGGGCAGCCCTCAACTCTGGACAGGAGCCTGGGCAGCCCTCCTCTCTGGGCAGGAGCCTGGGCAGCCCTACCCTCTGGACAGGAGCCTGGGCAGCCCTCCTCGCTGGGCAGGAGCCTGGGCAGCCCTACCCTCTGGACAGGAGCCTGGGCGGCCCTCCCCTCTGGGCAGGAGCCTGGGCAGCCCTCAACTCTGAACAGGAGCCTGGACAGCCCTCCTCGCTGGGCAGGAGCCTGGATAGCCCTCTTCTCTGGGCAGGAGCCTGGGCAGCCCTACCTTCTGGACAGGAGCCTGGGCATCCCTCCCCTCTGGGCAGGAGCCTGGGCATCCCTCCCCTCTGGGCAGGGGCCTGGGCAGCCCTCCTCGCTGGGCAGGAGCCTGGGCAGCCCTCCTCGCTGGGCAGGATCCTGGGCAGCCCTCAACTCTGGACAGGAGCCTAGGCAGCCCTCCTCTCTGGGCAGGAGCCTGTGCATCCCTACCCTCTGGACAGGAGCCTGGTCAGCCCTCCTCGCTGGGCAGGAGCCTGGGCAGCCCTACCCTCTGGGCAGGAGCCTGGGCAGCCCTCAACTCTGGGCAGGGCCTGGGCAGCCCTCCTCGCTGGGCAGGAGCCTGGGCAGCCCTCCTCGCTGGGCAGGATCCTGGGCAGCCCTCAACTCTGGACAGGAGCCTGGGCAGCCCTCCTCTCTGGGCAGGAGCCTGGGCATCCCTACCCTCTGGACAGGAGCCTGGTCAGCCCTCCTCGCTGGGCAGGAGCCTGGGCAGCCATACCCTCTGGACAGGAGCCTGGGCGGCCCTCCCCTCTGGGCAGGAGCCTGGGCAGCCCTCAACTCTGGACAGGAGCCTGGACAGCCCTCCTCTCTGGGCAGGAGCCTGGGCAGCCCTACCCTCTGGACAGGAGCCTGGGCATCCCTCCCCTCTGGGCAGGAGCCTGGGCATCCCTCCCCTCTGGGCAGGGGCCTGGGCAGCCCTCCTCTCTGGGCAGGAGCCTGGGCAGCCCTCCTCGCTGGGCAAGAGCCTGGGCAGCCCTCCTCTCTGAGCAGGAGCCTGGGCAGCCCTCCTCGCTGGGCAGGAGCCTGGGCAGCCCTCCTCGCTGGGCAGGAGCACTCACCACCGCAGGACGGCGGAGCTGCCGCTACCGACAGCTGTCGATGCTGTGAACACTGGAGCAGCCCGGGAGCCCAATTAACCGGATTCAATTAGAGGCCGCGCAGCGCGAGGCACTGCTGACAACATCTGCAAATCACAGCACACCTCACTTGGGAGCACACAGGGGACGAATCCGGGGATTTAGGAATCAGAGGGGTCGATGGAGGGGACGAGGTTTTCTTCAAGGCCCGCGTCCAATAGCAGGTTTAGGGCTTCGGAGAAACACGAGCCGTAATACTTGCGACTCCATTTTGCCAAATCGTGTGATCTTGTGTAAATCGCTTCTCCTTCCCTCGAGTTATTGGTTGCTCTGACTACGTGTTATTTGGACGAACCTTTGTATCGAGCTTTACAAGTGCTCACGTGAACAGCTTTGCGTTGTTGCTCGAGGCACAGTGGGCTTTGCTTCCTTTCTACACGCCGGGATGATGTTTCAAACAGGGTTGATTTGAATGAGAAGCATAAATTCAGCCGAGCGCTGTACGTCTGTCTTGAAAGCACTCACCCCTGACCCGAAAAGTCGCGTTTTATTTAAACAAGCAAACGCACGTGCACACGTTGCACTTTGACAATGCAATGCTGCCTCCTGCACAGTGCTTGCATTGCCATGCTTGCAGCAAAGGTGCAGCATCACACTTTAAATTGCTCATCTCGCAGGTGCATTTCGCTATAAAGTGCTTCAGGGTAGTAAGCGCTACATAAATCCAATTACATTTACATACAAAAAGACACCTTTTCCACACTGCATAAGTCTTTTTTTTAATGTTTAGTCATTACTTGAAAGAGTAAGCCAAACTTATTGGATTTGCCAATGCTTGTTATTGCATTTCCTTGCGGGTTCGGGTAGATTTGCAGAATGAGGACGTTATCTGCGCCATATTAGCGTTTGTATTTCGAGCTGAACTATCTGCATTTTATATGCATTGGTCCTTTAAAGGCATATTGAACTCTCTCGCGTTTGACCGAAAGCTGCGAGGCTTGTGCGATAAACCCACGGTTGTGCATCTCTGCGTCATTTGACCTCGCAGTGCAAGAGACTAGAGACACACACTCCGACTTCTGGCGGCACGGTTTCTGTGCCGACGCCGTGTACCCGGGCCTCGTGTACTCACTCGGGCGGGGTGTGCTCCGGCCGAGATCACCCCATGGGCCCTGCACTCATCCCCGGGCTGCGGCGCTGACACCACCGAGTGCTTAAAAGCAGCCGGAGCAGCGCCCGGGGTTTTTCTGCATTGATGAACGAGCTCTAAAATAAATCACGCACCAGGAAGACGCGGGATCGATACATTGAGCACCAAAAAGAGCCTCATCTGCGCCGAGATAGAGCTCCCCCCTCCCTCCTCCACGCACGCCACCCCTCCCCCAACACACACAAACAGTAAAATATAAAATAAAAGCAGCTCATGAAACCGGGCAGAGCTATTACCTGGGCCCGTTCAGCACTCAGTTTCCATGTCATATTAGTTACATTTCATGGTCCCAGGAAGAAAAGACGCGAACAGGGTCCTAGCAGACCGGCCTGAGCTCCTAACTGGAACTGGGGAACCAGTTGCCAGTCTCGGCGCCGCCTCAACATCCGGTGATTCTTGGCAAATTACTTAACCTACTTCGTGCCTAGCAAAAAAAAGAATGTAAACTAGTGCTTATGGAAACGGTCCATTACTCTTACTGGGAACAATATATATATATATATATATATATATATATATTCACTATTTATAGAGCAAATTCAGCCCATACAACGCTATAAAATCGGATAGACAGATAGACAGATAGACAGATAGATAGATAGATAGATAGATAGATAGATAGATAGATAGATAGATAGATAGATAGATAGATAGATAGATAGATAGATAGATAGATAGATAGATGAATGAAAAGAGGTCAACTAAATGACGAATTCCCTGGATATTCCCCATATCTTTTTAATTTTATTTTTTATTGAGCAGGGCATAAGGGGCATAACAATAACAATCAATAGCAGGGAATTGAAAAACATTATTTGATCTATTACTTTTTTAACCGCAGAAGTCTGAATGTGCTCTTGACAGACGGCGCGGTAAAAGGTGGCTGCGGCTTCAGGAATAGCTCCAACATTGTCCTTCTACAAAATGCTAGATTTTAAAGTGGCGATAGGACACGAATGACGT
This sequence comes from Lissotriton helveticus, assembly GCF_964261635.1. Lineage (NCBI taxonomy): Eukaryota > Metazoa > Chordata > Amphibia > Caudata > Salamandridae > Lissotriton > Lissotriton helveticus. Next base: position 845,373,716 of record NC_136059.1, on the reverse strand, counting down.
TCTCTTACACTTCAGAACTAAGCCGGGGTGAGAAAAAAAAGGTGAAGGAGCAAGGGACAAATGCTTTAAAAGATCATAATAATAAAATACTGTGATTAATGTTATTATTAATGTTACCATTACTTATTTTCATTACATCAATAATAACGCAAGCGGCGACGATCGCAACACTAGGATCAAGAGTGATACTAACGATATTAATAATAAACGAAAAACACAATTTCAAAGCTACTTTTTCGTGAATATAATACGAATATGGACAGACGAAAAAAGAAGTACAAGTTTTTCCACTTTTTATTCCACTTACTGGAACTGATATATCAGGAGCTGCGATGTAGATCCTTTGGCAGCCACACTGCCTCGTTGGCATGGTGGGGTGATAAAAAGTAAAAAGTACTGACCGGACGTTGTATATCTATGAATGACTACACAATATTTGTGTCACACACACACACATCTCCGAAGAAACCTCATGGTTATATATATATATATATATATATATATATATATATATATATATATATATATATATATATATATATATATATATATATATATATATATATATATATATATATATATATATATATATATATAGGTTTTAGAACACTACAGTGTGCACAAGGGTCAGTGTGGGTGGAAACGCTCCTTCCTTCCCACCCTCAGATAAGCATTGATGAAAACAGAAGACTTCAGGGGGTGAGGAACTTAATGAAAGCCGTTATAGATAACTTGAAAGGCGAGGCATGAAACGGGTTTTATTTCCCCTCATTCTAAAGGAGGCAGCAGATGGCACCTCACAAGCCGAAGAATACAGAGCCGCAGTTGCTGCAACTTTCAGCTGAAAGGAGGCGTCAATGAGGGGCTGGACCACCAGAGGGCGCCAGAGATCCTGGATTCCTGCCAGTCTGTTCCATTGCGCGGGGCGGGGCCTCGGCTTTGTGGAGAGGCGCATCTGTCAAGACTTGAACCCGCCCACACCATAAGGTAGCCCCTCTGCTGGCCCACTTCGAACGCAGGGCCCTGTAGCGGACGTCGGCTGGCCACCCTTAGCAGCCACAGCGGCGACTCGCTGGCAGCCGAAGGGGAGAGGCAGCACCGGAAGAGCAGCCCCAGTCTACGTGGCTGCAGTCTGGCAGGTCTGAACGCCTTAGAGCTCCACACATAGCTTCAGAGGGACTGTCAATTTTGAGAACTAACACGTGACGTCTTAAAACCCATTCAGTGCAACCAAATAATAAGCCGAATATCAGGGTTGACATTTTAGTTATTTATGTTATCTTTTTGTTATTTCTTTTAAAAATGTAATAGAAAGATATATGAAAATAAAAGATACATTAAAGGCGTAAAACATCCCTACTAAAAGGTTACATGGTATTTGCATTATTTATATTAGAGAGTGTAATTTATTTGTTTTATCTTGCATGAACCTTTTATCTTGTTTGCATGCTGATGTATTCTAATTGCACATTTGTTATTTCATCAAAATAACCCAAGTAAAGCACTCCCGGACCCTGTAGAATCATGTGTGCTTTTGTAACAATCTAAATAAATAAAACAGAATAAACACATAGGTAGAACATTATGTGTGTATCGTTTTAGAGGTGGTGTGTTTTCCTGTGATCCGAGCAGTCTATTTTTACCTGTAGTTCCAACTCCACTAAGGCTTTCGCCCACAGCACCCATTATTATTTTTAAACAAACCAGGGCATCATACAAGGACCTTCATGTGATCCACATGCTTTTAAGAAATTAATAAAGTTTCAATTTCTCTAAGTTGTATTTCTCCTTTGGTCAACAAAAACATTTCTACGTACATGCTGCACTTTCCCACATAACATTTTATAAATTTGAAATACATAGATGTACTTCACCTCAACTTTCACTCAAAGTTTGACAGGTCCCATTATCTGTAAATATGATGTTGCAGAACATTTCACAAGTACATTTCAAACATTTGTGAATGCTGCGACGTTTACCACATTTGCTACATTTCCTCTGCTTGTCCCTGGGCCCTGACCATTTCTCGGGTCCTCCCTTATTTTCGTGGTAGCACCTCTTGGAATTCCAGCCCCTTCAGTCCATTCTGCTCTGGCACAAGGCCCACACTTGGCACATCATGCACATGCCAGGAAGATGTTTCAGAGTCTCATTAGTGTTCACTTAGATTTCCCTGGCTTTGTGAATCACACGTAAATTACACAGGCATAATCTACGGTCATTTCCAGGAAAAACGTTAGCTTAATCAATGGCAAACGCTCTGTGAAGAGATATTTCTTCAAGTATATATTTGCTATTCTATAATTGCCTGAATATTACAGCTATTTGTGTAATTAAGTAATACTTAGCCACCGAATAGCATTATTTACAAGTCCAAACACATGTTAGTGTTTCAGATAACACCAATGTACATTCGTATACTGATTCAGAATACACAATTATATGTTATGCCGGCATTATTTCAAATATAAGCACATTTAACAGGAGCCTATTGTTGGCATACCAGACACATACTCCTGCACAAAGTGATGATCATGCTCAGGGTGGAAAGAAACATCTCCAGGACAGCTGCGGTGGCTTATTGCTTTCTCCAGGCAAAAGAACATTCCCGATGGAGAAACCCAAAAAAGGTTGCACCATGCCAGTCCACGTGTTTTCTAACTCTGAAATATACAATTCTGACACTTCCAAATCTATAAATGTTCAGGCATTTGAGAATTCCTTGGAATGTGAGATGGCTTCTAAGGACTACTCCTGGAAAGCTTTTTAAAATACAAGCCAATCTTTTTTCTCCGAACAGAGGAGTGAATTCAAGGAAGTAAATTTTGAACTTCCATTATGAATCAAGCCGTAGTTGATTTATTCACTTCCACTTAACTGATAAGAGCATGCAGTCAGCAGAGGGAACAGGTCCTCCAATAGACTGTAGTGGGTTTTTGCAAGAACAAGGGCCTCAGTTCTTCATTGAGTATACAGAGTTTGGCAGATGCGGCACATCTGTCCAAATTGGCCGATGTCCTGATTGCCATATTTAGAGTGTAAATATGGGTGTGCATTCTATATAAGGCGGACGGCACATCTGATTTTTTTTGCCAATATCCCACATCTGCTTTAGTATGAATCCCCCTTAGTCTTTTGTACAACAAGAAGCACTGTCTGTGAATTTTGCTTTCTGGTTACATTATTCTACAGATTTTCCTGTCATGAACACTAATTTCACACTATGGAATATTAGCACAAGTAGGGTTTGCACAGCACAGTATAGACAATAGTAATTTGATGTGGCGTTGCAAACTCTGTTACAGAACTATTAATGTGTTCATGTTTCTTTTGTAAAAAAAAAAAGTGGAATAAAACTTGTTGAAATGAAGAAAAAAAAAAGAACTTTAGCAGCTTTTGGGGAAGGACTTCAATGGTGCCAATGCTGTCAGAATCAACATTTTAGGAATGAAGTACAGTGGTGGCCAGCACAGGTCAATATGTAGGGAAGGGCAGGGTCAGGAGCGGGAGGTAGGAGGATGCGGGGAAGCGTGTATTAAAAAATAAAATAAAAAACGTACCTTCTCGCTGCTTCCTCGCCGTGTCTCTCCTCCTTAGTCCTCCCTTGCTGGCCTGAACAGAACAGAAAGCACACCCATGGTCCCAGTCAGCCAATCACAATGCTGCTAGCAGCGTTGTGATTAAGGCAGTGTTGTGATAGGTCTGAGCGCCATGTTTCGGTGCTCAGACACTGACTGGGAGCCTGGGCATGTTCTCCACGTTAAGCTCAAGCAGTGGTTTGATATAGGTTATCCGGCGCCACTTAGAAAGTCTCACAATTTATTCTTAGTACAGAAGTTATTCCTTACGGTGCTATAAGGTAGAAGGAACCACCTACTCCTTCCAAACATAAGCATACGCCTCAGACAAATTCCAAAACTCCTTAGCACACGTATATTATAGTACAATCATGTATAGGTGTTGCCACACAATTAACACAATCACAATACGTAGTAGTCAGTTAGTACAAATATTATATTTATTCTTGATCGCTGGAAGTTCTCCACACAGCCGACACGTGTTTCGTCGTAACTGGGAGTATAACCCACGACTTTTTCAAGGCTGTAGAAATTCAAAATAAACAAAACACAGATATGTTGCCATCTGTATATAGATTTTTGGCCATACATTGTAATAGTAGCCATACGTTACACAGTTTTTGTGGCCCTTTTCTTGCAGAATTATACTAGTGTGTCCACTCAGTGAGTTTCAAAACACATTATCCACCATTTCTCCTCATTAAAAGGGTGCACTCCACACCTTGATAAGCTGTCATATTGCAAGATATATTCCCACAGTTTTTAGGTTTGGACTCACAGTATGATTAAATACATTCATCTTATTATATAACACAGAATGTACCTCTATGTATTTATAGAGGTCTATGAACCTGTTTCCGATGGAGAGATCAAATACTTTGATAAGCTTATTAAGGCGTGGTTTATTGCCTTAAGTCACTGTGATCATCATGCGTCTTATTTCTATAATATGATACACCCTGAACCCACACCATGTGTCGAGCATTTTTCAGAAATCTGGTGATATATATTGTGCTCATAGTTATTTTTTAGTGCATAAAATATGTGGCACTGTGTGATCGCTATTTCATTCATAAATACCTATTTCCAGATCTGTTCTCTCTTAGCTGTAGGAGTAATAAATATGCTTTGATTCATACAATTCAAGTGTTATTATGTATTGGTTAATAATTGAGTAGACTTGATTTTATACTCGTTTCGGGTTTTGGACTTACTTAATATGCGGTGATAATTCCAACCCGCATGGGGGTTCTACGGGGGTCTTCTGTAACGATATCCACTTAGTGTTGTCCACAGTGTCTCCACATCCCATTCTATTTAAGTTTGCTGAAAGGAGTATTGACGTTCTTATTAGTTTCATATTTGATTTCCGGTGGTATATAAAGTAACTATTTTTATCATTGATATTATCTAGGTTCTCCGAGCTACTATGGGTGATTTCAAAGTATCCCCGGATAATTCCTCATATGGTATATATCCTGAGAGGTCTTAGCTCATGTCGTTTAAAACTTAGCATCTTAAATGCTAGAACATAGTTATATATTTTATCTGAATGTCTATTAAGTCGTTAGTGGACGGTATCTTTACAACCATTAACTTATTAGGTCATTTGTCGTAAAAAATGAGCCTCAACATTGATTCCCTTTGATCCCCGGTTTAAAGTTTGTTTTTAACATTATGTACCCATTTAGACAAGTTAGCTATCCCCATGTTACGGGTACCCGTTTCTCTTACCTTTCGCCCGTCTTGTTTAGTCCGTCAGTGCTCCCCGTTAACAATCAGCGCGTTCGGTCGATTGTCGATCTTTCAAAACGCCGCGTATTTATTAGAAACACTTCCGTGTTTACAAAAACGTTCGTGATGGGTCAAAAAAAGTCGCGTGACCCACTTCTCATTACTTCCCCGTTGATTGGTTAAAAAAGGTCATGTGAGTGATTCCGTGTTGTGCGTTCCGGGTGTTTAATTCTTATAGGAGGATGGTCGCCATCTTTTAATGTTCTAATCTAAGTCACCTTTGATCTACTGTCATGTGTTTCCTAAGTTATAACTTACGTGATTGGTGTATTTGTAGCGTCAATTTATATTATTCCTTAGTAATATCTTTAAATACCGCCATCTGAATTAATTATGCGTGGTGTCTTTCTAAACCCTATCGTTATATACAGTCTCTTTATTTAATTTTTATGTTTCTGACATCATATTTGGTCTCTTTATTTAACTTATATGTATCTGGCATCATATTTGATGTTTTTTACATAAAGAAAAGGTCATGGTCCCTAGTTTAGTGATTATAATCTTAATTGTTTTCGAAGGTATTTACAGTGATTCTATTTCTTAAGAATGCAGGAGAATTATCAAAGCCTAGCATGTTATTCTATTGCCCACCTGATATACGTGTCTGTGATTTCTGATGAGCATGGATTAGGCCCAATGGGTTTGATATACAGTCATCGATTTCGTCTTGTATTTACCACACACATTCTTAAAGAAATATCCCTCGCTCAGTCTATAGGCTTAGTGTGTTATTTAAACGTCTGTATTATCATTTGAGTGTGTGACACGTCTAAGCCATGGTATTTTACTGTTCTGGTTTATTATGCAGCGAAGTCATCTCTTTCGTTTACGATATAGTTGGTACACAGATGAAAGTATTAAAAACCGGTTGCCCATAATTCACTTGAAATCATATGTTTCTATCTCTTCATTCAAAAGTGATGCAAGGGGCTTAGATTTGGTGTGTGTCCCTATATAGTGACGGTACTAAGTGGTCATTCATTACTAGTGTTCTAAACAAATTATCATTGGTATAATTATCAAGGTCTATATATACAGGTGCACGTGTGTGGTGATTATATTTTCTCAGTGATCTAATGGTCTCTCCATCATGTAGGGTCAGTACATAGTCATGGTACTTACAGTAACAAACGAATATATTGTCATACTACATTTTTATAAATCACCATAGGATACATTAATTCATACATTCATATATGAACCTTATTTCAGAATCGTGTTACATTTCACAGTGTCCACATGTGAGCATGTATGTGTTGTATCAGCTATCTTCCTAAAAAATAATGTAGCTCATGGTCAATGTTTAAACCCTGTTCTACGCTTCGCATTTTCATAATCCAGAGGGCTTCTCTCTGTCTCAGTGTTAGCTCTCTATTGCCACCTGTAGGGTGTCTAGGTGTATGTTCTATTCCAAAGAATTCAAACATTCGATGTGTTGTCTGTGCGGGACAGATAGACATGTGGGCAGCAACCGGGTATCGCATATCACCCTGTTTAACTGCCCTGATGTGTTCGTTAATTCTTTCCCTAAGTGTTCGTATAGTACTCCCAATGTATTTCTTACCACATTTGCAGACAAGAGCATAGATTACGAATTTTGTCATACAATTGATGTTGGTGTGAATGTGATATTTTCTACCAAAAGGACCTTCAAATTCTGTCACTTTTTTGCAGGCCCATTTACACGCACTGCAGTTGTTGCAGCCATAAAAGCCCTTTGTGTGTTTGTCTAGCCAGGTTTCTTGGGTCTTATCCTTAGGATTACTCGGGCTCAGTAAGTTTCTGATTGTTTTGCCTTTTCTGTATGTCAGTGTTGGTTTTTCAGATATGTGTCCCCTTAGTACATTGTCAGTCTTTAGCAAATGCCAATGTTTAGTTAAGCTTTTCATTAGTATCCCTGACCAGTTGTTGTAACTGGTGACTAATCTTATTTTGTCATCGTTCTCTTTTTTCTTTGATTGTTCCTTCAAAGTGTCTGCCCGTTTGACCTTGTTAATCCTTAGTTCTGCTTTTTTTAGAGTATTCATATTGTATCCACGATTTTTAAATCTATTCAGAACTCCTTTTTTATTTTGTTAAAACTCCTCATCTCTACTGCAGTTGCGCCTTGTCCGTATGAGTTCACCATACGGATTCGCTCGTATTTGGTGTGCAGGGTGAGCGCTAGATGCATGCAGAAGCCAGTTGCACGCTGTCGGTTTTCGATATAGTCTGCTGTGGATTTTGTCATTTACAGCAAATAATTCTATATCTAGAAATGGTATTTTTGTTTTACTAGATTCCATGGTGAACTTGATGTTGAACTCATTATTGTTCAAGTATGTTTGAAATTTTAGTAGTTTCTCTGAGGTTCCTGTCCAGATCATGATACAGTCGTCTATATACCTGCCCCAGTAAAGTATTGAGTCATTCCATTCTGTGCCCGATGGGCCCCAGATTCTCAACTCCTCGAACCAACCCATCACTAGGTTCGCGTACAATGGTGAGAATCTGGAGCCCATGGCCACACCTTGTTTTTGTCTATACCAGTTGTCCTTGTATAAGAACACATTGTTGTCCCATATAAGCTCTACCATTTCCACAAGCATTTCGGTGTGTAACCAAGAGCTAGCGGTCCTTTTACTGAGCATTTTTTTAATCGCAATTAAGCCTGTTTCCCTTTTGATGCATGTGTATAGTGATACCACATCTAAGGTGACTAATGACATGGTATCATCCCAGGCTAAATCCGCCATTATACCCAGAATATGTTTTGTATCCCTGATGTGGGATGGGAGATTCTCAACCAGTGGTTTCAAAAAGATGTCCACATATTCAGATATCCTTTCGGTAGGCCCACCAATACCCGATATAATCGGTCTGCCCGGGGGAAATTTGTCAGTTTTGTGTACTTTAGGAAGAGTATATATGCATGGATATCTTGGACGGTCAACTCTAAGATAAGTGAGTTCATTGTCGTCCAGGAGACCTGAGCCATGCCATTTTTTGAGGTGTAAATTAATGTAGTCCGTGAGTTTCCATATAGGGTTGTGTAGTAATTGTTCATAGCATTCAGGGTTGGCTAATTGTGATAATATTTCTGTTTCATAATCACTAGTCCTCATGACTACCATGTTGCCCCCCTTATCAGCTTCCCTAATTGTTAGTTCCTTATTATCACTCAGTTCTTTCAGTGCTATTCTTTCCCTGTGTGTTAGATTGTCCTTCTGTAAATGTGATGCTGTTTCCCTGAGATCATGTTTGTCTAAGTCAGTAGATACTAGTTTGTGGAATACATCAATGCTATTTCCCGCAGTTAATGTTGGTGTCCACTTAGACTTACCTCTAAGGTTGCTTGATATGTTGTAATCCGTGTGTATATCTAGATCTCGCATTATCATGTCCATTGTGATAACCTCATCTTCACAATCAGTAATGGACATCAATAATCTAGTGTTCTGGATGTCCTCAATCGACTGTTCATTACATATCAACACACCACGATTCGGTTGCAGATCTTTATTAATAGTCTTGTTCAAATCAAAGTGTTTTTTTAGTTTAAGACGTCGAATACATTTGAAAAGATCTATTTTCGTGGTACATAAATCTCCAATATCATTGGGACAAAAACTCATACCTTTTTGCAAAACAGAAATCATATCCTTAGACAAAACAGCATCACTTAGGTTAATCACAGCAACATTATCTACTTTTTCTGATTCGCATTCCATGACCTGGTTCTCATTCCTGGCCGACCTGTATTTCCTCCCCCCTCTCCTGCCTCTCCTTGTTTTCCTGGTGTAGCCTGTCTGAGATTCTCTCTGTTCCCCGTCTTTATTCTTCTTATCTCCAATAAAAAATTATTGGTTTCATTATTGGTGTTGCTAGCACCACCTACGTCCTCCTGTTCACTTCCACTAGTGTGTGTAGTGTTTAGAGATGTTGTGCTGGAGCTGGCAGATCTATTTGCTACCAAGTTCTGAGGGGCAGTTTTATTGATTAAATGGTCGTATTTTTTTGCGAAGGTAAATATTCGACCACTGGTGTAATCTTTCTCATCCCTTTTTAGTTTCCTGCTCTTACGTTCCTTAATGTCTGCAACATGACGTAGTAGGATATCTTTTAAGATTGCATAGTTTTTCTCGGTTGCTTCTGGTAAGTTTAAGTCTTTGATTTCTGACTCAAGTTTCTCTATATCTTTCTGGAGAAGGGTAACTTTTCTCTCACAGTTAACTAATAATATGTTCATTAGTTTGTTAGAGTTATCTGTGAGCTCCTTCTCCCAATCTAGAAGTAGATCAGGCTCCAAATCCTCATATGTAGGAATGATCTGTGACCTTAGGCCTCTGGGGATGCGTTTAACCTTGAAGTATTGTTTCAAGGTAGCAGCATCCCACCACCTTGATAACTCATTCATTCTAAGTCTTTCTAGTCTGATAAATTTTTGTTTTAGGCCTTCATTTCTTGTTGATTGGCCTCCCTGTGCTGATGTGCTAGGACCACGGTTGTCCATGTTGTTGAAAAGATCCTCAGCTTCTTTATCTCTCTGATTTTTATCATTACTGAAGGTATCCATAGTGATTCTAGGGCTGCCACCTATCGATACAAAGTCAAGCTCAAGCAGTGGTTTGATATAGGTTATCCGGCGCCACTTAGAAAGTCTCACAATTTATTCTTAGTACAGAAGTTATTCCTTACGATGCTATAAGGTAGAAGGAACCACCTACTCCTTCCAAACATAAGCATACGCCTCAGACAAATTCCAAAACTCCTTAGCACACGTATATTATAGTACAATCATGTATAGGTGTTGCCACACATTTAACACAATCACAATACGTAGTAGTCAGTTAGTACAAATATTATATTTATTCTTGATCGCTGGAAGTTCTCCACACAGCCGACACGTGTTTTGTCGTAACTGGGAGTATAACCCACGACTTTTTCAAGGCTGTAGAAATTCAAAATAAACAAAACACATATATGTTGCCATCTGTATATAGATTTTTGGCCATACATTGTAATAGTAGCCATACGTTACACAGTTTTTGTGGCCCTTTTCTTGCAGAATTATACTAGTGTGTCCACTCAGTGAGTTTCAAAACACATTATCCACCATTTCTCCTCATTAAAAGGGTGCACTCCACACCTTGATAAGCTGTCATATTGCAAGATATATTCCCACAGTTTTTAGGTTTGGACTCACAGTATGATTAAATACATTCATCTTATTATATAACACAGAATGTACCTCTATGTATTTATAGAGGTCTATGAACCTGTTTCCGATGGAGAGATCAAATACTTTGATAAGCTTATTAAGGCGTGGTTTATTGCCTTAAGTCACTGTGATCATCATGCGTCTTATTTCTATAATATGATACACCCTGAACCCACACCATGTGTCGAGCATTTTTCAGAAATCTGGTGATATATATTGTGCTCATAGTTATTTTTTAGTGCATAAAATATGTGGCACTGTGTGATCGCTATTTCATTCATAAATACCTATTTCCAGATCTGTTCTCTCTTAGCTGTAGGAGTAATAAATATGCTTTGATTCATACAATTCAAGTGTTATTATGTATTGGTTAATAATTGAGTAGACTTGATTTTATACTCATTTCGGGTTTTGGACTTACTTAATATGCGGTGATAATTCCAACCCGCATGGGGGTTCTACGGGGGTCTTCTGTAACGATATCCACTTGGTGTTGTCCACAGTGTCTCCACATCCCATTCTATTTAAGTTTGCTGAAAGGAGTATTGACGTTCTTATTAGTTTCATATTTGATTTCCGGTGGTATATAAAGTAACTATTTTTATCATTGATATTATCTAGGTTCTCCGAGCTACTATGGGTGATTTCAAAGTATCCACGGATAATTCCTCATATGGTATATATCCTGAGAGGTCTTAGCTCATGTCGTTTAAAACTTAGCATCTTAAATGCTAGAACATAGTTATATATTTTATCTGAATGTCTATTAAGTCGTTAGTGGACGGTATCTTTACAACCATTAACTTATTAGGTCATTTGTCGTAAAAAATGAGCCTCAACATTGATTCCCTTTGATCCCCGGTTTAAAGTTTGTTTTTAACATTATGTACCCATTTAGACAAGTTAGCTATCCCCATGTTACGGGTACCCGTTTCTCTTACCTTTCGCCCGTCTTGTTTAGTCCGTCAGTGCTCCCCGTTAACAATCAGCGCGTTCGCTCGATTGTCGATCTTTCAAAACGCCGCGTATTTATTAGAAACACTTCTGTGTTTACAAAAACGTTTGTGATGGGTCAAAAAAAGTCACGTGACCCACTTCTCATTACTTCCCCGTTGATTGGTTAAAAAAGGTCATGTGAGTGATTCCGTGTTGTGCGTTCCGGGTGTTTAATTCTTATAGGAGGATGGTCGCCATCTTTTAATGTTCTAATCTAAGTCACCTTTGATCTACTGTCATGTGTTTCCTAAGTTATAACTTACGTGATTGGTGTATTTGTAGCGTCAATTTATATTATTCCTTAGTAATATCTTTAAATACCGCCATCTGAATTAATTATGCGTGGTGTCTTTCTAAACCCTATCGTTATATACAGTCTCTTTATTTAATTTTTATGTTTCTGACATCATATTTGGTCTCTTTATTTAACTTATATGTATCTGGCATCATATTTGATGTTTTTTACATAAAGAAAAGGTCATGGTCCCTAGTTTAGTGATTATAATCTTAATTGTTTTCGAAGGTATTTACAGTGATTCTATTTCTTAAGAATGCAGGAGAATTATCAAAGCCTAGCATGTTATTCTATTGCCCACCTGATATACGTGTCTGTGATTTCTGATGAGCATGGAACGTTTTTGTAAACACGGAAGTGTTTCTAATAAATACGCGGCGTTTTGAAAGATCGACAATCGAGCGAACGCGCTGATTGTTAACGGGGAGCACTGACGGACTAAACAAGACGGGCGAAAGGTAAGAGAAACGGGTACCCGTAACATGGGGATAGCTAACTTGTCTAAATGGGTACATAATGTTAAAAACAAACTTTAAACCGGGGATCAAAGGGAATCAATGTTGAGGCTCATTTTTTACGACAAATGACCTAATAAGCTAATGGTTGTAAAGATAGCGTCCACTAACGACTTAATAGACATTCAGATAAAATATTTAACTATGTTCTAGCATTTAAGATGCTAAGTTTTAAACGACATGAGCTAAGACCTCTCAGGATATATACCATATGAGGAATTATCCGGGGATACTTTGAAATCACCCATAGTAGCTCGGAGAACCTAGATAATATCAATGATAAAAATAGTTACTTTATATACCACCGGAAATCAAATATGAAACTAATAAGAGCGTCAATACTCCTTTCAGCAAACTTAAATAGAATGGGATGTGGAGACACTGTGGACAACACTAAGTGGATATCGTTACAGAAGACCCCCGTAGAACCCCCATGCGGGTTGGAATTATCACCGCATATTAAGTAAGTCCAAAACCCGAAATGAGTATAAAATCAAGTCTGCTCAATTACTAACCAATACATAATAACACTTGAATTGTATGAATCAAAGCATATTTATTACTCCTACAGCTAAGAGAGAACAGATCTGGAAATAGGTATTTATGAATGAAATAGCGATCACACAGTGCCACATATTTTATGCACTAAAAAATAACTATGAGCACAATATATATCACCAGATTTCTGAAAAATGCTTGACACATGGTGTGGGTTCAGGGTGTATCATATTATAGAAATAAGACGCATGATGATCACAGTGACTTAAGGCAATAAACCACGCCTTAATAAGCTTATCAAAGTATTTGATCTCTCCATCGGAAACAGGTTCATAGACCTCTATAAATACATAGAGGTACATTCTGTGTTATATAATAAGATGAATGTATTTAATCATACTGTGAGTCCAAACCTAAAAATTGTGGGAATATATCTTGCAATATGACAGCTTATCAAGGTGTGGAGTGCACCCTTTTAATGAGGAGAAATGGTGGATAATGTGTTTTGAAACTCACTGAGTGGACACACTAGTATAATTCTGCAAGAAAAGGGCCACAAAAACTGTGTAACGTATGGCTACTATTACAATGTATGGCCAAAAATCTATATACAGATGGCAACATATCTGTGTTTTGTTTATTTTGAATTTCTACAGCCTTGAAAAAGTCGTGGGTTATACTCCCAGTTACGACGAAACACGTGTCGGCTGTGTGGAGAACTTCCAGCGATCAAGAATAAATATAATATTTGTACTAACTGACTACTACGTATTGTGATTGTGTTAAATGTGTGGCAACACCTATACATGATTGTACTATAATATACGTGTGCTAAGGAGTTTTGGAGAATGTTCTCCACGTTAGCTGTAATGCAGCCTGCATGGAAAACATGCAAAGTGTGCAAGACTGTTTGGCTAACGCGAGAGGGAAGGCTAAGTAGTCATTGTGCACTTAGGAGGTTGCGACCACTCCTTCCTTGCCCCCGCCCCTTTCATGCAAAGCTGCAGAAGTAGGAGAAAATAAAATGATAATAAAGCGAGTTATCATTTAATTTTCCCTTTATTTCACTGCTAAAAAGTAGTGAGGCGACGCTCCTCCACCTTAGCAGAGGAGCTGCCACTGGTAAAATAAATACTCTCCTGCACATGCCTCACATGTAATGTGTACAGCCTGTCAATGAATAGTATGTGCTCCTTGGGTTCTAAATTAGAATGTGAGATAATATTCCCAATGTCATTCAGTCTAGACTTATTTTGTGCTTGGAATGTGTAGTTTCTTAGTATTTCCTCTTCTTTACTGTTGTTTATCTATTAAAGATAATCAAGTTTCAATAATAATAATAATACCTTCTTTTTCGGTCTTGCTTTACAGCACAGCTGTCAAAATACCTACTGTTACAATGTCTTTGAAATATACACAATGGACTTTGGCTCCACCTAGAGAAGTATCTTTCTCCTGTGCTGCTATTGGTTAGTTGGTGTATTGTTTCACCTCATAAGAAGTGATTACATTTGCAATGCTTGAAGCACTATTTTACATATCAAAAGTACAGTGAATCACCGCAAACTAGGTATATATCTCATTAGATATGTTGCCTACATATAGCAATGTATATGCTGGTTTTTGTCAATGTTTGTTCTATTTATGTAGCGCTGCATACTACACTTTTTGCCATTTGTAAGTGGTGGAAACAACTGATGTTGCTATTACCTAATGTAATGGAATTGAGAATATAGCAACGTTTTTCCAAACGCCGATATAAAGAACTTGTACTACAAACAAGACAATTAATTTGTGAATATGTTTGGCAAGGCCTCCTGCTACCGAAAGTTGTAAAATAGGTATATATATTTTAGAATGGTAAAGCTTTTCCTGCACTATTTACATCAAAATACACCTGTCTATGGAAATGGGTCAAAAGAAAATCAAAAATCGTGGATGTGATTTTTCTCACAATCATGTCAAAATCATAGTAATGTAAAATGATAGTGTTTTTTGTCTGACTGCTTATTTGTATGACCGCTTTTCGTAGATATACTAATTAATATATACCCTCGATAAATCAAACATTTTACATCATGACACAATAAACCTCCAAATACTTCTAAATAGTTATAATATGATAAGAAACATATTCTGCACTTGAGTACTCACGTATTACTCCAGGAACCAGGACTAATCCAGGAGTACCACATATGTAAACAACAGCACAATCTTTGTGACTCAGCCCAATCTATTTCACATGCCTGTATACAGTTTCTGTGTTTGAAGATTTCTGTCTCTGTGCGCATAGCTTTTATACCTCTTTTGCATCGGAAGTTAATGCTAGAAATTTGAAAGGAATATGATTTGATCAAGGATTATGTCAATTCTCAACAACAGATAATCATTGGTTACTGCTCACAAGACCGTTGCAGCCTGGAAGGGGATATTTATTCACATGACACTTGGCAATTGCTTGTTTATCATCGAAAATTCCATTGGTAACTTGACAGGTTTAAAATGTCAGTGGTTATTTTGGAAAAATATTGGTTTGAAGTCAATAAGATGCTTCTTTGTTAAACATTTTATTTGAGAAACTGTGAAAAACTGATTACAATCTATCCTGTACAGTGTTTTATAAAGCCAGAATGCACTTTTTGCAAGTCATTCTGCCTATAGATGGAACCCTGTAACACCAACTCTACTGAAACAATACAGGTAGGAGTGGAATAGTTCGACTTTCTACTGAAGGAAGTAGTCTATATTTTATTAGACCAGGACATTTTCGCGCAAACGTGAAGGCATTTCAGGGAAAGTAAGGTATGCCCCAGTTACTTACTGGTAATCTTCATTACTCTGAGTATTGTTTTTCTCGCCACATGAGTTACGTAGTGAGCTTTAGCTCCACGCCAGAACCCTCCAAAGCAAATTAGCATCCCATGCCTCCCATCCCTCCCCAAACATGGCCGACCACCGTCACCCATGACCCAGTATAAGGGGAGGGTCGACCCAAGCCACTACCTGTTTTTTTTGTTCTGTGCTGCAGATTCTCCAGAGCGTGCTTCAGGTAAGAGGGGGCGTGGTTAGCAGGTCCGCTCAATTGCCAGGACACGGACTGTGGCAGTGTTTCTGCTCTGCGCTGTTAGTGAGGTGG
Source organism: Lissotriton helveticus (assembly GCF_964261635.1). Taxonomy (NCBI): domain Eukaryota; kingdom Metazoa; phylum Chordata; class Amphibia; order Caudata; family Salamandridae; genus Lissotriton; species Lissotriton helveticus. Next base: position 845,357,704 of record NC_136059.1, on the reverse strand, counting down.
GGCACATACCGCTCTCCCACGCGTCTTGTCTTCCGAGGCAATCAGAGGTTTTTGTCCTCTGTTTCCTCCAGGGGGTGGTGCCTCACGCTTGGTTGGGTTGCCTGGCGAGTTTGGGCTTACAGCTGTTTGTCTTCCTTCAGGCGCTTTATACCACGGGGTTCTTCCAGATGCTCAGGGGGTGCCTGTGGCGGTGTTGGGGCTCCTCTCTGAACGCGAGCGCTGGTACGAGCTCGCTGACAGCCTCCTGGCTGCGGTGCACAGTCTAAATATCGAGTCTGCAATATCGACCTACAAAAATATCGAGTAGGAAATATCGAAGGTTAAGAATATCGAGGTTAAGAATATCGTTGGACAGAATATCGACCCTAAGGTAAGTAATATCATTTTTTTTATATCGATGTCAGTAATATCGAAGTCAGTAATATCGATATCAAATATATCGATGTTACTAATCTCGATGTTACTAATATCGATATATGTATTCTTGTTATGTCTTTTATTATGTATTTAATATGTATGTGTTATATGTTTTTTGTTAAGTATTTTACTTGTTTTAAATTATATGTGTACTGTTTTTATATGTTAATAATGTTATTTTTAAGTAAATGTTATGTTTTAGTACTGGAGCGGGTTGTGGGTTTATAGGGGAATAGGGTGGGAAGTCATTTAATAATAGTAAATTAATTATACATTTTTAGGAGTTATAAATTAATTTTCATTAATTTTTGCGTTTAAGTTCTCTAGCGGGTAGTGGGTTTATAGGGGAATTGGGTGGGAAGTATTTTAATTGTAATTAAGTAATGATTTATTTTTATTTATTGGTATTCATAATTAAATTATTTTTAATTAATTAATAATTGGCAATTAAATATTTTAATTGTTAATCACATTTTTAAATTTGGCAATTAATGTTTTTAATAGGTAATTAATTATTTTAATTGGTAATTAATGTTTGTAATTGGTAATTAATTTTTTCAATTGGTAATTTTTTTAATTGGTAATTAAAATGTTTATTTGGGAAGTAATTTAATAATAGTGAATTAATTATACATTTTTAGGAGTTATAAATTAATTTTCATTAATTTTTGCGTTTAAGTTCTGTAGCGGGTAGTGGGTTAATAGGGGAATTGGGTGGGAAGTATTTTGATTGTAATTAAGTAATGATTTATTTTTATTTATTGGTATTCATAATTCAATTATTTTAAATGAATTAATAATTGGCAATTAAATATTTTAATTGTTAATTACAATTTTAATTGGAAATTAATGTTTTTAATTGGTAATTAATTATTTTAATTGGTAATTAATGTTTGTAATTGGTAATTAAGTTTTTTTAAAATTCTAATTAATTTTTTTAATTGGTAATTATTATTTATTATTTAGAAATTATTTTTAAAAAATGTATAATTCATTTTTTATAAAAAGTATTTTTGGGTATAAAAAATAAATGTATTGTTTAATTTTAAAAGTTGATAATCAATTTTTATTAATTATTATGTTGTTTGTTTAGAAAAATCTTTTATTTTTAATATTTTTTATTTGGTAACTAATATTTATTAATTAATGTTTATTGGTATTTATTGTTATTTTTTTGTTTATTAATTATTCAATTGTAATTATGTTTTTAATAATTATTAATGGGTATTTGTAAATGATGTTGAGTTGTTTAAAATGTTTAATTATTATTTATTTTAAATACAAAAGTTATTTATAAGTATGTCATATTTAATTTCTATGCTATCCAACGTTTTCCCTACTGTTGCACTCTCTGGAGTGGGAGTAGGAATTTTTACCTCTACGCTATCCAACGCTTTCCCTACTGTTGCACTCTCTGGAGTGGGAATAGTAATTTTTACCCCTACGCTATCCAATGTTTTCCCTACTGTTGCACTCACTGGAGTGGGAATAGTAATTTTTACCCACCCGCTATCCAACACTTTCCCTACTGTTGCACTCTCTGGAGTGGGAATAGTAATTTTAACCCCTATGCTAACCAACGCTTTCCCTACTGTTTCACTGTCTGGAGTGGGAATAGTAATTGTTACCAACCCGCTATCCAACGCTTTCCCTACTGTTGCACTCTCTGGAGTGGAAATAGTAATTTTTACCCCTATGCTATTCAACCCTTTCCCTACTGTTGCACTCTCTGGAGTTGGAATAGGAATTTTTACCCACCCGCTATCCAACGCTTTCCCTACTGTTGCACTCACTGGAGTGGTAATAGTAATTTTTACCCACCCGCTATCCAACGCTTTCCCTACTGTTGCACTCTCTGGAGTGGAAATAGTAATTTTTCCCCCTACGCTATCCAACGCTTTCCCTACTGTTTCACTCTCTGGAGTTGGAATAGTAGTTTTTACCCACCCGCTATCCAATGCTTTCCCTACTGTTTCACTCACTGGAGTGGTAATAGTAATTTTTACCCCTACACTATCCAATACTTTCCCTGCTGTTGCACTCACTGGAGTGGGAATAGTAATTTTTACCCCTACGCTATCCAACGCTTTCCCTACTGTTTCACTCTCTGGAGTGGAAATAGTAATTTTTACCCCTACGCTATCCGACCCTTTCCCTACTGTTGCACTCTCTGGAGTGGGAATAGTAATTTTTCCCCCTACGCTATCCAACACTTTCCCTACTGTTTCACTCTCTGGAGTTGGAATAGTAATTTTTACCCACCCGCTATCCAATGCTTTCCCTACTGTTTCACTCACTGGAGTGGGAATAGTAATTTTTACCTCTACGCTATCCAACGCTATCCCTACTGTTGCACTCATTGGAGTTGGAATAGTAATTTTTACCCACCCGCTATCCAACGTTTTCCCTACTGTTGCACTCTCTGGAGTGGAAATAGTAATTTTTACCTCTACGTTATCCAACGTTTTTCCTACTGTTGCGCTCTCTGGAGTGGGAATAGTAATTTTTACCCCTACGCTATTTAAAGCTATCTTTACTGTTGAATTTTCCGGAGTGGAAATAGTAATTTTACATTCTATGCTATCCATTGTTTTCATTACTGTAGTTTTTTTGGGACTTTAAATAGTAGTTTTATTTATTTATGTATTTAATATGTTTTGTATTATTTTAGATAATGTTGTATTTAATTATTTTTAAAAGTTTTGAAAGTATAGTTCAGTTTTTACATTTATTAAATATACTTATTTATTTTTATTTATGTTATTATTTTATGTGTGCAGATATATTTGTAATTTATAGTATTTTTTAATAATTTATAAGTAAATAAAAGAATTATGAAAAATTATTATTAAGAAAGTAAGTATATATTAAATATTTTATGTATATTTTTAATTAAAGTTTTATTATTATATGTATTATTTATTAATTTTAAACATTATTAAATATATTTAACTGTTTATAAGTATTATTTACTTTACATTTTTACCGGAAAAAAATATTTTTAATTACGATATTTTTAACATCTATATTTTGGTTTCGATATTTTTGTACTTACCATGTTGTAGATAGGATGTCGATATACTTTTCTTCGATATTTCAGCGTCAATGTTTCTGTAGGTCGATATTCTGTCCGTCGATATTCTGTCAGTGATTCCTGGCTGCCGTGCTCGCAACTTAAGGGGTGTCGCGGTCCTGTGCACTGGTCGGGCAGCAGCCGCGGCTGGGTTCTCGCGCCAGTTAGGGGTGCTCAGGGACCACTGGCGTACAGAGGGCCAGGTGCTCTTCTGTGCAGAGGCAGTGGATGGTCTGGGTGCTATGCTCCTGGTGGAAGCAGGCAGTTCAGCGGCAGTCTTATAGCGCTCCCATCAGATTGGCTTTTTGCCGCGGAGGCTATGCTGGCCAACCTCCCTGATTGGGGCCGGCCGGCGTTGCGGTACCTAAGTTCTTTGCCCTTCCACTTAGGTGCCGTTATACTTCCCGGCTCCCCTTCCGCATCCTGCCCCAGCCCACCCCTTCCTCCCACTTCTCTGAGTGGGTTTGGTAGCCGGAAGTCCCCTGCTCGGGTTTCCCTACTCCCCGTGCATTTCCTGCTGACTGGCCATGGGGGAGTTTCTTTGCCTGCCTCTGGCCCCGGGTCACGGTGCTGGCTCAGAAAACTGTGGGTGCGAACCACAGTGTGGCTTCCCGGGGATGTGTGCATACTGACTGGGCGCATATTTGCGCTGTTCCTGCCGACTTCCCCTCTGATGAGGTGTTCTCCCGTCTCACGTCTGTGATGCCGAAGTTGCCCTCCTTTACCCCCACTGTGGACGTGAGTGCTACACCCTGTGCCTGTCCTCTATCCTTGGTGCATGTCCGGTGGAAGCGGTTGATTCTGCCCGTGGTCACCTTGCGTGCTGTGGCCTTCTGGTGGTGGGGTAGGAGGGGGATTCATCGGACTTTGGTCCGCAGTTGCACATTTCCAACTCACCCCTATTCTTTGCTACCGTGGGGTTGTTGTGCCCTTTTTTCGTTTGTGTCTTGGCAGTTTTTCTTCTTTTTAAATTCATTTTGGCTATGGGCTGCTCACTCTCTCTCTCATGAGGTTACTTTCGATCTGGCTTGGCAGCTGATGCTATACTGCTCCCCGTTTGTGCATGTGTGTGTCCGGTCGAGAGTTGTGGATGAGTCCCTTGGTCTCGTGGTGGTGTGTGCCCCGGTTATGGTCTCTGACTCTTTCGCCATTGGGTTCTAGATTCGAATCCTGGTGTTTCACGGGTTGTGAAATGTGCTCTCAGAGGTCATGTGTGTGGTTTCGGCTGTTTGCGGCTGCGGTTGTCTGCTTTTTGTTTTTCGCATGCCTTTGGTTTTCTCACACTCTTGCCCGCTAGTTGCACCTTCTGGTTGCTTTTGGGTTTTTGGGTGCCTGTCGTAAATTTCTTGCCCACCGTCCAGGTTACTGGATATGGTTTTTGTGTTTACCCTTAACGTTTGCATTCTCCTGTGCATTACCATGAGTGATATCATTAAGTCAGCGTTATGGGTGGGCGAGTGCGTTCTTTCACTTTGTTCAGAGCCCTGTCTCCTGCATGATACAGCATCCGTGCATATGCTTTTCTTGTCGCTGTTGGCCACAGTGGCCTTGTGTTTGGCTCTGGCCTCCTCTGTCTGGGTTGTGGGTTTGTGTCATCTCTGGGGTGCCGACTCTGATCCTTTGTGTTTCTTTCCCAGCATTCTGTTGGTGTTTGTATTCTGAGGGTGCCAAGTGCTCAGGTGCACAGGTGGACTGGGATGTTGCCATCTTTCCTCGTCTGTTTCATTGGCATTTCTCGACTCTCGGGAGTGGCTCTCTACAGTGCATCATGTTCATGGGCTTCTTGGCCCCGAGCCTACAGCCATACCACAATGAATGCAGCTGTTCTCTTGTGGTCTCAGAAGTTAATTTGGGACGGCTTCGTTAGTAACTGGTTGGGAGGCCGCCTGGGTATGCCAGATGATGTGGCCAGGCGTGAAGGTCTCCTTCGTCCCGGATGGTGTTTCCGTACAGCGGTATGTTTCTCAGCATTTTGTTACCAAGTAGCTCTGGCTCAATGGTAAGTCTTGTGCCTCTGGTGGCGCAGGCTCACACAGGTCAAGGGTTTGAATCCTGCCAATGCTGTTTTTCTTGCCCCGGTCCTTCAAAGGTTGGGGGAACCGGGGTTGAGTCTACATGTACTTCCCAGGGCTTGTCTTGGTCTATGGCTGTTTCTGTATCTTCTTATAGCCCCATGTGGTATTGGTCAGCAGATTCCATTCTGCCGGTGGTGGTGTCTCCATGCTTCAGTCCACTGCGGGTTGGTTGGTGGAGTCCTCTCTCTCCGAGATCTTCCTTTCTGGTGTCTTCGGCGGATGGATGTTTGGGAACTACGGCCTTGCCACCCTGACTATGCTTGCTTTGTCGGGCCTGGTTAGTTCCTGGATTGTGGTCCGCCTTGAATTCAGACGTGCTGTTGGCTTTTGGTGCCTCGTTTTACTGGGGGTTGCAAGGTTTGCTCCCTTTGGCTATTTGCACGGGTGATTCTAACCCGGCCTGGGGTTACGGTGTTGTCACTCGGGTGGTTTGTCTCCCATGGTTAGTGGACAGCATGGTGGTTCGCCTGTGCAGGGTCTTTCTGCCCTTGACTTCCGTCTCACTTACGGTGGCAGTGTTCCATCTGTTGCCAGCCCAGTTTGGGTGCCCCACGAAGGTTCTGCTTGCAGGCAAGTGCTTAGCTCGCCTGCCTCTCTTCTGCCTTCTCCTTCCGTGACCGAGGGCATGGTGGTTGGTTGCGCTGTCATTCCGTTGGCCGTGCTTTCTGCTTCCACCTTTTCTCTGTTTCCTTTGGTTCTGCTTCTTCTGTGAAGGATTCACCAAGAGGGGGTGTTGATTCTGTTGATAAATCCCCAGCTGAGGTCACCACCCTTGGTTTCCTCTCTGGTGGGGAGTGTCCATCCTGGAGTGCTGGCTGTTCTCGGCTCTTCCATTCCCTTTGCGGGCCCTCTGCTTTCGGTGGGGGTTCTAAGTCTTATTCTGACTTGTTTGGTTGAGCCTGCGATCTCGAGCTTGCTCCCTGGGAGTTTTGGAGTACCTTCTGGTCTCCTGTTTCCTGGCTGCTCTCTTGCTTGTTTTCTCACCTTTGGGGGTCTTTTTCTCATTGTGTTTCTTCGGGAATGGTATTTTTCCCGGTGTTTCCCATTTGGGTGTTTGATTTTCTTTCTGATGGACTTTGCCTTGGGCCTGGCCACTTCAGGCTCGGTGGAGGGCCTTGCGGGCATTTTGCGGTCCTTGGTTGGCCTTTTGGATCCTGCCCTTACCAACCGTTCTTCACATCAGTTGGAACATCTCTGTATCCCCTATATGATGTTACTCACAGTTGACACTTAAAATGTTGATGTGAGGCATTGTAGAAAGGGCCTGCCTGTGAGAAGATCTTAGGAGGTATACTCAGCAAACTGCTTACCCTTTTATTTTGGAGTTATTGCTCCAGTTAGGCTTTGCTCTTAGTCTGGGGCATTTTCTGGACACCAGACACCAAAGAACTGCCTCTACGTGTTTGTTTTTGAAAGTACATTGTTGTATACAGTGCACCTTCCTTAAATGAAGGCTCTTAGGAGGAATTAAATTTAAGGCACTGTTAGAAATGGGGGTCTCTAGCTGGCAATGGTTTGCACCTTGTCCTAGTGGGGACCCTTCCTTCTAGTCAGGATAAGGGAGTTACACTCCTAAAATAACCCCTGCTCACCCCTTTGGTAGCTTGGCATAAGCAGTTAGGCTTATCTTAGAGGCACTGTGTAAGGCATTTGCACATAATCAACAGTAACACAGTGTAAGCACTACAAAAGGCCACCACACCAGTTTAGAAAACTATCCAATATTTTTATACACTTAAGACAAGACCAAAAACAATAAAAATCCACAATTCAGTACTTAGAAATCTTCAGCTATCAAAATAAACTTGAAATAAAGTTCCTTGAAGTCAATAGCTCCATCTGTGCTTATCACGATGTTGTGAACAACAGATTCCAAACAGTTCTGGCTGACGGCGGCGTCGGGGGCCAGCCATGGTGTAGGGAAGACCCGCAAAACAGTACCTTTAGAAATGCAGGGCGTCAGTGACCTCTCGTTGAGCTCCAAAAGCACGGCGTCTGCAGGCGTCAGTTCCGGAGGTCAGTGCAGGAGTCGTTGGGGCCTTGAAGTCACAAGCATTGCAGATCAAACTCCTTGCAGTTGAAGTCAGGAGCGCTGGCATCGGCGGGTGTCGGGTGCTGCTTTGCGAAGTGCAGCGCTGCTCGGCGCGGTGCTGGCAGATCATGGTGCAAGCAGCAGCGTCATCGTTGCCGAAGCGCTCCCCATGACTGACAAACTGTAGTCGATGGCGCTGGCATCTATGGGCCAAGGCTGGGGTGGGGCATGAGGACGGTGCGTCACGTAACTTACAAGCAGTGCCCCCGGACCGCGGTGCAAGCTGTGGCGTCGATGTTGGTGTGAAGCGGCGGTGTCGGGGATACCAGGGCGATGGTGTGAAGTGAGGCGGTGCAGAGTGCGGGGCACACAGGTCGAGGTGCAAGTAGCGGCTCATTGGCATCGACGGTGAGACCAGGATTGCGGTGTGGCGTTGCGGCGGTGTCCTCTGCAGTGCCTTCAGGACACGGAGTCAGCAGCGTCGTCATTGACGGCGTCGGGTTGCATTTTCTTCTGTTGCAGCACAAAACACACAGTCCCCAGTGCTGAGAGCAGAATAACGTGACGCCTTTGCTGATCCTGAGACTTCTTGAACAGGGGGCAAGCTCTACCTCAAGCCTTTGGAGAAACTCAAAAAAAGAGATTGCAGAACCCATATTGGGGGCCAGATTTTAGATCATATTTGGACCCACAACCTCACTCTCTCCTGTCCTGTGATCACTCCCTGTATTTGGTCGGACCACTATTTGATCGACACTGTGATCACAGTCAGGGGCTTTATGAAGGTCCCTCCCCTGGCAGGTGGGATTGCTCGTAAATGGAGCACCCTTGACTCTCAGGCTTTTCTTTCGTTTCTGGCTGAGACTTGTCCTCCGCCGTGTAATGCCGCGACTGTCCACACTCTGGAGGAGGATCTTACCAGCTGGATTACCAAAGCCAGCGATCGCTTTGCCCCTCCCTCCAGATTCCCCCGTTCCCGGCACAGCAAGTCCCACAAGTGGTTTAATGCCACTTTGAAAACTCTGCAACTCGAACTGCGCCAGATGGAACGTAGGTGGAGACGTAACTACTCACCCATCGACAGAGAGCTATACGTCGCTGCACAAAAAAATACAAAAATGCAATCACAGCAGCAAAATCTTCACACATCTCAGAAAGGATCCTCACTGCCCCCAATAAATCCAAGGAGATCTTTTCAGTCATGAAGGAGCTCACGTCTGATGCTGGGACCCTTCCTTCTCAGACCCCCACGCAAGAGTCCTGCAGTGCCCTAAATAGTTTCTTCATCGAAAAAATTATCAAGATCAAGAACACCATTCCTCCTGCCTCCCTCGATGGCATGCTAGCCTCCTCTCCTGGAAACCCACTCTCACTATCATCCTTCCCCGCCCTTTACCCCAGTACTCTGGCCAAACTCGTTGCTCGAGTCAAATCCGGCTCGCCTAATGATTGCTGCCCTCCCTCTGTCTTCCGTGACATTTGCCTGGCTCTGCCGGACTGCATTTTGCCTCTGTTAAACACCTCTCTCGAGGCAGGTGTGGTGCCCAACTCCTTCAAGGAGGCTGTCCTCGTGCCCCTGCTGAAAAAGCCTGGAGCTTACCCAGAGGATCTTGCCAACTACCGGCCTATTTCTCTTCTGCCCTACTTATCCAAACTTTTGGAGGCACACGTCACCAGTTGCCTCTCTAAATTTATCGAGTGTTCCAACTTTCTCGAATTCAATCAAGCCTGCTTCAGACCAGCCCATTCCACCGAGGCTGTGATTCTGGCAGTCATGGATTCCCTTAGGGCCAATGCCAATAAAGGGGCACCACAGGCGCTTGTTCTATTAGATCTGTCGGCAGTATTCGACGCGGTGGACCATAACATCCTTGTCCACCGTGCCGAGCAAACCGGCATCCGGGGCCTGGCTTCTGCCTTGCTTAAATCTTTTCTGTCGGGCAGAACCCAGGCGGTCCGTTTAGGCCCCTTCACAGCCGCGAAGGTACCATCCATCTGCGGAGTGCCCCAGGGATCATCCCTGTCCCCTCTGCTTTTCAATCTTTACCTTCAACCGCTCATTTATTCTTTGAAGAGGTGGAATATCACCGTATTCAACTACGCAGACGATCTGCAAATTATTTTTCCGCTCAACACCCCTAATGCAGCTCTCGACTGCCAAGCGGTGATGCTACACATCCAGCATTGGATGAACTCCCATCAGCTCAAGTTGAACTTGTGGAAGACCGAGCTAATTCTTCTGGGCAATAGTCCCACTTACTGGGGTCCACAGTTCTGGCCGGCTGAGCTTGGCTCCCCGCCCGCCCCAGCCAAGTCAGCAAAGAGTCTCGGGGTCATAATTGACACGGAGCTCTCTCTCAAGCCCCAGGTGGGGGCTGTTGTGTCATCATGTATGTTCCAGCTCAGAAAAATCAGGAAAGTCTTTCACCTCCTTACACCGGAGGCTTTGATACAAGTCTTGATTGCCTTGGTGCTCTCCCGCCTGGATTTTTCAAACTCTCTGTACCATGGCCTACCTGAATCCCTCCTTTATAGGCTCCAGATTGTACAGAACCAAGCGGCTAGACTGGCCTATAAAATCCCGAAGTTGTAGTCTGCGAAACCATTACTTCGCAAACTCCACTGGCTGCCGGTGGAGCAGAGGACTGCGTTTATGATCGGCTGTCTGACATTTAAGGCTGTGTCTGGGACTTCTCCCGCCTTCCTTAATTCACTGGTCACTCCCTACTGCCCGGTACGCAACCTCCGGTCTTCTTACCGCCAACTCTTAGTCGTTCCCTCCATTAAACTTAAAAAGTTTGGCGGCCGCAGATTCGCTCACCGGGCTCCCAATCTTTGGAATCAGTTGTCCCTCCCGCTCAAATCCGCCAACTCTTTTCTGGAATTCAGAAAACTTCTGAAAACCTACCTTTTCATGCAGACTGGCTAGACCCCCGTCTTTACACCGCACAGCACTCAACCAGCGCCAGGAAACCTATGGTGTCAGAGCGCTATAGAAGAATCCTTTAAGATAAGATAAGAAAGTTCAGTCCAGTCTTTTCACTGCCCAAGACAGAAGCAGTCACTGCAAGCCAACACAGTAAAGCACACAGCAAAGTGGTATAATTCCTCCTCACAGCTTCTCCAGCTCTTCTTCTTGGCAGTCTTCTTGAGCCAAAAGAGTTCTAAAGTTCTGGGGTCTGGGCCCCAATATTTATTACACCCAGGGGGATATTCACAAGGACACAAATCCCCACTTTATCCCCACTTTAACGCATCAAAAGTGGAGATAGAATTAACACCCCATTCACAAGCTGGTGCAAACTGCAGACATTGCCTGTATTCCCGCGATAACTGCCCCAAAATGTATCTCCACGGTGGACACCACCAACTAACCCTACTGAAATGCAGAGTAGGCGTTCCCGTGCAAAAACACACAAAAAAACCACAACACCACTTTCACAACGAACTGCCAGATCCGCGATGCTAAACAAAAACAGGCGATAAGCCACGGTAGCAGCGGGGAATTAACACCTGCTCAATGCTGGTATAAAGCAGGACGACTACCTGCAGCATGAATGGGGAGCCCAGCCAAGAGCCACACCTGAAGTCCCACAGATGTCATGGAGAAAATGATCATGCAATGCGGATACCCATGAGGGCCACAGCACCCACCACAACCACCCCAGGCCGGCCACCACCCCCAGGATCCGTCCCACCCCACCGGAACACCACAAAGGCAGTGTACACAAAGACAGTGGGCCCACCTGAAACGCACCTGCCACCCACACTCATGCAACTCATGACACTGCCAATGGGCACGCAGCACAACTACATCCAACATGACACAACATGCCAACCGACCGGACACGACAACACGACTCCATTGGGAATCCGGCCTTGCCATGCCCACAACCCAGCCACGGCATGGTACCACAGACACACAATAGCAGGATGTGAGGAGGTGCATGGAGCAGGCATGTGCGAGAGCAGCAAGTGACTAAGGAATGTGAACCTACCCAATGCCAGGTGTGGCGTGGAGGTGCCAGACAGACCACAGAGTGCAAACCACGGAAATGGCCATGTGGATATCAACTGCTGGTGCATGGAGTGTAGTGGCCAGTGGACTCTACCATGTCCCCACAGGCTGTGGGGCAGAACTCGGAAATGTTGCACGTTACGTTCCCCCGACATGCGCGTGCGTAGTGGGTTGGACCTGAGTACACCAGGCCTGCGTAGGGGTGTGAACAAAAAGCCTGTCGCACTGGACTAGATTCTCATTTGGAATGGACCATGCGTTAACCAGGGCGGCGCCTCTCAGCCCACCATGAGTCCTGCACAGAGCGCGGCGGGAACTGCATCCCTGAGCACCTGCTGCACCCCAGGCCACCAGTCCCCAGACCTGTCATGCCTGCCCCAGCACACCAACGAGGCACCGCTCACATGCCTACACCGGCGTGTGTCAAAGAGCACCCACCACGTGCCAATGCAAGCTCCAAGCACCAGACCCGCGACTTCTGCTGCGGCCCAGTAGGTCCCACATGTGGAACTGTGTTCTGAGTTCATAATAGCAGTGACCCCAAGTCCGTGGCAGCGGCCACAGCACCCGACGCCCTTTGATCAGTGAGGCATAATTCAATATGGCAGGCTGGCCTCACGAATTGCCACTAACCCTGTTCAATATCAGCCGGCTTCACGACGTGCCACTAACCCTGTTTAATGCCAGCCAGCCACATGAGCTGCCACTAACCCTGTTCAATGCCAGCCGGCCCCACGAGGTGCCACCAACCCTGTTCAACGCTAGCCGGCCACACGAGGTGCCACTGACCGTGTTCAACGCCAGCCGTCCAAACAAGGTGCCACTAACCCTGTTCAACATCAACCAGCCACACATGGATGAGGGCTCGTGCCTACCCTGTGGACCAGTCAGTCTCATATCCAGCACTAGTCGCCAATCATGAATGGCAGAGTCCATACCAGTGAATGCACGGAGAGGAATAAGAGGAAGATGCGGCTCCGTCCAGACGAAGGGCAGATCAGAGTCATAGAGGTGTTTGAACACTATCGACGACTGACCTGGTGCCATCAGCCCTGTTCACCGCAAGTCCGCGTCCTGTGGTGCCACTGAACCTGAACTACGCAGGCCGGTGGGGCCATCCAACCGAAGCAGGAGACACTCGGTGAATGGCCCGTGCTGACTGCTGCCTCAGGCCTACCAAGAGGTCCAGTAGGTCAGACATGTGGAACTGTGTCTCGGGTGAGATGTGGAGGAGTCCACTCCATTGGAAACGCCTCATCAAAGGCGGCATCCCCTAACAGTACGGGTGCCACTAACTCTGTGCGCAATGAGTCATGGGCACTATCTGGTTGGACCTTGGTGGCGTCTGAGTCCATGGCCTGGTGGTTTCCTGCATCTTTATCAGGCTGGACCGGACTTAGTGTCCGACATGTGTTTCCAACATACTGACAGTTTCAGTGTGGTCCTGCACTCAGCATCATGCCCTGGGGGAACACCTTCTACTGTCCACCGAGACAATCCGCGACATGCTCCTTTTACATCTACGTAAACCTGCTCTGCACTCGTGACCCTGCCACAGTGCCCCACAAGTCAGTGTCCCGTGGCGGTAGGCCTGTGCAGGCCGCTGTGCTTCCGGAGCCACTAACCCTGTGCAGCAGAAGTAATGGGGCCTTTAATTTTGAATGGTTGTGTCCTTTGCGATGTACACTCTTGTCGATTGCTGACCACCAAGTAGCCCTTTCCGGCTGGTATGCGTACACCCCACACACATCCAACACAGGTGTCACTCATGATATGTGCCTGCTAATAAATGTGGCCGTGGGCACGTGCACGTAGCCATTCACACCATCTGAGCAAGTGTGTCCCTGTGGTCATTGTGTCACCATGATGGGCACGGGCCCTGCAACCTCACAGTGTTCCGCCTTCAGCGGACGTTCCCTTGTCACCTCAGTGTTGGCAGTGACCCTGGACATGTAGCTTCGCACGCACCCCCCTGCATGCTCAAGCGGCTTGTGCTGATCGGGCGTACGTCAGGTCAGCGCAGGGGTGTGCAGAATCGGCAGGGGGAGCTGGGTGTGGCTCGGACCTGGCCTTGGGCAGGAAGTGCGGTAAGTGTGTCTCCGTGTTGGGGCGTAGTCACCACCAGGGCCACAGTAGTCGATGTTGCACTGTAGCATGCACCAGGAGGGCGGGTCCGCACGTACGGGGACATGTAGGAGCGCAAAACCACTCGGGCCTGTTATGTGTATCAGCCTTGCCGATGCATGAGTCATTTGCCTGGCCTCATTTGCAGCGCAATCCCAGCCAGCCATAGGCTGTACACCTGTTTCTGCCCTGTCCAGTCCATTGGCCTACACTCACGTGGCCGCACAACTTCAAAGACCAGTGTCACAGTGTTCCCAGGGTCGCAGACATCCCACCACACCCATGCCAGGCCCTGTGCATCGCCTGTATGCATGCAGATGGTGAAGTTACTGTAGGGATGAAAGGTCCTTTGTGTGAACCATCAGGAGGTAGCACAACTGCAGCTCCAAGCAGAAACTGGCATGTGGCCAGCACCCCCTGACAGATACAATGGCATTTGCTTGCGACTCCCACATTGCGCACTGCCCGAAATCCCACACGCAGTAGTCCTTGGTCGTAGTTGGCATGCATGAACTGGCCTTCACACGTACTCCCACCCCACCCCAGGCCTGCACCCATTTCACACACACACTGCTCATTGCACCGGGCTGTGCCATTTCATCCACAGGACTGGCGCAGGGCAAGCCAGTGCCGCTTCTAGCAGAACCACTGACGCCACGGCAGACCATCCCGGACACATGCTTGGATCCGGTTACGTGGACCTGTACAGTGCACATCTGCTGCATGTACAGGGGCACTGCCGTTGGCCGTCTTGCGGATCAGTTGTCGGCTGAGCTTCCGTCTTGCGGACGTCATGTTGCATTATCGCTCGCGCATATTCGAGTGGTCCATGGATGTCTGCCTCTCTAACATAACGGTAGCTGACCTGGATTATAACATGTGTGTGCACCCCCTGTTGGCCCATGACCAGGATTGTCACCGTGATGCCCGTTTACGGCATGCATGGATATTTGCCATGCAGGCTGGACACTGGGCCTGGGAGATTGCACGAGTCCTTGTGTGCAGTGAGCACATTGAGCCACTAACCGATTGGACTTTGTTGCACTTTGGGGCCAATGGTTGGACTCAGCAAGTCTGTCTGGCTCAGCTGATGGATTACGTCGACGACAAGCCAGACGTGGTGGACGAGGATTGCTCATTGGAGATGTTGGCCTACACAGCTGCAGTGGCGTTCATGGACAAGTGACAAGGTACCTGCAGCCACAATTGGATGTGAACCATTGCACGTGTCCCGACGCCTGGTTGCATGTTGGGAATCGGGTCACATGTCAAAAGATGACAGTGGACATGGCTGCATTGGCCTGGACTCATGATCCATGCGCGGACACCTGACGCGGGTTGGCACAGACTTGTATTGGTGAAGGACTCCCCCGAGGTGGACATGGGTGCTTTCCTACGTTCCTCATTCAGATATGCTGCTGCATTGGTCTGCATATCTGTTGGCCGTACTGACACGCACTTGTTGATAAAGATTCCGCTCTTTCACTTGTCTCCGACTGTGTTGTGTCTTGATTTGTATGCCAATGTGTGTGTCACAGACTCTCTGGCTCCCTGCCATACATGCATTGCTATCCCAGGACTGTGGGTTTGTACTTGTGCATTGTCATATCCCTGTTTCGTGCTTAGCCAGATGCGTATGGCCGTTTACCTTCACCAGGTGGGTTTACTTGTGTCCTGTGTTCGGTTGTGCAAATGTTGATGTTTGTGCCACAATGTGTTCGAGGTTGTGGTACTCTGCTTCCTATATGTGTGTTCTGCATTGTGTGTGAGATGTCCCTTCAGCTCTGATTTGGCTCACCCATCTCCCTTTCAGGCTGTGTGGTTTTCACTTCTGTGCTTGTTCAGTGGTGTGATGTTGCCAGATTGTGTGACTTGGGCTCTTGGTTGGTGTTGTTCCTCTTGGGCATGGTTTGTCTGCAGTGGTGCTGTGCCTAATTGTGCATGTGTGCCATTGTGCCCATCTCCTCCACGTCCCTGCTGGTTCCTCTCCCTGTTGTGTCTGTTTTGGGCCGTTTCCAGTCCCCGAGTCCTGCCACAGTCACCAGACTAATGTGGTGGACACCATTTCCACCACGTCATCCAGCTCCTGGTGTGGCACTGGCCTCCCACCCCCGGTGTGCATTGCTGCCTTCTTGTTGTCTGCGTGTTTCTGAATGTTTGTGCGTTTCGCATCATTCCGGATGTTCTGGTTTTATTCCATTGTCCACCTCTGCTCTCAGGCTGCATTCACCTTATCCAAGATGGCCTGCCATGTACAATGTTTTGTTGCCAACGGGGCCTGTGGGGTTGTATGCTGGCTCGGGTTGCCTCCATTGTGCTTGGCTGTTGTTTTCTGTTTGGATTGTCTATTTTATTCAGGCGTTTGTTGTGCTTATTCCCGCCTGCCGTGTGTATCGCGGGCCTGGCGGTGCTTATCTCTGCTTTCGTCATCGCAAATGGACTCTTTCCACATTTTTTTGTGTTGTGGTTTGTTTTTATCTCCGTCGAGTTGGTTGTGTCGCGGACATTGGCCGCGGTTTAGGCAGACTATCGTATGCTAGCGCCTTGTTGTGAATTCCACGTTGACACAGGGTAATTTTCCCGCCATTGGCTGCGAAGTGTAAAGGTGCGTTTGCTTTTTTTGGTGATGTTTACCACGCGTTCTTGTGAATATACCCCCAAATCCTTTGTTCTTTGAAGGCAGAGATTGTCTGTACTCAGCCCAAACCAGTTCTGTCCTCACTGATGCAGCTTCCTGGCAAGGGGTAGGAGACGGCATTGTGCAAGGCAGACCAGGCCCATTCAGGTGCAAGGAAATCTCCTCCCACTACTCTAAATACAGTCCTGGTATATTCAACCCAGCCCTGACCCATCAGACTCTCTGTAGCCACTGTCCCTCTCCAGCCCCTGTCATCCACAACCCTAGCAGAGGCACACAGGAAGGCTAAGCAAGAAAATACCTACTTTCTAAAAGTGTTATTTTCAACCACAGAATGTAAATATCATCTAAAGTCCAGACATACACAACTTTATTTTTCTACCTTGTTCCCAGGGATAGTTATGTTTATATGTCACCGGTATATGTCCTACCTCTAACATACACAGCACCCTGCCCACAAGGGTACCTTAGGCCTACCTTAGGGGTGACTGACATTTGGAAAAAGGAAAGGTTGGAGACTGGCAATTGGGTGCACTTGCCAGGTCGACATGGCAGTTACCAACTGTGCACAGACTCCGCGGTGGCAGGTCTGAATTACCTTTTCAGGGCTTCTTCTGTTGGTGGCACAACCAGTGCCGCAAGCCCACTAGTAGGCTTTGATTAACCCTGGCACTCTCAGTGCACTTTACTAGGGCCTCACCAGTAAATCAAATATGCCAATCATGGAAACACCAATCGACAACATAATTTACAACAGAAGAACTTGCACTTTAACACTGAACAGCAGTGAGAAAGTGCGCAGAGACACTAAACCAGCAAAACAGAGTCAAAACTGGGAGGTCAGAAAGCAAGAAGACAGGGGAAACTCTCCAAAAGATGCCAAGTCTAACAGGCTCCCTTTTGGTGGTAGCTGGGATCTGTTTTTTCAGTCAGCTTTCTATATGGTGCAGATGATTTTAAAAACAATCCTGGAGTTTGCCGGAAGAAAATGGAGAGTTTTAAAAGCTGGTTCCACATGGTCTTGTTGAGGCAGGGTTTGGCTACGTTATTTTGAAGTCTTTGCAATATGTCGATTTAACTTTTGGAATTCCTGTTGTCTTGTGTGCCAAGGTTTTACAGGTACATCAATGTTGCATACAAGCCACGCCTGATTATATTCCAATCTGGAAACACAAATGCATTATTAGAGTGTGTATCTACTAGCCTTAAAGCCTTGAAAATGAACGAACTGTTAGAATGGTAATGCTAACAAATATGTGCACGATTGTTTGTTTTTATTTTTGAAATTCCATTTTGACAGTTTTTACGTAGACAAGACAGAATTAATTTTCCATCTCTCTGAGCGGCGTCCAGTGCTTGCAGCCACAACGCTATCTGCCTTGTACAGCATTTGCTAGAAAGGAAGTAAAACTGTTACACCTCTGCCTTCCATGTACTCTGCAATACATCATTGCTTGTGTACAAAAGTATTTACAACAAGGGGTGGTGATGGACAGAGTCTCTGAATTAAGCAGAGTACTCTCACCCAGTCAAGAGATCAGGGCTAGATCCACCACCGTTTTTTAGCTCATTGCACCATCCCAGTTTCAGAACCTGGCTGTATGCAAATTAGTCTGTCCCTGGCCCAGTGCATCATGGGAACAGGGCAGACCAGACTACAAAAGCCAATTCTTACACTGGGAAGGAAACAAGCTTCCGGGGACCGGTTTCTGCCATTTCAGGCGTCTTCGGCCCGGCTTGCTTGAATCCTGATGGTGCAATGAGCAAGGGACTCACATCTGAGTATACCCTTCCACGCTTAGGGTGGACAAAATTATTTACAACAAGGGGTGGTGATGGACAGAGTCTCTGAATTAAGCAGAGTACTCTCACCCAGTCAAGAGATCAGGGCTAGATCCACCACCGTTTTTTAGCTCATTGCACCATCCCAGTTTCAGAACCTGGCTGTATGCAAATTAGTCTGTCCCTGGCCCAGTGCATCATGGGAACAGGGCAGACCAGACTACAAAAGCCAATTCTTACACTGGGAAGGAAACAAGCTTCCGGGGACCGGTTTCTGCCATTTCAGGCGTCTTCGGCCCGGCTTGCTTGAATCCTGATGGTGCAATGAGCAAGGGACTCACATCTGAGTATACCCTTCCACGCTTAGGGTGGACAAAATTATTTACAACAAGGGGTGGTGATGGACAGAGTCTCTGAATTAAGCAGAGTACTCTCACCCAGTCAAGAGATCAGGGCTAGATCCACCACCGTTTTTTAGCTCATTGCACCATCCCAGTTTCAGAACCTGGCTGTATGCAAATTAGTCTGTCCCTGGCCCAGTGCATCATGGGAACAGGGCAGACCAGACTACAAAAGCCAATTCTTACACTGGGAAGGAAACAAGCTTCCGGGGACCGGTTTCTGCCATTTCAGGCGTCTTCGGCCCGGCTTGCTTGAATCCTGATGGTGCAATGAGCAAGGGACTCACATCTGAGTATACCCTTCCACGCTTAGGGTGGACAAAATTGGGCCAGGGACAGACTAATTTGCATATAGCCAGGTTCTGAGCTGGGATGGGGCAGTGAGATAAATAACGGTGATGGATCAAGCCCTGATCTTTGGACTGGGTAAGAGTGGTCTGCTTAATTCAGACACTCTGTTCATCACCACCCCCTTTTCTGTATTGTGTACAAAAGTAGTCACAGATGTGCAGAGCAGTCCACAATCGCTTCTCCACAGGACATCACTGGAAGTTAAGGTAGAAAGAGAATCCAGAAGAGGGAGGGGTTAGACACACCGACCAAATGTTGAGGGGGCATGCTGAAAGATCATATTCTGACTGCAGGCCTACCACTGATGAAAGCTATGTAAGGATACTAACTTGGCTTAGTGTGCTGTAAGTTAGTTAGGTGATAACGCCAAGAAATGATATGGCTGAAAATGTTTCTGAATAATAGATAGGGATTTTAGACTGATAGAAATCGGGAGGGGAGATGAGACGTGTTTGGAGCTTTACTTGGATTGGCTCTAGCTTTGGTGATGATTACAGAGACTTTAGTAATTATTCATATATTTCTGACACGCATGTTTTCATAGAATATTTGTGCATAATAAATAACCAATCCTTGTCAATTACCAATCATTGTGTGTGTCCTGTTTTGGGTAAGAAGGGCAGAACTCTGGTTTATGAATAACTCCTCTGATAAAAACTCTGGCAGGGTTGTCTGAATGAGATTGTTCTTGGAAATATTAAAAGTAATGCAACATTATTGCCCATCTGTGAGAGATATGCTGCAACTCAGCAAGATCAGAAAGTTGTGATGCTACCAGAGAATAGTTCACAGATTTATGTTTCGATAGGAGGTGACACCCTCAGTGTAAATCCACAAAGACACCAAGTGAAACCCAGGGTAAAAATTAAGAGTAGTCAGTAAGAAAGATAACCAGAGTCACAATGATCCCATGAGGAGAGTGCTAAATCCCAGGGTGGATTCAAAACAGAAACCATATTTTATTGTAGAGATGAAAAGCAAGTAGGGAATAACGTTAGAGCTAGGATGAAAATAAGAGGATATTGGAGATGACCACCTTCAGATGATTGTTATTTTCAATCTTCACAAGATCATGGCGATTAGAGATCAGAAACGAGCAGAAGTCCCTATTCTACCTGAAGACCTGACAAGTGGAACCGCTATTAGCAGGGAAGAGGAGATACAGGAGGGCAAGGGCCACCAAAGTCACCTATTCAGAAGAAAAAGGTAGCCATTGTGAGGGAGAGGGCTCCTTTGAAGAAAAAGAATCATATTAACAAGCTGGAAGTGGGTGGTGGCTGTGCTAGACAGTGTGACAGACATAACAAGAGCCAACCAAAAGCTCAGCCCCCTCCTGACCATGGAGGAGACCAATCATTTTGAAACACGATGAGGCATTTTAATGAACCGTATCAAATTTATAGAGTTTAGATTCAGATTGAAGGGGATGCAGAGCAAGCAATCTCAATGATTTTCTGGACTTAATTGACTGATTACCATGATATAGCACTTCTCAAAGTAGAGTGCCTTCCACAGGTTATAATTAAGGTCCCTTCCAAGTTATAATGGAAGTGGTTTCTTCAATGGTGCCCCAAACCCTATCACTAGTGTGTCTCAATGCAGGCATTATACCTTTTCCAACTCTATACAAAAATCAAGCTGGTTAAGATAAAGGTACAACATCACATATAATCCATGTGTCTCTCCTCTTTTATCTAATTGCATCAAATCTAGATAAAAGAGGAGAGACACATAGGTAAACATATAACATATAAGTGTAATATAATACACATCTTATTTCCTTTATTTCTTTTTACCTTTTATTCAGATTTGATGCTTAATGTATTAACGTACTGTGAATACCATATTTTAAAACAAAATGAAATAGAACAATAACCTTCAAAAACCTAATCAGGTAACTGAAGGAATATAAACCCTTAAGTGATAGAGTATGTATAAAACTATACAAAAAGATTTCTGTCAATCTCCAGTTTTCCTTTCGTTTGCATATTGTTTCTTATCTTTAAACTATGAAAATGTCTATGAATAGAAAAACTGCATCTATAGTTAGTCTTTACAGTGTCCACATTTTTTATACTAAATTTAGTAGATCTTATGAATACAAAATACTTGCTCTCATAAGCATGGCAGGAGAATTGTACTTTCGCCAAATATGGCAATATCAACATGTGTGTATTGTGTAAATAATGTGCATATAACTGTAAACAATATCTACATGTTTTTGGTTCTTGCACATGATTTTCGCATAACAATATTACAAATGTGAATTTAATGGTTTGATTCAAACATAACAGTTACCTGTTCTAAAATTCAAAGTGGCACTCATAGCTCAAAATTGTTTGTTTTTGTGTGTTTGAAGTTTATTAAAACATTATGCAATTTTTTATATTTTAGTTTTTTTATTATGGTTTTATTTACTCTCTTTGTATGCTATGTTATAGCACAGTCCTGAATAAGTTCCTATTCAAGAGGAAGGTAACAAGTTGGCTAGAAAAATGTGTATGAAAGTATGAAAATAAAGATTTGACTATTGGTTCAGAGAATCATCATCGACTACTGGAAACAGCTTTTTCGTCTTTGGGGTCTAATGGTAGGGGCACTGTAGCAGCTAATCTCAGAAGGTGTCCTACGTTCATTTGTTATGAAAAGACCCATGAGTGTGGTACACAAGTTTGCCCTAGCTGTTATTGTGTAACCTATATACATATATATTCATATATATATATATATATATATATATATATATATATATATATATATATATATATATATATATATATATATATATATATATATATATATATATATATGTTCTCTGAAAAAAAACAAAGGTTACAGGGACGTTATAGTTAGGTTTAGATTATACATGCTCAAACCCATAGAAAGTCAGTGGTTACAGTTACCTGAGCTACCTATAGCTTACGCATCCGCAATGCACTGCTTATGACCTCAAATATTACAACACTCATGCCATGGTCAGTGACATGACTGATGACATCTCCAATTACATCACTGATGACATCATCCAGTGAGTGTGAGTGTTTTCTAAAGTTTTATGAGTGTTAAACATATATACTAAGGTACTACAAAAGCTAAATTAGTATACTTTAAGTACTACTAATGAGTGGTACTATTTCTAACATATATTATGTGAGTGGCTGTGTGACTCTGTGTATCCATGTGTGAGTTGGTGTGTGAGTGGCTGCATGGGTGTGTGAGTGGCTGGATGGGTAAATAGGTGGGTGTGTGAGGCAGTGGGTGTGTGAGTGGCTGTATTGGTGAGTACGGTGTGTGTGTGTGGCTGTATGGGTGAGTGACTGGCTGTGTGAGTGGCTGTTTGTGTGGATGAGTGGGTGTGTGCCCAACTGTATGGGTGACTGGGTGTCTGTATGAGTGACTTCATGGATGAGGGGCTGGGTGAGTAAGAAGCTGTATGGGTGAGTGGGTGGCTGTGTGAGTGGCTGTATGGGTGGGTGAGTGGCTGTATTGTTGACTGAGTGGCTGTGAGAGTGGCTGTATTGGAGAGTGAGTGTCTGTGGAAGTGGCTGTATGGGTGAGTGAGTGGATGTGTGAGTGCTTGTATGGATGTGTGAATGGGTGGGAAACAACCTTTACAACACAGTCATTACATCCGTGCTACCTTTACATAGCAGTCATTACTTCGCAAGATCCTTTACATTGCATGTCATTACAACGCAGCCATTACATTGCATGTCACTACAATGCATGTCATTACAATGCATGTTACTACAACACAGTTATTACATCGCAAGTCATTACAACGCATACCATTACAACACATAGAACCCTTACACTATCCGAGACCCTACGGTTGCACTCACTGGAGTTAGAATAGTAATATTTACCGCTACATTATTACACTATACAACACTCACCCTACTGGTGCACTCACTGGAGTTAGAATAGTAATTTTTACCCCTACACTATCCAACACTTACCCTACTGATGCACTCACTGGAGTTAGAATAGTAATTATTACCCCTAAACTATACAAAAAACTTACTTTAAATGCAATGTAATGCTATGCATTATAATGGTATGCGTTGTAAAGGTGTAATGCGATGTAATGGAATGTGTTGAAAAGGTAGTTTCCGCAAATGCTATGTAATGCCATGCTATGTAAAATAATGCATTGTAAAGGATGTTGGAATGTAAAAACTGTTGTAAAGGCATGCATTGTTAATGTATGTGTTGTAACATCATACATTTGGGAATGGGTATGTAAGTAGTGGTGTGGGTGTGGTTGTGAATGACTCTGATGAGAGTTTGTATGGGTGAGTGATTGGGTGTGTGAGTGGCTCTCTGGATGAGTGAGTGTGTGTATGAGAGGTTGTTTGGGTGTGTGAGTCAGTGTATGAGTAGCTGTGTGAGTGGATGTGTGAGTGGTTCTGTGGATGATGTCATCAGTGATGTAATTTGATATGTAATCTGTGATGTAATTTGATATGTCATCAGTGTTGTCATCATTGCTGTCACTGACCATGTCATGAGTGATGTTATATGTGAGGTCATAAGCAGTGCATTGCAGGGGAATAAGTAATAGTTAGCTCAGGGAACTATAACTGCTGAATTTCACTAGTTTTGTACGAGTGAAATCTGAGCCTAACTATAACGTCTCCGTAACCTTTGTTTTTTTCAGTCAATATATATATATATATATTCCAAGAATAATCCAGCACGGCGCATGCTTCTTCCAAGCTGCAAGTACGGACACGAACCCAAGTTCAGTGCAAAAAATGATTTATTTTAGGCTTCGGTGCTCCCAGTCATCACGACGCGTTTCGCGCTTCACAGAGCGCTTGATCACATGAATAAAAGTCAGAGAAAGAAATCATGCGGGCTTCTAATGTGTTGTTTGGCAGCCCGAGAAGAAGAGGCTCAAAGCCCCGAAACGCGTCGGCAAGAATTATGCAAATGAGGAATTGTGGTGAGCTGCATGAATACGCTAGAGTGCGAGGGTGCAGTCGTGTGCCTTCTTGATGCTTTGGGCACCCTTGTTGAATTATATGTGCGGTGCGGTGTTTGGGCTCCAATAAAAGAATATTGCACCATTCATGGGTTCGTCTCGTCTTTCTCGACAGATGCTAAGACGTTGTATGCCTCATATATATATATATATATATATATATATATATATATATATATATATATATATACACACACTAACACATATAAATATATAACATTTCACTCCATTCCATCTACAGGGAATTTTCTTTTAATCTAGTGGAATATATGGTCAAAGCATCCTATAATGTTGGATTGTCTTCAGCATACATCTGAAAATATACCTGATTATATTTTAGATGAGTGCCAATGGGTAAAGAGGAGAGAACCTCTCTGGGACACTCCGTGTTATTATTCGCATTACAGATTTATCAGATACAACTTCCACTCAATACCTTCTGTTTGGGAGTAGATCCTTTGTAACCGTGTTCCAGATATATTGATGCAGTATTTGAGTCTTTTCACAAGAATCACATGATCCATCGTATTGAAGATTGCAGAGAGGTCAAGGAGTATTGTAGCTGCTCTCTTTTTCCACTGTGGAGAGGAAAGCGTCTCTGGTGTTCTGAAGTTAAGTTTATGTTCCCCAAACAGGCCTTAATCTTGATTGTTTGTCAAGGAGGATATGTTAAATTCAATTCATTCTAGCAGTTGGTTGTGACCTCTTCTCTATGATTTTGCTTAGAGATTATCGGATGGCTTCCAAGGTCTTGTCAGGATCTTGGGGACAATGGCACCCAGGGCCACAGGGGCAACTTCCTTGTGCAAGTACTTATTTCTATACACCAACACAAATTAGAAATCGAGTTGGACTATGTACTGGACACCACCAACTACGCAATACTCTGCATGTGGTGTTTTCTAGTCATTATTAGTCCCTTTTGATGAATTCAGGGACACAGAGGAACTCCAAACCTTCTTTCGCAAATGAAGAACATACTTAAAATAGCACTAAGAAACGCGGGGTAAATCTTTAACATGGTTATTTCCTAAAACCGAAGTCTAGTGCATTAAAATTGAACGGTAAACACAGAATGAGAAAATAAATGTAGTAATACATGACATGGTCAGTGAATACAGTATGACCAATCCTAACATGGGACCCTATTAGGATGGTGGACGGACCTGCGTCCGTCCGCCACCCCAGGGGTGGAGGGACCGTCCGCAGGGGCAGCGGCGGTCCCTCCGTGCGAATTAGGATGTGACCGCCACCCTGGCGGTCACATCCTGTATTTTTAACATTGCGGCGGGTGCTGCTTGAAGCGGCGCCCACCGCAATGTTAAAACTGCATGCAGTGCATTTGCATGCACAAAGCGGCAGGCACCGCGCGGTGCCTGCCGCTTTGTGCATGCAAATACCGGGAGATACCATAGGTACCCCCCATGTGCACCCCCACCCCCCCTTCACCCTGGGGGCCCGCAACGGGCCCCCGAAGAAAAGACCGTATGCCTTTTCGTGGCGGCATTGCCGCCGGGGAAAGGCATGTCCCACTGCATATCCTAATATGGCTGGCGGTGTCTGATAGACACCGCCACCATATTAGAGCTTTTCCGCCGCGGTCTGGCGGCGGAAAAGCAGCGGACGGTCTCCCCGTCCGCAGATGACCCCCCTGCCATCCTAATCTGGTGGGGGGTCTTTTCACTCACCGCAGCGGTGAATCCGCATCCTCCAGGCCGGCAGTGGCTTCCGCCGGCCCGGAGGATGCGGATTCACCGCAATCCTAATCGGGCCCATGGTTAGTACATTCCTAGCATCTTAACACCCTATCACTGCTTGTAAGCATGATGCCAAAATTTAGAAGAAGCAGAAAATAGCTAGCCTATAAATGGAGTTTTGTAATATGGATCGTACAGCATACCTTTCTTTGCCAGCAAAAGCCGTTTAGCTATTCTCCATCACAGTCCTTGCCCGTTAATGATAAGCAATGCCAGGCAGAAGGCAACTTCTCTGCATCTTAATATTGCAGCAACAATAAAAAATATGTCAGCCTAGATAGGAGGCAGACATTATGCTAGCAGTTCTGCACACACTCCCAAATAGTAAGGGATAAAAGAGATTGCAAGCCATTATACTATAAAAATAGAAGAAGTTAAAACAGGTCCTGTCACAGTGTTCATGACAGTCTTCTATATTTACAGTGGGTTTTTAGAAAGGGAGTATTTTATTGCACAATTACGTTGATCAGGAGCTTATCCCTTAAATATAATTTTTATGATACCCGTGAGGTCGGCCACAAAGGTAGAGAAAAATTGCTTCAAGTGGGCTAGAAAGCATGATTCGACCTCCAGCTTGGTCTCAAAGAACCTAAAATCGTCCGCACAGAATACACCCTTCACCTAATTTGGTGCCTCAGTAATGCATTTAAGAAATGTTGATGTTTTTGGTCATTTTATGGTAACTTGGTCCCTTTTGTGTTTCTTGCAGTGTGCTATGTCCTCTACAGATAGTGCCCAGTCCCATATTTTTTCCAAGCTGTGGAATTCATTCCTTATTGAGGATATTCACAATCCCGTTCTGAGGATATAGCATTATTTTGTGCAACATATCTGACAGTTGTACAAGACATCTAAATCTTCCAGGTAAATGCCAATATAGCATCTTCTTAGAATATATTTGGCATCTGTCCAGCTGTGTGTAGTGGCTGATGGTGAACAGACATAATATCAAAGGAAAAATATAGAATGGACATAATATCGAGTGAAAAATATAGAATGGACATAATATCGAATGGACAGAATATAGTGGTTAAAAATATCAAATTGAAGGTAAGTAATATCGATTTTTAAAATATAGAAAGTCAAAATATCAAAGTAAGTAATATCGATTTTTAAAATATAGAAAATTAAAATATCGAAGTAAGTAATATCGATTTTTAAAATATAGAAAGTCAAAATATCGAAGTATATAATATAGGTATTTAAATATATAGAATTTTTAATAATATCTAATTTTTTAAAGTGTTTTTTTATTATGTTAGTTAATTTCTGCGTAATCTAATTCTGTAGCGGGTTGTGGATTTATAGGGGAATAGGGTGGGAGGTAATTTAATTGTAATTAATTAAAAATGTTAATTATTTATTGGTATTTATTTTGAATTAATGGTTAAATAATTTTTAATTGGTAATTAATTAATTTTTAATTGGTACTTAATTTTTAATTGGTAATGTATTTTTATTAATTGATTAATTGATAATTATGTTTATTTTATTAATTTATTTTCCGTAGCGGGTTATGGGTTTATAGGGGAATAGGGTGGGAAGTAATTTAATTGTAATTAATTAAGTATGTTAAGTTTTTTAATTGGTATTTATTTTGAATTAATTGTTAATTAGTTTTTAATTGGTAATTTATTAGCTTTTAATTGGTAATTAATGTTTATTGATTGATTAATTGATAATTATGTTAATTTAATTAATTTATTTTTTGTAGCGGGTTGTGGGTTTATAGGGGAATAGGGTGGGAAGTAATTTAATTGTAATTAATTAAATATGTTAATTTATTTATTGGTATTCAGTTGGAATTGTTAATTAATTATTAATTAATTAATTTGTAATTGGTAATTTATTTTTATTAATTTATTATTTGATAATTAAGTTAATTTTATTAATGTATTTTCTGTAGTGGGTTGTGGGTTTATAGGGGAATAGGGGGGAAGTAATTTAATTGTAATTAAGTAAATCATTTTTATTTATTAATTGGTATTTATTTTTAAAGTATTAATTAATCGGTAATTAATTTGTATTAATAGGTAATTAATTGTATTTATTAATATTAATTTGTATTTGTAATTGATTAATTATTATATAATATTACATTGGTAATTTATTGTAATTAATATTTTCTTGGTATTGATATTTAATTAATTTGTATTAATATATTACATCTTTACTTTCCTTACTGTTGCTATCTCTGGAGTGGGAATAGTAATTTTTACCCTTACACTATCCAACGCTTTCCCTACTGTTGCACTCTCTGGAGTGGGAATCGTAATTTTTACCCCTACACTATCGAACGCTTTCCCTACTGTTGCACTCTCTGGAGTGGGAATAGTAATTTTTACCCTCCCGCTATCCAATGCTTTCCCTACTGTTGCACTCTCTGGAGTGGGAATAGTCATTTTTAACCCCCCTCCCCCCGCTATCCAACGCTTTCCCTACTGTTGCATTCACTGGAGTTGGAATAGTAAATTGTACCCCTACGCTATCCAAAGCTTTCCCTACTGTTGCACTATCTGGAGTGGGAATAGTCATTTTTACCCCTACGCTATCCAACGCTTTCCCTACTGTTGCACTCTCTGGAGTTGGAATTGTAATTTTTACCCCTAAGCTATACAACCATTTCCCTACTGTTGCACTCTCTGGAGTGGGAATAGTAATTTTTACCCCTACGCTATCCAACACTTTCCCTACTGTTGCACTCTCTGGAGTGGGAATAGTCATTTTTACCCTCCCGCTATCCAACGCTTTCCCTACTGTTGCACTCACTGGAGTGGGAATAGTAATTTTTACCCTTCCGCTATCCAACGCTTTCCCTACTGTTGCACTCTCTGGAGTGGGAATAGTAATTTTTACCCCGACGCTATCCAACATTTTCCCTACTGTTGCCCTTTCTGGAGTGGGAATAGTAATTTTTACCCTTCCACTATCCAACGCTTTCCCTACTGTTGCACTCTCTGGAGTGGGAATAGTAATTTTTACTCCTACGCTATCCAACGCTTTCCCTACTGTTGCAGTCTCTGGAGTGGGAATGGTAATTTGTACCCCTACGCTATCCAACGCTTTCCCTACTGTTGCACTCTCTGGAGTGGGAATAGTAATTTTTACCCTCCCGCTATCCAACGTTTTCCCTACTGTTGCACTCACTGGAGTGAGAATAGTATTTTTTACCCCTACGCTATCCAACGCTTTTCCTACTGTTGCACTCACTGGAGTGGTAATAGTAAATGTTACCCTTTCCGCTATCCTACAGTAAAAATATTGTAAATTTTTTATTAATATTAAGTTTATATAAATATATGTATTAACAAATCAATTTGTATGTTTTTTTTTAACTTACATTAATTATTTATTAATTTTAAGGTTATTTAAGTATTTTAAGTATGTTTTAAGTTAATTATATTTATTATTTCATTAATTTTTAATTAATTTAAAGCATTTAAAAAATCAATATTTTGACTAACTATATTTTTTACATCGATATTTTTGATTCGATATTTTTGTACTTACCTGTTTGGAGATAGGAGTGTGATATTTTTGTATTCTACATTTTTACCTCCATATTCTTGTAGTTCTATATTTTTGACATCGATATTGTTTCAGTGATCCGTGGCTGACGTAGCATTTTTGGAAGTGAGGTGATAAATAACGAGTGACCTGGTCCTGTCTGTAGTTATACCACTGGGACCGAAGTTTCAATATTGTATGTGAACACCAAGGGGGTCATTAGGATGGCGGGCGGACTTTGTCCGCCCGCCACCCTAACGGAGATCGGGACCGGCCACCATAAGGGCGGGGGTCCCGTAAGGGGAATTAGGATGTGCCCCCCACAGTGGCGGGCACATCCTACATGTATATCATTGTGGCGGGCGGTGTACTCAGCACCGCCCGCCACAATGATAAACATGTCAGCATGCATTTGCATATGCAAAGCGGCAGGCACTGCGCAGTGCCTGCCGCCTTACATATGCAAATGTGGGGGTACCCCCTATGTCCCCCTCCCCCTCTGCCATCACCTGGGGGCCCCGCAGGGAGCCCCCGCAGCAATCGACGCCTGCCTTTCCGTAGCTGCATTGCCGCCGCGGAAAGGCCCCTACATTTTGCCAATGTAATATGGCTGGCGGTGTCCATAGGACACCGCCACCATATTAATCTATCAAGTGGGCTTTCCGTCCGCCGCTGTCCCCTCCGCCATCCTAATTTGGCGGGGGGGAATCAGGACATGGATGTCGGGCGGATTGCCTCCGCCAGGCCGGCGGTAGCCACCGCCAGCCTGGCGGAGGCAATCCGCCCGACATCATAATGACCCCCCAAGATCTGAGTTTGACTGGTACAGTTTATGGGTCTAGTGATTATTTTGCTGGATACTTACGCATCTCGTTCTTTGAGTAAGTCTTGAGCAGGTTTGAAGTGAGGGTGGTCATTCCAATGGTTGTTTATTATTAATATTTTATGGGCTGCAGATGTAAGTCAAGGTCAAAGACATCTACGAAGAAGGTGGTGTTATATACTTGAAGATTATTTATCACGCCTATGTTGAAGAAATTGTTAGGTTTAGTCATGCAACGTTCTGTCAGTAACTGATATGATACATAAGGTTTGATAGGACTAACCCTGCCCCAACACTAGCCAAAATGAATTGCACAAGTCTCAGGCCCTGATGTCGCAGCATATATAAGTGAGCATTTTATGATATTAACCCTCCAAGACCCTCATTATGGATTGGCTGGAGAGGAATCACTAGTAGCGATACTGCTCTAGCTAGTTCTGTGGGACTCAGGGGCATATTATCAAGGGGGTTTATCTCTGCTTTTTTGGCTTTAAAAGCCAAGAAAGCGGAGATAAAATTATCCCCCTATTACCTAGCTGTCGCTAACACCAGTTAGCGACAGCTAGTAGGAGATAGCGACCATCTTGGGCCCCACTTTGCATGTCAGTGATATTTATCACTAATGACATGCAAAGTGGGCGTGCCAAGATAGTCGCTAACATCGCTATCTCCTATTACCAACTTTTGGAGATATTCGCGCTAAGCGCGAATAGCTCCAAAAGCTAACATCTGCCCTGAGCAGTTCTTAGCCATGTTATCCAATGGGAGGTGGATAACATGGCTAAGAGCATTAGCTCGGTAATGCATGAATATCGCTGACTTTTCAGCGATATTCATGCATTGCGGCCGTTTTTAATCGCATTTGCGATAAACCTTGGTAATACCAAGGTTTATCTGCGGTAAAAATCGCCGCAGCTCAGCGGTAAAATTTTGTCTCTAAGCTTGGTAATATGCCCCTCTGTTCCTGTACTTGGAATTGCCAGATGTGGGAATACCGGGCCCAGTTTTACCATAGAAACACACCCAATAAAACCACCAGAGCAGTGAACAGATGGTCATTCCAGCCACCGTCCAAACCCTTCTCACAGCACAGGGAGAGTATGCAACGCTCCCACAGCAACCTAAAAGTCTGCCCGCCCTACCCACACCCTCCTGACCTTAAGACCCCCCCTCCCCCTTGAAACACACCTCATATTTTGGAAACACTTCCTCCAAAACAGTAGAAATGACAGATTCTCCAGCTGCCAAACCCAGTACCGTCACTGTCAACCACTTAGGCAGCAGTCAATAAAGAAGTCTCACAAAGCACATCCACGCCTCACGCACACCAGGCAAATGCATCTGCTTTGTGGTCAATTTGGTAGGCCTGGCAGAGTCCTATCTATGAGAGAAGCCTTGCTTTGGGGGCCGTTGCGGCCCCCCAGGGTGAAGAGGGGGGTGTACATGGTGGGGTACCTATGGCACCCCTCCATCCCCCCCATTGCCATGCACTACGTGGTGCCTGCCATGTAGTGCATGGCCATGCCGTGAGCAGTCCTTTTCCATTGCGGGCGGGTCTGCAGCCAGCAGATTCACCCGCAATGGAAATCCTAATGTGCATGGCGGGACCGTTGCACCATCGGCGGGCGGTCCCGCACTCCGTTACGGTGCCATCGTGATAGGCAGATTACATTCATCCACTCCATAAAAGATGTTGCCAGACGTTCAGTGGCTTAAGGACATTGTACTGACTACTAAAACCTGGTTAACCCCGGAGAGTGCTGATTGGACGGTGTATGGCACTTTGATAAAGAGGGTATGTACCTGAAAAATAATTTCCCTATAAAACACGGCAAGTATGTACAACTGAACACTAAATTAACTACGTACATATTTGATCGTCAAAATGAAAGTACACGATGTTGCTCGCCAAAACCCAGCGTGGTCCCCTGTGTAATATCTACCTCTGAGTTTTCAGATTAGTGTAACGAGTTTCTTTCTCTTTTCTCTGAAGTAAGGACAATCCGAAGCCTCCCAAGAGCATGAACATTTGAAAGGTGAGTTCACACGCATCGCAGGATCTGTTAGCACCCCTGCCTTTAACTGCCATTTTATGAGTTCAGACCCTCACTCTGAGCTTATATCAGGCACACTCATTGTATTAAGAGATCTGCTCCTCTCTGGCATTTACTGTGACAGCGCTGCCTGTGCTGATGTGTGTGTGTGTGGCGCTAAGTGCAATGCACAGTGCTGATAGCAGTGGGTACAGTGAAAGAGGCACTATGTGACTACTTATAATGCTGCTTGGCTTTAAATCCTACCTGTTAAAAGAAGTACTGAACAGGGCACTGCTTCAAGAATAAAATAAAAGCTGTCTGCGACAATTCTTGATTTTATTGTCTTTGTCCTTAAGCAGTGGTTCAAAACCAATTTCTATTAATGTTGTTAATGTTGATTTTCCCTTTGCTTACAGATGACTTGACACCTTGTAGCATCGATGAATTTCAAAACTATTCAAAGTAAATGATTTAATTGTATTTGTTGTTTTCTGTATAGCATCAATGCTGCCATTAATCCACCTAAAGTGTTTTATCTGCCGGGGGTAAGGAAGCAGGAAAGAGCAGGTGGGAAGAGGTCTTAAAAGTCAATGCAGTAGCTAGCAGCTCAAAAGCAAGACCACTCACCTCTCTAAGTAAATGCAGAGTTGGCTTTCTTGAATCTTAGGAATTCAGCTTGGAAGTAGATAGGTGTTTCATATGTATTGCTCCTTGTTGGACCAGCCCCTTTTTGCAGGTTTATCCCCAAACGTTCATAATATGCTTGGCTTTACATGGAACCGATTGGTGCTCTACTCACATATAGCTGCTTTAAGATTCACCAGATGCTGATGATACACAACTCTACTTCAAAGTCTCTTCTGCTTCTAAACTCTAATGTCTCAAACACTGTTTCCACATCAGCCAGACCTGGCTGTCCAGCTCCTACCTGAAGCTCAACCCATCAAGACATAATTACTATTATTTACCAAGGACAACAAACAAGATGCAGTATAAACCTGGATTAATGACATGAACCTTGAAGGCTTGAAACCCCAGCACTCACTGAATGTCAAATCACTTGGATTCAGCCTGGCCACCAACCTCTCCATTAGGGAACACAATGAAAAAAAATGGCTTGTACCAGCTCTCTCTTCTAAAGAAAATCAAAACCTTTCTTCCTGAAATCAATTTCAGAACTGCTGTTCAAGCCCTTGTACTCTTGCACGTAAACAGTGGGCTGGTACGCCATGGCATCCCACACTCCTGTCTGACACTGCTTAGGAGCATCCCACACGCTACAGGACTTCTCATCCACGGACTGAAGAAATATGATCACATCAGCCCCATCCTGATGGAACTCCATTGGCTTTCCTTGCCAGCCTGCACCATCTTCAAAACCAGCTGCATCATTTATAGTACTCAGTGGCAGTTGCCACTGTGTAGTTATAGTTAGCTCAGAGTTTTCATATGAAAAGTGTTTTTTGTTTTTCTAAAAAAAATTGCATCAGTTAACAAATCTCCATAAAACTTTCCGGTACCAATCATGCAGGATTGAAAGTTCTAATTGTCTGGCTGCAACTGAAAGAAAAATGTTGCAGCCACTATCACAGGACACAGGGACTTAAAGGGAATGCCCCAGGGACCAGAACATTTTAAATAAGGTTTTTGTTCCATAGGTACTGCAGTACTCCAGGTGACCGTGCATGGTCCTCTGGTGAAGTACCGCGGTACTCCAGCAGGACCCAGCACTTTCCTTCTGTGAAGTACTGTTGCGGATGTTCTGCCACAGGACCATCCAAGCTTCACTGGGTGAACCTTGGATGGTTTCCCTGTCATACAGGGGTGATGCTTGGTCGCAGTACTGTAGGAGTACTTTGGTAGCTTTCATCTGTACAGAAATTATTTCTATCCATTTTTGTTGATAGTCTTTTTGTTTACTGTTGGTTTTCTGTTTGAGTTATATGTTTTTGTGTGGAATGGAATCTTTATGATTTCTTATGAAAAAGGGAGAGGTGTTATATTCTTGTCCAGTTACTGTGTGTTTATAAGATGAATCCCACAGGTAAATTGAAATTAATTTAATCTGGACTCACAAGTACAACCAGCCACCAACAGCTCTAACTGCCTTCCTCCCCAATGGCCTTTGCTCTGCCTCTCAACCTAGAACTTATAACTATGACACACAACAAATTAATACGAGATTTAGAAAAAAAACCTTCCCCATCACACAAACAACAAACACACACCTCCCACCAGCAATTAAAGTAATGCCCTTAATACAGTATACAAACATTAACCCCTTACCAGCCCCAATATAAACGAATAAACAAAGTATTTCTTCCATTCAGGATCCTTCCAAGGAAAACCGAAGCAAAAGCACCTCTTGTCTACCACATACTCCAGAAGAGATCCCAGTGGTCCGTCTTGTTCCACAGTCATCAATTCTTCTGCTGCTGCCAAAGGACTTTTTATCTAATGCACACCCTGTATCTGGCCTCGCTTTCCCAAGCTTCCTTCTTGAAACGCTCACTCCAACACTTCTGCAATTTATTACGCACGCCACTCTGCTTTTGTCCATCACTTGTTATTTCTTGTTAGTGATTGTCAGCAGTGCTGATCTAGACACATACTGAACCATTTCTGGTGCTCCAAAACCCTGATATCCCTTATAAGTCAATCTTCTGGGTAACATAATTCTCGCCATATCACCAACACTCCCTTCCAGATTTTTCACTCTGTTTCTCATCGTAACATTGCTTGCTCTTCATTTGCACAACCTTCGCATTCCTTTTGATGCTCTGCAAAACGCACATCTGCCAATGCTCAAAACATCTATTGACTGGTATCCAAGATGGAACCAACTCTTTGTACTTCTAAGAGCTTGGAATGGCACTATTTTAACTGTAGATGCTACTCGATTTCTTTTTCTCTGTTAAGGCTAAGAGTATTTCTCAAAACATGTTTTGTTTCCCTTATTGAGGAAACAGTTTCAGTAGGTCCAGACCGGCATTTACTATTTACAATTGCTCTCAACACCTGAAGTTTGTTTAGAAATGGATCATTTAAAGAAAACTTCCATCAGGTATCATAATTGTTTCACGTTTCAATTTTCTTTTACTGTGTCATATTTGTTAAGTTAAGCAATGGTATTAGCAATGGTATTAGCAATGGTATTATCAAAGGAAGCATAGCATTTTAATAATGGTTATATGAATTTTTCTGAACTTTTAAGCACTTGTATTGTTACTTTTTTATTTACTTTTATGATTAATAATTAATAATCAAAGAAAGTTAATTGATTGATTGATAGTTGTAGAGTGAGGAGTATTGGTATATGCTATCAGCATTTCCCTCATGCACTCCTCTATACTCTGTTAAAGTCAACCACACATAATGGCCAAATAGCCTATTCCTTCTCCACTAACGCATCCCATGAGGATAATAACAACTATATCTCTTAAGAACTACAACCATACTTATTGAAAAAAATTTCATCTCAATGATATAAAGCGCATGCCATTAACAGATAATAATTCTTTTTCAGGGCCCTCATTATCAGCCAATTTTTCCAAAAATGTTGCCACTGCCCAAGTATTCAGTTCAGAAACAAACTCTACATCAATCCACTTGGAAAAAAAATCTACAACTATTAAGACAAACGTATTCCTTATCATCAGGTATCGCCAAATTAACCGATTGACAGGTTGCACACACAACCTTTACCATCTAGGACACAATCTGAGCATTGCCTGACCTTTAACTCCTTATTGCTGTCCTTTCGCAGCCACCAAAACCATTCTCTCATTGTATGCTTGCAACAACTCATATCTAGATGACTTTCCGGAACGAAATCCGAAACTCAGAGGCAGATCAAGATGCTCCAGTGGCATTGATTATACTGGATCTACCAGCAACTTATGACACTGTACACCACTGGTCCTTGTTAGATCAATTGAGGCCCTCAGTGTTAGTGGCATAGTGCAGGGCTGGTTTGATACTTTCCTATCAGAGAGATCTATCCAAGTGGAACTAGATGGGACATTTTAATTTCTGACAGCCATATGTATCAAGCAAAATTGCAAACGCCGAAATTTGCAGAATTTCGGCGTTTGTGGATACAATTTTGCCAAATGGTATGTATTAAGGCAAAATAAGGAATCGCAAAATTTGCGATTCCTTATTTTGCGATTGCATTTAAGGAATCGCAAATGTAAGAAGCACCAAAAAAGTGCACTTTGGCCTTAAGGAATCGCAAATTACCACCAACTTCAAGTTGGTGGTAATTTGCGATTTCTTTGAAAAAAGCACTTTTTTGCATTTTTCAAAGTGCAATGTGAAGCACATACATGCCCTTAGGGCATGTATGTGCACCCATGCTTATTTCAGGGGTGCATCAGGGTGTCCTTTTGACACCCCTGCACCCTTGAAATTATTCTCAATTTGCGATTCTCAAATTGCGAATCGCAAATTGAGACTAGCTTCCCATTCATTCCTATGGACCTCCTGGCCCATAGAAATGAATGGGAAAGTATTCCTTAATTGCGATTCGCAATTTGCTAATCGCAATTAAGGAATATTAAGAAATCGCAAAAAAAATCGATTTATTACATACATCCCTATTTGCAATTCTCAAATAACGATTTCTAAAAAATCGCTATTTGAGAATCGCAAATCAGGATGTTGATACATATGGACCTTAGACATCTACTCTGCGGAGTTCCACAAGGTTCTATCCTGTCCCCGCTGTTGCTCAATTTATGCATGACCCTGTTGGCCAATCTAATTCAATCTGCTTTTGTGTGCAGTGTTGATATTTAAATTCTTTTTTGATTTTGTGATAACCCAGGACAGATCACAGAGACTCTTAGGAGTTGTGTATATAAGGTGTAAACCAGGATGACCTTAAACAGATTAATACTGAATGGGGACAAAACAGAGATCTCTTACATTCCAATTTTCTCAACTCTGGAATTGGAACTTTTCGCCCTCTCGCCCTAGGATAGAAACCTGCACCTATTTAAAAAGTAAAGAAAACCTCAGGGTAATAATTGACTCTAAGTTGTCATTAGAGTAACAACTAATTTCTGTGGAGAGAAATTGCCTTTTTCAATTATGGGGGTTGAGGGGATTCTTTCACTGTTGCAACTTTTCTCAAAAGGCCAAAATTCTGAATACCTTCGTTTCATCAAGCTTAGACTACTATAATGCTATTTATCCTGACTTACCTGTTAAATCTTTAAGGAAATTATAATTAGTCTAAAAGTATGCAGCCAGATTAATTCTCAATCTTAAAAAATCTGAATCTATTGCCTCTGGTGTGGTGGAAGTATGCTAGCTGTTGGTTGCTCATAGTACAACATTTAAAGCCTTATGCCTAGTTCATACATTTTTATGTGGCGGAAATATCAGTCCTTTGCCTGTCCTTTGCCTGGTAGACATGGCATGACCTGAGCTCAGCAAAGGCCTGTAGGCTCAATGATTCCAATTTCAAACAATCCACACTTGGCGGCAGATCCGTTTCAAACAATCCATACTTGGCCACAGATCCTTGTCTGGGTCAGCAGCCACGCTGTGGAACACACTTTCTTTTGAGCTTAGAAGTGAATCTAAATTGATGGTTTTTAGGAACCAGTTACAAACGTGATTGCTTTTCCTATTGTAAACCTTCAATGCAAGATGAATTTAGAGCAGGCTGTTGGAATTACTTTGGTTGATTGTGCGATTTCAAAATACCAACAAATAAAATAAATTAATCTCCCTATAATTGAACTCAGTGCCATCAATTTGTTTATTCTAACTAACAAATCACATTCCAAAGACAACTGGAACTTGTTTAGGGAAGCATAAGCAACTCAGCTGACAAGTTCCTCTCACTTGACCAGGCAGTGAGAGTAAATTAAATAGCCTTCTTTAAGATGCAATATTTTTTCAATTCCTTTAATAATTCTTCATCTGTAAAACAATACCCATGATATTCTATATTACTTGCTGGTCCACATCTCCCTCCCTATACTTAACCACATCCTAGTTATTCGCAAGTGGAAGATGAGACATGCAATGTGCTCTTTATTCTTGTTCCTTGAATTATACAAACTTTTAAAATTGTACTTCCGTAAACTGGTGCTTAAAATAACAATCTTAGTGGTAGCCTCCGAAGGATGAAGGTTTGTTTCACTCAAAATGTACGTAAGAGGATTATGCTGTTTTAAGGGCAAACCTTTTCCTGCAGATGTGAGTTTTGAACCTATTAACACCCCCATATACAAGCCAAAAGCTCTTTTTCAATCACTGGTTTAACCTCCTCCACATCCTTCAATGAATGAGACACAAATACTACTGTTTCTTCATTACTATTCTGTGCGATAAGAATGCCTATACCCATGTCACTTACATCCACTGTTATGCACATATTGATATTTGGCATGAACCTAGTTAGAAAAGCTTAATGAAATAATCTTTATTGATCTTGTTGAATAATTGATTTTGTTCCCCAAACCATGTTAAAGGTTCTGCTTTGCCTGTAAAAGTGCAAATACATTTCACATAAAGTGCACAAAGGCTCAAAAAGGACATGGCATCTTGTTTGGAACCTGGTTTGGGCACATGAGGCACTTCTTTCAGAAACCTCTCCATAGGATTAATTCCATCCAACACATCTAACTAATTCTGAACTTGTTTCACTGTAAAAACACATGTATCCCTTTTTAACCTCAGACTAAGATCTTTAGGCCCAAACTAACTCTATGATCATGCTCCTTGTAGTCCTTACCAAAAATTAGAATGTCGTTCTGGAATATTAGGAAACCACCTCTACCCTTGAGCAGGTTCAACATAATTCTCTGGAAAACCAAGACAGCAGACGCCAATGCACACGGTTATCATCCAGTGTGGTAAATGCCGCACAATGATGTAATCGTTCAGCTAAAGTAACCTGATGATTTGCCGATATTCAAACCAATTTAGAAAGTCACCTGGCACTATGTATTCATCCCAGCATGTATTCAATTCTCTGCAGTGGGAGTCCATCCATTTGGTCTCCCTATTAATGCTCTTAAACTCCAACCAGACAACTCTTTTGACACCCTTTTATTGTAACCACTACAAGCAATGTCTACTAGGATGATTCCACATGCTCAATCGCTTTTTCCTTAAACATCTTAAGATATTTGGTCAACTCTTCTCTCACTCCCAAAGAAATATTTCTCATTTTGTGTTAAATGGGGATAGCGCCATTCATGTTTCATATCCCACATACCCTGTGTGGTGTTTATGGTTGATATCATATAGTTGACTTTATGGAATCCTAGCTTTGTCTAGGTATGCAGGGCCATTTGATGTGATGTGTGTGAATAGTGCCAATGTGAGCATAATATTCGGTTCAGGAGCAAAGATCACATTAATCAGAAACATTTATATGAAAAGGAGTTGGCTAGTAAAGTAAAATTGTTCAAACCTGATATATGACCCAAAGTTTATGGTCACTTTGTGGGCAACATTGTATATGTTGACAGGATTACAGTTTGGAAGATCTATTTATCCATGAGAGGGGATTCTTTGATCAGTTAGATCCATCAAAAAAAGCTGGGTGTGTATTTGGATCCAAGTGAAATGACTTCTGTGAGGTTAAAAGAGAAGGTTAACTTGGTACAATGCAATCAGGAATATGAACAACTATATCCCAGCTTGTTTAAAAATGATTTGGGTTGTTTAAAAAAGTATCTGAATTTCATAAAACTCAAACCAGGTTCAATTTCTAAGGTGTGTTAAGTCCAGAATTTGCATTGAAAGTGAGGGAAGATATGAGACGGAAGCTTGAAAGATTAGGAGGGTAGGGTATTATTGAAAAGGTTGAAGGGTCTGAGTGGTTGTCTCGAATGGTCATGGTAAGGAAGGCCAACAAGGAAGTGAGATTATGTGTGGACCTGCGAGAACTCAATCAATGTGTCATCATAGACAGATACCCTCTATCATATATAACAGAGATGTTGAGCTCCCTATGTGGATGTAAGCATTTTTCTACATTGGGTTTAACATCTGCATATCATCAGATTCGCTTGCATTCTTTGTCTCAAGACTTGACATTCTTTGCTACCCCTTTTGGGACATTTAAGTATGAAAGGGTGCTTTTGGCTTGGTTTCGGCTTCTACTGTATTTCAGAGAATGATGAAAGATAGCTTGACAGTAGTGTCATGGGTTAGAATATATCGACATGGTATGCTGGTATTTGGAAGTTCGGCTGCAGAGCATGATATGAGATTGCATGATGTCCTTGCCAAACTAGATGCTTTTGGTCTTACACTCAAATTGAAGAAGTACAAATTTGATGTGGAGAGCACTGAGTATCTAGGTCATCGAATATGATCTGGGGTATCAGTCCAAGGGAGGAACACAAGAGCGCCATTAGTAATATGCCTCCTCCAGAAAACAAAGAAAGTTGATTAAATTCCTAGGAATGGCCAAATATTATGGTAAATTTGTGCATGGCTTTGCAAAAAAATGTGTCAATATGAGCGAACAACTTAAGAAGGGGATTGAGAGTTACCAAAAGGAATTCGAATTGTTGAAGATTAAGTTAAAAAAAGCTCCCAGTTTATCTAGATTTGAACCAGGAGAAAAAACAATATTAATAACGGATGCCAGTTCGAAAGGTTTGGACGTGGTTCTGTTGCAAGTAGTAGATAGTGAAGAAAGAACTATGGGCTACCTTCTAGAAAAAATACGCAGTGCCCCGTCAGAACTGGCGATCCCGCTAAGCAGAATAGCGATCATGGTGACATTGATCAATCACTCGTTGTCATACTGGACTCTAACAATGCCTTATCAAACCTAGAAGCCCTTCCCAATCTGACAGATATTCAGCAAACCTCTCAATCGCCGCAACCTGCAACTGAAGAATTTGATCAAACACTAGGCCCCCTTAACCAGCCGGATCCCCTCTTAACCCCACTTCCAACGGAAGGTGAACATTCAGAGCTAGACGAAGGAAATAATGCTAACTCCCTTTGTACTCCCTTTGAGAAATTGGATACCAAAGATCATACCACGAAGACGGAGACGGTTATCCAAAACTTGGAAGTTCCTCCTGGCGCTGCTGCCCCATGGACCCCTGAAATTGGTCAAGAGGCCTTTTATTCAGTATCAGACAGCACTCCGAGCTCTTCAGGGGAATGTGAGACTGAAGAAGAAAGCGAGGACAGTACTAGCGAAGAGGAAAGTGAGGCCTCCCGTGACAACACTGGCACAATCATCCGCCCTAAAAAACCAAGATATAAGAGCAAACGAAGGAGTCAACTCAAATGGGATTACTCGGACTCACAGATGTCTTATCATCTAGAAAACGATAAGCCGCCCATGTCACACTCATTACTACAGGGGCATAGCCCTAGAAGATCACAAGCTAAATCAAATGAGGTACTGGAACCCTCACTCGCCGCCATACTTACCTCGATTAAAGATTTCCAGGAGGAGGTGAGAGGCGAAAATCGTGCAGCCAAAAAAGCAGCGAAGAAACTACAGGGTGGTCTTAGACAGCTGAACAAGACCTGCATAGACATCAGCGAGAGAGTGGGCATGGTCGAGGCTAGGACTGAACACTTGGAGACAGAAGCAGTGGCAACCAAACAAGCCACTGACTCTAACTCTGCTTGTCTTACAGATCTAATGGTGAAGATGGAAGAAAGTGAAAATAGGCAACGCCGGAACAACCTGCGCCTGCTGGGGATTCCTGAAGGGAAGGAGGGGGAAGACCCTAGACAATTCATTGTCAAATTGCTGAAAGATTCATTTCCAGAACATTCAGAATGGGACTGGGACCATGAAGTGCAACGAGCACATAGATTTCCATTTTTTTTGAGGAAGCAATATAAGAATGGGAATGCGACCGAAAATCAGCCCCGGGTATTCCTTGTATACTTTGGCAATTTTCTTTTGAGACAACTGGTATATGATAAGGCTCGACCTAACTCAAAAAAAGGAGCTCACGGGATTACCTTTTTTTCTAAACCTGATTTTTGCCATCAGACTGTCGAGCGTAGATGGCACTTGCGACAACTGATCTCTCCCTTACAACAATTAGGGGCAGAGGTATACTTAATGAACCCGGCAAAACTGAAAGTAATCCTGTATGGTACTACCAAGGTTTTCACTTCAGAGATCAAAGCCAAAGAGTATCTAGAAGAGATTAAACGAAAGAAAGGACAAAAAGGGGCAAATTAACGAATGACCTAATTTGATTTCTGATGTTAATATGTTGCTATCTCCCACTATATCTTCCACTATATAGGGATAGTAACTTTGAACGACGGATCATCTGAGTATTTTGTCTAGCATGGGACACTTTTGTTTCACAGATGATCGGCGTGGCTGGTGGCCATGGCTTATGACTGGTCTCCATCACTCAGGCTCTGCCTGACTGCTCACATAAGGGGGGAGGGTGGGGGGGTGGGTGGGGTTCATGGGGGGTGGGGAGGGAGGGGAGAGCAGGGTTGTTGCAGGCACAAGGAGGTA
Source organism: Lissotriton helveticus (assembly GCF_964261635.1). NCBI lineage: Eukaryota > Metazoa > Chordata > Amphibia > Caudata > Salamandridae > Lissotriton > Lissotriton helveticus. The sequence goes on along the minus strand of NC_136059.1, from coordinate 845,315,194 downwards.
CTTATTGCGCACACATTTATACATACCAAACTTTCTATGAAAAACAGAGGACCATTCCAACATTCTTTAAATGGCTAGGTTAGATCCACTACGAATTGTATCAGTTAATGTTTGTGGCCTGAATGATAGCTCAAAGAGACAAAAGGTGGCTATGGGCTTACGAACACTTGGGGGAAACATAATATGTTTACAGGAAACCCACGTTGAACAATCTCAAAAACATCTGCTAAATACGATGGGGTTCAAACTAATGGGTGCCACCACGCAAGGAGCTAAAACAAAGGGGGTTGGAATTCTAACTGATGGAAAATTTGCTATTAGCAACCAGCGAACCAAATCAGATCCATCAGGAAGGTGGGTTATCACCCAGATTCAACTCCCTAAGAATACCTCTTTTACTCTTTGTTCACTATACGGGAGTAATGCTGATGATCCCGGGGTTATAAATCAGGTTTCTAATGAATTAGCACACTGGCCTACCCCGATAGTGTTATGTGGGGATTTTAACATACACCTACCAGGTAATTGGGATATCAACACAACCTGGAAATACAAAGGGAGGAAACCCCAAGTATTCCAAGCCCTAACCAATCTTTTACAAACTCACGGATTGATAGATAGCTGGGCGAGCAAAAATCCCTCATTACCTGGATACACCTTTTATTCGGCACCGCACCAAGTATTGGTTAGGCTTGATTATTTTTTTGTTTCTGCATCATTAGCTGCCAGTTTCACCATGGATATAGCACCCCGATTTATGTCCGATCATAATCCTATTATTCTTACTATAAGAGAGTTTGGGCAATCAAGAGAGGTCTCTAGATGGAGTTTTGAGAAAGCTTTATTATATGATCCAAGCTATATTAATCATATGCGAGGATGGATCCCAGAGTTCCTGGAGAGTAATATTGGCTCCACTTCGCAGATGATAGTATGGGACACCTTAAAAGCAGGGATTAGAGGGGAGACCCTTAGGTTCTCAGTTTATAAAAACAGAGCAGAAAAAGCCCAGGTTAAAGACCTTCAAGAAAAATTAAGAAAAATAGAAATGAAGCTAACTCAAACAATCCATGCAGGACTAGATTGCCAATCAATCCAGCAAGAAGCGATCTTAGCTAAAGCGGAAATAGGGGCGGTATTTATGGGTAAAATAGCAGCTAAGTGGGCAGCAGTAAGAGAGAAGACATATGAGTGCAGTGACAGTATTGGACATCACTTAGCTGTCAAGACGAGACAACAAATTACCTCTAACGAAATACACAAAATTAGATCATCTTCAGGCATTGAGGTCTCCGATCCTAGCGGCATACGACATGAGTTCCAGGAGTTCTATGCTAAGTTATACAAGGAAGAGAATGATTGCCTGACCGATGATCTAGATAGAAAGATCCTTGAATATCTTAGCGAGATCGACTTAAATAAGCTTAGCTCAGAAGAAAGTGAATTACTAGACCTTACCCCTACATGGGAAGAAATCCTAGATGCCATCAAAAGTCTTCCTGACGGAAAAGCTTCTGGCCCTGACGGCATTCCAGTCGAATTTTATAAAATATTTGCCAGCCAAATCAAGGATATATTCTTAGAAGTAATTATCTCCATCTTCAATGGCACTCTACCTCCAATCTCTTGGTCTGGTGCCAGAATATCTATCTTTCCAAAAAAAGACAAATCTCCACTAGACATGAGCTCCTACAGACCAATAACTCTTATCAACTGCGACTCAAAAATTTTCTCCAAGGTATTAGCCTCCAGAATATCTCGAGTAGTGGAACCCCTTGTTTCAAAATGGCAACATGGCTTTATACCAAAAAAAGGGACCACTGAACATGTCCGAAGAGTTATTACTCTGTTTGACGCTGCTCAAGTCGCTGGAGACCCGATGTCATTAATACTACTCGACGCCGAAAAGGCCTTCGACCGGGTCTCGTGGCAATTCCTTTGGAGAGTAATGGATAGTATGGGATTTGGGGGTCGGTTCATGCAGGCGGCACAGGCACTCTATTACAATCCAACAGCAAGCGTCGTCATAAATGGACATTTGACACAGCCCTTTAAAATCTCGCGAGGTACCAGACAGGGCTGCCCCTGCTCCCCACTACTGTTCGCGCTTTACCTAGACCCTCTCATCAAACAAATAGAGAAGAATTATAACATTTCTCCAATAACATACTTTCAAAATAGCTGTAAAATTTTGGCCTATGCTGATGATCTCGCCATCACTACTCCAGACCCTGTCAATTCTATACAGGCATTAGAAAGGGAGGCCCACAAGTTTGGAATATTATCTGGGTATGCCTTAAATAGAAGCAAAACACAGATATTAGTAAATAATAAAATCACCTGGGCTGATACAAGAGTGGTATTAAAGGCCAAATATTTGGGAGTATTAGTAACACCTAAACTGGAGGAAATAGTTGCAGCTAATCTGGCTCCCCTTGCTGTACAGACTAAGAAGGCACTAAAAAGAATAGATAATCTACATCTAATGCTGGTTGGTAGGTGCAACGTTATCAAAATGACCTACTTTCCCAAATTACTCTATTTTTTTCGCTGTATTCCTCTTGAGTTTAGTAAAAAAGATCTACTTAAATTTCAACAAATCTTTACACAGTTCATTTGGTCATACGCTCAACCCAGACGTGCATTAAAACATCTCACGCTACCGAAAGACAGGGGGGGTTGGGCTTTTCCTAACATTATCCTATACTACTGGGCGGCAGCCCTTCAATACAGCTCAGTTCTGTTAAGAGAATCCACTTGTGGAGCTGATTCGTCTTTGCCCTCACCCTTCTGGTCCTTGTTAGGGGAACAACAATGGGGCTGTTTAGTTCGAGAAACAGCCTATGGATATTACAACCGCGTTAAATTCAAGACGCTAATGAATTCTTATAAAGTTTTTCGCCATATACGGAAAACATTTGGACTGGGTAGATATAATTATTACACCTCCATAATTAATAACAACAATCTACCTGCTATATTCAGCTCATCCTATCTATCTGAATGGCACAGAGCAGGGGTCACAAAATTAGGGGACCTTATAACAACTAGGGGAATTGAGACCTTTTCAACTTTGCAGATTAGATTCAAATTAAAGAGTCAAGATCTATTTAAACATATGGCTATTTACGATTATCTTGCCAGGAAAGTGGGAGGAGTTAATGGATTTGCCGAGGTTGAGCTTATGAACACTCTCCAGAATATCGCCTCTACCCGTATTGGAAGTATATATCAATTAATAAATAAGGAAACCCTTGACGATCTAGAGAGTATTGCTCTCAAATGGCACACTAAACTTGATTCCCCTCAAAGTATATTTTTTAACTCCTTGAGTTTATCACAGCAAATCCTTATTTCGGCTAAACTACAAGCACAACATTTTAAAACTATATTTTTCTTATACATGACACCTAGCAAAATTATTAAATGGGGAACTGGGAGAGGCACATTATGCCCGCGCTGCTCTGAGGTAGGGGCAGACTCTATACACATATTCGCAACATGCCCAATTATTAATTCCACCCTACTCAGCATACAGAACTTACTGAGTAAAATAACAAATCAACCAATCCTTTTGAACCCTACTACTATTCTTCTGGGTACTCAATCCGATTCTCTGAGAGTAAAAGAAGAAGGGCTAATATTTGTAGCAATGGCAGTATGGAGGATATGCATTTCTTCTGGATGGTTAGACTCAGAGTCCCCCTCTTATGCACAATGGCTGGCTAGATTAGTTGCCACATATCATCTTGAAAAATCTGTATATGCTAAGAAGGGAAAAAGAAAAAGGAAGATGGGCATCGAAGTTTGGGGGGCATTCTCCAAATGGATTGACCAACAAGGGCAGGTGGAAGTTGAGATATAGAAGGGCCATTATAAATTTACAAAACTCTGTTTCATTTTTACTTTCTTATTTTCCTTCTTTCCTTTATTTTCTTGTTTCTTTTTTTTTTTTTATAGACATATTTTTTCGTCACTTTTTTTCTAACCAGCTTTACACCATTTGTTATTTTTTTTCATCTTTGTTTATAAGTATCTGTGCCACTGATTTGTAATAAAGATGGAATGTGGGAGGCGGGTGGGGGGTGGGGGGGCTCGAATTTATCTTTTTTGTGTAACTTGTTAAGACTCCGATTTTGTGAAAAATAAAAAAAAAATAAAAAAAAATAAATAAATAAATAAAAAAAAAAGGCATACACACATCTCTGATTATAACTAAAAGTGCCTGTCAACACTAGAATTATGGTAAGCTTTATTCTAGTCAAGCATAACTGATTTTCCAATTGCCATTCTAAGTATAAAATCTTATATATGAATGGCCTAAAATAAGCTTTATAGTCACGAGTGACAAATAATTTACACCATATTGACACTGTCATTAAATGTAATTGTTTTTTTTCGGTTATGATTCCATTATAACTTTCAGGAATGCCTGAGCGATTTCCTCTCATTGTGATAACGTGATCAGATATATAACCAAGGGAAACGAACATCCCATCAATACATCATCACTTTATCTACTGTACAATCCACAAGTGGATTTAAATGTCGAATAATTCAGAATTATTGCTTGCTAATTTGCATCTAATGTAAATGTGCCACTGCAATGTAAATCTACAGTGTTGCTTCTTAATTAAATGGAAAGTCATTAACGTTCATTTGCGATATAAAAAAAAAAAAAAAAAAAAGAAAGTGAGGGAAGATATGAGACGGAAGCTTGAAAGATTAGGAGGGTAGGGTATTATTGAAAAGGTTGAAGGGTCTGAGTGGTTGTCTCGAATGGTCATGGTAAGGAAGGCCAACAAGGAAGTGAAATTATGTGTGGACCTGCGAGAACTCAATCAATGTGTCATCATAGACAGATACCCTCTATCATATATAACAGAGATGTTGAGCTCCCTATGTGGATGTAAGCATTTTTCTACATTGGGTTTAACATCTGCATATCATCAGATTCGCTTGCATTCTTTGTCTCAAGACTTGACATTCTTTGTTACCCCTTTTGGGACATTTAAGTATGAAAGGGTGCTTTTGGCTTGGTTTCGGCTTCTACTGTATTTCAGAGAATGATGAAAGATAGCTTGACAGTAGTGTCATGGGTTAGAATATATTGACATGGTATGCTGGTATTTGGAAGTTTGGCTGCAGAGCATGATATGAGATTGCATGATGTCTTTGCCAAACTAGATGCTTTTGGTCTTACACTCAAATTGAAGAAGTGCAAATTTGATGTGGAGAGCACTGAGTATCTAGGTCATCGAATATCATCTGGGGTATCAGTCCAAGGGAGGAACACATGAGCACCATTAGTAATATGCCTCCTCCAGAAAACAAAGAAAATTGATTAAATTCCTCGGAATGGCCAAATATTATGGTAAATTTGTGCATGGCTTTGCAAAAAAATTGTGAATTTGAGCAAACAACTTAAGAAGGGGATTGAATTCATTTAGAGTGAGAGTTACCAAAAGGAATTCGAATTGTTGAAAATTAAGTTAAAAAAAGCTCCCAGTTTATCTAGATTTGAACCAGGAGAAAAAACAATATTAATGACGGATGCCAGTTCGAAAGGTTTGGACGTGGTTCTGTTGCAAGTAGTAGATAGTGAAGAAAGAACTATTCTTTTTGCATCTAGGAGTCTAAGAGGAGCAGAGAAAAAAAATTCTGTTATCGAGAAGGAAGCATTAGAAGTGTTTTGCGCTGCCAGGAAATTGCAGAGGTTTTTATGAGATAGTGGATTCTTGGTGAAAACAGTTCATGGCTGTCTGATTGGTGACAGCTTCCACAACACGGGTCAATCGTCTGATTTTTCTGCTATTCAATGCAGCACCCACAAAGAAGAACAAACCCAAATTGAAATCGACATATTGTTGCAAAGTGGTATCTGTCTGGTCGATCTCATCTGTATTTATTGTTCATTTGTATCTATTCTTAGAAATATCATTGTACAACTTCAGGTCAAGATGATATGATGCAGGTGCTAAAAACACAGGGGGTAACAAAAATGATGTGTAGCATACCCCGGACCACCCAACAGGTAATTGATAGTATCCTTTATTACCACACACAAAGTAGGTATTGTGCGACAATGTAAAACTACTATTATTCATGCCCTCAATGTTCAGTACAGAAATACATAAACTTCGTCCTAAGATCTTTAGACCCAAACTAACTCTATGATCATGCTCCTTGTAGTCCTTACCAAAAATTAGAATGTCGTTCTGGAATATTAGGAAACCACCTCTACCCTTGAGCAGGTTCAACATAATTCTCTGGAAAACCAAGACAGCAGACGCCAATGCACACGGTTATCATCCAGTGTAGTAAATGCCGCACAATGATGTAATCGTTCAGCTAAAGTAACCTGATGATTTGCCGATATTCAAACCAATTTAGAAAGTCACCTGGCACTATGTATTCATGCCAGCATGTATTCAATTCTTGGCGGTGGGAGTCCATCCACTTGGTCTCCCTATTAATGCTCTTAAACTCCAACCAGATAACTCTTTTGACACCCTTTTATTGTAACCACTACAAGCAATGTCTACTAGGATGATTCCACATGCTCAATCGCTTTTTCCTTAAACATCTTAAGATATTTGGTCACCTCTTCTCTCACTCCCAAAGAAACATTTCTCATTTTGTGTTAAATGGGGATAGCGCCATTCATGTTTCATATCCCACATACCCTGTGTGGTGTTTATGGTTGATATCATATGGTTGACTTTATGGAATCCTAGCTTTGTCTAGGTATGCAGGGCCATTTGATGTGGTGTGTGTGAATAGTGCCAATGTGAGCATAATATTCGGTTCAGGAGCAAAGATCACATTAATCAGAAACATTTATATGAAAAGGAGTTGGCTAGTAAAGTAAAATTGTTCAAACCTGATATATGACCCAAAGTTTATAGTCACTTTGTGGGCGACATTGTATATGTTGACAGGATTACAGTTTGGAAGATCTATGTATCCATGAGAGGGGATTCTTTGATCAGTTAGATCCATCAAAAAAAGCTGGGTGTATATTTGGATTCAAGTGAAATGACTTCTGTGAGGTTAAAAGAGAAGGTGAACTTGGTACAATGCAATCAGGAATATGAATAACTATATCCCAGCTTGTTTAAAAATCATTTGGGTTGTTTAAAAAAGTATCTGAATTTCATAAAACTCAAACCAGGTTCAATTTCTAAGGTGTGTTAAGTCCAGAATTTGCATTGAAAGTGAGGGAAGATATGAGACGGAAGCTTGAAAGATTAGGAGGGTAGGGTATTATTGAAAAGGTTGAAGGGTCTGAGTGGTTGTCTCGAATGGTCATGGTAAGGAAGGCCAACAAGGAAGTGAGATTATGTGTGGACCTGCGAGAACTCAATCAATGTGTCATCATAGACAGATACCCTCTATCATATATAACAGAGATGTTGAGCTCCCTATGTGGATGTAAGCATTTTTCTACATTGGGTTTAACATCTGCATATCATCAGATTCGCTTGCATTCTTTGTCTCAAGACTTGACATTCTTTGCTACCCCTTTTGGGACATTTAAGTATGAAAGGGTGCTTTTGGCTTGGTTTCGGCTTCTACTGTATTTCAGAGAATGATGAAAGATAGCTTGACAGTAGTGTCATGGGTTAGAATATATCGACATGGTATGCTGGTATTTGGAAGTTCGGCTGCAGAGCATGATATGAGATTGCATGATGTCCTTGCCAAACTAGATGCTTTTGGTCTTACACTCAAATTGAAGAAGTGCAAATTTGATGTGGAGAGCACTGAGTATCTAGGTCATCGAATATGATCTGGGGTATCAGTCCAAGGGAGGAACACAAGAGCGCCATTAGTAATATGCCTCCACCAGAAAACAAAGAAAGTTGATTAAATTCCTCGGAATGGCCAAATATTATGGTAAATTTGTGCATGGCTTTGCAAAAAAATGTGTCAATATGAGCGAACAACTTAAGAAGGGGATTGAGAGTTACCAAAAGGAATTCGAATTGTTGAAGATTAAGTTAAAAAAAGCTCCCAGTTTATCTAGATTTGAACCAGGAGAAAAAACAATATTAATAACGGATGCCAGTTCGAAAGGTTTGGACGTGGTTCTGTTGCAAGTAGTAGATAGTGAAGAAAGAACTATGGGCTACCTTCTAGAAAAGCAACTACACCTGCGGAATCACTGTCCCTGTTGTGGGGAAAGACTTACTTTCGACGGCCCACGTAGCGCCCGGTCTCTCCCTGCCGTCGGCGCTTTCCTAACATCAGCGCGACCGCAGTGGGGGGGAGATCGAGGGGCACGGAGATACTACATCTCCCAAGTGCCCTTGCGGCGCGTAGCTGCCTCCGGGGGATGACGCGTCAGGAGGCGCCTTAAATTGAACACTGCCCTCGGTGGAGCGGGGCTACCTTCTAGAAAAGAAACTACACCTGCGAAATCACTGTCCCTGTTGTGGGGAAAGACTTACTTTCGACGGCCCACGTAGCGCCCGGTCTCTCCCTGCCGTCGGTGCTTTCCTAACAACAGCGCGACCGCAGTGGGGGGGGAGATCGAGGGGCACGGAGATACTACATCTCCCAAGTGCCCTTGCGCGCGTAGCTGCCTCCGGGGGATGACGCGCCAGGAGGTGCCTTAAATTGAACACTGCCCCCGGTGGAGCGGGGCTACCTTCTAGAAAAGCAGCTACACCTGCGGAATCACTGTCCCTGTTGTGGGGAAAGACTTACTTTCGACGGCCCACGGTGCGCCCGGTCTCTCCCTGCCGTCGGCGCTTTCCTAACATCAGCGCGACCGCAGTGGGGGGGGGAGATCGAGGGGCACGGAGATACTACATCTCCCAAGTGCCCTTGTGGCGTGTAGCTGCCTCCGGGGGATGACGCGCCAGGAGGCGCCTTAAATTGAACACTGCCCTCGGTGGAGCGGGGCTACCTTCTAGAAAAGCAACTACACCTGCGGAATCACTGTCCCTGTTGTGGGGAAAGACTTACTTTCGACGGCCCACGTAGCGCCCGGTCTCTCCCTGCCGTCGGCGCTTTCCTAACATCAGCGCGACCGCAGTGGGGGGGAGATCGAGGGGCACGGAGATACTACATCTCCCAAGTGCCCTTGCGCCGCGTAGCTGCCTCCGGGGGATGACGCGCCAGGAGGCGCCTTAAATTGAACACTGCCCGTCGCGGGAGCGCGCGGGAGCGGGCAGGGCGGGCCCTCTACGGCCCTCCATGGCCGGATAAGGCCGGGCTGGGCAACACTACCAACATCTGGTCCGAAGTGACACGACCCGGCACTCACAAAGGTACTATTAATTACGAGACACTGTATTTCCCCTTAAGATACATTTGTTGACCCAGGCAGTGATTGTTATTATTCAGGGGGGATAACTGTTGGCAGTCAAAGAAGTACCGACTGTATAAGCATGAGGAAAGGGCCCAAGACTAGCAGGATGCCCACTCTAAGATCTAATTCAAGACAGAAGGTTGACACACCACAGCCATTATCCTCACTAACAGCAATTGACAAGATGCTGCAGCAAACTATAGGGGCAGTGGCGACCGCAATTGTTAACACCGAAAGGCGGCTCTCAATTGCACCATCAATAGCAATCCACGACTCAGAGGATGGCCCTGTGGTGGTAATTCCAGATGAACCCGACACTAGCTTCTCCTTAACTTCCTCATACGTAGAGTTACCCTGTGCACAGGTGCTACAAACACACCTAGAGGCCCAGAGGTATTCTATCCAGACGGGACCCCCCCCCCCCAATCTAGAAAAGACGAACTTAGGTAACACCACTGTGAGAAGGAGGAAAGATACCCGCGTAAATAACAGCAAAAAAAAGGGGCGGGCCCACCATAAAACTAACCATAACCTGGTGACACCGATAGCTAACACCTCATCTGGCATACCCTGTTGGATAGCTAATATGGTAGCAGATCTCAAGGCAGGACTGGAAGAGTCTATCATTACCCACATCAAACCTTTGATGTCAAAAATTGATAGACTAATTTCCCTAATAAACAGCAGAGGGACAGGACCAGTCAAGCCGGTGGCACAAGCGACCACCCCAGCCCCACACGCCCAGGTAATGGGAAGATCAAATACGTCAATCAACCCACATAATGGCAAGGCAGTATTAGACACTAACCCCCTAAACAAAAGAACAGTGTAGTTCCACAAGTTACCACTCCCTCTAAGCCAAGAGCTTCCCCACAACCCTGCTCCAGTAGCACTACTTTGCAGGCACACACTAGTCAAGGTCAAGGAAAGAGCAGTGTGACCTCACACAAAGACACCACAGGCATTAACCCGAAGGAGAACACCAACCCAGTAAAGAATAGCCTCCCCAAAAAACCAGAAGATAAAAAAGGCTCAGCTCGCTTCCACACAATCAATCTACCACCGGAGGCACTACCCTATGTAGCAGTCTTAACAGGGGTCCCCCCTCTTAAGGAAGGTAAAAAAGAAAACGATGCAGAGTTAAGAAACAAATGTGTGCAATGGCTAAGAACAAATAGGCCCTTACCGCCACACATCTCTGGGGAAATACTCTCTGTGAGAAGAGGGGAATGGATAGGGAAGGGAATAAAAACCATAGCCTGAGACATCATAGCAATACATTTTAGGGACACCTTAGCAGTGAACCATATTTGTAATGCTCCAATGCATGGCTCAACCACCAATATCTATCCATTACATCTATCATATTTCTACCCCTCGTCACCACAGAGATCAGCATATATAAATAGGGCCCAGGTGAGCAGAGTCCCCCACTATGACCAGCAAAACAGGCTGGAACTGTGGCAAGCACCCTGGCAGGCTTTCCCTGTATATGATCCAGCCATCATAATGCACGCACATTGGAATAGGTTTTGTGCACTGGACGAGGTGGATTGACTCGTCCGGGACGACACAAGGTCACAAAAACCCGTTAGAGGTCCACCAGAGAAAGGACCCCCACGACCAGGGACCACCACACTTACTGCAGTAGTAGAAATCAGTAGTAACAGGGGAGCCACCAATAAATCTACAGTAGCTGAATTCGTAGACACAAAGTGGAAAGACAACCTGGTAGAGTCAAAGGCAGGAAACATACATGACACAATAGCCCTATAATACCAGGGAAGGATAGGGAAACCAGCATGCTAGGGGATGGCGCAAATAGGCTTGGTAATCAGGATGGATTGAGAGTTATATCCTGGAATATAGCTGGGGTGGCGGCCAAATATAAATGTCAGGAATGGAGAGACTATATAAATAGTTTTCAAATTATTTGTCTCCAGGAGACATGGGCATTTGAGCCTGACCGATACACACTGGATGGGATCAAATGCTTCGCAGTCCCCGCTGTAAGGGCGGCATCGGGGAGAGCGACCGGCGGACTATTTATATATGTAGACCTCCGCATACAAGGGTCATGGTCCAACCACATTTGGGACTCAGTAAACATGCAGGCGATAGGCTTCCGCCATAAGGGGTTAAAAATTACGGTGATAAATTGGTACAACGCTGTGGGCGCAAACACCAGAGACAATACCATAAAAGAACTAGATGGCCGTCTACAGGCACATCTAGCATCCAATAAGCCTGTCGGGACCCCATATATCATCCTTGCAGGAGATTTCAATTGTCATTTGTGCGAGAAGTTAAGACCAATTAACAAGGACTGGTCACGGTGCACGGTAGCAAACCGCCCACACTTTGTTCACTCTGCAGAGGGGCTGGAAATGGATAACCTCATTAACAAGCACAACCTGACACACGTAATGGACCTAATAATGGTAGGCAGCGCGGGGGAACCCAACCCAACTTTCAAAGGTAGAGGCTGCCACTCCTACATTGACTTCATCATGGTCTCCCCCACACTCAGAAAATGGATTGGACATTTTAATATCGAACTCAGCCCTTTTAGCGACCACAATCCTTTGGTTGTGGATCTAAAATGTCTAAATTACAAAAAATCTGAGGGCAGAGCTGATATTATAGAAAAGGCTACAGACCAGGGGAGGAGATTAAGGTGGGCCAAGATAAATGGAGATGAATTCTACCGCAACCTCGCAACAAAAGGCCAAAAACCAATAAATGTATGCCTCGATGAAAGTAAGGTAGGAGAAAGTGTGGTCAAGGCATTTGAAGAAATAGCCCGCCTTGTGGATGACCTATTAAAATCAGCAAAAGGAGCAAAAACAACCCAGATTCCACGATGGTTTGACCATGACTGCACCAAGGCACTTAAAGATCTAAAAAAATGTCTCAGCCAGCGACCAAGGGATAACTTTAAAATAGCTCGTAGCAGAACTGACTATAAAAAAGCCCTGAAATCTCGCAAATTAACTCTGCAAACACAGGCGTGGGAGGATCTAAGGGAGGCGGCAGAGAGGGGTGACATGGCTGCATTCTGGAAAGTCATTAATGATCCATGTTTTAAAGACTCCAGCGGGCCACAGATCGTGAACACGATATTACCTGAACAATGGTACACCCACTATCAAAGCCTCTACAGCCACACTGGGTCACTACAGCAGGAGGAAGGTGTAAGACCATCAGTATCCGTAAGACTAGACCTCTCCTTGACAGAAGTAAAACTTGCAATTTTAGGGCTATCAAAAAACAAAGTGCCAGGCCCCAATGGCATACCACCGGATCTCTACTTGAGCAACACTGACCTGTGGGCCCCCATCCTCACGAGAGTCCTGAACGAGGCAGTAGTGGCAGGACTGCCCCGCTCATGGTCCTCGGCAACCATCGTGCCAATTTACAAAAAGGGGAATCGGGATGACCCACAATGTTATCGTCCCATATAATTAATTGACGTGACGGCCAAAGTCTTGGGGCGTGTCATCTTAAACCGCCTACAAACTTGGGCAGAGGACAACCAAATACTAACAGACACGCAATATGGGTTTAGAGAAGGCAGATCAACAACAGATCAATGTCTAAACCTATATCTTTTGACGGCCAAGTATACCATTGCCAGCAAAGGGGTTATCCATATGGGGTTTATGGACCTTTCGGCGGCCTTTGATCGTGTCAACAGAAATAAACTATGGGCCCTGATGACAAGCCTGGGGGTGGATCAAGGGCTAGTCGACACATTAAAGGCCCTACATTGGGAGACCACAGCATCAGTACGATATACACAAGAAGGAATGAAGACAGAGCCATTCTCTTGTACAAGAGTGCGCCAGGGCTGTATACTAGCCCCATTCCTATTCTCATTATACATCAACAATTTGGACAAAGAGTTAGTGAAGCTGAGTGTGGACTCCCCCCAAATAGGCCACCGCCCGGTACCTGTTCTCCTATATGCGGACGACGCAGTGTTGTTGTCCCGCACTTCACTGGGACTCCAAAAGTTGATTGACGGTTTTGTTAATTTCATGAACTCGCTCGACCTTGCAGCCAACCTGGAAAAATCCTACGTTATGGCAATAGGTACAAACACCAAAAGGGACTTTGTACATAAGATAGGCTCCCATAGGCTGGGAAGGGTGAAGTCATTTTCCTATTTAGGAGTCCTTTTCGATGAGAAATTGGAATTTAAAGGCCTGATTGAAAAACACGCAGCTAATTTGGTGGCCTCATCGGGCGCCATAATGGCCTATGGGAGGAGACTTGGCAGATGGTCGCCGGAGCAGATACTTAACTTGTATTGAGCAATTTCCTGCTCCAAAGCATCTTACGGGGCAGAAGTATGGGGCTTTAAGACCAACCATGTGTGTCAGATCCAAGCAGAGGAAAATAAGTTCTTCAAAAGGTTATTAAAGGTTCTTCAGAGCACCCCTTCGTACATTACACATAACGAACTGGGGGAACCACACATTGAAGACAGAATAACGATTAGACTGCTTCTGGCCTGGATCAAAATCTGGATGAACCCAGAGGCTAGTCTCAGCAGACAAATCATCAAAGACTGCATGAGCCGGGACAGAGAGGGACAGATCCCGTGGATAAAGTACGTAAAAGACTCCTTGGAAATAATTGGCTGTAAGAACTCATCCAGTCCTGACTTTTATCCAGGACTGGATGAACTTCAACCACCTGAAACTCAACCCCGACAAAACAGAATTGGTGTTGACGGGTGGTTGTTCCAGTCCTTGGTCCTCTTCCTTCTGGCCCCTTTCTCTAGGTTCCCCTCCCACCCCCGTCTCCTCTGTCAAGACCCTTGGGTTTAAACTCAACAATCAACTTTCCCTCCACTCTCAAGTCAGTGCCGTTGTCTCTTCAGCCTTCCTCTCCCTCCGGACTATCCGCAAAGTCTCCCGGTTCTTTTCTCCCTCCGCCCTTAAATTAATTCTTTTGGCCATGGTGACGTCTCGCCTGGACTACGGCAACGCCCTCTACCATGGCATGCCAGCGTACCTCGTGAGGCGCCTCCAATTGGTCCAAAACCAGGCGGCTCGTCTGGTATTCAATCTTCCCAGATCACAACATGTCACGCCCCTTCTCAAATCTTTACACTGGCTCCCTGTTTGGCATCGTGCCCTATTCAAGCGTGGTTGCATCATCTTCAAAGCCCGGTCCGGCCTTGCCCCGTCTTTCATCAGCACGGCTATTCACGACTACACCCCGTCTAGAGAATTGCGCTCTGCTACTCATCAACTTCTCATTGTCCCTCGCTTCAAACGGAAGAAATGGGGAGGCTCCAAATTCTCCACCACGGCCCCTGCCTTTTGGAACTCTCTCCCATTTCATCTGAGATCCTGTTCCCAGTTCCCCCTTTTCTGCAAAGACCTCAAAACTTTTCTTTTTTCCCAAGCCTTTCCTTCTTAACTTTCCTTTGTCCCTCAGTCTTTCTGTCCTTTGAGTAGTAGTGTTACATAGCGCCAAGAAACCGCCTGGTGTACGCGCGCTCTAGAAATATTTTTAAACTCAAACTCTTTCTCGGATCCTGAGTCCATGACTAACCAGAATAGGACTCAGGTCAAAAAACTTTTTAATGATTGGATGTCCTTGAAAAGGGCTCTCACGGAAAATGGTAAACCGTCCGTCTTGGCGCATTGCTTGCTGAAAAAATCATGTAGAATGGAACCATACTTGGCGGTGATGTATAATGCGCAGGAAAGATTTTACATAACTCGCTTCAGACTAAATCTCCTACATCACCTACTCGCCGTCCCCTCGGACTTCACACGATCAGTGGAGTTGAAGGGTACATGCGGCTGCGACACTAGGTCTCCGCAGGATACCCTTCACTTTGTTCTGTTATGCTCCTTTTATTCAGTCCCCAGGCGCAAGTTTTTAGTAGGGATTCTGAAAAAAAAGAAGCTGGGACAGGCGAAAGCAGCCCTACTATTTTTGCAAGAAGCTTCAGATCCCCACACTTTAATATGTATAATAAGCTTCATTAAGATGGCAATGAGGCTAAGGAACACACGAGAAGCAGTGGATTCTAATAATCTGTAACCTAGCCCTAGACTCTAGCAAATCTTATCAATGAACATGTCACCCTATTTTTAAGACTTTCCTATTAAATCTTTTTAGGTCGAGCCTGTCCCATTCCGCAGGAATGGATAGGATCGAATTCAAGTGCTTGATCGGCTAGTGAAACCACTGGCGTTTCTTCACAGTGCATGTGAGGTCACGTGGCCACAAAGCGGGTCACGTGACCACACAAGCACGAGCATCTCCGTAATCCGCCTGCCCCCACCAGGCTCGCATTCCCGCCCCCTCACCAGGCCGCACATCTGCCTGCCACACTTCTCCTCCCCTAATTATGTGGCCGGCCGTACTTAGTTTCCTGGCCGCTTCCCGGCCGCTCTTGTTTTTAGCTCCCCTTACCATTTGCTCCTGCCTCCGAGAGCTTCAAAGGGATCTGCTTCACACTTCACGGCCGCCGTGACTCACATTTCTCCTTCCTTCGTGCCCAGCCCCCCTCCCAGCGCTGCCTTGTTTTTCATGCTCGAATCCTTCACCCTGCTTTGGCCTGTCTTTCGTTCTTGTTCTCTCCTGTCCTCTATCTCCCACCTTTATGTTTAATCCTTTCTGCCTCTTTCTCTGTCATACAGATTTACATGCACTTCCCAGAGCAATGGAGAAAGCCAAAGCACCCCTCCCCACGCCCCTTTATGTTTCTCTTACTCCACCTATTTCTCCTTCCTCTCGCTCGCTTTTTTCCCCTCCCTCCCCTTTCTTTCTTCCTTCCTTTCTTTCTTTCGTTCTTTCTTTCTTCCTTGCTTTCTTTCTTTCGTTCTTTCTTTCATTCTTCCCTTCTTTCTTTCATTCTTCCTTCCTTTGTTCGTTTCTTCCTTCATTTCTTTCTTCCTTTCTCTCTTCTTACTTTCTTTCTTCCTTTCTCTTTTTCTTTTTCTTTCATTCTCTCTTTCTTCCTTTCTCTCGTTTTCTTTCTTCCTTCCTGCCTTCCTTTTTTCTTTCTGTCTTCTTTCTTTCTTTCTTTCCCCCTTTATTTCTTTCTTTCTCTTCTTTCTTTCTTTCTTCCTTTCTCTTTTTCTTTTTCTTTCATTCTTTCTTTCTTCCTTTCTCTCGTTTTCTTTCTTCCTTTCTTTTTTATTTCTTTCCATCCTTCTTTCCTTCCTTCCTCTTTCTTTCTTTCTTTCTTTCTTTCTTTCTTTCCTTCTTTCTTTCCTCCTTTCTTTCTTTCTTTCTTTCTTTCCTCTTACCCCCCTATCTCCCCCTCTGCTTCTTTCTCTCCACCTTTCCCTTCCTGTGTCTCTCTTTCACCTCCTCTCTCTACCCCCCCTCCCGCACACACACATTTCCATCCACTCCACAGTACAATGAAGAACAGTCAATTCCCCATTTCTCACAGATTGAGGCTGCAATCATTTCATTATAAAGTGCAAAATGTCTAATTATCTTGGTGATTGCGAGGGGGAAAAACCGAGAAAGCACATAATATTGAAATGAATAGTTCAGATTCTTGAATACGGAAATAACTTGATTAGTGCTGGGGATCCGGTGTGCGTTGTCTGGCAGAGAACGAAAGACCCACAAGCGAGACCTATTGGCAATGCCAATGCTTGTTTTAACTTGTTTTAAACAATGTTTTTAAATAATGTATGTTTGTCTTTTATGCTCTTTTATGGTATCTTTTGAAGTGCCGAATAAAGGTATTTCAACTGAACTGAACTGAACTATTCTTTTTGCATCTAGGAGTCTAAGAGGAGCAGAGAAAAACAATTCTGTTATCGAGGAGGAACCAATAGAAGTGTTTTGGGCTGCCAGGAAATTGCAGAGGTTTTTATGAGATAGTGGATTCTTGGTGAAAACAGTTCATGGCTGTCTGATTGGTGACAGCTTCCACAACACGAGTCAATCGTCTGATTTTTCTGCTATTCAATGCAGCACCCACAAAGAAGAACAAACCCAAATTGAAATCGACATATTGTTGCAAAGTGGTATCTGTCTGGTCGATCTCATCTGTATTTATTGTTCATTTGTATCTATTCTTAGAAATATCATTGTACAACTTCAGGTCAAGATGATATGATGCAGATGCTAAAAACACAGGTGGTAACAAAAATGATATGTAGCTTACCCCGGACCACCCAACAGGTAATTGATAGTATCCTTTATTACCATACACAAAGTAGGTATTGTGCGACGATGTAAAACTACTATTATTCATGCCCTCAATGTTCAGTACAGAAATACATAAACTTCATCCTACGGGAATTCTCCCAGCACTGCCAATACATAAACCTGCTTTTTCTCTGGTTACAGAAATCACAAAGGGTCCAATGTTCTTCATATTCCTCACATTTGTGAAGACATATGGTGTCAAAATATTGTTTGGTTGGTATTATTCCCATTCCCATTTAGTCCCTTTGGCTTGAGGATAGCCATCTACTGAGGGCTTTCCGAAAGCAAACAAAAGGGCATACCAAGCTTGACATGAGCCATTATGGGAAAATGGTAGAGGAATTAAAGGCATTCCTCCTTTCTTCTGGTGTGCAGGTATCATCCCAAATACCAATTGGTAGTATTTGTAGCATTATGGGTATGATGCAACATCTGGATGAATGTGTTATTCAGATAGGACTGTCGATGTTTCTGCTCATGATAAGGAAGAGTATAGTAACGATACTCCAGTGGAGCTGGAGTAGTTGCAACAAAAAGCTGTTGAGCAGGAACTGCTTTCTCAACAAACCAAGTGGTTATTGCTAAAACCATCAAGGCAACAACAAACCCTACAGCACAAATGATTCTCTTGTTATTCATTTCAATGACAGTGATGATCGATCTTTCTAAGAACCTGTTGAAAACAATCGTTGGAGCTCTTCTCCCTTGGGTAGCCGTTGATTTCTTCACCACGGGCCAAGACGGGTGTCACTACACTAATACAAGGCTGATCCCCCCCTTGCCTCATTGGCTCTCCATTTCACAAACCCAGGGCGGTAGCTAAACCAGTCTCGTTCAAAACTGCAGATTCTTTTCTTGGTCTCAAATTGTATCGCGATGCTCCAGGAATCGTGTGGTCCGGGAAGACTTCCATAGACTCGTCAGGTGATATAGCTTGACCTTTCTCCATCTCCAGAATTTCTCGATGGTCGGTCAGCGCAGCAGGTTCCACCAAGGTGGGCGATACCGCTTGCAGTGCGTGGTGTGGAGCCAGTTCTTTTTGTTCGTCACTCGAACTGCTGTCCTTGTAGCCAACAACACCTGCTCCGAGCCCCGCCACCTCGGCTCCAAGCTGTTCGATCTGTCGAAGACCTTTATCATTACGTAATCACCGGGACGGAGATCATGGGCCTAACCTGTAGATCTATCAGGAAGAGCTTCTCGAACCTGTTGATGACTAAAGGTCAAACTGTCAGTTAACTGTGTTAAATAATCATTCAACAGAACACAAGGTACATCATGTATGGGGCGTAGCTTAGGAACTCCCCAAATGTTCATTGGTCTTCCAAATACCACCTCGTACGGTGTAAGACCTGATCGTAAGTGTGGTACTGATCTTATGGAAAACAGTGCCAAAGGCAATGCATCTGGCCACTTTAGGGACGTGGAAGCCAGTATTTTCGCCAGCTTCAATTTTAAGGTAGCATTATACCTTTCCACCAATCCTGCTGATTGTGGGTGGAAGACCTGTATGGAATTTCTGTTTGATCCCTAACCCTTTCAGGACATACTCAACAACTTGCCCAATAAAATGAGGTCCGTTGTCACTCGACAAAATTTTACAAACACCATACCTAGGAAAATATTCCTTCAGAAGCACCTTTGCTGTAGTAAGAGCAGTATTATCCTTTGTAGGATATGCCTCTATCCATTTACTGAAGACACATGCCACCACTAGGACGTATTTTAGATTATTGCAGCGTTCAAGTTGGATGTAATCCATCTGCAAAACTTCAAAAGAATGCGGTTGGTGTAGCAAACCCTCCTGTAGGAGTTTGTGTCCCTTTTCCAGGATTTTACTGCCAACAGATCAAACAGGACTGTACTATTCTTTTAGCCGTGCTGGCAATTTCAGGATGCTCCCAGACTTGTGTAAGCAATTTGGTTATTACTAGAGCTCCAACATGTGCCAGCCCATGTGCCATTTGAACCATATGTTATAAATAGGCTGCAGGCAATTTCCATTTATTCATTTCTTTGTTACGCCAACAACCCTCATCATCTAACATTCCTTCTTTGGACCACTGCTCAAGTTGTTCCACAGAAGCAGATCTCTGTATATCTAATACTTCCTCTCTAGCATTATGCCAGCGCTCAGCTTGTGATTTTACTACGTGCATAGATGTAGTGCTTCGCTGTATTGCAGTTTCGCGGGCTACACGATCTGTGAAGGCATTGCCTTGTCCAATTTTGTCAATGATTTTCTTGTGTGCGCTACACTTCATAATGGCAACTTTCTTCGGATATGTAAGTGCAGTCAAGAGATTATGTACTAATTCTCTGTGCATTATTTGCATCCCGTGGGATATAAGAAAGCCTCTTTCCTTCCAGAGTAGGCCAAAATCATGAACCACTCCAAAAGCATAGCGGCTATCCGTGTAAATGTTCACACATAAGTCAGTACTAACCTCACACGCTCGTGTCAAAGCTATTAGTTCAGCTGCTTGAGCCGACTTCTGTGGTATACGAGCTGTTTCCACTACTGTCTCGAGTGTGGTGATTGCATATGCAGCTGAGGTTGTGTCATCTGGAACTTCAAACAGGGCCCATCCACCCACAGCTCCCCATCTACATCTGAAAGGGGCGTATCTTGCAAATCGATGCGACCCTTTGTCTGTTCCTCAGTAAGGAATATACAATCGTGAGGCTCCTTTGATTGAGACTGAGTCGCAGGATATGGCAACAAAGTGGCTGGGTTTAGTGTTGCACACCTCTTCAATGTAATATGAGGTGCTAACAATGTCAATTCGTATCCGGTCAGGTGAGCACTAGTTAAAAGCTGTGTCTTAGTCTGATTCAAAAGAGCATCTACTGCATGGGGTACTAGCACCAACAGTTTGTGTGACAAAAATATCCCTTCGCTCTGACGTATAGACACAGCTGTCGCTGCAACTGAACGAAAACATCCAGGCAACGCACGAGCAACAGGATCAAGAACTGCATAAAAATATGCACAGGGCGCTGCTTGTCACCGTGTATCTGTACTAAAACTGACAATGCACATCCATCTTTCTCGTGTACATAGAGTGCAAAGGCCTTCATATAATCTGGTGTGCCTAACACTGGTGCTGAGCAAAGAGCTTGTCTTTACTGCCGAAAAGCATTTTGACATTCATCTGTCCAAGGAAGACGAATCGGAGTGTTCTTAGTCAACAGTGCTAGCAAAGGTTTAACAATGTGTGAAAAACCCAATATCCATTGCCTACAAAAAGAAGTCAAACCAATGAATGCACGGACATCTTTCTGGGTGGAAGGTACTGGAGTGTCTAAAATTGCTTGAATGCGATCTGGTGTCAGCGCACGTCCCTCCTTAGACAGAAGATGACCTAAATAGGTTACCTTTGGTCTACAATATTGCAATTTCTTCCGTGATACTTTATGGTTGTGTGTAGCAAGAAAAAAAAGTAAGGACAAAGTACATTTTTCACACTACTCAGGTGTATCAGCTGCCAACACGATGCCATCGACATATTGTATGAGAGCCACTCCTTCAGGCAAAATAAAGGAATCAAGTTGTCTTTTTAAGGCTTGCCTATAAATACTCGGACTCTCCTTGACACTAATATGTACTGGTGGTATAACCATTTGTCCTACATCGGTGTCTGAAGTAGCCCACAAAGTAATAGGGAGTGAAGCTAGTGCAATATCCTCTTTAACAATACAGGATCTCTCAATCATGGGGTGGTTGTCATTTAAAATAACCCGTACTCCTTCCGGAGAACATCGTATCGTAGCCCTGAAATATTTGAGCATATCAAGACCCACAATATTGTCTGATGTATTTGGGGAAAGCAAAAACGGACATGGAGCAGTAAACTTATCAACATGAAGTGCAAGTGGCTGTGACAATGGGCTAAGGGAAGGTGTTCCATCGAAACCTATCGATGTAATAGTTAATCCAGACAGGGGAACCCTTGGAATCAAGTGTTTAGACAAGGCGCTACGAGTAGCTCCTGTATCAACCAAAAACTGATCAGTAGAACCCAAAAAATGTGCTGTAACATAGGGACCCCTCTGATCTACTGGAATTCAACTGATTCCTTACCCCATCCTAGACAATCCTATGCATAAGCAGAATCTTGCAAATCAGACGGCTCATAGTCGGACATTCGTTATTGGTTCCGTCTGTCAAAAGTATTAGACCCCTCTTGTCCACGTGTATTGACATCAAACCTAGCACGATCATTTGTGTTTCCTTTAGGCCCTGAATATCCTGAACGATTTCTCATTTGTCCCCTACCACGTGAACCCTGCTGAGCACGTAGTACTGGACAGTCAGAAAGCCAATGTCCAAATTTCTTGCAATACGCACACTGATCAACAGACAAATTTGGACGAGTATAGGGAGGAAAGGACGAACCATGAGATCCACGTCCACCTCTATTATTACCTCTTAAAGGTGGGCCAAAAGCCTGAGCCATCCTAGCCTTTGTTTTTAACTCTTTAGATTTTTTATCCTCCTTACTTTTAGCTTCTAATTCTTGTCGCTCATAATACTGAGCCATAGTTAAGAGAGAAACCGGAGAGGAGGTAGTCCATGGACTTTGACTCGCCTTTAGGCGACTAGCTATTTCTGGCAAAAGGTTTGTGACATATTTATCGACAAACAGATGCCTACCCGTGTCATCTGTCAATGACTGGCCACTAAAATCGCGGAATGCTTCTTCAAAGCGTGTGAAGAAGTCTGAAACTGATTCATCTACCTTTTGCTTACAAGACACTAACATAGTCGAATCTATCTTTTTAGGGGGAATAATCGTCTTTCATTTAACCAATATAGCTGCTGGAAGATCTAAAATTAGCTTACACGATTTCTGTGCAGGTTCTCTATCTTTATCTAATTGTTCTATATCTGTCCACAATGCCCCAAATACCACACGGTCATCAACTTTACGCACAGTTCTCTACATATCAGGCGGTAATATTAATCCAAAAAACAAATCAATATCAGACAAAGTCATAGTACAAGACCTAATGGCAACCTCAATTTCTTCATAAAAGGCTGTTGGATTCTTTCGTGGATCGGGCAATGCATTTTTAAGAGCCATAACATCTGCTCTATTACAAGGAGTGTAACCCCAATTATAAATAAAGTACCCTTTCGCGTCGACAGAAGTCTTATCATCACTTGTACCTGTTCCTTTAGGAAGAACATATAAAGGCGCGGCTTCCCGCATAGGTTTCACATTTACAACATTCTTATCTGTTTCGAGCGTCGGAGCTCGTGCCATGTTGATTCGAGATGTTTGTGCAGCTGCGTCTGCTGCCTTTTTCTCCTCCCGCAAACGGACTGCTTCATCACGTAGTTTAACCAAGCGTCTGATCGTGTCAGCCACCTGGGAGAAGACAAAAGAACCTTCACATAATTGCTTACAATCAGCTGCTATATCATCTGGCTCTACTTCCACCGAATATTTCCTAAATCGCTCCAGAACCTCTGCAGCAAATATCTCGGTGAAATATTTTTGTTCCCTTTCCGACCAATTCTTAATAGTATCTAAAAGTTCAGAAGCAGTGATAGTACTACGATCGGCTTTACGCGCCGCAGATCTAATCTCAGAGGAACGTTCGGTAGTTAACATCGAGCGAGTATCTCGGATTTTATCCTGCTCTGTAGGAGAGTCCTCATCTGACTCATCAAGAGCAGAGGGAAGAGTATACGGAGGTGGACAACGATCTAATAAGAGAGAATCATCTTGGGGTTTATTAAGAATAGGGTAAAGAGGCCTACAAATAGCGTATTGGCCATTTACCTGTAACTGACGCTCCCTATCTTCCCTTTCTTTATTTTCTTTAATTTCTTTATTTTTATTTCTAATGCTTTCACATGTACACTCTTACGTTGTTCTTTTTCAATCTAGGCCTGCTCACGCTTCATTCTTTCACTCACTTCTTTCTCCCACATTCGCACACAGTCAAACATATCTTGCCTAACCTTTCGCTTAAACATCTGTTGCTCCACATACTGAATCTTTCGCAAATCAAATAACCCATGCATAGGCCAACGCAACTCAGGATCCTTACGGATGTATTTGTTCCATAACGTGCTGTACATTATGGACGAAATACCATACTTAATATACATGTCCCTATTAGGCGTCCCCTCCGGGGGGGCTGGTTGTGCTTCGTTGATTCTCAAATTGGTACCACTACAAAAGCAACACATCCTACGAAGTGTGCTGGAGACAGGCATGCCAAAAATATTGCAAAATATGCAGTATTATAATCAAAAGTAGCGCTTAAGGTACTCTTCGTACATTGTGCCGTTCAAATAATCTTAAAAAGAGAAAAATCTCCTCATTACCTGCCTATATGTATTGCAACACATATACATATATACATAGAACAAGGTTCAATATTTGGCCAATTCCATAAACAAATGCCACAGTAAGTGTTTCTATACTACCTTACCAGTCAAGGCGTCACAACCTACAGCAAGTGCCTCAAAACGGCTGTTACCAATCAAATGGTGTCTAGGTTCCTACTGCCAAGTTCTCAAATCGACCAAACGGTCACTGCACAGCGAATCAACAGAAGAGATCTCAGTCGAGGACCGGCGCCACCTGGATGGTCAGATCAGAAAAAAAGGGAAAACGCCATGGATGCCAAGACTCGGGTCTCCTCCGGCAGTGATCACGTCCAAAGCGAGATTCCAATCCTTCGTCTCGACCACTCCTTCGGGCATCCGAGTCGCCGATGAGCCCCACGTTGGAAGCGCCAATTTGTGGTGGCAAGCCTCAGCCAGGCCTACCAGTGCAAGGGATTCACCCTTCTCTACACAGAGTGCTTGACCAATAGCAAGAAGTTGGCACAGAAACTGGAATAGAAAAAACAGAGTTTATTAAACCTCATGAGGTGGAACTACATTCACACAACACCCTTCGGTAGAGTATGAGGTAGCACATTGACTGGTCCTTTTATAAGCTTGGTCCTTTTATACCCACACAGGGGCTCAAATGAAGGCGGTACAAGGTATAGAATGCTGGTTTCAAATACATGTAAGGTCACACAGAGAGTGTGCTAGCAACAAGTGGGAGGGGCTGACAGTTAGCTAATTGTGGTGGGCACATCTTGACAGTTACAAGTTGGAGACAACTGTATGCTCAACTGAGCATGTGCAAAACAGAGGAGGCTAAATATATCTTGTCTCTAGGCAGATTGCAAGAGCAGTTGACATGAAGGTAGCACAGAGTACGTGGAGAGCATATGGCAAACAAAATGGACGAGAGAAATACAAAATGGAGTTCGTAAACGGACAAGATAGTCTCTAAATACAAGATGTCTTCTGCTAATGCTTAACCTAATCATTGCTAAATTACAACAGTTTGGATGATGGGGTTGACAGAGACAAGTGCAGGAGCAAGGAGGATGAGAGAAGGAACAGTATGAAGAAATAATTTGATAGTCGTATGAGAGTAGAACTGACACGGGTTGTGGTTGGTGATTAAGTAAGAATAAAACTGGGAGTTTCTGCTACTAGTATGACATTTGCCTTAATATCGCAGAAACTCTGATCATCAATTCTGCTAACTTTCTCTGCTAAAACCAAATTATTGGCTCTTTCAACCTCTGCTTCTCCATCCTCCCCAACAATGTATTGTGTATCACAGTTGTCTCTGAAGTCCTCCTGCACACTGTCGCAAAATGTCTCCTTTACCCACATTTGCTGCAAGACACTTGTATTGCTAGGAAATGTTTGAAGCTTGCTCAGTGTTTCATTAAACCACATCTTCAATATACACCATCCCCAGACATCATTGAGTTTGCGGACTGTTTAGTCCTCCTCCCTCCTTTCTGAGAGGTCTTTACAACTGCCATTTTACCCACATCACTGTGCTTGACTTATTTTGCCTCTCCTTTTGAGGACTGAACACTATTAGTAATACTTCTTGAAACAAAAAATCTTTACTTTAGAATTGCCTTTTCTGGATCCACCCTGCCAATTTTCAGAACATTGAAATGAATAGCCTTGGTTTTAATAGTAAAGCTAAACTATCCCAGGGTGCCTGTCACTTGTACTGAGCATGGTATAAAGTCTGGCTCTAAAAGGTGAAACCTTGAAAAACTGAAACTGGTTTTCACAGGGCAATGGCTGAAGCTCAGCCTGATGCCAGCATCCCCTCATGTTTGGTTAGAGTTAAAGCTCCCTTTTCAGCAGTCCGTCTTCAATGTTTACTTGAAGACACTGCCTGGCTAGGGAGGCACTAATGCGTGAGGGTGAGTCCGAAATGTTTTAACTGAATTTAAACAGCTCAGATAAATTGTTCCTTATTCAGCTTCTTCTCCATAATCTGTATTTAGATATAGTTATTATTGTTGACTTTTTAAAAAGCTGCTGCGGTGCTTATGTATTTTTCCATGTGGTAGCAACAGACAGTAGCGTTTTTGTAATTTGTAACATCTCCCTTGAACACCACATAGTGACTCCCCTCGCGTCTCCAGATAACAATAGGATGTGTGCCATTGGTTATTTGTACTTGGAGATGAGACTTCTGCTACTCTATACATGACGTACTCCTTGGCCTCACTCCTCTTCAAGCAAGTGTGTTATTAGCAGTGCTTTAAATGGACAGGTACTATCCGAGTACCTGCACTTCTTTAATTTGAAAGGGAGAGATGCTGCCCTTCTCAGCATTTAGTGGGAGAGTACCAGCGCTATCAGGAGCAAACAGGTACTCTAAATAGTGTGTACCTACACTTCATTATTTCTCTTTAAAGCACTGGTCATGGGCCCTGGTCCAAGGAAAGATATGGGACCCCTGGCAGCTCTCTGGACTGTCACATAAACCATTAATCAGGGTTCCGCGAGCCCTGCAGGCCTCTTGGGTCTGTGCCACTGATCCTGCTGCACCAATAGAAGCTGAGCCACTGAGCATGATAGAAAATAGGTACTGTTGAAAAACAGTTAAAGTTGGGTCATGTACTACATCTTGTCACAGGTGTCACTGTTACTGTACTGATAAATGCCGGACCTCACCCTATTTCCCCATGGAAGAGATAGTCTGGCTCACAATGGTTCCTTGCTCAGCGGAATTTATGATGGATCTTTTCGTCTCACCACTTAAACATTTCACCAGCCGCCACTGGAGATATAAGGGCCTGATTCCGATCTTGGTGGTATTGATCACACTGTCGCTTTTTTGGCAGTATTCCCGACCGCCACCTTGGCAGTCTGCCCACCTGATTTAGATGTTGGCTGGGCATTGAAGAAAAGACCACTGCAATCCCGCTGTCTCCATCACGATCTGTCTCCCGCGCCGGCAGCGTCAGAGGCTGAAGCGGCTGTTAGATGGAGTCCGGCCGAGATTCCCGCTGTTCATATTAGAAAGTGCCTTTCTGTCAAGGCAATTGTGGCGGGGAAACCTCCAAGCACGGGTTAGCAGAAACTAGGAAAAAGGCCTGAAAACGTACCTGTAAAAACAGTGGCCAGTACACAATACCTGCATGTACATATTGACATATATACAACATACATGTGTATTGAGATGTAAATGAGTAGTACTTACCTGTCTCCAAGCCACCATTTCTCCACTAAGTCAAGACTCCACCACCAGGACACCACCATCTCAACAGGAACATCTAAATCAGGTCAGTGCAATACCGCTGGTTTAAATTAAAGAAAGGGAAGATAGGGAGCGTCAGTTACAGGTAAATGGCCAATACGCTATTTGTAGGCCTCTTTACCCTATTCTTAATAAACCCCAAGATGATTCTCTCATATTAGATCGTTGTCCACCTCCGTATACTCTTCCCTCTGCTCCTGATGAGTCAGATGAGGACTCTCCTACAGAGCAGGATAAAATCCGAGATGCTCGCTCGATGTTAACTACCGAACGTTCCTCTGAGATTAGATCTGCGGCGCGTAAAGCCGATCGTAGTACTATCACTGCTTCTGAACTTTTAGATACTATTAAGAATTGGTCGGAAAGGAAACAAAAATATTTCACCGAGATATTTGCTGCAGAGGTTCTGGAGCGATTTAGGAAATATTCAGTGGAAGTAGAGCCAGATGATATAGCAGCTGATTGTAAGTTGAGAGCAGTGGCTAACGGACAACAACTGATTTTATCGGGCGGCATGAGACGCGAGTAGAACACTTTTTAGCAGGTACGCATAAGAAGGGAGAGGAAAGATATAAAGGTTAATAAGTGTTGAGAAATGTTCGTGGGTCCTAGTGTAAAGTAAAGATGAGGTTTAGGAAAATGATGTTTAGTAAAGATAGTGTAAGATGGGAAATTGTTGAAATCTAGACTGTGGCATAAACATCATCGGCGCCATCTTGTCCCTTTCTAGACTCGTACGTGCGCGTAAGCAGCCGCCATATTGTTTGCCAGGGCCTCTCTGTCCACTACCGATAGCCAGCGCGTCTCCCCCTTCACTCCTCGGCCTCGCAAGCATCCCCCGCGCTCTGACAGCCCCCGATCTCTCCTGCCTGGACCATAAAAAAAACACCTCCAGCGCGACCCTGCCTCAGAGCCACGTCCCGCACGGAACCCTCGCACTCCTTTCCTCTCTTTCACACGTGCGGGCCTTTGATGACCTCTTCCTCCTCGTCCATTGTCCGAACCATTCCCAGACCACCCCCTGGCCTTGCAGCTGTAGTTTATTGCCCCTAAAGTAGGAACTCACCCCGCATCAAAGGAGCGGGGATTGATCAATACCTTCGCACCCCTAGATCCGACTGATCACCCACTTTTCCCGTTCCCAGCGAAACGTCCAGCTGCGCGATAGCCATCACATGCTGAGATCGGGGTGGGAACTCTACTGTAGATGTGTGTGGGAACGGACATGAACCGGGGATTGCGAGGAGGTCTTCCTTTACTTCAAAGACACATTATTGATGCAATGTGCGTAATAAAGTAATAAACTTGTGTATAAGAGGCCAGGCCTCAGAGATGCCGAGAGAGCACCTCGAGAAGATACCCTGTTGTCTGATTTGACGTGTTCTGCTCCGTCGGAATAAACTCCTGTTTCCTGCCTTCCAGTCTCCAGCGCCTGCCTCTTTATTTGGTAAAACTTGAGTTGGGTGAGAGGCGGCTAACGCCGGGCAAACCTTGAAAAGGGGTAATCGACCTGATCTGCCTGACCCCTTTTCTTACAATTGGCGTCCCAAACGTGGGGCCCATCAGCGACACGTGGATCCAGTGGGAGAGGTCCCAACGACAAAGTGAACGACTGCAACGATCGGGAAGAGCTCCTGCCCGATAGACCCTCGTCTGGCAGCCGATCATCCGAACTTCACCGGTTCCGAGCAGACCTCTCTCGAGTGATCTATGGTCCTGACTGGGAACCATCAGGAGTGCCACAGCAATTACGGAGAGTAGAGGACGATCGGGCGCTGGAAGCGGAAGACGAGAAACCGTCCATGCGGTCTGGGTAAGGTCGTGTAACGCGACGAATTGCGAATTGATTGTTTGATTGTTTGAAAATACTAGTATTACTCATTTGATTGTTTCTGAGAGATTCTCTATTTGCAAACAAGCACAGAGTCGCCATACTCTGTTTAGTCTTTGCAGATAGTGAAGGGTAGGTAACGCAGGCTTTTGCCCCCTTTGTAACCCGTCGTGCCTATTTTTCTCTCCATTTGATTGATTGTTATCCAAGCATTTACTGCTTCGGAATTGGTTCTCTTTGGATCATTCTCTATTTACAAATAAGCACAGAGTCGCAATACTCTGTTTAGTCCTTGTGAATAGTGAAGGATAGGTAACGCAGGCTTTTGCCCCCGTTGTAATCCGTCGTGCCTATTTTTTTCCCTCATTTCATTGATTGTTTGACCGGTTATTCACAATAAGCACAGAGTCGCCATACTCTGTTTAGTCTTTGCGGATAGTGAAGGATAGGTAGTGCAGACTTTTGTCCCCTTTGTAACCCGTCATGCCTATTTTTGCCCCGTTTGTTGGTAGTTGGTTCAGCCCGGACCGCTTATTAGAGGTGAACCATCCGGCTCTACTGGAGGGCACCCCTAATAAGGACATGTTCACTAAATATGGACTAGTCGCCGTGGCTTACAGTAAGCTGTGGCATAAATACACGAGAAAGGATCGGGAAAGTCAGTGGCCACTGATAGGATCCTTTGATAACGATAAAATAAACGCACTAGGAACAGCCCTCTATAACAATAAGACAACACCCACTATGCTCGATAGCTTCGGCATGTGGCGCAAAGAAACAGAACAGCGGAAAAAGAGAAATGAAGTCAGATTAGAAAAGGAATTACGAAAAGCAGCTCACCTAGCCGCTAACAAATTGAAAGAAGAAATAAAAGAAAGAGAGGATACCAAGCTAAAACAAGATTCCGAATCATCGGGCCAGTGTCCCGTTAGGACACCCCTACGCTCTACCCTGAGCTACCTTCAAAACAGCGAACGAACGATGATTTGCTATTAGGTCCCCCGATCCTCTACATGCCCCCTCCATATGCCCCGTCCCAACCCTTAGCGCAACACCCGCAACCCCCAACGACAGGCGAGAATAGTGCTAAAGCTTCGGTCCTCATGGCCTCTGCGCCGACCGAAACCCTTGTACTCAGATGATCCCGAAGCTGGGAGGAAAGACCCTGTTAGAGCGAATAGATTAAGTAAGGATGAACGAGCTGGAATCGATAAGATTGTGAAGACACTAGTAGTGCGAAAGGAAAGTGAGGATTATATAACGGATATGTACAATACATATGCTAATAGCCACAGACGACACTTTGTCGTACGTCTTTGTTACCACACCCTTAATGCTTACGAAGACCGGTACCAATACAAAGGTCCTGAAAACCTAACAACACTGTACAGAAAAGTTGACATCGGAGATGAAGGTGAGTGTGACGTGACGGACCTCTTCACGCGTACGCTTGAAGTTTTCCGCCACCTCACTGAACTGTAACCGAACACTATGACTCCTGTAGCGACTGAACCCCAAGTAGAAAAAATTGACACGATGATGCCCATAATGGAGGCCGCCCCCTATTGGGTTCCCCCGAGAGGACAGGGAACACACGACGATATTAACCACCAAGATGCGAGAGGTAGGGTAGTTTACAACTGGGTTTACCAACCATGGGATCGGCAACACATCCTGACTTTCCGAAAGTCCTTGCCTGATCTACGAAAGAACCCCACAGCCTTCTATACAGAATTAGCCACCGCTTTGGGTTCGACGATTATGACCCTCGCGGATGTCGATTTGTTTTTCGGGTTATGTCTGCCAGCTGATGTGTGGAAGCAAATCCGGAAAGTCGACCACCTTGAGCTGTTCGGGCATACCTGGACACAACTCGGTGACGTAGACAAGCAGCGAGAGCCCGGGCAGAAACCTTTGAAAGCCATTTTAGACCTCCCTGATAAGATTGTGCAGAAATGAAAAACCCTAGTCCCAGAAAGAAAGGTGGACTGGTCGATAGTAACGGCCTGTCGCCAGAAACCCCAGGAAGACGTATCAGAATACTTCTCCCGGTTTGAGACGGTGTTCTCCGATTACAGCGGCCAGGACATGACCACTGCGACCGGACATCACTTGTTTGTCCAGAACTATGTGAAAGGCCTGACACCAGAAGTCTCACAGAAACTACAGACTAGTGAGAGTAGTTGGGCAGCCTCCAAGCCCGCAGCTATCCTTCAGATGGCTCAATACTATGAACGACAAAAGAACGAGAACGATCTAGCGACTGAGAAAAAGAAGAAGGACTTGAAAGAGAGAGTGATGATTGCTCAGTTGCAAGGGGTGACTATAGGAAGGGAACAGTATAGAGGGAACTACCAGCCGAATGCTCCTAGAAATCCACCCCCTAGAGACCACACACCTGCACCCGGTGCTCCACGAACGGACCTCGATGAGAACCAGTGTGCGTTTTGCAAAGGATTTGGCCATTGGAAATCTCAATGTCCAGTTCTGCAAGAAGCACTCAGAAATAAGAACACAAGAGACGTAGCGGGTGGGCCAAGAAATAGAAGACAGGGGCGAGGGCACACTAACCACATCAACAATGACAAACCGAGCAGACCGAACACGTTCGACCGTCCCCGACAGAATCAGTGCCAACAGTCTGACTGCGACAATGCCCACGACTTTGCATAGGACTGCCAAGGGCAAGGGAGGGATCCAGTCGAGCTCTATCTTGACCAGCAAGGTCCTTATGTCACCGCTAAGGTCCTAGGTACGAAGTCTCCATTTCTGGTAGATACTGGTGCAACACGTAGTGCGTTGTCTAAACGATTGATTCCCAGGGCACCCTTGTCTGGCTCACATGTGACATCAATAGGTTTTGATGGAACGCCCTCCACTAATCCCTTGTCCACACCGATCTCCTTTAACTTGGACAATAACGCCACTGACACGACGTTTTTGCTCTCCTCCAACACCCCCGACGCCATTATGGGACTTGACTTATTGAAACATTTTCGAGCTACTATTAGGTGTTCACAAGACGGAGTTCGAGTCATTCTGTACGACAACCCAACGCTGCTCGGGTCCTGTCGTACACAACGCATGTTTTCTATCACTGACGCTGACCTGTCCTTACTCGACACCCTACCCCTGTACCTATGGGCAAAGACTGACTCGGACGTAGGACGCATGATGATAGACCCTGTACACATAACTGTTCGACAGGACGCAATGCTCCCAAAACTCCCACAGTATCGGATATCGCCCGAAGGCGAGAAGGCATTGGTAAAAATCATCCAGTCCCTGGTAGATGCAGGAGTGGTAGAAGAAGTAGTTAGCAATGTTTGCAACAGCCCTATCCTACCCATTATAAAGAAGCAGGGTGAGGGAGATGAAAAAGCGTACCGCTTCATCATCGACCTACAAGAAGTCAACAAAGTGGTTGTACCCCAGTACCCTGTAGTCTCAGACATCACCACCATTCTGACCCTGATTCCTTCCACCGCCACCACCTTCACGGTGATCGATCTCAAGAACGCATTCTTCTCCATCCCCATCCACCCAGACAGCCGCTACCTTTTCGGCTTCACTTTAAAATCCCGCTCATATAAATTTTGCAGAGCACCCCAGGGCTACACTGAAAGCCCAAGCATCTACAGCCAGGCCCTCAAGAGACAGCTGGATGCAGTCCAATTGCCGGATGGAGTGGTGTTGATACAGTACGTCGATGATATCCTTTTGGCGGCCGACACCACCCCACTTGCAGTCACAGCCACCATCCAACTCCTGCACTTCCTCGCGGAAAATGGCCACAAGGTCTCCAAGAAGAAGTTGCAGTTCTGCCAACCTCAAGTCACTTACCTAGGCCACCTCCTGTCCAGAGATGGGAGAAAACTCACACCCGATCGAATTCAGGCAATTCTAGAGACCCCTATCCCTAAAACCCAGAAGCAAGTCCGCTCTTTGGTAGGTCTCACCTCCTTCTGCCGACAATGGTTGCCAAATTTCAGCCTCATTGTGAAACCACTACTTTCCCTACTGGCTAAAGATGTTCCTTTCCCGCTCCCTTGGACCCCTGAATGCCAATCCTCCTTCAAGGAACTACGAGACGCCCTTTGTTCAGCACCAGTCCTAGGAACCCCTGATTATACAAAACCTTTCTCTCTCTACACTCACGAAAGGGAGGAATGCGCTTTGTCTGTTCTGACTCAAACCATTAGTCTCAAGCAACGCCTGTGTGCCTATTTCTCTGCCACTCTTGACCCCGTAGCGAGAGCTTTGCCTGCCTGCCTTCGAGCAGTAGCTGCAGCTGCTGTCTCTATCTGACAGAGTGAGGGGATCGTACTCTCGAATTCCCTCACGGTTCTAGTACCCCATGCCGTTGACACCCTCCTAAACCAGACTAAGACACAGCACCTTACTAGCGCACGACTGACTGGGTACGAGCTGACACTGCTTGCGCCCCACATCACATTGAAACAATGCACCACACTGAACCCAGCCACCTTATTGCCCCTGCCTGAGAATGATCCCGATGTGTCCCCTATACATGACTGCATGACCCTCACGGACGAACAGACTTCGAGACACGGCATTCCCAGATCCTGACGGAGAGCTGTGGGTAGACGGCTCTTGCATTAAACTCTCCGACGGCACCACTTCAGCTGCCTATGCAATTACCACAGCCCGAACTGTAGTTGAAACTGCCCGCATCACGCAACGATCCGCCCAGGCGGCAGAACTGATTGCCCTCACACGAGCATGTATCCTAGCGGCAGGGACGACAGCAAACATTTACACGGACAGCCAGTATGCCTTCGGGGTGGTTCATCATTTTGGGCTCCTGTGGAAAGAAAGGGGATTCCTGACCTCACACGGCACACCCATCCTACATGGAGATCTAGTCTCCGCTCTGACTGAAGCAGTTCTCCTTCCCAAACGACTTGCTGTGATCAAATGTCAGGCACACAAAAGGGTGACAGACATCATTGGACGGGGAAATGCACTGGCCGACATCACTGCCCGAACCACAGCCGAGAACAGGACGACGACTCGCGTGTACGTGACTAGGTCACAAGCAGAAAAATGGACGGACACTAGGGAAACTATTAGGGACATCCAAATGGCCAGCTCACCACAAGAATTGACTGAATGGGCACGGGTGGGATTAAAGGACGATGAAGGCTGCTGGCGGACAAAAGGCACGAATAAATGGTTGCTCCCCAACTCGTACTTGATCCCCATACTGACGATGGCCCATTCCCCTGCACACATAGGATCTGCCCCTATGACCGAACTTGTCTCCCGAGTTTGGCATAACGATAGAATTGCTGACTCAGCCAAACAATTAGTCCAGCAGTGTCTAGTCTGTCTACAACACAACCCTGGGAAAGGAGCTGTCGTACCCCGGGGAGGGTTTGGGGTCCCCAACCATCCATTTGAGGTCCTTCAGATGGACTATATTCAGTTAGAGAGATGTCAAGGACTGAAGTATGTACTTGTTGTTGTGTGCGCCTTTAGCAAGTGGGTGGAAGCCTACCCGACTCGTCACAACACTGCCATTGCCACTGCAAAAGTACTACTGAAAGAGTTCTTCCCTCGCTACGGCCTTTGCCGTATTTTATGGAGTGACAATGGCCCCCATTTCGTAGCCGAGGTTATCCAGCTTATCCTAAAGGGGCTGGGGGTACGACAGAAATTCCACGCAGTTTTTCACCCCCAATCTGCTGGACTGGTCGAACGGCACAATGCCACATTGAAACTCAAACTGGCAAAAATAGTGGCTACCACAGGACTAAAATGGCCAGACGCTCTTCCCCTGGCACTGCTGTCAATGCGCTCCACCCCCACCAGACACCACTTGACCCCTTACGAGGTCGTTTTTGGTCGACCCATGAGTATCTGGTCTGCTCCAAAACCGACATCTATTCACGACGTCCCGGACGTCCTAATGTCTGACTATCTGTATAACCTAACTAAAACACTATCTGTTATTCATCATCAGGTGCTGCAGGCCATCCCCGATGCTTCCAGGGGCCCCGGACATACCATCCAGCCTGGAGATTTCGTCCTGATTCGGAACTTCCAGCGGGAGAAGAGTCTGGAGCCCCGCTGGACAGGCCCCTGGCAAGTCTTGATCACCACCCGAACAGCTCTTCGAGTGGAGGGGAAGCGAAATTGGCTGCATGCACATCACTGCAAGAAAATCTCTCCGACCCTGACATCGACCGAAGACGTGACAACCCAAGAAGAGCTCATGCACAAAGACCGACCATCTCTGAGCTGCTACCCTGAAACAGAGACACTCGAATTGGCAAAGTTCCCTGATCCCACTGTACCATCCAGAGAAGGGTATAACCTGCGACGAAAGGAGGGAGCTTCGGCTAAGCAGACCACTGACTAAGTTACGATTCTCAGAGCGGCGGCCCAACACTACGAGGGCTGCCAGGAGAGAAGCCAAACGAAGTCTGTGGTTCCGCCCACTACCGAGCACCTTGAAGATGATGGAAGCGCCCGATGCGAAGATGATGGAAGCGACCGGACATCCGAAGACCCGCTACAGGAACCCGAAAACTGACAGGTTGCACAGCTCAAAGACTATTGCTCTTCTTATCACTCTTCTCTTCTGCCTCCTCCTCATGACTACCTTCAGGATCGTGGAAGAGAACGCACCGGCTCATAAGACATTTCTAACGACTGCACAGCCTACCACCATGAAAGAACACTACTTGGTCTCTCTTTCACCTCAAATCCAAGAAAGGCGTAAGGAGTTCTGGAACAACTCCTTCGTACAGTTACTGCACCAACACAACCTTGCTGCGAATGCCACGAATTGCTGGATCTGTGGGTTGATACCACATGCCACCGGACATTCCATCCCTTTCATCTCTTCCCCTTTCTCCATTCATGGCTCCTGTCTTGCTTGGCTGGTCCTCTTGCAAGAGAGTAACAGGGACAATTCCACTTCCGTCAAGACTATGTCTCACTTTTATCATGGGGTCTGGCTGAACAAAACAGGAAGAAATGCTGCTCCCTTTTGCCCTCTGACCTCCAACGACTCTATCCACATGGACATCCCCGCTAAAGAAATGGTGGAGATGCAAATACTCAACAATCCAGCCAGACCCACCTTCTCCTACCTCCGGAAACGAACGGCTGCCACCCTGACTGTGGCCCTATCTGTCGTCAATGTCTCAGGCCTCGTATGCATCACAGGCCATGGGACACAAATGGTAGGTCACAGCACTTGCCGCATCACCAGAACTTTGTACTCAACCGACCCACCCTCTTTTGTCACCTCTCCAAACATGTACTTCGTCTGTGGTACGAAAGCCTACACCTGGCTCCCAAAGGGCTGGGGAGGTACCTGCTACATAGCCTTCATCCTTCCTCCAACCTATGTGGCTCCGGAAAACCATCACTGACAGAGACGAGCAAAGGACATCGAGCAGGCCGACTCCACTGGAGCACAATTCTTGGATGCAATGAAAGGACTTGTTCCTCTTTGGGGTCCGATGGCGAACAGTCGTGCCATCCGACATTTGACCCAGGCAGTTGAAACGACAATGAACATTACAGCTGGCATCCTCACGAACAACACGGCTGAGCTCCAGGCGGTCCGCCTGGTAGCCCTTCAGAACCGCCTTGTTCTAGACGTGGTTCTTGCAGATCGTGGAGGAGCATGCCGTATCATCGGGTCTAGCTGTTGCACCTACGTACCAGACAATTCGCCCTCAGTCTACAAAGCCATTGAACACCTCCATAGACTTTCCTCAGAGGTTCATCAGGAACAAGAAGAATGGTCGCTGGGAAGTTGGTTCTGGAGTACTGTAAAGGACTGGGGGTGGAGGTTATTCATGATCATATTGATACCGATTGTCGTAATATGTGGATTCTGCCTGGGTATTCAATGCTTGCCACCTCTGTGCTCGCTTTTTGCTAACTGTATTTGCCCTAAGACTCTGGACTCTGAAACTGAACACATGAAAGCTTTATATGACATTGAAATACGAAATATAATGGAAATAGACGTAAATTGACAAGCTGGCTAGATATGTTGAAAAGGGAGGACTGTTGAAATCTAGACTGTGGCATAAACATCATTGGCGCCATCTTGTCCCTTTCCAGACTCGTACGTGCGCATAAGCAGCCGCCATATTGTTTGCCAGGGCCTCTCTGTCCACTACCGATAGCCAGCGCGTCTCCCCCTTCACTCCTCTACCTCGCAAGCATCCCCCGCGCTCTGACAGCCCCCGATCTCTCCTGCCTGGACCATAAAACAAAACACCTCCAGCGCGACCCTGCCTCAGAGCCACGTCCCGCACGGAACCCTCACACTCCTTTCCTCTCTTTCACACGTGCGGGCCTTTGATGACCTCTTCCTCCTCGTCCATTGTCCGAACCATTCCCAGACCACCCCCTGGCCTTGCAGCTGTAGTTTATTGCCCCTACAGTAGGAACTCACCCCGCATCAAAGGAGCGGGGATTGATCAATACCTTCGCACCCCTAGATCTGACTGATCGCCCACTTTTCCCGTTCCCAGCGAAACGTCCAGCTGCGCGATAGCCATCACATGCTGAGATCGGGGTGGGAACTCTACTGTAGATGTGTGTGGGAACGGACATGAACCGGGGATTCCGAGGAGGTCTTCCTTTACTTCAAAGACACATTATTGATGCAATGTGCGTAATAAAGTAATAAACTTGTGTATAAGAGGCCAGGCCTCAGAGATGCCGAGAGAGCACCTCGAGAAGATACCCTGTTGTCTGATTTGACGTGTTCTGCTCCGTCGGAATAAACTCCTGTTTCCTGCCTTCCAGTCTCCAGCGCCTGCCTCTTTATTTGGTAAACCTTGAGTTGGGTGAGAGGCGGCTAACGCCGGGCAAACCTTGAAAAGGGGTAATCGACCGGATCTGCCTGACCCCTTTTCTTACAATATGGAGGGGAAAGGTTAAACGAGAGGGGGATGTAAGGGTATTGAGTTTGCGACTGTTATTGAGCCATTCAGGAAAGAAAGACATGTGTACTTTACATTTCATAAGCTTTGGAAAGAATTTGAGCACTTATTTAGTGGGGTAGTGTTTTAAAAGGATGTATTTTGTTGTTATTTCAAAGATATCCCTGACGAAGGACCCGTGGAGGTACGAAATGCATTGGGCTACAATAAACTGCTATCGACAAATGATGCTTTTTTACGTATTCTTGAAAGAGAGGTTCGGATGGCCCGCGAGAATATGAGAAACTGTGGAAAATTGGCATTAACCTTGCATGGCTAAACGGATGATATGAAGAGTGGAGAAAATGAAAATGAAGAATTATAAGTAAAATGATCTTAAGAAGGAGGAGAAGATATGTTACATTTAAAAATATGGAAAGCAAATGCGTTATGAATAGAGGCTGTCGCCACTGACTTTGGGGCAAAGAGAAGCCCTAAAATTATGAGGTCTCCTGCCATTGCTACAACATTTAAAAATGGTGGGCCGGCGGACGCTGTCAACTCGACGTAGTACTTGGGATTGCCGCTGCAGCGGGACGGCAGTAAGACCGCCAAAATCTAAATCAAGCCCTTAGTCTCCATAGGTCTCAATACCTGAAAATGAGTCTAATCTAATAACATTTTGGAGAAACCGCCTTACAGCTTTTTTTTTTATTTCAGCGAACTTCAGGTGCTATTTGGCATTGCTTCTCTCTTCCAAAGGCCTACCTCTGGTGACATCAGGTCTCCTCCCTGATGGAATCCTCTCACTCATCACCAAAGGCATACTGAAGCGCACAGAGCGCACCTCTCTCTGTTGCAGGGCTCATCAATAATGCGCAAAGGGTCTGGACACGGCCACAGATGCCTCCAAGCAAAACTTTCTAAAGAAGAAGACTTGCAGGACTTCTCCCAACACCAAGAACAGCCTCATCAGTGCACCAGAAGGCTCATGCATGAGTCCATATCTCAGTGTCAATTTTAAGACCGGAATTACACAGGTAAGTGAAACGTTTATATGGACTCACAAAAGAATAACCTGTTGCCAGCAGGTCCAGAAACGTTCCTCCCTAATGGCATCACTCTCTAACTACCCCTGTAGAACGTAGTACTCTGACGGACCAGATGCAATATTGTGTTTTTTGTCTTGTCTTGTGTTTTCATGCCTGTAGTACAATCCTTTGAGATCAATTGTAATGCAAAGTGTATTTTAGTGTAATATACATTCTGAAATGTGTGTCAGTTAGTGAGAGTGGAGCTGTACCTGAGACTGCCAGACGTTTTAGAGAATGCTGTCATCGTGGGCTGCAAAAAAAGGAATTTTGACTCACAGTCTCGGAGTCTTCCCTTTTCCAGAGCTGTACTGCACCACTGCCACAAATCTGGAGCAAATTGTGCATTGAAACTGTCTTAAGAAATATCAGACTGCGGTGTCATAAGCTTGATTAGTGGGTATTGAGATATTTTACTTTATTAATGAAATGGCTCCTTGGTGCATGAATTGACAGAGACTACTGTTGACTTGTTTAGAGAGCATTATAAATATTTTCACACAAAACGACCCACTATTTCACGCTTGAGTGGTATGCTGAGCACAGTAAGTAAATCTAAGTCACGGCGAACAAAAGGTACGTCCTGAAGAAGGACCAGATAAATGCGTTCGCAATGTAATCAAAATCAAGAGAAAGTACGTTCGGCATCTCAGAAGTTACAGTCGAGTTGATGCCTTCACCGTGTTGGGGACACCACCCTCTGTTACGTTGTGTTGTGTTGAGCTGAGTTGTGTTATGTTATCGTATTGCTTTGTGGTGCATGTTTATGTGCTGGAGAGAAACAACACATGAAAAGGCCTGCATGCCTAGATCATATCATACTATGTAAAACTAAGGATGGTCCCAGGCCACAAATACCACAGATGTGTCCACAAATCCAGAAGCTTCAGACTGATGTGGAAGGCCACAGACAACCAGTCCAGCTCATACAAGCTAGGGGTTGTCTTACATCTAAACCTCATCGTTCTGCAGTAAGGCCAAATTGGTCCTGACTGAGGAAGCTTAAGTCAGACATTCATTGACTGAAGGTCTCAGTGTATGATCAGCACGAATCTGACACCATCTAAAATATTCCCAGACCAGATAAACTGTCCAACATATGCTAAGAAGTGGACCATTCACAACAAACACCAATACAGTGATATCTTACAAAACAGAAGATCTGGTTAGGTCTTCTTAAAATGAGCTCTAATGTTGTGGTGGTTGGCAAACAACCACTATCGAGAAAAAGAGGAAAGGTGGAAAATATGAGTCCAGAAGCCGATAAACAGAAGCATCCTTATGGGACTTTCAGATGGCCATATGTGTGTTTGAAAATGTAACACTAACCCACACTTTGTTTTCCAGAATGAAATAAATCTATTCCAGGAAAAGAACTAAAGGCAACTGTATGCAAGTGATGAATTCTTGGACGAGTCATGCAAAAATCAGCCTAGCAGGCTATGGAAAAGATTACATGTATCCTGCTTTGGAAGCATCTCTCTGCCATGCATCAAACCATGGTTTGGCTTCAATCCACAACGTTTAAGAGAAAACAATCTCTTCTTGTATTTTTTTGCTCTTGTGATGGCCCTTGATTTATATTTTCATCCTCAGTTTTATTTCTTTAAGAAGCTTTTACCGACCTTGAAATCCAGTTTTATGAGTTTCTAATTTTGACACAATAAGCAGAACCTAGAAAGTGACATTGTTAACGTTTACTGCAAATATATACGAAATTCATATTCACAGTGGGTATGATAAACCACGCGCTATGACTACAGTAAAGGATGTTAACCCTAGATGGTGGATTGCGGTTTTGCCTGGGAGTGCTGGGATTTTTAGCATGCAGTCAGTCCCCTTTGTATCCTTCCACATTCAAAAGCCTCACCCGGTGCTTTTAAGGTATTCATAAAAGTTGACCATACACTCTCAAATCCATGTACTAATGCATATTATTATCCCATGATTGTATAATAATAAAGATGTTTTTCCTGTGAAGTGGCAGTGAGTGGGTGTTGTATAGAGTTGATATACTGGAAAGTTGGGAAACACTAGTCTACGTTCAATTACAAACTTATTAAGACCCATCTCCCACCCAGGAAACCCTCAGAGATTTACTTCTGTTAAGGGCAGAAGTAAAGCCCTTTTCAAGGTCAAAATAGGAATAGAACACCTCCAAAATTAGCTAGGTTGGCCATAGCCAAGATGGCAGATGGGAAGGACGTGCTTCCCTGTCCCTCCGCCCTCGCCGCTATCCGTCCTTCCCGCTCGCCCTTCATCGTGACTTACATGAGAGGCTGAATTGCCTCCGAGGACCACGGCTTTCCCCCGTGTCAGCGTACTCCAGGTCCCGGGCCATGGTCTTGGCCGGAGGCCACGTGGGCTTAGCTGAACACCTCCGGGACTTCCAACACAGTGGCCTCAGTGGAGTGGTGTTCCGGGGGCCAGCTGCGCCACTCCACCTCACCTGATTACACACTGGTCTGACTGCATGATAGGATGTCTGGGATCCTCGCCAAGCCACCCTCGCCTGATCCCCAGGAAGCATTTAGGACTGTGGCAGCCGCATTGCGGCGGCAAAACAGGTCCGCCTGGTTGGAGCAGCCCGTCAAGTGAGGCAGAGCTTTAACTGGCTGCAGCAGGCTTGATCAGCTGCATCTTGACCCTCCCCCCTCCTCACCCCATGGCATTTTCGTTCTGGGCAATCTGCTGGACTGTCTGCGGGAGATGGAGCTCCGCTACACACCAGAAGTGGCCTCGGGCCTTGTGGTGGGGTGGCCTGAGGGTGCACTGTGTTACTGGGAGAGGCCGGGTGAGCGCTGGGGTCTGGTGTGGAGCAGTCCTGGGCCTTGGAAGCTGGCGCCGGTGCAGTGATCTGGTTCTTGCCTCGGCCCCCTGTTGCTCTACCTGCCTGAGGCCTGGACTGGATCTGAGGAGTGGCCTTAGCTGCTGACGGGCTAGACCTGGGCCCGACCTACTGCTCGAATACAGCAATCATGGTAACCCCCAAGTAGGCCTCCATTGTGGCTGACTGCCCCACGCTCATGGGTGTTGGTGAGGGCAGTCGGGTGCCCTAGGGATGAGTAGGGAGGATTGCTCCTGCCCTAGCTGCTGTGGACTGCACTCTAAGCTCCACATCTACTCGGGTGCTGGAGAGACTGAATGCCAGAGAAGCGAACACATGTCAGTCACTGCACCACCCCCGCCGCCACATACCTCCAAGGGAAACATCACTGTCAGAGGGCAGTTAGGTTGGAGTTTTTTACCTGAGGAGACTCTGGGCTTGTCTTGAAGTTTGTGCCCGCAACTGGTAGATATACAGGACCTTGCTAGGGGGTGAGGATGGCAATAGCACACGACAAGAGAGAACGTACTCATTAAGACATTTTTTCGGCCTCCAGGCCCTTTGCAGGAGCCATCATCGGATGCTTAGGTCATGGAAGCACCAGTAACGTGTACTTTCCTAAAGACTCTGTTTACCTCTCTTAGGTATAATCTTCAAAACCTTGAGAAGGGGCTTTTACAAGATTTGAGGGAGGTTCGGCTGAAGCTCAGAGTGTTTGGGGACTGCATTTTGACACTGGAGGATTCCACGTCCACCCACGACGAGGACCTAGAGCCCTTACAGCAGGAATTCTCCACCTTCGGGAACCTGCATGCCCACGCGGAGGACCTGGAGAAAAGGTTGAGATGCAACAACCTAACCTACGCCTCAGAGGGCCCCCACTAACTCCAAAGGCTTTGACATAGGGGTCCATGTCAAAGATCCCTTCACCTAGATCCTGGGATCGCTGCTGGAAAAAGGATTACAACGTGATCAGGATAACAGAGCCGGTCTTCGATGTGCTTAATTAGAACTTGATCGGGTCCACAGAGCTGGCCTTCCACGTGCTGGTAACACATGCCACGCTGACATATTAGCTTGCGTCCATAACTTTCAGCTTGAAGAAACTATTGCCCGCAAGGCCAGAGAACAACGTCTCATGCAGTTTCGAGGCCATATGTTGCTTCTTTACCTAGACCTATCTGCACTCGCGCTGCAGAAGTTTAAAGACTTTTGCCCAGTCACTACATACCTCCGAGACCAGGGTGTTTGCTACTCTTGGGGACACCCATTTAGAATCATCTTCCAATGGGAGGACAGGCTGCAACAGATTCACTCCCTGACAGAACCCTGCCGTGGGTTGAATATCAAGAACTCCCCTGAAAAAGAGCAATCCAAGATCCCCCAGAAGAGGCTAGTGCGGGCAGGCTCCGCTGGCGATAAGTCAAAGCTTCTTCAAAGAATCTTCTACCAGACCCAGAAACTAATGCGGCGGAACAATGAGCTGTGCTGGGGTCCTTATCTGCTGACACTGAATGCCTAGACTCAAGGCTGATGACGGCTGATAGCCAGAAACCGGTCCTTGGCTGCTTGATTCCGGTCCAGGAAAGACATGGCTTGGCAGTTCAGGCTGGACTGTTCCCATGAGGCACAGGGTCAAGGCTGATTTGCATATGGCCATGTCTGACCTGGGGTGGTGTGGAGTGCAAAAAACGATGGATTTAGGCCCAGATCTCTGTACTGGGGTGAATGTATGACAATGTTCTGCATTCTGTCCATCACCTGTTGTTTTTGCCTTAGACTCAACATGAGCACTCGTAGAGTGCTAATATTAGCCTGGTGGAGTGGGGTGTGGGTTGGGGATCGGAGAGGACGGGCTGCCTTGATGAGCTACATGTGCTACTATGTCAACTCTTCAACCTGATCTTTCGAGGGGTCAATCCTGGCCATGCCAGATCTTTCCATTCACAGGCATAAGATTTTGTTTGTATTTTTTATTCCTACTTACAGGGAGGAGGGGACTCACGTCAACTTGACACTCACCTTCATGGTAGGCTTGCATACATCACAGTGGCATTATAAGGGAGTGGGGACTAGGGGACATGTTTTTTCTAGAAAGCCTCACTTGAGATCCCCCTTACATTGTTCTCCCACTATACCTTGAGGTCAATCATACTCAATGTTAAGGGGCTCAATAACCCTATTAAATGATAGCGGTCCTCTCATACCTAGAGAGGGCCCGCACAGATATACGTCTTTAGCAGTAGACCCACTTACTGTCGGCTGATTGGCACTGACTACGGTCCTGTGCCTTTCCCCAGCAATTCTTTTCCTCAGTTCCCTTTAAAACAGCTGGTGTGTCCATTTTAGTTTCCCGCTCCTTTTTGAGGTAAGATGGGTCCTAAGCTTGTGGAGATAAAGGTACGTCTCTTAGCATACTTGGTGTGTGTGGGGATTCCCACTTTCACTGTGGGCTATATCAACAGGTCCAACGAGGAGCAGGTGCAATTCCTGAAGCGTGCCATTGCTGAGGTGATGTCCTCCCGAGACAGGTTGGTGCTGGTGGGAGGTGATCTCAATTGGTTACAGGAGGTGGGTTTGAAGGGTCTGTGGAGAACACACCTCCCCCATACCTGCGACTATACATTCTATTCGGATGTACGTTGTTACAACGCATGCTTTTACCATGCATGCTTTTACAACGCAGGTTTTTCAACGCAAGTCGTTACAACGACTTGCGTTGGGGGGTTCTGGATAGTGAATAGTTTAATTTACTATTCCAACTCCAGTCCCCGTGGATAGTATGGAAGGTGTTGGATAGTAAATTAAACTATTACCTATCCTAGAGCGCCCCCCCAGCGCAATTCGTTGTAATGACTTGCGTTGAAAAACCTGCGTTGTAAAGGCACTGCGTGGTAAAAGTTGCGTCGTAAAGGATGTTTCCCATTCTATTCACATGGCCACAAACTGCTCACTCGCCTGGATCATTTCCTGGGAACGAGGGAGCTGCAACTTATGGTCTCCCACATAGAGGT
The DNA here is from genome assembly GCF_964261635.1 of Lissotriton helveticus. NCBI lineage: Eukaryota > Metazoa > Chordata > Amphibia > Caudata > Salamandridae > Lissotriton > Lissotriton helveticus. The sequence continues at coordinate 845,270,390 of NC_136059.1, read as the reverse complement.
GGAACCACGTTCCCTTTCAGATCAGGCAGCAGTGTCATGGGTTCTGGCCCTCACTCCTGCAAGACAGTCCCTGCGTACCTGGTGGCTGTGGGGGACCCTGCTACATAGACCGGAATTGGTGAAACAGCTAACCCAGGTGATCACCAATTACTTGTCAATCAACAAAACACCAGGCATCTCAGTGACTATGCTGAGGGAAGCTTTAAAAGCAGTCCTTAGGGGGGAACTGATCGCATATCAGCGGTGGAGAACAAATCTAGGCGGGACAAAAGAAACCACCTCAGTAAGCAAGTGCAAGAACTATAACGTATTCATAAACGTACTGGGGTCCCGCAAGTTTGGACACAACTAGAAGCAGCACGTGCTCAACTAGCAGGGATAGATAATGACAGCGCTGAATACACAATGCTGTGACTCCAACAATCTTTTTATGTGGGAGATTATAGATGCCTAAGGCTTCTAGCCAACAGGCTTAGGGCTCAAAAGCAAGCAGCGGTTGAGGACTCATTAACGAAAGGAGATTGTACTGCAGTGGTGCAGGATGAGAGTTTAGCCTCAAAATTCCGGGACTTTTATAAAGATCTATACACTGAACAAAACTTATGTCCCGGGTACTGCAGTGGTGCAGGATGAGAGTATAGCAAAGACATTCTGGGACTTTTATAAAGATCTATACACTGATCAAAACTTATGTCCGGACAATCTAGATTCCTACCTCACAGTGGCACACATACCATGACTGACATTGGAAAAGACAGCTAGCTTTAATAGCCCGTTCTGTATAGAGGGGATAGTCTCTACTATAGCACATCAGAAGCTGCTAAAATGGCCAGGTGCTGACGGTTTCACTACCCTATTCCACAAGAGGTTTTGCACCGTCCTGGCCCCAATTCTTCCAAGACTTTTCAATTCTATTGCAGGTCCCACAACGTTTCCAGCTTCAATGCTCAACGCGGTTATTGTAGTTATCCCCAAACCTGGGAAGGATAAAACACAATGTAGCTCATACTGACCAATATCTCTCCTCAACGTAGAACTCATATTGTTTACTCGGATTTTGGCCACACGTCTGGGACCTCTCATGCAAGGACTGATAGACCCAGATGAGGCCATTCTTGTTCCACATAGGCAATGTAGTGATAATACCTAACATATCCTACAATTGCTGGATAAGGCCACGTGTTCTGAGAGGTAGATTATGCGCTTGGCTATCAACGATGAGAAAGCATTCGATCACATGCATTGGCCCACCTTAGAGGGAACACAAACTAACTTTGGCCTAGGTCCACGATTTCGCGCCTGGGTACTTAGTAATTATGGCTGACCGAGAGCGGAGGTCAGGGTGAACAGCTCTACATCCAATGCCTGGTCCTCCAATTTTTGGCCTTCTTCCTTTGGACCCGCCCCTTGCCCAGTTGGTGAAGAGTCTAGGCATCAAAATCAGCGACGATCTGTCAATGCATACCCAGATTAGTATGATCGTCTCTTCCTGCTTTTTATGTCTCCGGACTATTCGCAAGGTTTCTCTGTTTTTTACTATTGATGCTCTCAAGGTCATCCTCCTTGCCCTAGTTATTTCTCGGGTCGATTATGCCAATTCTCTTTATATTGGCATTCCGGCCTATGAACTACGCATACTCCAGCTTATTCAAAACCAAGCGGCTGGGCTGATTTATAATCGGCCCAGATTCCATCAGGCCCTTCCGTTGCTGAGGCAACTACACTGGTTACCGGTTGCTTATAGATGCCTTTTTAAATTAGGTTGTCTCATTTTTAAATCATTAGTTGGCTCAGCTCCCCTCTAAGTAGCTTCTAGAGTCTAGAATCTAGACTATCAACCTACAACCCCTCTAGGAATTTACGGTCCTCCTCCAAGAACCTTCTGGTTATTCCTCGCTTTGTTAGAAAGAAACACGGGGGTCGAGTTTTTCCTTCCAGGCTCCCCGATTCTGGAACTCCCTTCCCGATCATCTTCAATCTTCTCAATCTTACTTGGAGTTCCGCAAGGGTTTGAAGACCTGGTTGTTTACTAGAGCTTTTGCTGTTTAATAGTCACCCCGCACAACCTTTTGGTATACACGCGCTCTATAAATTTCCCCAACTTCAACTTCCACATTGACTCCCTTTTCTATTGTGCGTTCCACACAAGAGGATCGTCCACTTTCACCCCTACTTTTTGTGTAACATGTGGAGCCCCTAGCCCAACTGATTAGAGATAATCCAGACATCACAGGTGTTGTCTTCGGCAGTGCTGCCCATACAGTTAGCCTCTATGGGGACAACTTAATTGTTGCTCTGGACGATCCGATTTCCTCCCTGCCTGCTCTTTTCACTGAATTGAAGATCTTTGGTGAGACAGCAGGGTTCTGTGCTAACATCCAAAAACCCCAAGCTTTTAACTTATCTCTTACTACCGAGATGGAAAGACATCTTTCCCAATGGTGCCCCATTCGCTGGGTGGCTACATCGGTTCTTTATCTGGTGAGCCTGTAGGCCAATACCATAGCGTAAACAGCGATTATAAACTATCGCCTTCTGCTTAGGCAGGTTCAGCGAGACCTAGCTCAGTGGAAACACTACAAACTCTCCTTGCTGGGATGGGTAGCAGCTCAGAAGATGTTTGCCCTCACAAGGATACTGAATCAGTTTCAAGCCCTTCTGACAAACCCTTCAGTGGGGGTGATCTCAACTCTGCAATGCAAATGTAATCTCTTTGTGTTGGCGGCCTAGAATGCGACGTGAACAAAGCTATAGACGGCATGGGAGGGAAGCTTGGGGGTCCTGAATCTTCTCCATTACTTCCAAGCAACTCAGTTGCGCTACATGGTCGAATGAACTAGGGAAGAATATGAAAAGCATTGGTTGTTTATGGATAGGGCTGTCGCTGGGATGCATCTCTGGAAGGTTCCGCTACTCCACGAACGACTTTGAGGCCTGTACTCCTCACTGATAACTAAAATGACACTAGGGGGTGGGACTGGGTCGCGGAGCGTAGAGGGCTTACAACAATTTCCTCCCCTTTAACCCTAATTTCAGGTAACACTGACTTTCAGCCATGGTTTGATCCAAAGGAGTTTCTACTATGGCAGAACGCCAGGAGCCACTCAGTGGGGCACCTATTTGATGAAGAGGGCATTTTACCCTTTGATCACCTGGGGGTGGAAAATGCCCTTTCAGAGTCTGACCGTACGCAGTATCTGCAGATAAGACAGTGGGTTATGCAACCCACTATGCGTCCTGGGGCGCATCACCCCCTCACTCTTCTGGAGAAATGGCTGGACACAAAGACCATGGATCAGTGTTTGGCCACTGAACTATATAGCTTGCTGCAATCCACCATTCCCCACACAAAGACTGCAGGAGAGAGAACAAGGGAAATGGAGATCGGGAGACAGCTGGCCCCAAAGGAGTGGGAAATGATATACTACAAGGGCCACCACACTGCCGAAACACCGTGAACATTGAGTCGCCACTAAAATAGCAACTTTTTGGTATCTCACCCCTGTTCACCTTCATAAAGGCAACCCAGCCAGAAGGCTGACTGCTGGAGGGGGTGTGGATCCCCTGGGACACTGCTCCATCTCCTTTGGGATTGTCCGTAACTTACAAAATATTGGGCTGCAGTATTCTCGGACATCGATACACATTTGAATACCCAGCGCCCATGATTTCTCACATATGTCAACTTGGGTCTTACCAATACCCTCACATTTCCATTGAAGTCCCGTTGGGGAAGACAGATGGTCTTGCTCTGGGAGCAGCCCTACAGAATGTTTTGTCGCACTGGGGCATGGATAGACTACTGACACAGGTGGGTTGGTTACACCATTTATGGTATATCTTCGGTATGGAGAGACTTTCACTCACATTATCAGCCAGTGATGACTCCTATCAAGAACTCTGGAGTCCCTTTATTATCCACTGAATTTTGAGAGTTGACATGCCCTAGATATTTTTGTGTACTGCGGCTCACAGATACTGACACACCTTCACAAGCCAGTGCTGGCGGGTGAAGGGACACAATTAGAGAGCCAAAGGCCAGAAGGATACATTGAATCTCAGAGAGTACCCCTGGGAGGGAAGCGAGGTGAGGGGGTGGTGAAAATTGTTTGAGAGATTGTTTGTTGTTTAGAGTATGTGTCTTATTGCTTCGAATATCACCTTCTTCAGATATGCTCTTCTATGTTTCCTTTTTTGTCTTAATGAAAAGCAATAAACAGATTTAAACCACAAAATTAGTGGGGTTTAGGGGAAAGGTTTTCCTCGTGGACAAAATATTTTTCCTCAATATGAAAAAGTCCCATTGCACAAATATGGTTGTACAATTGTGCACTACATATAATTGAACATGTGGAAATGCATTTGTTTAATCACAAATTATGCAAACCTATGAATGCCGTAGTTATCCAGGTGTATGCAGGGAAGCTGTTATGAATCCCTTAAATTCAGCAATCTGAACCGAAACGAGACCATAAATCAGTTGATGTAGAGTTCTTAATTTTTCTGTAAATCTAGTGCATATTGTTTTATACCGATTAATCTAGAAGCCCTAGACAAGATTTGGGAACGGTTTTCCGAAGCACTTGTACATTTTAGGGCATATACACCGCTGGGGCATTTAGAGCCGCTCTACTTTTTCACTTTTGAATCTTCGTAACAGAGAAATTCTTTTAGTACAGAGCATATACAAATGATGTGAAACCTGTGCCCGTCTTCAGGCCATAAAACTGTGTTTAATGTTTAATAGAATGCGGGCATGTATTTGTACATGGCGGTTCATGGTCTTCATCAGGCTGATGTTTTAACGAGAATGGAAATGCCACCAGCTTACCTTCTGCCAAGCACATTATCTCTCTGTTGCTAAGACCGGCCTGCACATATTTTTGCTGTACCCATAAACAAATCCCCGACACTTTTAGCTCAAACAAGATCCTTTCACGGGACATGGGCAGATGAAGTGGAAGCTAAACCAAGTCATTTCGGAACCGGAGAAATGTTGTGCTTTTTGTTGCTCCGAGGTAACAGACAACTTTTTTTTACCTTTTTCAAAAAATCAAGTGAAGTAAAAGGAATACAGAATGAAAAGACATGTTCGAGTTTTTATAAAGTATCACCTTCAGAGGCTTGTTATATCAGCAGAAGCAGTCAAGCTAGAAAGCATTACCTGTCCTGGTGTTATTTTCATGTGCTGCGGAATGTTTTTTTCAACAAGGCAAAATAATTTCATACCACTTCCAGTATAACAAGCACTGGCAAAGCCAGTCGGTCTCGCTTGTCAGATCTCCACTAAAGAGACCCTTCGGGGGCCGTCAGACATTGCAGCGCCGGTCTGACGAGGAGCACTAAAAGCCCGATGATGAAGCATGACATCCTTCGGGGTGTGTGAGGGCGAGTAAGAGGCAAGACTTGGTCTTCCTCTTTGGGATTGGTTTCCTTGAAATTGGGGATATACATCCGCCTCTTTTCCTGTTCTCTCACCTCTTTTCTCCCCCTCTATGATGGGTGACATTCATGCGCCCATTATCAAGGAACAGTGTCCTCTTTCATTTAACTGGACTTGCCAATGCATTAGCAGCTATATTAAAAGCATAGAAAGGAAAGAAAACATTGCTGGATATATTTGCAAGTCGTCCGCCACATTGCATGACGCAACATGCATTCTGTCATCATGTGTGTGACACATCCATCGTGATGATGCATGCATTTATTTATTTAGTTATTTATTTGCAATTCTACATAGCGCGGACATAGGCGGAAGGCATCAGAGCGTTTTTAAACAAGCAGGATACAAGAGTTTCAGGGGGTTACAATACTAGTAATTAAACTCATACGTTTACAACAGTGGGTATGTACAGGAATTATCAAAAGACATAGTTACATCAAATGACACAAAGAGGTTCTAGATAGCGGTTAAAGAAGTTTGGGGAGAGGATAAAGCCTTGAGGGACCGCTTGGAGAACACTGGCTGGTCTTGAAAGCGAGTTGCCCAATTTCACAATTTGGGAGTGGTTGGATAGGTATGAGAAGTACCAGTTGAGGACAGTGCCTCTACATCCCATACACAATTCAAGAGTACGAAGGAGGCCAAGATGGTTGATGGTGTTGAATGCAGTGGATAAATCCTTGAGAACCAGGAGGCGGAAGTTGCCTTAGTCGAGGATTCTGAGGGAGTCATCGACAATTTAGAGGATCACAGTTTCTGTACTGTGACCGTGGCAGAAACCTGTTTTGAGAGAGTCTAGGGGGTTGTTTATACGAATCTGTGAGGCTAGTTGGGAAGCTACGCATGTTTCAATTACTTTGCCTAAGAATGGGAGTGTGGAGACTACACAGTAGTTGTTTAGGTTCTCTGGATTGGGAGGCTGTTTTTGCAAGAAAGGGGTGATTTGACCCATCCATTTTTAGTCATTCTAGGAAGAGGTCCTGTTTGAGACAGGATTTCACCATGGCCGTCTATTTGGGGAACGGTGCGTGGCAAGGAATTTGCTGGTAGAATCTGGAATGGCGTCCTGATGGTAGTTTTAGGCTTTTACTTTGGAGATTGTTCGTTGTAGGTCCTGTTCGGAAATAGGAGATGGATGACCAAGATTGTAGTGCCGTGCATGGTAGACTTTCAACCGTTTCAAGTGAGTCATTGATGGGCAGCGAGATATGGATGTCTCTCATTTTTTTTATCAAAGAAATCCACAAAGTCGTTGCAACGGGCCATGGATGACCTAGGAGCCAAAGTGAAGAAGGGGTTAGTAGTCTGTGAAATGACCTTGAACAAGCGCTTCAGTCTATTCTTTGAAGAATTCATGATGGCTCCGATGTGGGAGGATTTGGCTATGAGGATTCAGTCTTTGTATTGTTGAAGCTTTCTTTCTTTATAAAGCTCTTTAGAGAACCATGGCCTGGATGGTTTGGTCTGGTTCATTTGCACTTAAGGGTGCACATTTGTCGATAAGGGGTTCCATGCAGGGGTTGTATTTGTTTGTGGCCTCGTAAATGTACAGATGAGGTGAAATCGAAATTAGGGTGGGAAGGCACATGAAGACCATGGCTTCAGTGTCAAGTTTGGATGTGTCACTAAACCATATTTTCACTTTCTTGGGTTGTCCATATGTTTTGGTAAGTGAGCCGGTTAGGGAGAATGGAATATGCATGTGATTAGACCAGTCAGATAAAAAAAGGGTTGTGGCAGCAATTGGGGTGGAGTTAATGGTTTGTGGGAGGATGGAGGGAAACAATGCGGGGAAGGTCTGCTGGGGAGGATGATCAAGGTCTGGTATTGGCATTGAGCTATGGGTTGTGGGAGGCCTATCGGATTGAAAGAGAGTCTGGGGTGACAGGTGCAGTTGTGGTGGACCGGGGGAGGTGAATGGGTGCGAGGTGTTATGGAGGGTCAGAGAGTGGGAGCCTGGAGGGTCATCGGAGGGCCTGTGGGTGAGATAAATTAAGTTCATAGTTGATAGAGGCCAGGGTTGTGTCATTGGCCTTTGTTGTAAAAAGATATAGAAAGGTTGCCAGAGAGTCCAAATGGGGAAAAGCATTTGAGTTTGCGTCTAAAGGGATGTTGGAGAGAGATGAGGAAGGGAGATATTAGGTAATGACCTGATCCATAGGTCAGTGTAGTGTGCAGAAAAGAGGAGGTCAGTTTTGAGAGAGACTTTACGTTGGCAATGGTATTGGTCTACAAAGAAGCTATCCGGGAAGTCCCTCAAGGTCCTGTGTTTAAGGTTTTTCTTTGTGTGTTTTAAAAGATTTGAGGGGTATTTGATTGGGAAGGCATTGGTGCTATATCCGGAAAGGGATAAAGGGGGGGAGCGGTGGCAGCAGTGCAGGTAGGGGGAGGCACTGGATGTAGGTATCTGGTGTTGGGAGGTTTTAGGAGAGGGAGCAAAGAAGGTAGGTAAGAAGAGGGAGACATATGGGCCAATGTAGGGGATGAAAAAAGGTTAGTGGCAGCAACCAGGGTGGGATATAATGATTTGTGGGAGGTTGAGATGAACGGTGCGGGGATGGCCTATGGGGGCATGCTCAAGGTCTGATATTGGCGGTGGGCTACGTTTTGCAGGAGTCCTCATGGATTGTAGGAGAGTCTGGGGTGAGGGGTGCTGTCTGGGTGGACTGGCAGGGGAGGAGAGTAGGTGGGGGTGTAATGGATGGACAGAGTGAGAGCGTGAAGGGTCTTTGGGGGGTCTGAGGGTGAGATAAATTAAGTCAATTGTGTCTAGAATTGTGTCGTTGGCTTGGAACATGATCTTCCCATAATAGAAAGGTTGCACGGGAGGCCAAAGGGGAAAAAGCATTTGAGTTTGCATCCAAAGGGCATGTTAGAGAGATATGAGGAAGGGAAAGTATTGCATAGGGACCAGATCCATTGTTCAGTGCTGTGTGTGAAGAAGAGGAGGTCTGTTTTGAGGGAGTCTTTAGTTGACAATGGTACTGGTCTGCAAATAGGGTTTCCGGGAAGCCCCTCAAGGTCCTTTGTTTCAGGTTTTTCACTGTGTTTTTGGAAAGATAAGGGGGGGGTATTTGATCTTGAAAGCGTTGGCGCCAGATCTGGAAAGGGGCGATGGGGGTGGGGGGGAGCTGGTGGCAACAGGAGTCATCCTCATGCTGGAGGCTGATACCTGTTGGAAGGTTAAAGGTATGACCTAGGCAACCAATTGCTAGGGTAAGGATGGTCTTCACGAGGTCATCCACAGTGCTGCGAAACACACCGTGCTCTCCGGGTTTGAAGGAGACCTCATTTAATAGTCTTAGGAAGAGAGATTAATGGGACTGGGATTGGGATCCGGAAGACGTCAATATGATGGGCTGGTGGGATTGGACAGCTATCTGATGTAGGTTAGACTAGTCTTGGAGTCTTGGTGCCAGAACTGTGCTAACATTGCAGGAACCCAAATAAAGCGTACAGGCTTCAATAAGGCGGGGTAGTTGCAGGGTTGCAAGGGACAAGCCAAGGAACACCACTCAAAGATAGCCGCATTTAAGAGAGGGCTTTATGACAGGGTTGATGTGTGCTATCTAGAGACTCCTCTGGGCTGCATCCATTTCGGCAGAAACATCAAGTGCCGGCCTGATATTCCTTCCAGGCGGGTAGTGTGCCCATACCTGCCCTGGAAAGTGGTAGTCAGGAGGAGTGCTCATCATCTTATGGCCAGTCATCCATGTTGGGTCAGGCATTAGGTTCACACTATGGCTGTAGGGGTATTGGCCACTTGCAGAAACCCCCCTGTTGTTACACGGAACTAGTTAAAGATACCCATGCTTTCTTCTACCCTTACTGGCAGGTGTCGGGAGTGTCTCACTAAGCAGAGTGACTAACGCGAGCCAGGGGGCCACCGTGCAAGAGTCAGGCAGGGGTCCGTGCGGCATCGGGGTTCCTGGTGCCGCACACAGTGTTGTTAATTTGGGGGATGGGTCCCCACCATTTTTCAGGTCTTCCCCCTCTGGAGATTGCCTCGCAGACCCACTTAGACCCCAGCGGGCCACTTGAGGCTGTAGTGCAGGACCTCAGTCACTATGGTCCTATGGCGTCACACTGGCCGGGGGCTTCCAAGGGTTCTTGTGGGTCCCCCTCGCCAAACTGGCTGCTATTGTCTTGCCTTTGACTGCAAGGGTTGGGAGCTTCTCACTTTTTCGCATTTCTCTCCTGGGCCGGGCAGGCCACCATTTTGGGATTGGGAAGGGGTCTGGGTGGTTCATGGTACTGCACTCGAGGCTGTTAATTTGGGAAGGGGGTCCCTGCCATCTTTCAGGTTGTCCTCTGTCTTCAGCTTGCTTCGGTCACCCTCACTCTTGTGCAGAACCCCTCAGGTGACTTGGAGCCACAGTGCAGGATGGCACTCACTCCATGTCAAATAGTGCCGCATTTGCCGGGGGCCACCAAGGGTTCCTGGGGGATCAGGCCCACAGCGCCGATTTTGACAGAGTCCGGGGAATGCATGCTGTGGGTGCCGACCTCACCGCAGCGCCAGCAGCTTCAAGGACTCCACCACATCCCCTGAGGCTCTCTGGCACCACAGAGCTCGAGCTTCAAGCAGCCACCTCCTCAACATCATGACGATGTATGCATGTTGAATCATACAATTTAGCAGCCATCTTGAAAGTATAGAAAGTAATGTCTTAATTGATTTTTATATTTGAAGTCTAGCCACTCACAGTGGCGTAGCATTGGGAGGGAGGGAGGAGACATCAGAGCAACACCAAGTCTTCCATCTGGCACACCACTGAGGGGCATTGGGAGGGAAGGATTAGGAAAGGGAGGTGGGGATTGCTGAGAGTATAGTAAAGGTTGAAGCACACTCTGAAAACAAAGAAATGCACTCCCATGGAGTGCTAAGCAAGTTTAAAAAAGTCCCATGATGACAGTAGTAGAACAGTACATCCTTGCCAGGCAACCAAAAGCAATGGTAAAAGAGCTATACTCCGTGGGAGGGACATACACGGAATAAGGAGGAATGCTACCAATAAGAAGAATGCACATGAGATTGACATGAAAGATGTCATCAGTGATGTCATCAGTGATGTCACTGACCATGTCATGAATGATGTAATATGTGACATAATCACCAGTGGATTGCGGGCACGAGAGTTACAGTTAGTACAACTAACTATAACAGAGGAATTTCAATGGTTTTGTATGAGTGAAATGTTCAGCTAAACACCCCTAAAACCTATATTTTTTTCAGTGAATTTCTAAGGTTTTTAAAATGCTAATTCCTAACTATAACACGTCTAAAACCTATGGTTTTTTCAGGGAATTTTAAAGGTTTTTTAACTGCTAAATCCTAACTTTAACATGTCTGAAACCTATGGTTTTTTCAGTTCAGTGAACTATAACCTGCGTGAAACCTATGGTTTTTTCAGTGAATTTCAAAGTTTTTTTAAACGCTAATTCCTAATTATAACCTGCCTGAAGCCTATGTTTTTTCCAGTGAATTTCAAAAGTTTTTTAAATGACAATTCCTACTTATAATGTTGACCACTTCCCTATATTTTCAACAAGAAACCAAATCTGCAATGCCACCCAAAAAATCAGGCATTAGTTCCACTTACCACTAACAAATTAACATCAACATTTAACTACTGTAAGAACGACGAATATGTACTGTGTGAATTACATCCAACTCACACCAATGTTTAAAGAGAAATACGTGATAAAGGTTCTAATTATACACTTCTGACACCCAACAAAATCACAATACCCAGCGCCACGACCACCACAACCATCCGCATGGACCCCTCCCCCCTACTACCTCAGAGGCAGCGCAAAACAGAATAACGGACCTTTCCAAAATAATATATCCCCTCAACAGTACACTAGCTCAATCTACAGAGATGTGGCAACCAAGTATGTGTAAGGGAAAGAACTCGAACATCAGCACTAATGTACACAACGCTAAGACTACCGGTGAAATAATATACACAATTCACTATAGAAATCAAAAACTTTTCAGTGTGTAGATATACCATTGATACGTGTAGTGTACTGAATAGGGGACGCAACCATATTATCTCAGACACTGGGGAATATTTCGGTCATGTAGCTGTGTTCACACCCCCTTTGAAACAGAAGCGGAGTGGGCTAGTCCAACGTAAACAACGTCAATGTAAGACTATAAATAATTAGTCTACGCCTTGGGCGTGGTTCACTTCTGCAAAGAGAACAGACTGTGCCACAGCGAAGGTCCTCACCCTGCCACGTGGCTGCCGCCATGATCGCGTGCCTCTTCGATACAGGCCCATTGCGAATTCAGAGCCACACCACCGCAGGCTTATGTCTGTATCGACTAGTGCTTTCCATCGACACTGCGGACAGCAGGGTTCACAACTTGAATTCAACTTTGGATTTAAATTTGTCATTGGTATCTGTGCTGAGTACTGCCTTTAATCTACTTTGCGGTTAGTAGAATTGACAACTTGATACCAGTTGCGCATCAGCGCTACAGAAAACATTGAATTCAGTCTCGATTTATTTAAACCAGAAAAAATTGCACTATGTCCTCAGATTTTGTTAAAGTTTGAACAGTAGGAAATTCAGCCTTCATTTATTTAATACAGAGACAATTACGGACAGCATTCAAGTTAGCCTTGATTTATGTAAGACAGAGTCAATTTTGTTAATGGATGCCAAAAAAAGTTCATCTATGTCTGTACTAAGTACTATCTTCAAGTGTACACTGTAATCAACAGAGTTTACCACTTGATACCGATGCGGAGAAGCAGTACAGACAACATTGAATTAATTCTTGATTTATCGAAGACAGAGACAATTCTACAATGTCATCAGATTTTGTTAACGTATGTGACAAAAAAGCATTCGTCGATGTTTTTGTGGACTACTGCCATAAATGTACTCTGCAGACAGCAGGGTTCACAACTTGAATTCAGCTTTCCATCTACACTATGGACAGTAGGAAATTCATCCTTGATTTATGTAATGCAGAGGCAATTCTACTGTATGTTTTCAGATTTTTTTTACATAAGTCACAAAAATCATTCGTTGATATCTGTGCTGACAACTGCCTTCGATCTACATTGTGAGGGCTCACAATTCAGGTGCAATGGCGATTGCACATGACGCATTCCAATAGCCAAGAGACATTGTACCAGTGTGACCGCCCGAATCATCGAAGGGTGCGCACACGCTGAGTTCTTCAGGTACCACTAACTCACTGCACAACAAGTCATCTCCCCGTGGCCTTATTAAGACCGAATTCACTAGGCAAAAAACATTACACCCAGTGCGGCCTGCCCTCAGGTTACGTACATGCTCAGTGCCAAAGGTACCAGTAACTTAATGCACCCTAATTCCTCGTCAGATGGCTGTATTCAAGCAGAATTCAATAGAGAAAAGACATTGGTCAGAATGCAGCCCCGCCCTTTACCACTCATTATCGCAGGTTACGTACAAGCTCAGCGCCAAAGGTACTACTAACTCAATGCGCCAAAAATCATCGCCACGTGAACGTATTGAGTCAGATGTCTTATTTAGAAGAAAATATATCATAGTTTTTGGAGATCTACTTCAACTTACTCCCGTGAAAGGACAACCAATATTTATTAGAAAACTTGATTTTAAAGACTTTGCTATCAGTGTGTCCTGCTCGGAGCACGCATCATCTCAGGCTCCACAGTACGTTGTTGCTTCAGGTGCCACTAACTCTTTGCACCACTTATCATCGCTGCCTGCACACACTAAATTACCAATACTATGCAGCTCTAATCAATGCCAGGTGGTTGTGGGCTCTTGCTAACTGCTGCCCCCTGCCTAAACTGCGGTCATGAGAGCTCACAATTAATTACACTGTTGATGTATTATTTGCAGACTACAATACCAAACTAAGTATAACATTTATCAAAACCTATACAATATCCCTTTATTATGCTTCCTTTAACAACTTTTTTTATATCACTTATAGATTTACTTGAATAATAAATTTCACGCTGCAAGTGCAAAGGTACACTTAATGATAGTCTACACCGTGGATAGCATAGGTCACAATTTGAACCTCACTTTTTCTTCATTGAAAACCTGAATTTCTTTTTTAGAGACAAAAATGGCTACAGCACTGGAAGAATCATCTGAATCTGATAATTTTGTTGCTGAAGAATTCATAACCATCGATAGCACTTTTTCCCCCCTCAAAGTACATACAGTCCAGTATGCAAAATTCAATTCTTTGAGTGCATCCCATTCAGACCACGCATCATCGCAGGGTGAGCACATGCTAAACACCAGACGTACCACTAACTCAGTGCACCATAAATAATCACCACAAGCCTTTATTAAGGAATAATTCAGTAGTCAAAGATATTATACCCAGTGCGGCCTATCCAGACCATGCATCATCGCAGTTTACGTATACGCTCAGTCTCAAAGGTACTACTAACTCAGTGCACCATAATTCATCACCACATAGCCATATTCAGGCAGAATTTAACTGATTCTTCATTCATTATGTATAAAGTGCAGGACCAAATAAAGTAACGTCCCTCAAACCTACACAAAATCACCACTGAGCCTTACTAAACCAGAATTCACAAGACAAAAAACATTAGTATCAGTACGTCCTGCCCAGTCCACACATTATCACAGGCTCCACAGAACCTTGTTGTTTCAGGTACCACTAACTCAGTGGAAACCAAACTAAGTGTAACACCTATCACACCCTACACCAGAGGTCTTCAAACTTTTGGATGCCGAGACGCCCTGTCGACATTTTCAGGTGTAAGGACCCCCTCACGACAAAAATTTCCAAACCTGTAGGCAGAATCTGCACATGCATCAAACTCCAGCTCTGGTCCAGGCAGCACAACAAGTTTTGGTCCCAGAGCAGGAGTGGCCAAAAAGCCTAGATTCATGGCTCTGCCAGTGCGGCAGGTTAACAAAAGGTTTCCTAAGCCTACATACTCGGAGGCAGATTTACAAGCCCCCTGCGCCACCACTTGTCACTTTTTGTGACGTATTAGTGGTGCAGGGGGCTTATCCATATTTACAAGGAGAGGAAAAGCCACCCTGCGTGACTTTTCCTCTCCTCGTAAATATGGCCCCATCACATGCAGCACTGTGCGTGGAAGAGGAGTTCCATGGGTTTTGCTGTGGGTGTTCCCACGCAACACCTATTGAATAAGACACATCTCCATATTTATGAGAAATCGTAAATCTGGAGATGCGTATGAATGCTACCCCACCCTAGAGGTGGCGTAGCAAGGCGCAACAAGGAGAAATGTTTTCATTTCTCCTAATTTTTTCCTCTTTCAATGCGTGCTGCATTCTACAGCACGCATTGAAAGAGGAACATGCCTGTAGTGATTGTTTTTGTGCAGGAAGTTTCCCCTTACTGCACAAAAACAATTAAAAGCAAAAACGACGCAGGCATCCTTGCACCATGGTGCAAGTGTGCCTGCGCTGGCGCATGGCTGAAGCTTGTGCGCCAGCGCAGAGGAAGGACAGAGATGCGACATATTCTTGTAAATATGTCGCATATCTGTGCTTTCTAAACTAACGGAGCACGGCGCAGCAAAATGACTTGCTGCACCGTGCTGCGTTACTTGTAAATCTGCCGTAAAGTGCTTTAAAACTCCAGCACATCCACAGGACCAAATTCTCACGAGTGCCGAGATGCAATGGGACTTGTATATAATGTTTTTATATGATAAATTATTTTTATTATAGAAATTGGCAAAAGTGAAAAACATTTTGGGGCAGATTTACAAGCCCCTTGCGCCAATTTTGCGCCACTTTTAACATGGGAAAAGTGACGCAAAAGTGGCGCAAGGGGCTTGTAAATCCACCCCTTGGTGTACAGAAAAAAACGTTTTAAGATGTATGAATGTCTTTTCTGTTCTTGGTTAATTTCATTTGTTGTTGACTTGTGACATTCTTAACTTCCTGGAGTTTTATTCGCAGCTGCTGCTTGATAACACTGTTTCAATGTAAGGAATAGGCAGAGTGGGGGCCCAGGGGGTACTGGAACCAGAAAAAAAAGGAAGCCTCTGTAACCAGTTTACAAAGGTATGTAAATATGCAAATGGTCTTTAACCACCTGTCAAAAACCCCGGAGATAAGACTCCAGACACTGCCCAGCCTACAGCAGCTCGATCTTACTCTGCAGCAGCCTGGGCTGAGACACAGACGAGGAGGAGTGGGGGCTGCAGCCCTTGTAGTTCTATGGGCCTGGGCAGAAGTTTGACTGGGAATGCGCGACCCCCTTTGTATCTCTCCACGCCCCCCTTGGGGGTCGCGCCCCACAGTTTGAAGACCCCTGCCCTACACAATATCCCTTTAGTATGATTCCTTCAAAATGTTTTTTATAACACTTATAGTTTTAGTTGAATAATAAAATGCACTCTGCATACATGTTCGATCTTCCACTTCCACTATAATTGCAGATGATGCAGTCCACCCTAAGATGTACACTGCGTACAGCAGGGTTTACAACTTGAATTCACCTTTGCATCGACACTATAGACAGTAGGAAATTCAACCTTGATTTAGTAAATGCAGAGACAATTATACTGTATGTATTCAGATTTTGATAAAAAAAATTGAAAAAAAGCATTGTTCTATCACTGTACTGACTACTAGCTTCCATGTGCACTGTGCATCTACACTACAGACAGCATTAAATTTAGCCTCAATTTATTTAAAGTAGCGAAGAAAATAGTGCTGTTGCACTGCTAGTATGCGCAAGCACCTTCAATCGTTGCATTCTGTGAACTATGATAACAAAGAATGTAGAAAATTGCGCCAAAATGGACTTCCACCACCGGCAATACCAAGTACCTCTGGGATATCACCTTCAACATCCCCACCAGACATACGTCCCCATTGTGAGAAAGTTAGAATGCACCAGGTGAAATACAATAGTTTAATTTGTTATGTGGGGCAATCAGTAGACCTAGTTTGCAGAGCAATTGATAACCATCGATGCTAGGTTTTTTTCCCCCCTCAAAGTTCATATAGTCCAGAATGCAACAGTGAATAATTTCAGTACAGCCCGCTCAGACCACTCATCATCGCAGGGTGAGCACACGATAAACACCAGACGTACCACTAACCGTAAATAATCGCCAAGTGCCCTTCTTAAGGCAAAATTCAATAGTCAATACACATTTTTACCAGTACGGTCTGCCTGGACCACGCATCATCGCAGGCTCCACACAAACTGACCCTACCTCAGTGCACCAAAACTAATGAACCCTTTACGATAGAATCTTCTGTGTATTATTTCTCATACAATGCTCAGACCTTTGTACAGCAGAAGTCATAAACCGTTTATGATTAAATATCTGTATATGATATTATGATTACTATTCTACTTGTTACCAACAACAACGTAATAAAATGGAGTCGAGCACACGTGCCCGTCCCCACTTCAACTATCCATCTGTGTCTGTGTATTTATTGTGTTTGTAAAATGCTGCTCCTCCGCCCTACCACATTATATTGTGCTATAATTAGCGTATGCAACCATCTTACCTGTGACAGTAAGTGTGGGCTGTTCCTCTTTTTTTTTTTAAAAGCATATTTATATAGCGCAAAATCAACCCAAAACTATATCAGCTATTTACATGAGCACCGTATTTACAGTACATTTTCAGGCACGCATACATAATGTCATTACTCTACAATAACAGGATGTGGACGCAACTCCGAGACTCAAACACTGATTTCCAGCATCAAGTTCTACAGTCTACCTGAATGACCACATACGTAAATATATTTGTTGCCCTTCATGTGCCAAAAACTACAACTTAAACCTTTCACAGCCCTGTATTAATACAGCTACAACACTCCACTGAATGTACAATAAACATTAATAATCTCAGAAATATGTCTTGTCCACCATCTTTTATGTATGCAACTATGAATGAATATAGAGTCAGTGATACCCCGTACCTTCCATGTTGGCCATGTTGTGGAACTTTACAGATATAATGACACATTTGCTTTCAAGACCCGGGTGACGTCAGCACTACAATACGGACACCCGAATCCCTTGATTTCTCATATAACTCACAATGGGACCACACCCATAGCTCCGTAATCTTATTTGAGAGCCTCTCGCAGCACTGCCATACGTCAGGCCAGCCCACTCCATTTACGCTTCCAGGAAAACACAACAACAAAACATTGCCCAGATTTCCACTGTAGTGATGTCTTAGTTCCAGGTCTAGTTGTCAGAACGGCACACACACACTCCCTCATGACTGGTATGCACCCACACCACACCCATCCAGCTCATCCGTCACTACACACGTGACCGTACCTATAAAAAAGACGGGGCGCACGTGCTGTATGCCATTTTAGAGTTGCTCCCATCGCAAGCGCTGTGATGTCCCGTCCTGGTGGTTCAGACGCCTCATTAGGCCCGAACCACCGAACAGGGGGCCCACCACCATGTGCGTGGCCTCTTTTGTTACTGAGTTAGTGGTACCGGAAGGACTGAGCGGGTGAAGAACCTGCGATGATGATGATGGGAGCACGAGTTTGTCGTTAGCCATAGCGATATCAAGACTGAGCACCATATGTGAGACTTCTTAGTGGTAGAGCGGGACTACATGATGTAGAAAGTGTCCTGTCCACAAAAAGGTGAGCAATGAGGCCTAGGTGCGCATCGGAAGGAGTCGATGGGGTCCAGCAGATAGATACAAAAAAGCGACGTAGCGATTTAGGCGTACACAGTGCTATATAGCGTATCTTATTGCATATATATATTTTTCCAATACCAGGAACGTTTTTATAATCGGTCCAACATCCGGAATATAAACTATACAAATAGTTGTTTTTAAATGCGAGAAGGAAGGTGTGTGAAAGGGCGATGTTATTCAAGTCCACATTAAGATAGTAACAAATACCAATCATAACATCTTTCTTTTACTATCCTTTATATGTAGAGCTTCAGGGTGCATTTTGTCCCGGCAAGTGGTGAAAAACACACCGGTGACAGAAAGGTGAGCTGCGAATATTCTTTGCAGTCACTCTCTCACTTCCTCTCTCCTTTGATAAAAAAATGACACACAATGTTAACTTTCTTTTCATCTTACAGGTTGTGTTTCACAAATTGGTGTCCCCCTGAACACCTCTAAAGCTCAACGTTCGAGGATTCTGCGATGATGCGTGGCCATCGTAACAACGTCTGAGAAGGCTGCTTCGACACTTGGTGCACCTTCTTTGAATCAGGCCAATAGCACAAGGTGAGCAAAGAAGCTTGGTTCCGAAAAAACGACAAGTCATCTGTGAAAGGAGAGAGTGGGTAGTGTGCAGCAGCTTCACTGCGTACGAATGTACAATTACCTCCGGGCAGTGAGAATAGATAGGTTACAACAGTTTTAGGGGCAGATGTACAAGCTCCTTGCACCACTTTTGTGTCACTTTTAACATGGGAAAAGTGGCACAAGGATCTTTTAAATCTGCCTCTAATTTCCCAAGAAAAACACTCACGAGTCAATGGGGTGCAACAGTCTAGATACCCAATATTGAGAACTCACCGCTATGCAGTGGGAATGCATGGGATATACTACTTTGGAAAAAAAACAGCGCACAGACACCTCCTTACAGTGGAACTTGTTGTAATATAGTATCTTGAGTGTACAAATAAAGAAACCAAAAATATAAGTGTGCAGTTGTATGTACTATGCTATTACTAACTCTATATACTATCTTTCAGATCACTAAACTGGAGGGTGCACTATGAACCAGCACGTGCTTGGACACACAACGGAGACAAAAGGTGAGCTACAAGTATTTTCTCCAGTATTAACTGCTCCATCTATAACTTTCTCTTTCTCACACTTTTAATGTCGTTTTTTCTCTCTTTCTCTCTCTCACTCTCTCTCACATCGTTTCTCTTTCTCTTTTAAAGTTATGGACGCTGCTATCCACTCTGACATGTAGAACCAAAGCTGAGTTCAAGTTGTGAACTCTGTTGGTCACAGTGTTTACACAAGGTAAGCAGAGTGGCCTACATATACAATCCCTCCGATGAAATGTATAAGAAGTAAAAGAGCTTATTTACAAGCCCCTTGCGCCACTTTTGCGTCACTTTCAACATGGGAAAACTAACACAAAAGTGGCGCAACAGTCTTGTAAATAAGACCTAAAGAATATTGTCCTGCATAATGACTTGATCTCTCACCTAATTCTGTCTCATTTCTGAATCATTTTAAAGACCTGTTGATCCATAGTGTAAATCTAACTCAGTAGGCACTTCCATACAGACACCTCTTGAACGCGGGCCTATAAGACAAGTGAAATATATCAGGCACACTGCAGACGTAATAATAAGGAAATATTGCCAAGTGTTACCTTGACTTGTAATGTTTGTCCTCATTTAGTCACATCAATCTAATTTTAAACACTAATTTTCATTTTTCTTTTGCAGATTACCTACCGTACTTCTATTGGAGTCCATATCACATTTTGTTTATTATATTGTTTTGTTAAAGTTATGCTTCTAGTTATTTATTATATTGTTATCTTTAAGTTACGTTTCCAGTTATTTATTATTGTTTTAATAAAAGTTAATACAAAAAATTATATACGTCATCTTTTTTTTGGGGGGTGGCAGTCCCCAATAGAAATGATATATATAATTTGAAGTATAATTCTGTGGCTAACTCTTTACCAGATCTTTACCAGAGTCTATAGCTACGACTAACGGTACCTATGGAAAAGTTTTTAAACTCCAGCACAGTAACTTTTGCATTAGCAACATAGTGTGGTGAACTTCTAACCTCTGTGCTCACGTAAGTGTTCCATGAACTGTTACTATGGTAACAGGCAGAAAGCTGTTTGCGAATAGGGTTGAAAGGTACAAGATGTACAGAAACCGTTATATTTACCCTAGATCCTCTACATTACAGAAAGGAAAGCAAAGTAAAACATAACACTGTGTACCCGATTTATAACCCCCTTGCATCACTTTTGCGTCCAAGGCCTCCCTGCAAAATTAGAAGTGTGGGGACCTCAACGACCCCCCTCAAGCCCTGGGAACCACCACCCAAGGGTATTTGTGTATTGTGGGAAGCAGACTGTGTAGCCCTCCGCCTGAACCCCTCGAAGACCACCACGCCCCAGGGCCGACTCCTGCAGTGTCCCTGGGAAACTGCTGTTTGCTATGAGAGAGCGTGAGTCTCGCAGTTCCCACCCTCCCATAGCAACCTTAGTTTGCATTTTGAAAGACACAGTAGTGAAATCTGTTCTCACTTTCAGAATCCAAACCAGATTGCTTTTCCACAGGAAGTTAGCATCTCCCCATGCGGAAAAGCAATGCCGGCTCCCGAAGAACGCAGAGAGCCTGCGGGACCATGGGGGCATTGTGGCTCCCCCCATGACCCCAACATTTTTTATAAGACCTGGGGGACAGGGTCCTCGGGAATATTAGAAATTACTGATAGGGGCTATTTTGTACAGTAAAATTAAAAGTCGCGCACCCAGCGCAGCGCTCAGTGCGGCCCCCTGGTGTGCACGCGCGGGATGCACGACTCATAATCTGTAGGGTGTGCAACTGCAGCGCCTTTGGTGCACTACTTCTACGTGTTCGGGAGCCGGCAATGCTTTTCCAGTGGGGACCTACTAAACATGCAGCTCCCCATGTGCAAAAGCAATCTGATTTAGATTTTGAAAGAGAGAACAGATTTCCTTGCTATGGGAGAGCGGGATGAACACCCTAGGACGCTGCAGGAAACGACCCTCCCACAATACATAAAGCCCCAGGGAGTGGTGGTCCCTGGGGCTTTGGAGACCTTGCAGTCCCCCAACCATTTCTCTGAAGCCCCGGGAGGTACCGGGGCCCTCCAGTGCTCCATGAGGGGGTCCACGCAGTCCCCCTCCCACAATACTGAAAGCCCTGAGGGGTGGTGTTCCCCATGGCTTTAGGGAGGTGGACCGCTCCCCCCATCATTTTTTTCTTTTTAGCCCCGGGGGGTGACGATCCTCGAGGCTGGGGGGCCCCTCTGGGCCCCACATAAAATGTAATAATTTTGCCCCCGGTATTTACCCCCCCAGGGACTAATTATAAAAAAAACTGCTTTATTTTCTTTATTTTACAGCACAGTCCGTGCACCCTACACACACCTGCCGAGTTTCAAAATAAAAAAATGTGGATCCTGGGGGTCCTTCTGGGACCCCCTAAGCAGGTCTAGAGGGTAAAATTATTTCTACCCTGCCCCCTTTCTCCGTTTTGCACACATATTCCACTGACTTCCTCAGCCTCGCTTCTACCGAAGGCACAAAATGGCTGCCAACAGTTCCTGGTTTCGAATGTTGACAGCCAATTAGCATTCAGCGCGTGATCGGAAGGATGCGCTTATGGTACGATGACAATCCTCGCACACTCCGCGAATCCACCGCGCCCAGAGATATATAAAGGACTTTAACTGTCATTTTCTCAGGAACAACTGAACAGACTGACACCATGTAAGCAAAAGGCACAAGTCTGAACTGAGGACTACCTCTTTGCCAAATTTGGCGTAATCCGTTCAGCCATTCGGGCTGTAGCTGTGGCTAAAGGTCCTATGGGAAATTGCATGGGGAAAACATGTTTTGGGACCCCCCTTTTTTCTCGGGCCCCACTAGATGAAGCACCCTGAAACTTTCAGGATAGGAGCGAACCAAAGCTGTCCAAAAGTTTGGAAAATTTCGCAAAGATTGATCAATCGGTGCCAAAGATATTGGGAATAGAATGTTGCGGATTTCCTATGCAAAATAGGTCCTAACTATAACTACCTACTGGCGACCGCCAGTAGGTAATATATATATATATATATATATATATATATATATATATATATATATATATATATATATATATATATATATATATATATATATATTCACTGAAAAAACCATAGGTTATAGACCATATATAGTTAGGAATTAGCATTTACAAAACCTTGAAAATTCACTGAAAAAACCATAGGTTATAGACCATATATAGTTAGGAATTAGCATTTACAAAACCTTGAAAATTCACTGCAAAAACCATAGGTTAGAGACCATATATAGTTAGCTGGACATTTTATTGACATAAAACCAATGAAATTCCATATATAGTTAGTTGCACTAACTATATATCGCGCACCCGCAATCCACTGCTGATGATGTCACATATTACATCATTCATGACATGGTCAGTGACATCACTGATGACATCACTGATGACATCTCAAATGACATCACTGATGACATCACTGATAACAACATCCAGTGATTTTTTGTTTCTATAAAGTTTAAATATGTCTTACATATTGAAGAATGAGTGGATGTGTAAGTGTCTGGACGAAGGATTTAGTAGGTGCATGACTGACTGTATGAGTGAGTGATTAAATGTGTCTCACTGAGTGCATGGGTTAGTGACTAAACTGTCTTAATTTGTGCATCATTATGTCTGTTGTTCTGTAAACTGCTGCATGTGTTGATCAGTAGCTATATGAGTAACTATATGGGTTATTGATTGATTGCCCAAGTATTTGTATGGGAGACTGAGTGTGTGTGTGGCTAGCTGGGAGGTGTGTGACTCTGTGCAGATCAATCTGTACTTGTATCAATGATTGTATAAGAAGGTAAGTATGTGTTAGTATATGTTTGAAAATGTAAGGTGCTCTATGTTTAACTGTATAGACAAGAAAATGGAAGTCTCATTGATTCTTTACAAGACTGACTAGGTGTGTGAGTAACTCCATGGATGAGTGGCAGACTGTGAGTGTCTGTATAGGTGTATGAGTGCATATGATAGTGTTGTAAAGATGAGTGATTGTATGTATGAATGATTGTATGGGTGAATGAGTGAAGGTGTGTGTAGACGTAGCAATCAGTGAGTGCGTATGTAGTAACTAGTATTGGTGTGTCAATGGTTTCAAAAATTATACTCTTTTTAACACTGGGTGAAACAGAGGTTATATTAAAATGTGAGGAGATGCATTGTATTGTCACATGAATGATATCATCAGTGATGTGGTCATTGATGTCAAATGAGATGTCATCAGTGATGTCATCAGTGATGTCATTTGAGATGTCATCAGTGATGTCATCAGTGATGTCACTGACCATGTCATGAATGATGTAATATGTGACATCATCAGCAGTGGATTGCGGGTGCGCGATATATAGTTAGTGCAACTAACTATATATGGAATTTCATTGGTTTTATGTCAATAAAATGTCCAGCTAACTATATATGGTCTCTAACCTATGGTTTTTGCAGTGAATTTTCAAGGTTTTGTAAATGCTAATTCCTAACTATATATGGTCTATAACCTATGGTTTTTTCAGTGAATTTTCAAGGTTTTGTAAATGCTAATTCCTAACTATATATGGTCTATAACCTATGGTTTTTTCAGTGAATTTCAATGGTTTTTTAATAGCAAATATCATAAGCTGTCGAATGTCAAGTACGTGGTAAGTAAAAACATTTTCGTGTTTATGCACACTGATCTGCTTTGAATGCTGCCCCCACCCCTCATTTCTATTAGGAGTACTCTCTCTTTGCAGATAGTGAAGGGTAGTTAACGCAGCCCTTTGCCCCCTTTGTAATCCGTCGTGCCTGCTTCTCTCTCCATTTGATTGATTGTTCTCTTTGGTTCATTCTCTATTTACAAACAAGCACAGAGTCGCAATACTCTGTTTAGTCTTTGCAGATAGTGAAAAATCGTGTAAAAAAACAAAAGGAATCGAACAAAATCAGTAGGCCACTAATGGGATCTCTTTTTGACCTCGCTAAAATAGAAACATTAGGAACAACCTGTTGAAAATAGCAATGCGTATGTACATAAGCGGCGTTCATTTGTGTTCACAGTACCCCTTGTTGATTGTTTCAATCGAGCATTGAATTGTTCGAAGTTGGTTCTCTTAAGGATCTTCTCTGCCTGCAAACGAGGAAGAATAGGAATATTCTCTCTCCCTTTGCAGATAGTGAAGGGTAGGTAACGCAAGCCTTTAACACGTCGTACCTATTTCATTCCTCATTGATTGATTGATTGTCCGAACATTGACTGTTTGGGAATTAGTTCTTTTTGGAGGTATTCCCTGTTTGCAAATAAACGTAGGAAAATCTTTGCAAGTAGTGAAAGGGTACGTAATGCGGACCTTTCTCCCCCGTTGTAATCTGTCAAGCCTATCTACTCCCCACTGATTGATGCACCTGTTTCACCCGGACCATTTACTAGAGATACGTTATCTGGCCCGACCAGAGAGCACCCCTAGTGAAAAGGACATATGCAATAATAACGAAGTGATCACTGTATCCTGTTAACAGAAACTTTAGCATGAAACAACCTGGAAAGAAAAGAATAGGAAAACGAAAATCAGTAGGCCACTGATGAACATGAACTTTTATTAAACAACGAACAAAGAAACGATAACATAACGTAATGATAAAACCTATTAATGTCCTAGAAACAAGAAAACGTTAAAATATGCCAGTGGTGAGAGACCAGAAAAACAGTAAGAGAAACCAAATCACCCCTCGCTGTCCCACCGCCTGCCACGCCAAAAAAATCGATAGACTAGGGAAAATGCAAGTCAGTAGAACATCCGCCCCCACTCTGGAAACTTCCAAGGTGGGGCAGGGTTGCGTCTACGCCCAGCCGGGAGCAGCCCATATAAGGCAGGTCCTGCTGCCACGCCTCGGCCAGGAGATCCTAACGTAGAGTGTAGCCGGAGGAGAGGCCGAGGCCAGCGGGACCCGGCCAGGGGATTGCCTTTACAACGCTGAACAGTTGCAGGGGGGGGAATGTCTCCTCGACCCTCCCGTCTCTCTCCCAGTCCGGCCGCGGTGGCCCTTGAGAGTTGCAGGTACTCCCGCCACATGCTCTTCCGGTCCGGCCACCAACGGTCGGGGGGCCGAGGACGACGGGATCCGGCTGCAGCCGATAAACCAAGAAACCCGTTCATGGGGCCAGAGCCAGGGGCGTCCGGCAGACATCTACCGGAAGCCCGGCCCGAAGACGGACGGGACACTTCTTCTTTCTTGAATAATGGCTGCGACAACACTGGGGGGGGATTTCTTGCACATGCCTCCGACCCCCCCCCCCCTCGTCCTCATCGCCTGGTCCGGCCATAACAAATCTCAAGCGAGACGCCGTGGGGTGCACTGGGAGGGAGAGACGGTGCGAACAGGCCTCTCCCGCCTCCCCAGGTGGAGGCTTCCCAGCTGCACCCTCAGCGCTCCAGGCGCCCGGAAAAGGGTTCTTCCACTGTGGCCATGCTGCAACGTCTCGCCCGGCAGGGTGGAGCCCGTCCGCTCATTTGACCCCGCGATCGCCAGTAGCTACCGAACTCTCAAAATGGCGGTCGACCTGGCAAGAGCGGGCCCAGCATAAAGAAATGGCCCGGTCACTGCTTGACTCCACCACCGTAGTCCTCCACGACCTTGAAGATTCTAGAGGAGCCGCGGGAGTCTACGACCCCCGATGGGGAATGACTGCCATGATCGCCCGTGGAGTGACGAAACTGTATCCGCGGGACGTCGGCGCTCCCATGCTGGCGCCAGCCTCACTTTGAATTACTAGAATCCTGCAGACCTCAGTTCCGGTGAAAGCACAGTGTGACCCGGTAGGAAAAATTGTTGCACCCCCTCCCCTTTTTCACTGATAGTTCAAACCACCGATCCTTTCCTTTGCCCTTTTAACGGAACTTTGGACTGCCTCCCCCTCTTTTACATTTTCTAGAGAAAACAAAACATTAACCACTACATTAGCATAGCAGTTGACACCAGAACTGTTTTCAAATTTAAAACCAACAACATCTTCAACAAAATCCTTTTTGTTTCTGCTGTGACCCTGCTACAGCACAGGCATTGTCCCCAGCAGTAATTCTGCGATGCCGGTAAGAATAGCTGTGGTGCCTACTGGACTCACTCACCCCCGCGGTGCCCCACGCCGTTATTTGCTGGGCGGCAACTTACTAGACATCACTTTCGTGCCATCTAGATTTCAGCGCGTTCTGCTGCCTTGTAACTATTCGCACAACAGACCGCTACTGATAAGAATATTTCATTATTGGTGCTGTCAATTTCAATAAATCTATTGGATAATTCAAAAGAAATTGCCACGGTCTCTTCGTTGTTTAAATGTTTTTACTGTTTTTGTTTTGTTGTATATATTTATATGTTATTAAAGTTTCATATTCCTACTACTTTGTTGGAGTGCTACATATTTTTAATGTGACACATAATTGTAAAAACTTTGATGTACCAAGAGTCATTCCTGGAATCTTCCGCTTAAGGCTCGGTCCCCTCCCCAATCACAATACAGGATGGTTTTCAGATAGTAGGAACGCGTGTGGTGTGACGGATCTCATCGGGTGTGGGCCTTGATCTACTATAACTCCTTTGAAGAGGGGTGATTCTTTACAGCTGGGGCCATAAACTACATCTGCAGGGCTAGCTGATAGCCTGGACAATCGGACACAGAGGAAGAGGAGTGTCAGAGGGTGCGGTAGTGAATAGGGCGAAAGGGAGGTGTCGGGCGGGCACAGAGTGTGATTTTCAGGGAAGAGCAGCGCAGATGGGGGGAGGTTTATTGCCCATGCATAAGACAGAGAGCGGGGGTGACCAGTGCCTGGGGAAGATGCTTGCGAGGGTGAGGAGCCATGCTACGAATCGACAGCGTGCAGAGAGTGGGTCTGGTCAAGACATCTAAAATGGCTGCCGTGCACCACAAAAGTGTGGCATTTCAAAAAAGGCAAGATGGCGCAAACAATGTTTTTCAACACTTCCTCATTTCCTTCGAATCGAACGTTAACAGACGTTGGGGCATATTACCAAAGTTAAGCGATATTTATCGCTAACGATGCTTACCAACGAATTTTTTACCGCTAAGCATCGTCAGAAATTATCGAAGATAAACCTTGCTATTATCAAGGTTTATCGCAAATGCGATAATAAACGGCCGCAATGCATCAATATCGCTAAAAACTCAGCGATATTCATGCATTACCGAGCTAATGCTCTTAGCCATGTTATCCACCTCCCATTGGATAACATGGGTAAGAACTGCTCAGGGCAGGTGTTACTTTTTGGAGATATTCGCGCTTAGCGCGAATATCTCCAAAAGGAGATCGATATCTTGCATGTTGTAATGCAAGTTATTGTGGTATATGGAACTCATACCATAATCTCTCAGGAAAGCAGAAACTGATCCTTTTGGGACCGCCTAAAAAGGCCTAGGGGGTGAGGAGTACTCTACTTTGCCCCCTTTTCACGTTCCGAACTATTTTATTTTACTCTCTTCTGTAATTACACAAAATAGCAGCGATAAGATGCATCGGAGACACAGTGAGAGAAAGGAGGCCGGAGATGAAGAAGAGATGTCAAATACACATTGGAGATAATATAGTGGCAGAAGGGAAGTAAATATGAGTAAACTTACCATGTAACATAAAAATGTTGCACTCTATACTATAAGTCTCATTTTATACTACAATCACTTCGCTACAACCTCATAAATTAAAAATAAAAATGAATAATGTCTCAAACAATTTTTGATTTCTAAATATAAATTTATTCTTCAGAATTTTCTAAATTTGAAAGAACTAGTAACATGTCCTCATCAGCAATGTCCTCATGAAAAGTCTGCAATGATGATTCTTGTAACTCTATGGTCTCCAAACATTCGATAAATTCGCCATCAAGAGATTGATCAAAAAAATCATTCAAGTCATCTCCTCCTTGTGACAATATTTCATTATTGGTGCTGTCAATTTCAATCAATGTAGTGGAATCATTCAAGTCATCTCCTCGTGACAATATTTCATTATTGGTGCTCTCAATTTCAATCAATGTAGTGGAATCATTCAAGTCATCTCCTCCTTGTGACAATATTTAATTATTGGTGCTGTCCATTTCAATCAATCTAATGGAATCATACAAGTCATCTCCTCCTTGTGACAATATTTCATTATTGGTGCTCTCAATTTCAATCAATGTAGTGGAATCATTCAAGTCATCTCCTTGTGCCAATATTTCATTATTGGTGCTGTCCATTTCAATCAATCTAATGGAATCATACAAGTCATCTCCTCCTTGTGACAATATTTCATTATTGGTGCTCTCAATTTCAATCAATGTAGTGGACAATTCAAAAGAAATTGCCACGGTCTCTTCATTGTGAGCCATTTTATTTTGAAATTGCTTGCTGTAAATTGCAGAAAAAAATAATCACTTTCATTTATCGTTTTTAGTAATACATAATATAAAACTAACTTTATCAAGTATTTAGTATAACAGAAGGACTGCAAATAAATAACAGAAAACATTTTTCAAATTATCTTCAAGTGTACAACATAGTTCCCCTTACAAATTAACAACTCACCTTTTTAAAAGTAGGAGAAGTGTTAGTACTGTGTAAATCAAACACCAGAAATTCACCACCAAAAATTCCTCACAAATGTACCTCAGACAGTAGTATCACAAAATGGCTGTGGTTTCCTCTCATTTGAAATATATACATAACCAATTAACTTTCATCACACACAAATACAAAACCAAACTAACATTTTAATTGGTTCTAAATTTCAACACTTTCAAATGTGTTTTCCCCATGCAATTTTCCATAGGACATTTACATACGTCTACAGCCTGAATGGCTGAACGGAATTACACCAAACTTGGCAAAATGGTACATCAAACCTAAGAGGTCAGGAAGGATCTACTATGCCCCCTTATGGTCATTTCCCCCTTCGCTTTGGCCTCCTCTTGTCTCTCAATCCTACCGAGAGACAAGATGGCGGCCGCTACGGACTGTTTGGAATGTTGACAGACGCCGGAGAACCAATCAGCTTCGCAAAGCTCCGTAACGCGAAAAGTACGCAAAGCGGAGCGCTGTTACAGATATATATCTTTTTTTGAACGTTAATTTCTCAAAATCCACTGGAGCACATATATTGAGACCTAGCAAAGGCACATCGGGCTACCAGTCCCTAATATTTTGCCAAGTTTCGTGCAAATCCATTCAGCCGTTCGATTATTATTATTTATTTATTTTTTGCCCCGCGGGGCCCTTTTAAAACCTCCACATCAAACGTAGGGGGTCAGCGAGGATCTACTATTCCCCCTTATGGTCATTTGCCCCTTCGCTTTGGCCTCCTCTTGTCTCTCGATCCTACCGAGAGACAAGATGGCGGCCGCTACGGACTGTTTGGAATGTTGACAGACGCCGGAGAACCAATCAGCTTCGCTTCACAAAGCTCCGTTGCGCGAAAAGTACGCGTCCTGGAGCGCTGCCCGGTCCGCTGTTACAGATATATATCTTTTTTTAAACGTTAATTTCTCAAAATCCACTGTAGCACATATATTGAGACCTACAAAAGGCACATCGGGCTACCAGTCCCTACAATTTTGCCAAGT
Source organism: Lissotriton helveticus (assembly GCF_964261635.1). Lineage (NCBI taxonomy): Eukaryota > Metazoa > Chordata > Amphibia > Caudata > Salamandridae > Lissotriton > Lissotriton helveticus. Next base: position 845,240,547 of record NC_136059.1, on the reverse strand, counting down.
TTCGTGCAAATCCATTCAGCCGTTCGGGCTAAAAGTGAGGCCAACCGCCCTATGGAAAACTCAATGTTAAAAACACGTTTTGGGACCCCCCTTTTTTCTCAGCCCCCCCTTGACGAACCCCCCCCAAATTTTCAAGGGCTGCTCAGAAACAAAATGTGCCATTTTCCTGAAAATTTCAGCCAATTCCGTCCACAAACGCCAAAGTTATTAGACATAGAATTTTCAAAAAACCCATAGAGAAAAAATCCTAACTATATATACCTACTGGCGACCGCCAGTAGGTAATATATATATATATATATATATATATATATATATATATATATATATATATATATATATATATATATATATATATATATATATATATATATATATATATATATATATATATTCACTTAAAAAGCCATAGGTTTCAGGTCATATATAGTTAAGTATTAGCATTTAAAAAACATTTGAAATTGCACCTATATAGTTAGTTGGACTAACTATATTTTGCGCACCCGCAATCCACTGCTGATGATGTCACATATTACATCATTCATGACATGGTCAGTGACATCACTGATGACATCTCAAATGACATCACTGATGACATCATCCAGTGACTGTATGTTTCTGTAAAGTTTAAATATGTTTTACATATTGAAGAATGAGTGGATGTATAAGTGTCTGGATGAAGGATTTAGTAGGTGCGTGACTGACTGTATGAGTGAGTGATTAAATGTGTCTTACAGAATGCATGGGTTAGTGACTAAACTGTCTGAATGTGTGCATCAGTATGTCTTTTGTTGTGTAAGCTGCTGCATGTGTTGATCAGTAGCTATTTGAGTAGCTATATGGGTTATTGATTGGTTGTATGGGAGAGTGAGTGTGTGTGTGGGTGGCTGGGAGGTGTGTGAGTCTGTGCATAGATGTGTGAGCAGTTGATTCACTACGTGTATGGGTTCAAGAGTGCATGTGGAAACAGCTGTTTGGGCAGTTGACTGTGTGCATGGGTGTGTTGGTGAGTGAATGGATATCGTAGTGCAACATGTCCAAGTAAGTACATATGTAAAACACAGTGCATGTGAGAGTTGCCATATATAAATGACTATACATGAGAGCCAGTGATTGTGTGAGTGGCTGTATGGATCATTGTGTACTTGTATTGGTGATTGTATAAGAGAGTAAGTATGTGTTAGTATATGTTTGAATAAGTAAGGTGTTGTGTGTATAACTGTATAGTTGAAGAAATGGAAGTGTGATTGATTCTTTGCATAACTGACTAGGTGTGTGAGTTACTCCATGGATGAGTGGCAGAGTGTGAGTGTCTGTATAGGTGTTTGAGTGCAGATGATAGTGTTGTATTGGTGAGTGACTGTATGTATGAGTGATTCTATGGGTAAATTAGTGGATATGTCTATAGACCTAGGAATCAGTGTGTGCGTATGTAATAACTGGCATTGGTGTGTCAATGGTTGCAAGAATGGTAGTCTGTGTTTAACACTGGGTGTATGGAAGGTTATATTAGAGTGTAAAGACGTGCATCGTATTATCACATGAATGATATCGTCAGTGATGTGATCAGTGATTTCAAGTGTGATGTCATCAGTGATGTCATTTGAGATGTCATCAGTGATGTCATCAGTGATGTCACCGACCATGTCATGAATGATGTAATAGGTGACATCATCAGCAGTGGATTGCGGGTGCGCAAAATATAGTTAGTCCAACTAACTATATAGTTGCAATTTCAAAGGTTTTTTAAATGCTAATACCTAACTATATATGACCTGAAACCTATGGTTTTTAAGTGAATTTGCAAGGTTTTTTAAATGCTAATTCCTAACTATATATGACCTGAAAGCTATGGTTTTTTCAGTGAATTTGCAAGGTTTTTTAAATGCTAATTCCTAACTATGTAAGGCTTGAAACCTATGTTTTTTTCAGTGAATATATATATATTTAATATAATATATATATAATTTTTATTTACAATTTTTTTTTTATATGATTACAGGGTCCGCGCACCGTGAACGCTCCGTAAGCACACCGTAAACGATCTGTGCTCTTACCCCGACAAATTTTTTAAAATTTCTAAAACATAATATCTATGTTTTTAACGTAGATTTTAAAGGTAGACAATATCTGCTTTAATGTACAAATTTTTTTTTAAACTTTTAACAACAGTATATTACTTTTTGAAGTAGTAACAAATCTCGCGAGGGTACGTCGCACGTGCACGCAACGTGAGAGCTCCGTCCGCGCTCCGTAAAAGCTTTGAGCTCTTACCCCGAAAGTTTTATAAACTTTAAATCGTTATATCTACATTATTGTACAATGTAAAGGTACACATTATCTGTGATAATAAAGAACATGTTTATTTTAAACTTTTAAAGACCACATATAACTTTATTTTAGCAAATATAAATCTCGCGATGGTGCATACCACGTAAGCGCATCGTAAGATGACGTAAGCGCTCCGTAAATAAAACGTAAACTCACCGTAAGCTTACGTAAGCGCTCCGTAAGCTTACGTCTAACCATGTGATCTCAAAACAAAAGATTTTATTGGTTTATAATACTTCCTACTCCAATTCTTGAAAGACCCCTCCCATCTTCATCATTCTTCTTTGGCTTTCGAGGAAGAAACACCTTTTTTCATCAGCACTTTGCTCCTGAAAAATCTATTGAAATGGCTGAACAGCAGGAACCTGAGCATTTTGAAGATCAGGAACAGGGTCCGCACACCGTGAACGCTCCGTAAGCACACCGTAAACGCTCTGTGCTCTTACCCCGACAAATTTTTTAACATTTCTAAAACATAATATCTACGTTTTTAACGTAGATTTTAAAGGTAGACAATATCTGCTTTAATGTACAAAATGTTTTTTTAAACTTTTAACAACAGTATATTACTTTTTGAAGTAGTAACAAATCTCGCGAGGGTACGTCGCACGTGCACGCAACGTGAGAGCTCCGTCCGCGCTCCGTAAAAGCTTTGAGCTCTTACCCCCTAAAGTTTTATAAACTTTAAATCGTTATATCTACGTATTCATTGTACAATGTAAAGGTACACATTATCTGTGATAATAAAGAACATGTTTATTTTAAACTTTTAAAGAACATATTGTAGTGATGAGGAACACAGGTGCAGTTTACTAAGTCCTTTAATGCTTAAGTAAGCACACAGAATGCCGCCAGCTAGTCAACACGGACGCCCGGCTGCTATGTCAACATTCCATAGCGAGCGCCGGGCTGTCCAGAGGAATGTACCAAGATAGCAACAGGAGGAGGGGGGAGGGAATGGAACATGGGAAAGAGGTTAAACATATGTATGCTAGATTACAACACATCATCCTCCTTAAGGGAAGACAGGAAACAACAGTGTTACTACAGTAGGTCCTACTAGACTCCTATGGCTATTGTGTCTGTAGCTATCTCATTATGTACTGTTTGTGCCACTGAGGAGAGATCCTAAATCTATCGCTCCTCCTGTCTTGTCTGATGTTTTCGCTGATGTCTTCCCCTCCCGCTCTTCTCGTGTCTGCCCAGGGTTTTCCCCCCTCCGCAGGAACTACCCGATCATGACTCCATAGTCTACCATCATCCATAACCACAGAGTTCCTATTTTGCCGCTGGATGGTCTTGGGAGCATAGAACTTGTCACCCCCTTTCCTCAGTCTCCCTGGTTTCTTTACGTAGACTCTTTGTCCTTGATGGAATCCTCTCTCCTTCACTCCCCTCTTCTTATCATACCATTCCTTGTATTTTTGTTGACTGTCTTAAATTCTCCTCTTGATCTCTTTGGGGTCAGACTCTTTTATTTGCTTTCTCCCCATCCAACCGGGTGTGAGTTTCGTGCCCGCTTTTCTTCCCCTCAGTAACTCAAAGGGCGTGCATCCTGTCGTAGATTTTGGCGTGGTGTGGTATGCCCACAACATGTCCCTTATGGCTTCCTCAATATTCTCCCCAGCTTGGTTAGCTAGCTGTATGCACTCCTTCAACATGCGGTTTACTCTCTCCACCTTCCCGTTTGCTTTAGGGCAATACAGTGGTGTGCGAATGTGGGTCACAGAACAGTCTTTGAGGAAATCCTTCATCTCTTCTGAGATCAGTTGCACGCCATTGTCGGTCACCAGTGTTGATGGCATACCTTCTCGGGTGAACACCTCTTTCACGAATTCTACTATCACTTTGGTGCACACATTGTGAACCATCTTGCAGGTTATCCAGCTTGAGAAGTAGTCCACTAGGACCAGTAAGTACCAGTCTTGGGGCCCTTTACCATGGATGGGTCCGGCTATGTCGAAGCCTAACTTGCTCCATGGCACCTCCGGAACTTCCACAGGTGACAGTGGTGCTCTCCTCGTGATCTTAGACTTGTCACTCAGGCCGCACGCGTAGCAATCGCGCACTTTGTCCTCCATTTCTCTGTCCATAGTTGGAAACCAGTAGTCTGCACGAAGTCTGGCTTTGCACAAACTCCTGCCTAAATGTCCCTCGTGAGCCAGTTCTACTACTTGGTTTCTTAAGGCTTCCGGTGGGACTAGCTTCCCTGACTTCAGTATGAAATCACCTTCCACCGATAGATCCTCCCTCACGTTCCAATATGGTTGGATCTCTGTCTCCACGTCCTTGCACTTCTTGGGCCATCCAGTGAGTATATGTCTCTTCACCTTCTTCATTACTTCATCTCGTTCCATCTGGGTTTCCCATGTATCCCTTTCCACTGCCGCTAAACGCACCTCCAGTATTGAGCCACCCTTCTCTTCTTCTTCCTCTTCTCCTTCTGCGGGTGCTCTCGATAGAAAGTCTGCAACTCTATTTTGTTGTCCCGGAATGTAGGATACTCTGAAGTTGTAGGCTTGCAGACCCACAGCCCATTTAGCTATACGGGGCGTCATGCTTTCCATGTCCTTTTTTGTGAACAGTGAGACCAGAGGTTTATGGTCGGTCTGTACTTCGAATGGAATCCCCCAGATGAAGAACTTGTAGTGGCAGATAGCCCAATAGACCGCTAGGGCTTCTTTCTCTATGGTCGAGTAATTTTTCTCGGACACAGTGAGGGTTCTTGATGCGAAAGCTATCACGTTAACTTTGTTCCCATCTCTCTGCGCCAGCGTTGCCCCAATGCCTCTGTTGCTGGCATCCGTGGAGATGATGGTTGCACCATTTGGATCGAACTTTCCTATGAACGGGGCTTCAATGATTGCCTTCTTTATACACTTCATGGACATTTCCTGTTCCTTTCCCCAACCAAAGACGCTGTCCTTCTTGATCAAGTCTCTCAGCGGCTGCGACACCATTGCAAAATCCTTAATGAACTTAGCCATATATTCAGCAAGGCCTAGGAACGATAGTATGTCCTCTTTGCTCTTGGGAGTGGGAGCATCTTTCACTGCCTTCACCAAGTCATGCTTTGGCTTGATTCCGTCTTCAGATAGGGTGTGTCCTAGGTAGTTCACCGAACTTACCCCTAGTTTGCATTTTGATTGCTTTGTGGTGAAGCCCACCTCTTTCAACTTTTCCAACACTCTTTTAGCCATTTCATTGTGTTCTTCTTCGCAACCTCCAAAGATCAGTATGTCATCTTGGAAACAGATAGTGTTCCTACAGTCTTTTAACACATGTTGCATGACTCTTTGGAAGGCCGCAGCTGCTGATGCCAGGCCAAATGGCATTCTCTGAAACTTGAAATTTCCGAATGGGGTGGTGAACGCCGTTAGTATTTGGGAATCCGGGTGAAGCTTGATTTGGTAATAAGCAGAGGATAGGTCCAGCACACTGAAATACCTGGCCCCCCTGATCGTGCTTAGCATTTCCCCTATCCTGGGAAGGGGGAACCTGTCCACCAGGATATTCGCATTCAGATCCCTCAGGTCCACACAGAGTCTTATGCTGTTCCCTCCATCTTTGGCCGTGATAACAATCGGGGCCAACCAGGCTGAACTCTCGATTTCTGTGATGACTCCCTCACTCACTGACTAGCCTCTGAAGTTCCTGCTGGAGGGGCTCTCTCATGTGTAAAGGTATGGACCTGGTCTTGTGCACCACAGGTTCCGCCCCATCCTTTAGAACTATCTTGTGCATGTAGTTCTTAAATACACCCAATCTGTCACTGAACACTTCCTTTAACTCTTTGGTGAGATTCTCTGATATCCCTACCGGGTCAATTAACAACACCTGTTCTTTGTTGTTAGGATCGAGTGTGATCCCCAACTGCTTCTGATGCTTCCAGCCCAACAGGGTTGAGCCACTCTTGGATACATACACCTTTCCTACTGTGTGTCTATCCTTAAATGAGATTCTCATAGTCACCATGCCCTCAAGTGAGATTTTCCCATTGTTGTACCCCTTGGGACTGATGTCTGGTGGCAACATTTTTACAGAATGGTTTGCAAATTTATCTTCGAACACCCTCTTGTCTACCAAAGTGTATAGGGAGCATGAATCAGCATACATACTAAACATCACTCCGTCAAGTAAAACATCACATTTGGGGTAACAGTCATCATTGTTTTCCTCCTCTTCCCCCACTTGGAATATGTAAGATTTTTCCCCTTCCTCTTCCTGGGAAGACTCCTCAATACTATGCACAGCTTTGCCAGGAGCTTTACAAACTTTAGAATAGTGCCCCCATCTGTTGCACTTCCTACACTGTACATTCCTTGCAGGACACTTCCAGTTATTGGCCAAGTGATTGGGACTTCCACATTTGAAACACACCATGGGACTGGGCTTACTGCGATTAACCTCTTTACTCTTGTCCCCTACTTTACAGACAGTTTCACCCTCTGCGCTAGCCTTGCTTTCAGCCCTCTCTCTGTTTGTCACCTCCTGTGATCTCATTTCCCTCATGCAACGTGCCGTGTGTTCTAGGCCCTTAGCTATGTTTATGGCTTCCTCAAGATTAGGGTTCTTTGTGAGTAATTCCTCCTGAGTCTTGGTGTCATTGGTGCACCTCACCAGTTGGTCTCTGATCAAAGAGTCTGTGAGTTGACCAAACTCACATGTGGCTGACAAGCCCCTCAATACTGCTATATAATTGCTCACCTTCTCCTCCCTCTTCTGCACTCTCTTGAAAAACTTATGCCTTTCCATCACCACATTTATTTTCTCCTTGAAGTGAGACGCCAACTCCCTCAGCGTGCTTTCATAAACATTGACACCTTCCTCCACTTCCTCTTGCTCATCCTCCACTAATCTCCCTGTTATGTCTTCGTATATTTTCCTCCCATGAGTGCCTAAATTGTGGAGCAGTATATGTTGTTTACGTATGTTAGTGTAGTTGCTACCCCCAATGGCTATTAAATAAGATTTGAATATACCTTCCCACCTTCTCCAGGGAATAACAGGTTCTCCTATCTCATTATGGAAGGGTGGGGGTTGACTCATTCCTGCACCTGCCATTGCCATAAAACTCCTAAAACACCTTGTTAGCTTTACTTCTCCCTGGGAAAAAATAACTCTCTGCCCCTAGATGTGGTAGTTCTAAACAGAGTACTTTACACATATAACCACCATTGAATTTCACTTTTACTCTTTGAGCCACGTAATGTCTGCAATACACGTGCAATTTTCATCAACTTAGAGGTTTAAACAGTCCCCTTTCTGCTTCCACAGCATGTGATATAGGGGTCCAATAGAACCGCTTGCCTTCCCTGCAACTGGCGGGAACTTCCTGTGGAGAAACTTCCCCTCACGATCGTTCCAGTCAGGACGGATCCGACTACAGAATGGAGCTGTTGCCCAGATGCGTGCACAGCGTAGGTCAGCAATCTTCCTCGATTCGTTCCTGCACCCCGCACTGCTCTGCTGTGTGCCCCCGCCGCCGTGGGGAGCGAACCACCCCCACGGAATCCGCGATCTTTCTGTCAGGAAGACTGCCGGTAAGCGCGCTGCCTTGCACCAAAGTTTAGTCAGCGCGTCGTCAACTCGTGCGCGCAGGAGGCTTCGTGCTATGAGGGTCAGCCCCAAAGTTCAGTCAGCGCGTCGTTAGCTTAAACGCGCAGGGGCTTCGTGCTTTGTGGGCTCATCAGGGCACTGCGCATTTGGTGAAGGAATCAGCTGTTCCACAGACCGCCCTTCTTTCTCTTCAAATCTCTGTATACTATTGCCAATCCGATCTCAACGGCAGATCCCCAGCTTACATCTCCCGACAGTACGCCGCTTGTGCCCGAGCTGACACACGAGCGTGATTGATTACGCACCGACCCCTTGAAGCCTAAATTCCGCTCCTTTCACAGATACCCGGCATGACAAGTCATTAAGATAACACGATGCCCGACCTGGCACCCGAGTGACTCACCAACCCACGCCAAGTATTTATTAACAAATGGTCTCTGAACTTGGTCTGCCTTCATTAGCTCCTTACTTGAGATTCTTTAACTGCTCTCGTCACATTGAGCATCGGCACTCGCTCCTTTCAATTCTCTGCTCCTCAGGCTCCGTTAAACTCTCCTGTTTTATCGTTGACAAGCGCTCAATTCACCCCAGGGAAACGGCATGCACTGTCCCTGGCCCAGTTTCCTCCTTCTCGTCGCCAAGAATTGTAGTGATGAGGAACACAGGTGCAGTTTACTAAGTCCTTTAATGCTTAAGTAAGCACACAGAATGCCGCCAGCTTGTCAACACGGACGCCCGGCTGCTATGTCAACATTCCATAGCGAGCGCCGGGCTGTCCAGAGGAATGTACCAAGATAGCAACAGGAGGAGGGGGGAGGGAATGGAACATGGGAAAGAGGTTAAACATATGTATGCTAGATTACAACACATATATAACTTTATTTTAGCAAATATAAATCTCGCGATGGTGCATACCACGTAAGCGCATCGTAAGATGACGTAAGCGCTCCGTAAATAAAACGTAAACTCACCGTAAGCTTACGTAAGCGCTCCGTAAGCTTACGTCTAACCATGTGACCTCAAAACAAAAGATTTTATTGGTTTATTATACTTCCTACTCCAATTCTTGAAAGACCCCTCCCATCTTCATCATTCTTCTTTGGCTTTCGAGGAAGAAACACCTTTTTTCATCAGCACTTTGCTCCTGAAAAATCTATTGAAATGGCTGAACAGCAGGAACCTGAACATTCAGAACATGAGGAAGCTGAGCATTCTCAAGATGAACATTCTTTGCATAGATTCTTTTCATTGTTTGTACAGCAGGAACCTGAAGATTATTCTAGTTCATCATCAGAAGGGTTTTGTTGAAGAAACCCCTAGATCAACAAAAGAATCCATCGATTGGTCGTTTTTTGAATTCCCAGAAGGACAGAAAAAGTTCAATGCGCCTTTTGTAACATGCAAAATCTGTGGCACAGTACTTTCCAGAGGGAATGCAAAGAAAAAATACAGCTTTGGATCTTTTAGCATGGAACGCCATGTCCGAAATTTACATCCCAACAACTGGAATAAAACTGCAATAAAAAGAGCATAAGAGGATCAGGGCTCTGCTCCCAGCACTTCCTCTAAAACAACAGCACCACTAATATAAGCATCAATGGTTAGAGGAACATGACCATTCAAAACAGAGAGAGTCCAGAGAGAGTCCATAGTTGTCTTTTCTTTATATCCTCTAATTGAGGCTTCCTTTTTTTGAAATAATTTAGCCAGTTCTTGGTATCCATAATCTAGTATGACTGTAGATATTTACAATCTGTTGAAAAGAGAAATATGACATATTATAGACCACTACAAACATAGCACATAGCAATCATATTATGCATGCAGACTAGGTGATACAAACGTGATGCAAGGGGCTTCAATGTTAAATACTAATGCTAGTATAGAGATCATGTAATGGTTTAATTAGCATATTTACAAGCCCTGCCTGGACTAGGCCTGAAATTGTTCCACACCCACATAGTACTCCCCAATTCCACACCAAAAACCTGGACCATGGGCCTTCTCCCCCAGCAACATGGCCAGGCCCTGCCTGGACCAGACCTCAAAATGGCCTCCACCCACATTGCCAGGCTCCAACAACACCCCCAAAAATACTGTAAAAGTTTCATTCATGTCTTGTAAATATGCCAATGAAATAATTACACAATCTCTATACTAGCATTAATGTTAGACATTAAAGCCCCTTGCATCTCCTTTAACAAAAATTGGAGCATATTTACAAACCCTGGCCTGGCCATGTTGCTGGGGGTCAAGGATCCATTTTGAATCCAGGCAATGTGCTCAGGCTTGCATCCAGTTTGCCTTGCTTACACCCATTATGCCCAGGGGTAATGAGTGGTGCAGAAGAGGCTTGTAAATATACCCTTTTTTTCTATATTCTATCTCAATTGATACCAAGGGGCTTGTAAATATGCTCCTCTTTAATATGCACCACTCACTACCCCTGGGCATAATATATCTAATGAAACCATTACACAATCTCTATACCAGCATTAATGTTAAACATTAAAGCCCCTTGCATCACCTTTAACAAAAATTGGAGCATATTTACAAACCCTTTCTGTCACATTTAATATAAAGACGATATACCAACATTTGAGCAAAGCATTAAAAACAATCTAGAAAAAAAGAGATGTATATCAGAAAAAAGAGGGGCATATTTACAAACCCATGTTAAACATTGCGCAAAATGTGACCCTTTTCAAAAATATTATAACCACACATTGCTCCAAAAATCATTAAACATGGTAAATCATTGTTCAAACAGAACACAGCCCATTTCAATATGCACTACATTACTGGGTGCAGGCCTGAGCACACTGCCTGGATTCAAAATGTAACCTTGACCCCCAGCAACATGGCCAGGCCCCAACACCACACCAAAAATTTGAAAAACACACAAACATAATACAATGCAGTAACCGCACTTATTTTTTAAAACCAACACTAATAAAGCCCAATATGTTTCTTATGCTTCCCAATACTGCTACCAGTACTCACCTTGAAAATCGCTTTTGAAAAAAGAGAACAGTGTCAAAAAACACAGCAGCTTTTCTTAAAGAGAATCCCTGATCTGCACCTCAGAGACTGGAAGCAGAAATGGCAGTTTCCCACTGTTCTTCACAGATATCTCTGCTCTTAACCAATCAACTTACTTCATACACTATTTCAAAACTAAACTAACATTCCAATTGGTTCTACACTCCCACACTTTCAAACTCACATAATAGTCACCCATCCCCCTACTGCTCACTGAACCTGTTACCATGGAAACTCCCACCTAAGAACAGAGTTGAAAAGTTCATCAAACTAAGTTGCAAATAAACCCAGGAAGCTTGTTAGAGCTTTCAATATAACAGCTATTCATGTAAAATGTTCCTTTCAATGATCTTTTCTGAACCATTAGAGTTGCATCTTTCCCCCAAAAAAAATATGCACCTTAATTTACTGTTTTAATCACGGGGTGCTCGCACCGTGCGTGCACGGTGCGCGTACCCCCGCAATTTTTCAAAATAATGAAAAGTGGGACCTGTGGGGTCCTTGTGGGACCCCCTGAGCAGGCCTAGGGGGTCAGGGTGCTTCTACCCTGCCCCCTTTTTGAGTTCTACATGTTTGTTTTCTGCTTTCCTGTGCCTCAGTCTACCGAGGCACAAGATGGCTGCCAACAATTTCTGTTTTGGAATGTTGACAGACGTCCAACAGCCAATCAGAATTCCGCGCGCGCACGCTAAGGTCCGCACACGTGTAAGGACGGTGCAAGGACGGTGCGCGCACGGGCGTGCACCGTGTCCCGCCTATAGATATATAATTTGAAAAAAGTCGATTTTCTCAATAATTACTGGAGGGATTTTTACCAAATATAGAAAATAAATTATTGCATATCAGTCTTTACAATTTTACCAAGTTTGCAGTAATTCCATTCAGCCGTTCGAGCTGTAGCTGTGTCTAAAGGTCCAATGCAAAATTGCATAGGACTCAATTTCACATTCAATTTTCTCAAAAACTACTGAACGAATTTACACCAAACATACAAAAGGCACTGCTCCATACCGGGCTCTACCATTTTGCCAAGTTTTGTGTAATTCCGTTCAGCCGTTCGACCTGTAGCCTTGTCAGAATGTCCCTATGGAAATTAACATGGGGAAAACACGTTTTGGGACCCCCTTTTATCTCGGCCCCCACTTGACGAATCCCCCCGAAACTTTCAGGGAAAGAGCAGAGCGCAGCAAGGCAAGTTTGAGGAAAATTACAGGCAGATCCCTCAAGCGGCGCTAAAGTTATTCCCAATAGAATGTTCGCCATTTCCTATGGTAACTAGGTCCTAACTATATATACCTACTGGCTATCGCCAGTAGGTAATACATTTTTTTTGTACGATGCTCCCTCTTCTGGACCATGATTGAGGCGCACACCAGGAGGAATTTACTAGGGTTTTATTCCGCAACAAAAAAGCCCGACAGACGCGTTTCGACTACATGCCTTTATCAATGTCAAAAATGTATGTATATATATATATATTCATTGAAAAAACCATAGGTTATAGACCATATATAGTTAGGAATTAGCATTTACAAAACCTTGAAAATTCACTGAAAAAACCATAGGTTATACACCATATATAGTTAGGAATTAGCATTTAAAAAACCTTATTTTACTCACACAAAACCATTGAAATTCCATATATAGTTAGTTGTACTAACTATATATCGCGCACCCGCAATCCACTGCTGATCATGTCACATATTACATCATTCATGACATGGTCAGTGACATCACTGATGACATCACTGATGACATCTCAAATGACATCACTGATGACATCACTGATGACATCTCAAATGACATCACTGATGACTACATCCAGTGACTGTATAATTCTGTAAACTTAAAATATGTCTTACATATTGAAGAATGAGTGGATGTATAAGTGTCTTGATGAAGGATTTAGTAGGGGCATGGCTGACTGTATGAGTGACTGATTAAATGTGTCTCACTGAGTGCATGGGTTAGTGACTAAACTGTCTTAATTTGTGCATCATTATGTCTGTTGTTCTGTAAACTGCTGCATGTGTTGATCATTAGCTATATGATTAACTGTATGGGTTATTGATTGGTTGCCCAAGCATTTGTATGGGAGACTGAGTGTGTGTGTGGGTGGCTGGGAGGTGTATGACTCTCTGCATAGATGTGTGAGCAGTTGATTGACTAGATGTATGGGTTCAAAAGTGCATGTGGAAACAGCTGTATGGGCGGTTGACTGTGTGCATGAGTGTATTGGTGAGTGAATGGATATCTCAGTGCTACATGTCAAAGTAAGTACATATGTAAAACACAGTACATGTGAGAGTTGACATATATAAATAACTGTGCATAAGAGCCAGTGAATGTGTGAGTGGCTGTATGGATCATTGTGAACTTGTATCCAGGATTGTATAAGTGAGTAAATATGTTTTAGTATATGTTTGAATAAGTAAGGTGTGTATAACTGTATAGTTGAGGAAATGGAGGTGTGATTGATTCTTTGCATGACTGACTAAGTGTCTGAGTAACTCCATGGATGAGTGACAGTCTATGAGTGTCTGTTTACACTGAGTGTATCTAAGGTTATATTAGAGTCTGAAGAGGTTCATCGTATTATCACATGAATGATGTCATCAGTGATGTGATCAGTAATGTCAAATGAGATGTCATCAGTGATGTCATCAGTGATGTCATTTGAGATGTCATCAGTGATGTCATTTGAGATGTCATCAGTGATGTCATCAGTGATGTCATTTGAGATGTCATCAGTGATGTCATCAGTGATGTCACTGACCATGTCATGAATGATGTAATATGTGACATGATCAGCAGTGGATTGCGGGTGCGCGATATATAGTTAGTACAACTAACTATATATGGAATTTCAATGGTTTTGTGTGAGTAAAATAAGGTTTTTTAAATGCTAATTCCTAACTATATATGGTGTATAACCTATGGTTTTTTCAGTGAATTTTCAAGGTTTTGTAAATGCTAATTCCTAACTATATATGGTCTATAACCTATGGTTTTTTCAATGAATTTCATTGGTTTTTTAAAAGCTAATATCTATAGCTGTAAAATGTATTCTTCTTTAAATCCAAAAATATATTTTATATGTTTATTAATAATTTTTTTTAAATATTTTTTTTGTTTCGCTCCCGGTCCGCGAACCGGGAAGCTTCCCGTTAGCTCAATTTGATTCCGCGATCCGGTCCGCGAACCGGTAAGAAATCAACATAGTGACGGTATCGCGTTGCCGCGTAATGCGTCTTATGACGTACTGCGTTAGCGCACCCGGAAGTGCCCCGGGGCGCGGACCGAGGCGCGAAACGCAACTCCCCGGAAGCGATCCGCGGCGCGAAAGCGCGACGTATCGCGTTGCCGCGAAATGCGTCTTGTGACGTATCGCGTTAGCGCACCCGGAAGTGTCCCGGGGCGCGGACCGAGGCGCGAAGCGCAGCGAACCGGAAGCTAACCGGGGAGCGTTCCGCAGCGCGTAACATGAGCGTTAGAGGTCATGTGACTTGTTAATAAAACTTTTCATTGGTTCATTTCACTTTTAGTTTCATAATTATGGAAGGCTAGGTCAGGTGACCTAAAAATAACACTTTTCATTGGTTGAGAAGTATTGTTTTTTCCAAATGATGAAAACCACTCCTTCTTTCCTCACTCTGACTTTCATTATTGTGAGAGGAAGACCTATTTTGCTTCTTGGAAGACCTATTTTGCTTGTGTGAAAATGACTTCATTGATTGCTGCAGCTGGTGCACCCCCACCACCACCTCCACCTCCTCATGGGAAGAGAGGACCACCTCCCCAGGTGGTTACCAACACTGAGGAGGAAGATGAAGAAATGGATGAGGAGGGAGAACAACCACAATTCCTGGAAGAGTTGCCCCGGGTTTCAAGAAAGAAAGCCAGTTTCATCTGGCAGTTTTTTTCCATCCCTCCTGGCCAAAAAAAGGTCAATGCCAGGTACGCAACATGCCTCATATGCAAGGAACAATTGTCCAGAGGGACGGACAAAAAATACAGTTATGGTAATCACACCATGCATAGGCACATGACGAGGAAACATCCCCTAAATTACAGCCGGGCGGAATTAAGGGATATGATGGACAATCCTAGACCAACTCCTGTGGCGAGACCAACAACATCGGTTTCTTTAACACCAGAGGAGGCACGGGAAACTGTGCCAAATATCCAACCAAATTTTGGGCATATGATACATTTATGTATGCACTGTCGTGCATTATTAGCTTGTGGCAACATGAGCATCAATGCACTCAACCTTGCATATGAACACCATGATTGCCCTAACCGCCCCCAGTAATTTTTTTTTGCTCCTGTTGAGCCCTTTTCAACGCCTGTTTTTTGTTGTTTCCCCCCCCCCAAAAAAACCAAAAAAAATATAAAATCGTTCAAAAAATACAAAAAAAACAAAAAATGTTCAAAAAATACAAAAAAAATATAAAACAAAAATATTAAAAAAAAAGTTCTTTTCAGAACTACCTTCCCTTTCAAAAAAAATTGATACAATGTTTAGCACTCTGGCAAGCTCTATTTCTTTTGGTTCGCTCCCGGGTTAGCTTCCCGGTACGCGGACCGGGAGCTAACCAAAAAAAAATTTTTTTTTTTTAAAAAGTGTAAGTATAAGGAAAGTAAACAGAGAGTGATGTTAAAAGAAAGACAGCTATAGGGAGTAAAGAAGAGATACTGTTTAATAGATCTATTTACCGAAGAAAAGACAGAAGAGGGTATAATTGTGAAAAACAAAATAGATAACGAAGTGAAAGAAAAACAAGCATTGGCATAGCCAATAGGTCTCGCCTTTGGGACCTTCTAAGTATTTAGTTATGCAGCATAATATCCTTGGTGCAGCAACATCAACTGTTGCATGGCTAAACACGTATAAGGTCCCAAAGGCGAGACCTATTGTCTATGCCAATGCTTGTTTCTTAAGTAGAATTGCAATACGTCTGACTCTTCCATGTGAAAAGATCTTATCTTGTGCTCTAAAGATTGCTAAAGTCTCGACAGAGAACAGGCTAGGCTGTAAGTAGGGTAAATTGCGCTTGGTGATCTGTTTGAGGGAGCGTCTGCTTTGCCTGGTGTCTTTGGAGAGCAATTTTGATTGTTATACTGGACAATATAGCCCTAATGTAAATAACATAGGGGCATATTATCAACATAGGCAATAAAAGTTTTGCAGCTTTTATCGGCAGAAATGTGTCGCTAAAGCTGCTTTTGCGGCAGAAAACTGCCGCTAAAGCCGCTTTTGCACCAGTTTTCTGCCAATAAAAAGAGCAATAATTTTATTGGCTGTATTCATAATATGCCACTTAGTGTGCTTCAACTACACAGAGAAAGCATTATGAACAAATAGTGATACAGTGATCAGTCAAAGACACTAAGAGTAATAGAGACGGAGTGAGTGAACAAGAGTGAGGAACTATGAGAAGAGAGGGACTGAGAAAAAGAGTGGAAGGAGTTGAGTAAGTAGGTAATAGAGAAAGGAATGAGGGAAGTAGCAAAGGCAGGAAACTGAGGATTAAAGAAATGAAGCTGTGGAACTAATAGTAGTTCAATGTGATAGAAATGTAACGAAAAGAGTACAAAATATTTACCTTATAATTGTCGTTAAATTACTCACTTTTTGTTTTTATACTTTCAATCTGTGAAAGAGAGAACAAACATTTGAAAAATATAAAAACATGTATTAAAAAATTACAAAAGACAAGGGCAAAGATTGAAGGACAAACAGTTTTTCAACAACTTTGACACTTACAGAAGCTACACAGTCCTAAAGATATACATTTTAAACTAACACTATCTTGATGCAGATGAAGTGAGGCCTATCTTAAAACATGGTGCATATTTTGCATTGCTGTTGTTTCAGAAAAGTGTTGCAAGACACTAAAATTTTAAATAATTGCTTCAGGATGCCAATAAGATGTCTACTATCCAGAGTTTTGTTTCAGGTGAGGCCTACTCAGGGTTGCAGATGAAATTTCGAGTTGTTGAAGAGAATAGAGGACATAATACATGTGAAGGTCTACCAATGAAGTGAGTCATGTCCACTGCAATCTTCAACAAAGTCCAAACCTCCTATGTTTCCCTGGACAGACCTATACTTGATCTGCACAATGTGATTCGTAATGATAGGAAACACAGGTGATGTAATTGAAATACATGCAATTTATTTTGCTCATTTCACAATCACATCACTTGTGTTTCCTTTGCTTAGGTATCTCATTGTGCAGATGTAGTCTAGCATATGAAAGAATACGCAGAAGTGCAGCACTGCATGCAACAACTTTGACACTTACAGAAGCCTCACCTTCTCCATGCCTCCTACACAGTTCTACATATACATCATAAATGCAAACAGTACAGAATTAATTATACATGTTAAATGGTTTATTTTTGCTGTTCTCAGAATGTATCAAAATTCACTAAAAACAGTGACTTGAAGGTATTCATCATGTAACAGCGGGGAAAAAAAACACAATCAAAATGATTGTGTTTAAAAAACCCATACAACATCAGAAATCAAAATTCAGAACTCCTTAAAGTTAACTTACTTTCCATGACGTCCAAGGATGTCCTATGAACAGCTTACACTCTGTTGTGCTGTTATTACTTTCAGCCCGCCACTTTCTGAAAGAAAATCTCCATCGTTTTTAAAAACATGTTACATACAATAAATGACTTCTTGCTCTCTACCACAAGATTCCACAAGGCCAAATCTTGTCAGAGCCATGTATAACTCTTGGATTTCTTGTTAGCCAATCCCGTCTTTTCGCATTTCCGCAACTTTCAGAATTAAAATGTTGAAGATCATTTTCACAATCCTGGAATAGTAATATCTTCCCCTTCTTGCTCAGTCATGTTCTACATTTCCTATGACACTGATACTGCTTACTATGAAGCAGACTTACACTAACTCTATGACTACTACAATTATTTAATTCTCTACATCACTTTTAATCACAAAGCAATGTAAAACAGTAGACAGCATTGCAGACTTACATTCCCTCTACTCCATGTTTTGATTGGCTGCTTCAATTAGCTTATAAAAAGAAACAGTTTTTCTGAACTCATTCAAAGTGCACTTATTTCTCCATGATGTCCAGTCTTATGGTTAGAAGTTATGTCTCTGAACTACACTTATCCTCAAGGCCAAATTGTGTAGGAGCCATTAGAACTTCTTGAAATTCCACAGAGCACATCCCGAAATTATTTCCCTAAAATTTTGGTTTTAAAAACACCAGGTAAGAGTTTTTAAGGTCATACGGCAATTTGTTTTTGAAAATTAAAACAGAATCATTGCAGAATGACCAGCCATTTCTAGACTTTAAATAAGCTGTGTAATGTCCTGATGTTATTGAAGGGCCGTCATGATATATAATTGCTGCAGTTACAAAAGTCCTTCCTGATATTGACAACTGCGAAGCTACAAAATTTTTAATTAAAGTTGTCAATTTTGTTCCATCAGGCCTACATCGTTGGAACATTAAAATGACGTACTGGCCATATGTTCGTATAAATAATGTGGACGTCATTTCAGATTTACATTGGCTACACTCCATGTTGTGATCAGCTGCTTTTACTAGCTTATTAAAGGAGACTGATTTACTGTCTGGCAAAGTTAAATATATAAATCTTTCTGAGTCTACACTAGTAGTACTTGATACCATACAGTTCTCGCAGTCATGCTGCCATTGATAAGAAAGCCCAAACAGCTGATCTACATCTACACCTTCAGCATGTAATACATCAAGCATATACATTAAAAACTCCTGACAATCTTGCTGAATATTTTGAGAGAATTGTGTTTGGCCTGAACATCTGTCTAACAGATTTCGAATTTCAGACACACTTTCTATGTTTCTTCTATCAGTGGTACATTTCTCTAACACAGAATTTAACAAACTGCAAAATCTTTGATCAGAATTGACCACAATCTCTTCTTTTACATTTTTTAGAGAAAACAAAACATTAATCACTACATTAGCATAGCAGTTGACACCAGAACTGTTTTCAAACTGAAAACCAACAACATCTTCAACAGAATCCTTTTTGTTTCTGCTTGTAATTTTAGGTTCATTGACTTTTTGTCTTTTTGCTACAACCTCCCCAGTATTGTTCTCATTTCTTCGTTTCCGACCTACCACACGTTTCTCAAACAAAGGATACTGAGGCAAATGTGGCACATACTCTCTTCTTAACCTATTGTATTCCTTAACACAATCTAGATCCGCACAAATGTTTGTGACATCACACTCAATCAAGTACAATCCCGATAAAGTTCTAACTCGTGACAATGCCACATATGCCATACCCTCCTTGAACACAGAACTGCCAATATTCACCAATGCACTGTCTACACTTAAACCTTGCGATTTATGGATTGTCACTGCATATGCCAAGCAAACAGGAAACTGCTTACGGCGAACATATAAGTCTTTTACAAGCAAAAATCTAGCAGAACAACGAGCAATTAGCTGTACTTCCTCAATGCCATCAAATTTAATTTTTAAAAATTCAATTCCATCTCTATTTCTGTATTTTACAAAATCAACAACATTACCCATTGATCCATTTACCAGACCTCTTTCAACATGTAAATTCCTTCTTAAAATGATACGGCAGTTCAAGCACACATTCAGAGTCTTTTCAAAACCTGCAGTTTTAGATATACTCTTCTCTAATGAATCCAATTTTGTTTTCAGATTCTCAGACAAAATAATTGTTGATCCCATATGCTCTACTCTATCAATAGCTTCCAGTTTCACAATCTCTTGCTTTTCTAAATGCAACATTTTGTTGTTAAATTTGGCACATTCTGCAAGAGTTGGCATCAAACATATTCCAGATTTCTTCTCAGTAATTTTCTGAAAAATATTCTCAGGCACAACATCTTGTTCTGGATATAAATTTAACAGTAATCGTGCATGTAAAGCTTCTTTCCCATGCTCGGTCACTTTTCCAATTCTAACATCTTGTAGAATAGTCTTGTAAACTTCATCCTTCGCCTGACGCATATTTTCATGCAGTTCAGCATAATTGAAGTTTAACCATATATTGACGTTGCCAATGCTGCCTAGGCACTTCCTGGTATCTTCATGCGTGAGCATTTTGAACACAGGTTGCCCTTTCACTGGTGTCAGCTGCAGAAGATCTCCGAAAACAATGATGTGTTTGCCACCAAATAACACATCATACTCTGTTTTGAGAACTTCTTGCAATCTCAAATGCACAAAGGCAAGCATGACATTGGAAACCATGCTTACTTCGTCAATGATAAGAAGTTTCATTTTCCTCAAGATTCTTGAAACTTCAAAACAAGCATCTCCAGATAGCTTGTGATATTGTAATTTGTTGTCATGCTCCACTGGCAGCATCAGTAAACGATGTAAAGTAATCCCTTTAATATTATGTGCTGCCAGTCCAGTTGGAGCAGTGACAACACAAGACAGCGATGACTCTGTCCTTTCCTGCAAATAGCATGAAATTGCTTTAATGAGGAAACTTTTTCCAGTTCCCGCTTCTCCACTCACGTACAGTCGGACAGGCTTCAACGACGTACATGAGCACTCTTTCTTATCATGACTTAATCCATGATCAATTTGCATGGTAACTTCGTCATATATTTTCCTCTGCTCAACGTTGAGTTGTCTTTCCAACTCTTCTAAGTTAACCGCATCCTCTTGAGCATGTGCCATGGCTCTTTCCACTTCATTCATAGCAGTGGCAGCTTCATTTTCGATAACAGGTCCTCCTAGTGGATCCTGACTCAATGAAGCAGAACTCTGACTGTCCTGAGAACTGTCTCTGGCAATCTCGGCTGCAATCGTTGCTTCCTGCTCAATTTCCGCATTCAACATTTCTACATATTTGGGAAAAGCAGGACATTCTATGGTCTCCTTGGCGGCATTGAAAGAGTCTTCGTAACAGAGGAAATCTCCAAGCAGTTCCTCTTCTGCACGCCAAGGCTTGAAAAGTTGCAAAAGTGCTAAATAGAAAAACTCCTTTTTTTCAGGAGATTCGCCACTCAATTTTCGATGGTTTACCAAGTGGCATTTTCTTTGCTTGACCAGACATCCCTCACTTCCTATTACAGCATACACACCTTTCTCAGTATCTTCTTTGATGTTCCTCTTGAATATGTAATTTTGCAGAACCTCATACAGACAAACATTCTCGAGGTGACTGCTTCGATTTGGATAATATGTATCCAACATGTTTGTCTTCAAAATGTCGGTACTGTTTGGCTCCTTTTCCGCCAAATACTCAATTTCCCGCACAGGTTTGAGAACTCGATTACGCGTTGCAGCAAGACCAAGACTCGCCCAAACGATACTCCTGGACTTGGCATAGAGACTTGCTGAAGACAACCGGTCAGAACATTCGTACGCTCCGATTTCTCGATGCGACAACATCTTCAGACTGAAACTGTACAACTTCTTGCTGAGGCTCTTTTCATGGGAAATGTCCTCCCACATATCCTTCAATTCTGTCTTCTCTTTTTTGGTGATGTAAGACGTCACATACCGAGCCACAGCCATACAGTTATCAGCCACAAACTGTATATCCATGTTAGCATTCCACATGGACAAAATCACCGGGTTGTAGTCGTTGATGTACTTGGACTCTTCGTTCCTCTTCAAATTGTAAGTGTTTTTAGGTGATTTCTTCATGACATTGTGTCGCAGCGAAGACATCAAACTGTTTACTCTTCCTTTAGAAATCACCGGTCGTGGAAAGCCGAAACGACATTTAGTGTAGAACTTGTCTTTGTTTCGGAATTTACGACGGCAGTACTTTTCACATCGATGGCTTTGGAAACGCAGAACTTTTTCTCTTAGGCTTTTCTTCTCCTTTGCGTTTGGAACAGCACACGTAGAATACTGTTGGATGAAACTCATCACTGAGTCTTCTGGATCCGTTCCAAATTTAGGTGCATCCTTGATCCACAGCAACATATGTATATGAGGAGCACCTCTTGCTTGGTACTCCTTTCTCCAGAAGAAATCCAACACCTCTCCAAGAGGTGGATTCTTCTTATTCATGATGAAAGACATCATAGCTTCAAATCTATGATTGAAGTACCTACATACATTGACTGGATCCAAAGAGCACAGTTCTCCGGGTGTCTTGAATTCGATGTTATCTACGTTAGCATTTGCCTCTCGTAGAAATTCAAGTAAGTCTTCCCAGCCATACTCGGCACAGCTCAGAGTGAGGAACCATGTGGGAGTACCTAAGTTCCTCAGCATACATTTTAAATCACCATGACGACGGTACCAGTACTCATTAGTACCACGCTGACACGCCATGAGATTAATCAGGTGAGAATCCAAAATACTATCTTGGGCATTGACTTTATCCATAAAGTCACTTGCCGAGATGTTTTGCATGTGTATACCACTTTTCAAGATGTGGTTCACTGCATATGACAGTCCAGACAGATCGCTTTCAAACAGGAGATGAAACAAATAAGGAATGCATTGTCGAAACCTAGCATCTCCTGCATACAATCGCAAAGTCCGGTATTCAGAAGCAGGAATTTGATGAGGTCGCTCATCATATCTTCCTCCCTGACCTGTTGGAAAAAGCTGTGGGAAACACCGAGCTTCCAAACTTTCCTCCCAAACACTAATGGGACTCCCTTTGGCTTGTTTCATTTGAAACAACTCAATAGCATTCCCCATGACTTCCTTGGAATGCAAAGGATGAACACTATAATGTTCATATATTTCTTCACTAGTAGAGGGTTCTACTTTCTCAATTTGACCAGCACACAAATCGCTATCCTCTTCCTCACTTACTTCCTCTTCTGCAACATATACATTCTTATAGTATTTATTATTTTTTTTCAAATACAATGTTGCCTTTTTGACTTTCCTAACATCTACTAAATCTTGCCATATTTTCTTATTCTTTGTCGGAACCCCATTAACTAAGATAACCAGAGGTTCCTCTTCCACTTTTTCTACTCCAATTGTGTTAATGTTTTTCTTCAAATCTAGAGGCAAATAAACAACTCTTCCCTTTAATCCTCTCTGTAAATCTGATGGAGGCAATTTCCCTGTCTTTGGCTCCATTCTTACAATAGCCTGAAAGGGATGGATACTTTGAATCAAAATAGATTCATAAGTATTTAAATCCTTCAATTCAGAAGGAATCTCAACCAATTCCAGATTATTATGAACTGCTCTAGCAGGCATCTGGTTTTGATTTAATTTGCAACAACAATAAGTACACACACGTTGATCCAATCCCAAATCAAAACAATTTTCTACCATCAAGTATGTTGCAAAATCCTTCCATTCACTATTATTTTCCCTTTCACTTTTTGCATATAAATCCACTAACTTAGTCTGATTCTTATAATAAGTGCGTCGACAACACACACAAGTGAAATTAGGCCTCTCACTTGATTTCACCTCAAACGTCGCAATTTCCCTCTGGAAATTATCTGTACTGGAAACCTGTACACTATCTTCCACATGACCCTCTTCTTCTTGCTCAATTTCAACATTCTCCTCTTTACTTCCAAAGTAACAAAACTCAATTTCTTCACATATATTCTTCACATCTATTTCAGAACCATGCAAAAGAGCAGCGCATAATTGTTTCAGCATAATTGCTGGACTCTTAGCATAATACAACATTCTAACTAATTTCCTCACTTTGTTATGATGCACTGCTAGCATCCTGAAATGATGAAAAACACTCTGGCATACTCTCCTGGAAAGACAAGCCAGTGAATGACCATGCAAACCTGTCACTTCTCTTACTCTGCAAGGATCTAATTCTTGCAACAACATCATTTTCTGCTTCAAACTTTTTTTATTAAATGACCGTACAAAATCACAAAGCAAATTGATGGAATCCTGTCGCACACTGCAAATACTACTACACTTCCAGGTGTACACAGGACCCTTACCACGTCTTCCCTAAACCTCATTACCTAACACCTCTTCTGCCTCTGTTGTCACAAGTTTTTCTTTTTCAACTGGACAACCATCTTTCACTTCATAAGCACGACCACTGGTGTCAACTGCATGCACCAAATCATTATCCTGGAAATAACTCTCCTCATTAAAAAATGCCTCACAGCTTGAACTATGCATCCATTCTCCAGAAAAAACTTCACAAAAATTACTACGATTAACTATTCTCTTCCATCTACTATTTCTTTTGAAATCAAAAATTGCCTTGTTTAGCTTCTATTCTATTGATTATCAAAATAAATAACTTACGTTTAATTTCAAATGCCTGATCAATAACTTTCTCAATTTTTTTTTTCTCTTATAAAAAACTAGTTTCTGTTGACCTTTCTTAATATTTTTTAACAAATTGCCAATTATCCTGTTCCGGAACATTCGTTTACGAATCTCCCTAAACTGTTGTTTCCTTCTACTATCATGCACAGATTTATCTCTTGCTCTAGCAGTAACATTTTTCATTGTCCTTTCCTTTCCATTTGATTTCCTTCTCGTTTTATGGACTGAAACATTTTCTGTAGTAATATTTTTTTTACTACAAATATTTCTTATGAAATATTTAGAGCTCTTACCCGGTGCTTTCTTCGTGGCTTGAGAAATCTTTTTGTTAGAGGACTGCTGCGTTTTTTTTTTCACCTGCTGTCTTTGACGTTTTGCAGCCTTTATCTGTCTTTCTATTGTAGGCATGGTGAAATCTTGAAATGATCTGCAGTTGAATCTGTGGAAAAATATAATAAAAAATGTTATTAACCATTATTACCAAACAGTAAATCAGTAACAGTGATCAAAAACTTAACACACTACTTGACATTTTAATTAGAAGATTTTTTAGTCGTTGGCAAATTTACAATACAGAAATACCAGAAAAGAAATGACATTTATATTTATGTTACCTATGCTATTTTATATGTGAATCTGATCTAATTTTATGAGCATATTTTAATATTTTATTGAAGACACTACACATAACCTGTTTTTGAAGGCGTCTTTATTTTTAAATTAAACAGTTTACCTTTTTACTTTTTATTAATTATAAATTTTAAAAATAAATGTTTATATTTCCAAAGGCTCAAGCAGGTCAGCTTCCCATCCTATATCATATAGTTCGGACAAATCTGCATCCTCATCACGCTCTTCTTCATCCTCAGGATTTAAATCATCCAAAGGATCAACATCCACTGATGTTTCAATTACAAGTTCAATGATGAGGTCAAAATCAACTGATTGCAGATTGTCGCTCATGTTGAGGTTGTCTTTATCTTTAAAGAAAGATAACAACAATGAGATGTTGCAAGGTAAGAGACAAATCTCAGAGATTATAATAGTAAAATTGTTTAACAAGAGTAACATTTTGCAGCTATTATTTAGCCATGTCCAGCGATGCTGAGCAGGTGAAGCCTATGTCTAATTTTTCACTGAACAGGACTCATCTCTTCTTAACCTTGGATAACCCTCACCGACTCTGTGTCCCCTGCACATACTTAAATGTAAAGGGGCAGATTTATGTTAAATAGCACATCCCCAGGCATGCACCAGTTAACGTGCACCACTGCTCTGCCACCCATGGTGTGCCGCATTTACAATCAGATAGGAGAAAGCTGCGTCAAAACCCTGCGCCTGCTTGAAGCTGGCATAGGTCTTGACGCAGCATTGTGGAGATGGGGCACCCCTGAGCCTTGCTGGAGCTGCATCGCACTTGCGATACAACTCCAGCAATGCGCCACCTTTACGACACAGATCCGTCACACATCTGTGCCGTTTTTGCCCCATGCTGCGCCGCATTGTAAATGCAGCACACCATCGGTGGCGGAACAGCGGCGCAGGATGACTGGCACATCCCTGGTGATGCGCCAGTCATCATAAATCTATCCCTAAGCTTCTTATCTTGTTAGAGATGAACTGCCATATGTATCATCAAACTATTTTGCATTTCCTAAATAGCGAATTTTAAGGAATAAATAGCGATTCTTTACCATTCCTAATTTGCGATGAGCAAATTGCTAATTGCAAGTTACCCATTCATTTCCATGGGCTAGGAGGCTCATAGGAATGAAGGTTTCATTTGCGATTAGCAATTTGCTCATCACAAATTAGGAATTTTTCCAAGGGTGCAGGGGTGTCTCAAGAACACCCTGCTGCACCCCTGAAAAAGAAATTTGGGGGCATATGGCACACATACATGCCCTAAGGGCATGTGTTGGCGTCATATGGCACCTTTTGTTTTTTTGAAAAAAAGCTTTTTGAAAAGAATTCACAAATTACCACCAATTTACCACAATAGTTTCCAAATCCTTAATGTCATTTTTTACATAGTTTTTGTTTGATACATTGCATTTAAGTAGTCACAAAATTTGCAAATCCTTCAGTGCAATTGCAAAATAAGGAATAGCAAATTTTGCTACTCCTTATTTTGCATCAAACTTGTTTGATACATACCATTTGTCTAATTAACATTCGCAAAGGCCAAAATTCGTAGAATTTTGATCTTTGCGAATGCTAATTAGCTTGATACATATGGCCCCAAGTGAGGCCTGTCTTGCGACATGGTGCATCTTTTGCATCACTGCTGCATCGGTTTCATGTGGTACGTTTTTTTTACACCATGACATATCTGCCTAAATGCATCAATTTGTAATGTTGTCGCCTCATAGCAAATCTTTTTCACCGCCGCTGCATCAAAAAAGTGACGCACAGTGGCAGAAAAGAGGCATACACCTATCATAAATCTGTCCCTAGCATTTTAAATGATTAATCCAGGATGACAATAAGGTGTGGCCTATCCAAAGGTTTGTTTAAGGTGAGGCCTACTCAGGATTGCAGATTAAAGTTACGCTTGATGAAGAATACAGAGGAGATAATACATGTAAAGCTCTACCAATGAAGTAAGTGATGTCTACTTCATTGCGCCAGTCAGCATAAATGAATCCATAAGCTTCTTATCTTGTTAGACATCAACCGCCATATGTATCATATAACTATTTTGCATTTCCAAAAAAGCGAATTTTAAGGAATAAATAGCGATTCTTTACCATTCCAAATTTGCGATGAGAAAATTGCTAATTGCAAATTACCCATTCATTTCCATGGGCTAGGAGGCTCATATAAATGAAGGTGCAATTTGCGATTAACAATTTGCTCATCACAAATTAGGAATTTTTTCCAAAGGTGCAGGGGTGTCTCAAGAACACCCTGCTGCACCCCTAAAAAAGAAATTTGGGGGCATATGGCGCACATAATTTTTAACAACATTCCTTTACCTCAAAAACGATTTTCAAATCATAACTTCAAAACACTACACATGGGAAAATTACTTAAAATGTCCTTAAGACACATAAAAGCGTTTTTTGATTGGCTTTCCTGCATGGTAGGGTCACTTTTAACATGGCTATGTAACACAAACATTCAAAAACAAAATTTTCCATGCACATGTGGGAGCATATTTACAAGCAATTTGCGCCACAGAGAAAGGTCTTACACTAAAATGAGAAAAATAACATCAGGGACAGTCAATTGCCTTATAAAGAAGCATACACCATTATGTCCTTGTCATGAATTTAAAAACAATTCCTTTTCCCCAAAAACGATTTTCAAATCATAATTTCAAAACACTGCACATGGGAAAATGACTTAAAATGTCATTAAAACACATGAAAGCGTTTTTTGATTGCCTTTCCAGCATGGTTGGGTCACTTTTAACATGGCTATGTAACACAAACATTCAAAATCAAAATTTTCCATGCACATGTGGGAGCATATTTACAAGCAATTTGCGCCACAGAGAAAGGTCTTACACTAAAATGAGAAAAATAACATCAGGGACAGTCAATTGCCTTATAAAGAAGCATACACCATTATGTCCTTGTCATGAATTTAAAAACAATTCCTTTTCCCCAAAAACGATTTTCAAATCATAATTTCAAAACACTGCACATGGGAAAATGACTTAAAATGTCATTAAAACACATTAAAGCATTTTTTGATTGCCTTTCCAGCATGGTTGGGTCACTTTTAACATGGCTATGTAACACAAACATTCAAAATCTAAATTTTCCATGCACATGTGGGATCATATTTACAAGCAATTTGCGCCACATAATTCATAATTTTCTCCTTAAAGCACACTATTCTCTATCTAAATTAAAGAAATATTTTCTCACCTTAGCAAATACTTTGAGTTTGAAAACAGTCTCAGAAACACACCAATTTGTCTTCAGCAGAGCAAAAGGTATGCACTCCAGAGTCTGCAGCTATCAAAAGCACAGAAATGCTGTAATTCTTCACACATATTTCTCATGTCACCCAATCAAAACTCTTCCCTCACTTTTTTTCAAATGAAAACCCTTCCCCCCTCTGCCCTTTCTGCCTATTTTGCATAGCAACCACCTCTTGGAAGACTTCTGGTGTTTGCAAGTTCACACAACTTTGTTGCAATTGAACTCTGAACTCTCAGTGCACCTGCATATCCAGTGCATTCTTTCATTTAATGATTTTTTATTGACCATTCAAAATACATCTTTCAAAGAACACATCCGTGCACCCTAACTTTCTGTTTTCATCAATCAAAATCCACCAATCACTGTTACTGCTTCATGAACACAGAAACTCCACAGTTTTTTTTTCATTTTACACTCTCATTTTTTCAACTGCCATTTCATTGCCACACTTCATCTGACTGCAGGAGAACCTTCTCTCACCATGTTTTCTGTCTGGATTGTTGGACATAGTTATATTCACTGGGCTCAAAGGTACGTTGAAAGCAGGAATTTACCTAACCTCAATTTACAAGATGTGGAAATTAAGTGGTTTGGCCACAGAGGATTAAAATGTCACCAATTGATACCATTGGTGAAAACCTTTATGCATTTGCCAAAACCTGACCTGTTAATTGTGCACTGTGGAGGTAATGACTTGGGCACTTTGACTGGTGTAGGTCTGGAAATGCTTTTAAAGGACACCTTTGAGCAATTAATGGCACTTTTTCCTCAGACTGCCTTGGTATATTCAAATATATGCCAAAGACAGAAATGGAGGTGGTCAAACCAATTTTGTCCACAAATTGAGAAGTCGAGGAAGCATGTAAACAAATCTGTTTCAGCTTACATGAGAGACCATGGAATGGGCTCCCTGTACAACAATAACTTGCGTTACTACATGCAAGATATCTACAGAGGAGATGGAGTTCACTTCTCAGATGAGGGCAACAGAATTTTCACTCTGAATTTAAGAATGTGCATTGGTACCTACTTATAAGTACCTAAATGTACCATAAACCCAAAAGCTCTTCTCAGAGCTACCCTACATCTGATCACTCACAATTATTATTTAACTCTAACATTTTTCACTAATTTTCAACAAAGTACGCTACCGGGGCCGCTACCCGGTACGCGAACCGGGAGCTAACCTCGCGAAGTTTTTTGTAAAATTTTTTTTTTTTCGCACATATAAGCCTCCTCAGCCACCCTCAGAAAACCTAGGGGGTCAAGATAACTCTACCGTGCCCCCTTCTACCCATTCTGAACATTATTTGCCCTCCATCTTGTATCTTAATTCGACCGAAACACAAAACGGTGGACTCCCGGAACGCTTAAGGTCCGCGAACCGGGGCGCTCAACGGTTCGCGTACCGGGTCGCTCCCTGGGAAGCGCACCATCAAAAAAGGTGGGAAAGTAGTTCACAGAAAAGCCACTGGAGACAATTTCACCAAATATAGATTAGCTCATACTACATACCAATCCCTACCATTTTCACAAATTTGATTGGAATTCCATTTAGCCATTTAGCCTGTAGACCTCTCTAAATACCCTGAGGTAAATTACTTCACAAAACACATCTGAAGTGTTGGAATTGACAACCAATGAAAATGTTACTTTCATTTTCTACTTTTTTTACCTGACATTTGATTGGTTATGTACCTGAATATATATAAAGGAAGAGAAAGAAACACAGCCATTTTTGACTACTACTTCCTGAACTACATTGCAAGATCATTTTCACCCACAACTTAAACTTGATTTTAGAAGGTGAGATATTATTTTATAAATTTGAAAACATTTTCAGATAGTTATATACTATCCCTCTGTAAGAGTTAGACATTGAGAAAGGCTTCTTTATTATAATTATGGATTGATTTAGGTTTCTGTGGTATAATTATGAATTTACTTAGGCTTCTTCACAGGCACTTTTTAATAGTACTACTTCACGCCTGAAACCATACAGTGCCCATAGATTACTTCTCTGTTATAAACTCACAAGTACCTGTCTGAACTTAAACCCAACAGTGCCCTATCTCTACTGATATATTTATTTTTTATGCAAATTACAGCAAGAAAATGGAAGGTGAGCAGAATGTTTCCTTTGAAATTGTTCTGGAGAACAACACAGAAAAAGATATTGAGGACAATGATGACTCTGATTTCATGGATGAATCACGGGACCATGAATTAGTTCAATGTGTAGAATCTGTGGATCATTTACTTCATTATGATGACGGTCAAATGTGGGAACTTATGTTCACTCAACAAGAGGACATATCGGACAGTCAAATGCTAGACGTACTAATAAATTTTGAAAAACAATCCGAAAAATAAAATTGTATGTAATATTAAAAAATTGTTTGAGTCTTTAATCATTTTTATATGTAATTAATAAACTAGTTAAATGTTAGAAATGTTATTAAATTTTCAACCACAATCACAATAATAAATAATTGCTTAAAAAAGTTAAAAAAATAAAAAATAATCAACAAAACCAACAATCAATTAACATACTGCATTTGAAAAGTCTCTCATTCATTTTTCATTGCAGTACGCTGCCCAGAACGCTTCCCGGTTCGCGGATCGGGCGCTACCCACGAAAAAAAACAAAAAAAAAATTATTTTTTTTGCCCCGCGGGGCCCTTTTAAAGCCTCCACATTAAACCTAGGGGGTCACGGAGGATCTACTATGCCCCCTTATGGTTATTTCCCCTTTTGTTTTGGCCTCCTCTTGTCTCTCAATCCTACCGAGAGACAAGATGGCGGCCGCTCCGGACTGTTTAGAATGTTGACAGACACCGGAAAGCCAATCAGCTTCGCTACGCGAAGTTCTGGTACGCTCCCCGGTCCGCGAACCGGGGAGCTGCCCGGTCCGCTGTTACAGATATATATCTTTTTTTAAACGGTAATTTCTCAAAATCCACTGGAGCACATATATTGAGACCTAAAAAGGCACATCGGGCTACCAGTCCCTACAATTTTGCCAAGTTTCGTGCAAATCCATTCAGCCGTTCGGGCTAAAAATGAGGCTAACCGCCCTATGGAAAAATCAATGTTAAAAACACGTTTTGGGACCCCCCTTTTTTCTCGGCCCCCCTGGACGAACCCCCCCCAAATTTTCAGGGGCTGCTCAGAAACAAAATGTTCCATTTTCCAGAAAATTTCAGCCAATTCCGTCCACAAACGCCAAAGTTATTAGACATAGAATTTTCAAAAATCCCATAGGGAAAAAATCCTAACTATATATACCTACTGGCGACCGCCAGTAGGTAATATATATATATATATGTATATATATATATATATCCAACCAAATGCAGGATTCCTCATTTAAAGGTCAGCCACAGGATTACCTATACACGCTGTTTAATGGCAGTATTGGAACAGCAAGCGCGGACAGAAGTCACTTCAAATGTTCGTGCCAGACGCGTTTCAAGAGCTAGTGCTCTCTTCTTCAGTGGCGTTCGTTGTTTGTGAGCAGCAGCGTTCTTGCAAGTGCAGTCATTTATAATCACCTGTTCGCTTGGGCGTGGCCAAACAGCAAGGCCTTCTGGGTGATGTAGTATATGTAGTATATATATATATATTTATCCAACCAACAAAGTTGCCCTATGTGAGGACGCCCACACAAGAACCAACACCTCGTGCCGTGAGGTCTGCAGCACACTCAGCTTTTCGGCTTCCAACAGAAAAATATCAGCTTGGCTCTTCGCGTTTCAGATTCTACATCCTTAATCATGAGCCTTCCAACAAACCAAACAACAGCAACTGATTCGCCTGCTTTTTATTTTGTATATATATATATATATATATATATATTACCTACTGGCGGTCGCCAGTAGGTATATATAGTTAGGATTTTTTCTCTATGGGATTTTTGAAAATTCTATGTCTAATAACTTTGGCGTTTGTGGACGGAATTGGCTGAAATTTTCAGGAAAATGGCACATTTTGTTTCTGAGCAGCCCTTGAAAATTTGGGGGGGTTCGTCAAGGGGGGGCCGAGAAAAAAGGGGGGTCCCAAAACGTGTTTTTAACATTGAGTTTTCCATAGGGCGGTTGGCCTCACTTTTAGCCCGAACGGCTGAATGGATTTGCACGAAACTTGGCAAAATTGTAGGGACTGGTAGCCCGATGTGCCTTTGCTAGGTCTCAATATATGTGCTCCAGTGGATTTTGAGAAATTAACGTTCAAAAAAAGATATATATCTGTAACAGCGGACCGGGCAGCGCTCCGGTTCGCGGACTTTACGCGTAACGGAACTTCGCGTAGCGAAGCTGATTGGCTCTCCGGCGTCTGTGAACATTCCAAACAGTCCGTAGCGGCCGCCATCTTGTCTCTTGGTAGGATCGAGAGACAAGAGGAGGCCAAAGCGAAGGGGCAAATGACCATAAAGGGGCATAGTAGATCCTCGCTGACCCCCTAGGTTTATTGTGGAGGTTTTAAAAGGGTCCCGCGGGGCAAAAAATAATAATAATAATAATAATCGAACGGCTGAATGGATTTGCACGAAACTTGGTAAAATATTAGGGACTGGTAGCCCGATGTGCCTTTGCTAGGTCTCAATATATGTGCTCCAGTGGATTTTGAGAAATTAACGTTCAAAAAAAGATATATATCTGTAACAGTGCTCCGCTTCGCGTAACGGAGGTTTGCGAAGCTGATTGGTTCTCCGGCGTCTGTAAACATTGCAAACAGTCCGTAGCGGCCGCCATCTTGTCTCTCGGTAGGATCGAGAGACAAGAGGAGGCCAAAGCGAAGGGGCAAATGACCATAAGGGGGCATAGTAGATCCTCCTTGACCTCTTAGGTTTGATGTGGAGGTTTTAAAAGGGCCCCGCGGGGCAAAAAAAAAATAATAATAATAATCGAACGGCTGAATGGATTTGCACGAAACTTGGCAAAATTGTAGGGACTGGTAGCTCGATGTGCCTTTGCTAGGTCTCAATATATGTGCTTCAGTGGATTTTGAGAAATTAACGTTCAAAAACAAGATATATATCTGTAACAGCGCTCCGCTTCGCGGAGATAAAATTATGTCTGTATTACCTAGCTGTTGCTAACACCAGTTAGCGACGGCTAGTAGGAGATAGCGACCATCTTGGGCCCCACTTTGCATGTGAGTGATATTTATCACTAATGACATGCAAAGTGGGCATGCCAAGATGTTAGCGACTGGAAACAGTCGCTAACATCGCTATCTCCTATTATCAACTTTTGGAAATATTCGAGATAAGCGCGAATATCTCCAAAAGCTAGCACCTGCCCTGAGCAGTTCTTAGCCATGTTATCCAATGGGAGGTGGATAACATGGCTAAGAGCATTAGCTCGGTAATGCATGAATATCGCTGAGTTTTCAGCGATATTAATGCATTGCGGTCGTTTATTATCGTATTTGCGATAAACCTTGATAATAGCAAGGTTTATCTGCGATAATTTCTGACGATGCTTAGCGGTAAAAAAAATCGTTGCTAAGCATCGTTAGGGATAAATATCGCTTAACTTTGGTAATATGCCCCAACGTCTGTTAACGTTCGATTCGAAGGAAATCAGGAAGTGTTGAAAAACATTGTCTGCGCCATCTTGTCTTTTTTCAAATGCCACACTTTTGTCGTGCACGGCAGCCATTTTAGATGCCTTGACCAGACCCACTCTGTGCACGCTGTCGATCCTTAGCATGGCTCCCCACCCTCGCAAGCATCTCCCCCAGGCAGTGGTCACCCCCGCTCTCTGTCTTATGCATGGGTAATAAACCTCCCCCCATCTGCGCTGCTCTTCCCTGAGAATCACACCCTGTGCCCGCCCGACACCTCCCTTTCGCCCTATTCACTACCGCACCCTCTGACACTCCTTTTCCTCTGTGTCCGATTGTCCAGGCTGGTCCTAAGGTATCAGCTAGCCCTGCAGATGTAGTTTATGGCCCCAGCTGTAAAGAATCACCCCTCTTCAAAGGAGTTATAGTAGATCAAGGCCCACACTCGATGAGATCCGTCACAGCAGACGCGTTCCTATTATCTGAAAACCATCCTGTATTGTGATTGGGGAGGGGACCGAGCCTGAAGCGGAAGATTCCAGGGATGACTCTTTGTACATCAAAGTTTTTACAATTATGTGTCACATTAAAAATATATAGCACTCCGACAAAGTAGTAAGATTATAAAACTTTAATAACTTATAAATATATACAAGAAAACAAAAATAGTAATAACATATAAACATTTTTAGGGAAAAACAACGAAGTAGCGGTCGGCTGTGCGAATAGTCCCAACGCAGCACAACGTCCAGATTTCCGGCGTGGGGCGTCGCGGGGGGTGGGTCATCAGTAGCAAACTGTTGTGCGAATAGTTCCAAGGCAGCAGAACGATGGCACCAAGGTGATGTCCAGTAAGTTGCCGCACTGGTTTTGGTATCCTACAATGCTGCTCCGAATAACGGCGTGGGGCGCCCCGGGGGAGGCGGCGTGAACGGGCCTCTCCAGGTGGAGTGTCATCTGTTGTAGTGGGGCGCCCCTTTACCGTTTCAGTTGCCATTCCGTCCGTTTTTGGTCCACTGTGTCAAAAGCCGCAATTCAGCTGAGTTGCGCCCACTCTTGCGGTGCAGCGATAGGCGGCTGTCACAGGACTCTCAAAATGGCGGCAGGCTCTTTCCTTTTTGGGCCTGGTCCACTGAAATGGCCCTGGGACACCTTGGAAATCGGACGCTTGTCTGCTAGGTCTTGGACCCCATTCTCGAAAGCGTCCCCTCCGCCTTGAGGATTCATCAAAAGTTTTGGGGGCCCCCGACTCCTGTAGGCTTCTGGTGGGGAGCGGTTGCCATGATTGCTCGCGGAATGACCACGACGGAGCTACGAGATGGTGGTGCTCTCATGCTGACGCCAGCTTCAGTCTGAAACATCCAGAAACAAGGTGGGGCTTTCATCGTTTGGGAAAAAAAAAAAGTTTTCATCCAATGAAAAGTGTTGTTTTTAGGTCATATGATCAAGCCTTCCATCATTAGGAAACCAAAAGTAAAATGAACCAATGAAAAGTTTTATAAACAAGTCACATGACCTGTTATGCGGCATAGGGTATAAAATGTGGAGAAAATACGTTGGCACGTGAGGCGGCGTCAGTAGCGGACCGATGTGCGAATAGGCCGAAGGCAATACAACGCGCCAAGATCCGGATGGCACCGAGGTGGTGTCCAGCAAGTTGCAGCACTGGTTTGGCCATCCTACAATGCTGAAAGTCGGCGTGGGGCGCCCCGTTGGCCTGTGAGTTTGCGTCAGTAGCGGACCGATGTGCGAATAGGCCGAAGGCAGCACAACGCGCCAAGATCCGGATGGCACCGAGGTGGTGTCTAGTAAGTTGCCGCACTGGTGTGGCCATCCTACAATGTTGAAAGTCGGCGTGGGGCGCCCCGTTGGCCTGTGAGATGGCGGCAGTAGCGGACCGATGTGCGAATGGGGCTAAAGGCAGCGCAACAATATTTTCGGAATAGAAGACACCACAAGGCGCTGAGGTGCCAAGATCCGGATGGCACCGAGGTGGTGTCTAGCAAGTTGTGGCACTGGTGTGGCCATCCTACAATGGTAAAAGTCGGCGTGGGGCGCCCTGTTGGCCTGTGAGATGGTGTCAGTAGCGGACTGATGTGCGAATGGGGCCAAAGGCAGCGCAACAATATTTTCTGACTGACACCACAAGGCGCTGAGATGCCAAGATCCGGATGGCACCGAGGTGATGTCTAAGTTGCGGACCGATGTGCGAATGGGGCCAAAGGCAGCGCAACAATATTTTCTGTATGGAAGATACCACTAGGCGTTGAGATGCCAAGATCCGGATGGCACCGAGGTGATGTCTAGCAAGTTGCTGTACTGGTGTGGTCATCCTACAATGCTGAAACTCGGCGTGGGGCGCCCTATTAGCCTGTGAGATGGCGTCAGTAGCGGACCGATGTGTGAATGGGGCAAAGGTAGCGCAAGAATATTTTCTGAATAGAAGACACCACAAGGCGCTGAGATGCCAAGATCCGGATGGCACCGAGGTGGTGTCTAGTAAGGTGCACTGGTGTGGTCATCCTACAATGCTGAAACTCGGCGTGGGGCGCCCCATTAGTCTGTGAGATGGCGTCAGTAGCGGACCGATGTGCGAATAGGCCGAAGGCAGCACAACGCGCCAAGATCCGGATGTCACCGTGGTGGTTTCATAGTTGAGAGGCACTTCATCTGCAGTGGGGCGCCGAGATCCGGATGGCACCGAGGTGATGTCTAGCAAGTTGCTGTACTGGTGTGGTCATCCTACAATGCTGAAACTCGGCGTGGGGCGCCCCATTAGCCTGTGAGATGGCGTCAGTAGCGGACCGATGTGCGAATAGGCCGAAGGCAGCACAACGCGCCAAGATCCGTATGTCACCGTGGTGGTTTCATAGTTGAGAGGCACTTCATCTGCAGTGGGGCGCCGAGATCCGGATGGCACCGAGGTGATGTCTAGCAAGTTGCTGTACTGGTGTGGTCATCCTACAATGCTGAAAGTCGGCGTGGGGCGCCCCATTAGCCTGTGAGATGGCGTCAGTAGCGGACCGATGTGCGAATGGGGCCAAAGGCAGCGCAACAATATTTTCTGAAGAGAAGACACCAAAAGGCGCTGAGATTCCAAGATCCGGATGGCATCGAGGTGGTGTCTAGCAAGCTATGCAGTTGAGTTGTGTGCGCACTTGCGGCGAATAGGTCGAAGGCAGCATAACAATATTTTCTGAATAGAAGACACCACAAGGCATTGAGATTCGGTTACCACCGAGGTGATGTCTAGCAAGTTGCCGCACTGGTGTGGCCATCCTACAATACTGCTCCGAATAACGGCGTGGGGTGCCCGAAGGGGGGGGGGAGGCGGCGTGAACGGGCCTTCCTAGGTGGAGGCTCGTCTGCTGTAGTGGGGCGCCCCTTTA
The DNA here is from genome assembly GCF_964261635.1 of Lissotriton helveticus. Classification (NCBI taxonomy): domain Eukaryota; kingdom Metazoa; phylum Chordata; class Amphibia; order Caudata; family Salamandridae; genus Lissotriton; species Lissotriton helveticus. The sequence continues at coordinate 845,203,443 of NC_136059.1, read as the reverse complement.
CCGTTTCAGTTGCCATTCAGCTGAGTTTCGGCTGCTCTTGATGCTACAGCGACAGGCGGCTGCAACAGGACTCTCAAAATGGCAGCCTGTTCTTTGGATTTGGGCCTGGTCTACTAAAATGGCCCTGGGACACCTTAGAACTCGGACGCTCGATTTTTTTTTCCTTTCCTGTACATGCAAAAAAAGGTAAATGCCCGGTACGTTACACGCTTCATCTGCCACGATGAACTCTCCAGAGGAACCGAAAAAAAATATAGTTATGGTAACTATACCATGCATCGTCATATGGAGAGGTGGCACCAATTAATTATAGTGCTGCATAAAAGAGAGATTTGGAGGAGAACCCCTGACCTGCTAGTACATTCATCAAAGAAGTGGCACTGACAGCATCAGAGGCAAGGGAAACGGTCCCAAATATTTAGAAGAACTTTGGAAAGATTAAAATGACATGTTTAGATGGTGGCAAATTAATTTCATGTGGACAGATGAGTGTTACTCTAATAAATACAGCATATGAACCTCATCATAGTCGATGGTTGGTAGAGACATTTTGACTATATCCTGGACCTGCCCGTCCTCGCCCAAAATGGCGCCGGAATAAATGGGACTCGTAACTCCTTGTTGTGTACTGGTTGCAGAACCTTGAAATCACGAGATACGTATGCAGTTTTGAAGCACATGGCGGGCGGGGACGAGAATTGATTGAATATTTCGACATCCCTATTGATATTAAGTTCTGATGTGTTATTGATTACTGTACTATTGAAAGTTCGAATTAACGTCACCCATGGTACTTGCCCGCAAATGTATATCTAGATAATTTTATTGTAACTGGCCCTGTCGTATTTTAATTATAAAATGTACGTCCACCGATTCCGTAACTGTTAGACGCCTTAGTTCTTGCAACCTAATGGCACGCCCGTTACGTTCCTCTACAGTGTAAATGTCTACTCATCATATACGATTACAGTTTGCTCCGTGGCAGGCCCACGTGGTTATAGGCTCGTATTTGTATAATGAAATTTTCACAATAAAGGCTTTTAAAAGAAAACATGGTAGTAGTATATACATTGGTAAAGTTTTTAATAATAGTCACTGTTTTAGAATCATTAAAAGGCAAGTGAAATAAAGCAGACCAATTACATGAAGGGTAAAAGGTATAATACGAAGGAACGCAGTAAAGATAAATGGTCAAGGGCTGTTGTGTTTTCTATTCCTGCAACATAAAGTGATCGATAAGAATCTCATATTCAGGCGTATCGGCGACTAAGACAGCAGGTCGACCCTCTTTTGCTCAACGGCTCCGTCATGGGACGAAGAAACGCTCTTTTTTTCGAAAAAAGAATATATTTTACTTGCAGGACAGTTGTAAATTTTCCGGGAAAGTACATTAGCCTGGAACATTATAACATATATTTAAGAAAAAATAATGTTCGGAAGTAATAAAAAGCGTAATTTTTAGGTCATATGACCAAGCCTTTCATCATTAGAATAAGAAAAGTAAAATGAACCAATGAAAAGTTTTATTAACAAGTCACATGACTTGTTATGCTTACGTTACGCGCTGCGCGCCCCGGATGACTTCCGGATGCGCTAACGCGGCGCGTCATATGACGCATTACGCGACAACGCAGGTCCAGAATATAGTCAAAATGTCTCCACCAACCAGCGGTCGGAACACAACCCCTTTCAGCAGGCTAAATAGTTCTGTTAAATGACAACAGAAGGGACAGGCAACAAGAACCATCAGTCAAAGAGGGGAGGGCTAGTTCTTCTCTACCGGGTTACATTGGGGCGCTACCGGAACTGATCGAATTGGTAGTCTACAGTGTTTCTGGATGTTTCAGACTGAAGCTGGGGTTAGCATGAGAGCAGTACCATTTCGTAGCTCCGTCATGGCCATTCCGCAACCAATCATGGCAGCCGCTCTTTATCGTTATTTTGGGCGGGGTGGGTGGCGGAGCCGAGCTGTTTTGCAGCCATCATTGTGTGGAGTTCAGTTCATTTCACTAGTTTTGTATTTGTCATGAGGGGTTGTTCCTAATGTTTCTATTTTAGCGAGGTCAAAAAGAGATCCCGTTAGTGGCCTACTGATTTTGCTCGATTCCTTTTCTTTTTTTTTTTACACGATTTTTCGTTATCTGCAAAGACTAAACAGAGTATTGCGACTCTGTGTTTGTTTGTAAATAGAGAATGAACCAAAGAGAACCAATTCTAAAACAGTAAATACTTGGATAACAATGAATCAAATGGAGAGAGAAGCAGGCACGACGTATTACAACGGGGGCAAAGGCCTGCGTTAACTACCCTTCACTATGTGCAAAGAGAGAGTACTCCTAATAGAAATGAGGGGGGGGGCACCATTCAAAGCAGATCAGTGTGCATAAACACGAAAATGTTTTCACTTACCACGTACTTGACATTCGACAGCTTATGATATTTGCTATTAAAAAACCATTGAAATTCACTGAAAAAACCATAGGTTATAGATCATATATAGTTAGGAATTAGCATTTACAAAACCTTGAAAATTCACTGAAAAAACCATAGGTTATAGACCATATATAGTTAGGAATTAGCATTTAAAAAACCTTATTTTACTCACACAAAACCATTGAAATTCCATATATAGTTAGTTGCACTAACTATATATCGCGCACCCGCAATCCACTGCTGATGATGTCACATATTACATCATTCATGACATGGTCAGTGACATCACTGATGACATCACTGATGACATCTCAAATGACATCACTGATGACATCACTGATGACATCTGAAATGACATCACTGATAACATCTCAAATGACATCACTGATGACATCTCAAATGACATCACTGATGACATCACTGATGACATCTCATTTGACATCAATGACCACATCACTGATGATATCATTCATGTGACAATACAATGCATCTCCTCACACTTTAATATAACCTCTGTTACACCCAGTGTTAAATACAGAGTATAATTTTTGAAACCATTGACACACCAATACTAGTTACTACATACGCACTCAGTGATTCCTATGTTTACACACACATTCACTCATTTACCCATACAATCATTCATACATACAATCACTCATCTTTACAACACTATCATATGCACTCATACACCTATACAGACTCTCACACTTTGTCACTCATCCATGGAGTTACTCACACACCTAGTCAGTCCTGTAAATAATCAATCACACTTCCATTTTCTAATCTATACAGTTAAACATAGAGCACCTTACATTTTGAAACATATACTAACACATACTTACTCTCTTATACAATCATTGATACAAGTACACATTGATCTGCACAGAGTCACACACCTCCCAGCCAGCCACACACACACTCAGTCTCCCATACAAATACTTGGGCAATCAATCAATAACCCATATAGTTACTCATATAGCTACTGACCAACACATGCAGCAGTTTACAGAACAACAGACATAATGATGCACAAATTAAGACAGTTTAGTCACTAACCCATGCACTCAGTGAGACACATTTAATCACTCACTCATACAGTCAGTCACGCACCTACTAAATCCTTCATCCAGACACTTCTACATCTACTCATTCTTCAATATGTAAAACATATTTAAACTTTACAGAAACACACAGTCACTGGATGATGTCATCAGTGATGTCATTTGAGATGTCATCAGTGATGTCATCAGTGATGTCACTGACCATGTCATGAATGATGTAATATGTGACATCATCAGCAGTGGATTGCAGGTGCGCGATATATAGTTAGTGCAACTAACTATATATGGAATTTCAATGGTTTTGTGTGAGTAAAATAAGGTTTTTTAAATGCTAATTCCTAACTATATATGGTCTATAACCTATGGTTTTTTCAGTGAATATATATATATATATATATATATATTTTTTTTTTTCACTGAAAAAACCATAGGTTTGAGGGGCGTTATAGTTAGCTGGACATTTCACTAGTACAAAACCATTGAAATTCCCATGTTAGATTTGGTCAGCTAACTATAACTCGCGTGCCCGCAATGCACTGCTGATGACGTCACATATTACATCACTCATGACATGGTCTCACATTACGACTACTTGACGAAGTTCAAAAGTAACGGATATAAGTACTTGAGGGGTTTTCGGTGGCAGAGAATCTCCAATTCACACTTGTACGGATAGGTCTGATACAGGGTAGATCTCTGTATAACTAAAGGATGATTAGGTATTAGTATGGCATACAGAGCTCCCAACCTTCTTACTTTTTTTCTTAAAGGGTTCCAAATTGGGGACGAATATTAGGCTGTGCAGTAGAGGTTGACGGTGTTGCTCCACTGGTACTAGCGCCTCCTCATGAAGCAGGAGGAGCCTCTCTCAATCTCCTTAACTCTTCCCTTGCAAACGTGACCGGATTCTTAGTCTGCAAGTACTTCCGCATACCAGTCCTCTTTATTGGGGTCTCCTCTTGAAAGCAGTCTTGCATATGCAGCAAGTAACTTTTCTTGCATTCACCTTTTATAAGACTTGTGAAAATTTATTTCAAACATTCAATAAATACGGTATTACTATGCATTGTGTCAAATGCTTTATTAAAAATATGCAGAATATGTTCCCTTTAATTGTTGTTAAGGTCTTTACAAGAGAATTTGAAAGGAGAAAGTAGGAGATGAATAACAGAGGTAGGACGTTATATTTCAAACTGCAAAAATTTATAAAAAGGGTGGACCAAAGTCTTCATGTACAATACCAGTGGAAGCGTTTCAGGGACACTGCAAACACTTAAAAAAATATAAATAATATAAATATCATCAAGTGTTACTTTGACAAGTAATGTTTGACCTCATTTAGTCACATCAATCTAATTTTAAACACTAATTTTCTTTTTTGTTTTGCAGATTAACTACAATACTTCTTTTGGAGTCAATATTATATGTTGTTTATTATATTGTTTTGTTAGTTATAGTTATTTATTGTATTGTTACCTTTTAGTTATAGTTCCAGTTATTGTTTTAAGAAAAATTAATTAAAAAAATACATAAGTCTGTTTTTTTGTGTGGGGGTAGCCATCATCAATAGAAATAATATTTATAATTTGAAGTATAATTCTGAGGCTAACTCATTAGCAACATAGTGTGGTGAACTTTTAACCTCTGTGCTCACGTAAGTGTTCCATGAACTGTTACTATGGTAACAGGCAGAAAGCCGTTTGGGGGTAGGGTTAAAAGTTACTGGCTGTACAAAAACGTTATATTTACCCAGAATCTTCTACATCACAGAAAGGACCACAAGGTAAAACAAAACACTGTACCAGATTTCCAGCCCCCTTGCACCACTTTCTTGTCCAACCCCCCCTACAACATTACATGTATGTGGCCTACAACGTCCCCCCTCAAGCCCCGGGAATCACTACCCCCTGAAATTTGTGTATTACGGGAGGCAAACTGCTTGGCCTGTGTTTATATTTATTCACATGCCACCTTGCGTGATGCACCACTAGGATGCAGGAGGCCTTCAGCCCCAGGAGCCACAGCGTCAACCTGACCGAGACACGGGATAAAAGCTGAAAGATCAGAATCAGACCCTAAATATCCCGAACCCGCTGTTCGGAGTGAAAAACCCGAAACTGCGCCCAGTCCAGAACCTCTCCGATAAAGAGGAGCTTCTGAGAGGGGCACAGGTGCGACTTCGGCACATTGATGGACAACCCCAGCAGGTGCAAGAGGTCAACCGTAGTCTGGAGGTGGGAGATGACTGTCTGGGACAAGCCCGCCTTCAACAACCAGTCGTCGAGATAAGGGAAGACTGGAACACCTGATCTGCGCAGATAAGTGAATAAACATGTGAATAAATCTTTCTACTTTTCTACAAGACTATAGAATATTGTCCAGATACCACAACAATCTGCGTTTCAATATGCATGGCATCTATTAAAGAGATAGTGTACATTTTACAGATGAAGGAAACAGAGTCTTCCTCATGAACTTTAGACTCTGCATCGGTACTTACTTGTAATTACTAAAATCTCTCAATAAACACAAGGGCTCTTTGTAGAACTACCCTACATCTATACACATAAGCTTCATATATATCTAAAAAAACGCGGATCCTACTCGCATCTTGCGACTTTTTTTGTAAAAAAAATTCTTACTTTTTTTTGTCCTACGGGTCCCTATGTCACCCCCTGAGCAGGCCTGGGGGGTCAGGGTGTGTCTAACCTTCCCCTGTTCCTGTTTTGCCAACATATTTCACAGACTTCTTCACCCCCCTTCTACCGAGGCACAAAATGGCTGCCAACAGTTCCTGGTTTCAAATGGTTAAAACTGCATCTGAGAGTGGAGATGAAGGTACTCCCTTCGACCAAGTGCAACCAACTCTAGGTCCCAGCAGTAGAACGGTGTCTTGATCCCACAATGGACGATGTCCGATATTACCTCCTGTTTGCTTTTACAGAACACCCTCCATTGACATGCATCACACACTGTGGTTCCGTAGTTAACTGCTGCACATGATTATAGGGCTTGGCTGATGGCAGTCGCTGGACTACACCACGGTACAGCAGGTCTGAACAGTGAAACGGGGTCTTGATTCTATGATTGAGGATGTCAGAAGATAAAGTCTGTGATAATTTCTATGTACCCCCTTTGACCAGGTGCAACCAACTGTAGGTCCCAACAGTGGAACGGTGTCTTGATCCCACAATGGACAATGTTAGAACTTCATCTGAGAGTGGAGATGAAGGTACTCCCTTCGACGAGGTGCAACGTACTCTAGGTCACAACAGTGGAACGGTGTCTTGATCCCACAATGGAAGATGTCCAATATTACTTGTTGCTTGGTTTTCATAGAACTACCTCTGTTAAGGTGCATCAGACTCTGTGCTTGCGTAACTACCTGTTGCACATGATTATTGTGCTTGGTTGATACCAGTCGGTGGAGTACACCGGGGTACAGCAGGTCCAAACAGTGAAACGGGGTCTTGATTCTATGATTGAGGATGTCACAAGTTCAAGTCAGTGATTATTTCTGTGTACCCCCTCCGATCTGGTGCAACCAACTCCATGCTTTTAAATTCAACGGTACGTGGCTGTGAGGCGTTAATGAATAGTGCGTCTGGCCCACACTGCGGTCAGCAGGGCTCACAATTTAGATCGAGTAGTGATTGTTTAATTACAGAATCCAGTAGTCAAGTAACTAGAACGTTAATTTGAAATATACACAATATCCTTTTAGTATACTTGCTTGAAGAATTTTTTTTTAGATCATTTATAGGTGTACTACAATGACCAAATTCATCTTGCTGTCTGAAGGAACACTGACTAGTCTACACTGTGGACAGCAGAAATCGATATTCAAATTGTTTTGATTTATTTATTGTAGAGTTTTCTGTAATTCATGTTGTTGCATTTTGTGAAGAGGAAGTGAGAAAAAGTATTCATGGTTGTCTGTGTGAGTACTGCCTTCAATTAACACTGCAGACAGCAGTGTTCACAATTGAGATCGAGTCACTATTGTAGATGACGTAGTCCTGTAGGAAAAGATGTTGCTCCAGTGCGCTCTGCACTATGCATAGGTATCATTAGAGGCTCCGCACAGGCTTTTTGTGGCTTTGCTTATAACAAACTGGGTCTCTCAAGTCAATGTTACGTAGCTGCGGGTCCTTGCTGACTGCTCTCTCTGGCCTACACTGCAGACAGAAGTGTTCACACTTCAGATCGAGTGGTGATTATTTAATTACAGAATCCAGTAGTCAAGTAACTACAACGTCTATTGAAATATACACATTATCCTTTTAGTATACTTGCTTGAAGACATTTTTTTAGATGACTTATAGGTTTAGTAGAATGACCAAATGTATCTTGCAAGTGGAAAGGAACACTGAATAGTCTACATTATGGACAGCAGAAATCGGAATTCGAATTGTTTTGATTCATTTATGGCAGAGTTTTCTGTAATTTATGTTGTTGTATTATATGAAGAGGAAGTGAGAAAATGTATTCAAGGACATCTGTATGAGTACTGCCTTCAATTAACACTGCAGACAGCAGTGTTCACAATTCAGGTCGAGTCGCTATTGTAGATGAGGCAGTCCTGTAGGAAAAGACATTGCTCCAGTGCGCTCTATCTGCACCATCATTACAGTCTCTCCACATGCTATTTTTTTGGTTTGCGTATGAGAAACTGGGCAGCTCAAGTCAATGCCACGTGGCTGTGGGCCCTTGCTGAACACTCTCTCTGGCCTACACTGCAGACAGCAGTATTCACATTTGAGATTGAGTCGGTATTGTAGATGACGCAGTCCTGTAGGAAAAGACATTGCTGCAGTGCGCTCTGTCTGTACCACTCATACACATCATGGCCGGGTCCACACATGCTTTTTTATTGCTTCGTGTACTGCAAACTGTGGAGCTCAAGGCCTTTGGTGACCGCTCTGTCTGGCCTTCACTGCAGACAGCAGTGTTCACAATTCAGATTGAGTCGCTATTGTAGATGACGCAGTCCTGTAGGAAAAGACATTGCTGCAGTGCGCTCTGTCTGTACCACTCATACACATCATGGCCGGGTCCACACATGCTTTTTTATTGCTTCGTGTACTGCAAACTGTGGAGCTCAAGGCCTTTGGTGACCGCTCTGTCTGTCCTTCACTGCAGACAGCAGTGTTTACAATTCAGATTGAGTCGCTATTGTAGATGATGCAGTCCTGTAGGAAAAGACATTGCTGCAGTGCGCTCTGTCTGTACCACTCAAACACATCATGGCCGGGTCCACACATGCTTTTTTATTGCTTCGTGTACTGCAAACTGTGGAGCTCAAGGCCTTTGGTGACCGCTCTGTCTGGCCTTCACTGCAGACAGCAGTGTTTACAATTCAGATTGAGTCGCTATTGTAGATGATGCAGTCCTGTAGGAAAAGACATTGCTGCAGTTCGCTCTGTCTGCACCACTGATATGCATCATGGCTGGGTCCGCACACGCTTTTTCTTGTGTCGTGTATTGCAAACTGGGCAGCTCAAGAAAATGCCACGTGGCTGTGGGTCTTTGCTGACCGCTCTGTCTGGCCTACACTGCAGACAGGAATGTTCACAATTCAGATCGAGTCACTATTGCAGAAGTTGCAGTGTTGATGGCAACAGATATTGCTCCTAATACAGCCCGCCCGCAGCACCCATCATCGCTGGCTGTACACATGCTGATTGCTTTTGATGTGGCTATGTGAGTGCACTAGAACTGATGGAGCGTGTATGATATCATCTTTTTGTGTATTATTTCAGATCTATTGATTGTGTCTCAGTATACCACAAGTGGTGGTTGTTTTTACAATAGAATTTTTTCTGTATTATTTCACATCTACCGTCCCTACCTTACTGCAGCACAAATTATTGATTCTTTTAATATTGAATCTCTGTGTGTGATCCAATGATTACTTTTGTAGTTGATGCTAGCAGCAACCATTCCCTCAGGGCTGCTTTACACTCGCCCCACACGCATCCAGCACAGACGTCACTGGATATGTGACCCTGGTAATAAAAAGGTGTTGAGCGCACGTGCCCGTACCCCCTTCCACTATTTTTCTGTGTCCGTGTGTTCATTATCTATGCATGATACTGCCTCTGGGCCGTACTACATTACATTGTGCTGTGGACAGCGTATGCAACCATGTTACCTCTGGTAGTGGAGAAAACTTCGGTTAGGTAACTTTTTGGTGTATGGCTATCACAGGTAGAAGGCCACTGCATGTTGTGTGTAGTGTAAGATATGTGTACATTGCAAAAAGTTTAGAAAAAAGCTCTCTATGCAGAAGAGGCGTGTCTCATCAAATGCAGTACAGAGATTGACTAAAATGGGTGCCATTTTCCAACTGTTACAATGGGAAATGTTATGAACAAATCAAATCCTTTTTTTTTTGGTCACATGGCAATGGCGCACCCAGCTTGCAAGGAGACCGCACCCAACATGATTTTGAGAAAATATATTTACTATAATATAAGTTTATTACATTTAGAAATATATAAATGTTTAACATATTTTTCATTATCGCTTGCTCTCATACACACTTTAAAGTTATTTAGATATAGTTTTGAGACAAAAAAGATGAGGGAATGGCGTACACGACGCAACACCGTACGTCTATGACGTAACACAGGGCGTGGCAGAGTGCACTTGTTGCATACACAATGCGCAGCGGGCGCGACCCCATACGTATATGACGTAATACGCGGCTTGGTAGTGTGCACCCATCGCATACCAAAGTAGCAGGTGGCTCAACCTCATATGCATATGTTGTTACGTGGGACGCGGTGCCACAAACCCGTCGGATACGAAATGCGCATCATTTAAATGTGGTGGATAGGATTCGCATGCTGATCGAGCTTGGGAGACTACTGGTATGGGACTGTAGTTTTTTCCCCCAAAAAAAATTATATACATATTTTTTGGGGAAGATATAAAACATATGTTAACAAGCAAGGACCCCCTGATACGGATAGTTATCCTGGGACAGGGTAAACAATATATGTGAAATAACAATCCCAGGCATATATTAAAGCAACAACCAATAGATAGAACAAAACAAACTAGTGCAGTTTCAAGACATATACATTTTTAATTTGATTAAAAAAGATTCAATAAAAAACAGTGCATTGATCAAAATTGATAAAAAATTCTATAATGATACATTTGTATTCATAAGAAAATTTAATTAAAAAGGAGGTTAGGTGGCATCCGGTCGACGCGTTTCGGCATAAACTATGCCTTCATCGGGACTTAAACCATCCAATTTCTGTAAAAAAGATTATAACAATAGTTTACTTGTTACACCTTCTATCATTAAGTGATACAACTGAACTAGTTCTAGTTTGTTATAACATTCTATTGGTATAAACATTCGCAAAAATGATATATCGCCTTATATACAAATATTTTACACCTATGCACATACAGATTTTCATACCCAAGCCTCACTTTGATGTGTACAGGCAAACACGAAGATGTAATACTCAGAGTTAAATTATTTAGCAAAATACAAAAGTTTACACATTTTGTCAAAGACATCCTTATATATCATTCTCTTATTAATCAATGAAGTCACGTTGATCAGATCTAGTAGTTCAATTGGTGATTGTCATCCAATTGACTAGTCCGTCTAAGCATTTCAATGGCTTTGTGTTTGCTTAAGGCTTTTACTGAAACATGGTTCCTTATCGTTTCTTAAGTACACGAGGAGTTGTACAGAAAAGAAATTAGAAGAATAAAATGAGAAAGGTTGGAAAATAGAGAAAGTCCATTTTTGTTACACTATTTCGGTTAGGATCCCTATTCTAGAAAAATTGTATCCTAAATATAAGCACCAATTTACTATGATTTTATAGAGGCAACTTTTCCTACAGTTCTAATACATAAGCACAAATTTCTTACCTAAGTTTGTACTGAAGTACAGGACCAGTGCTGTTCTCTAATTATTTAAACTGCAGGGCGGCTGTATAGATACTGTATCCACGGATTTAAGGCTGGGTGATTTTTTCAAAATTTTCTGAGGGGACCAAGAAAATATGCGGGTAAAACATGGGTCAAAAACCTTTTTATCCCACTACCCCAGTTCCCTTGTTTAGAGCCTACGTTGTTACGCTAGAAGGATTACACATAACTGCTCACCTTTTGTTTCTATTTAGTGTTCATTCGGGGCTTCCTTTGCCTAAGTTTCTTGTTAAAATATGGACAGGTCACAATATCCTATTCGTCAAAAAAACAATTGCTTTAATATACACCCACAGTAATGCTTCTTTATTATGAGACAGAAACATATTATTCGTTTTCTTACCCTCAGAGGATTATTTTATGTCCTTCTACTGGGGTCTTTTTAAACGATTGTAGGTAACGTGACAAGGCCTCCGGTGCGTTGAATAAGGTCCTAACAATATAACACACCAAACAAAGTCAGCCGGGATTCTATAATGCTAGTTTATTTAAAAATCTATGCGTGATCAGTGTATAATTACCACTTACCTAAATATTTTTAGGTGATGTTATTGCGTGGTGCCAATTCATTCACGTAAGTTGAGTAAAAAACTTGTTTAAGGCAAGGTCATCCTGTGTTCTTTTATATTCTGTTTCTATAACTGATATAGGCTCCTAGTAAGAGAAAGGGCGAGCAGCCTGTTAATATACCACTTTAAAACAAACACCCTTTGCCGGTTCGCTTTAAAAGCGTTTATCTAATCTTGATACAGAAACGCCACTCAACGGACTACCGATTGCTCGAACAATTTAAAGTAGCACACGTTTTTACATTCTCATGCCACCGCTTACCTAATTTAAAGAAAGCCGCTAATTCATACGTCGTGCGCTGCTACACTCGTGATTCAGTCCTGAGTATACGGCGGAGACGTCATGATATTCCGCTTTGATGGGTCTCAAAATGCACGTAACTCCTAGTAAGAAGAGTGCAAGCTTTTAATGTTGCCCGGATTCTAACAAAGGGCTAAATTCAAGTCCATTTAAACGCTACATGGCATATGCGGTTTCCTACCTTAAGTTTGCACATTGTCGGCTTTTAAAGCGAACCGGCAAAGGGTGTTTGTTTTAAAGTGGTATATTAACAGGCTGCTCGCCCTTTCTCTTACTAGGAGCCTATATCAGTTATAGAAACAGAATATAAAAGAACACAGGATGACCTTGCCTTAAACAAGTTTTTTACTCAACTTACGTGAATGAATTGGCACCACGCAATAACATCACCTAAAAATATTTAGGTAAGTGGTAATTATACACTGATCACGCATAGATTTTTAAATAAACTAGCATTATAGAATCCCGGCTGACTTTGTTTGGTGTGTTATATTGTTAGGACCTTATTCAACGCACCGGAGGCCTTGTCACGTTACCTACAATCGTTTAAAAAGACCCCAGTAGAAGGACATAAAATAATCCTCTGAGGGTAAGAAAACGAATAATATGTTTCTGTCTCATAATAAAGAAGCATTACTGTGGGTGTATATTAAAGCAATTGTTTTTTTGACGAATAGGATATTGTGACCTGTCCATATTTTAACAAGAAACTTAGGCTAAGGAAGCCCCGAATGAACACTAAATAGAAACAAAAGGTGAGCAGTTATGTGTAATCCTTCTAGCGTAACAACGTAGGCTCTAAACAAGGGAACTGGGGTAGTGGGATAAAAAGGTTTTTGACCCATGTTTTACCCGCATATTTTCTTGGTCCCCTCAGAAAATTTTAAATAAATCACCCAGCCTTAAATCCGTGGATACAGTATCTATACAGCCGCCCTGCAGTTTAAATAATTAGAGAACAGCACTGATCCTGTACTTCAGTACAAACTTAGGTAAGAAATTTGTGCTTATGTATTAGAACTGTAGGAAAAGTTGCCTCTATAAAATCATAGTAAATTGGTGCTTATATTTAGGATACAATTTTTCTAGAATAGGGATCCTAACCGAAATAGTGTAACAAAAATGGACTTTCTCTATTTTCCAACCTTTCTCATTTTATTCTTCTAATTTCTTTTCTGTACAACTCCTCGTGTACTTAAGAAACGATAAGGAACCATGTTTCAGTAAAAGCCTTAAGCAAACACAAAGCCATTGAAATGCTTAGACGGACTAGTCAATTGGATGACAATCACCAATTGAACTACTAGATCTGATCAACGTGACTTCATTGATTAATAAGAGAATGATATATAAGGATGTCTTTGACAAAATGTGTAAACTTTTGTATTTTGCTAAATAATTTAACTCTGAGTATTACATCTTCGTGTTTGCCTGTACACATCAAAGTGAGGCTTGGGTATGAAAATCTGTATGTGCATAGGTGTAAAATATTTGTATATAAGGCGATATATCATTTTTGCGAATGTTTATACCAATAGAATGTTATAACAAACTAGAACTAGTTCAGTTGTATCACTTAATGATAGAAGGTGTAACAAGTAAACTATTGTTATAATCTTTTTTACAGAAATTGGATGGTTTAAGTCCCGATGAAGGCATAGTTTATGCCGAAACGCGTCGACCGGATGCCACCTAACCTCCTTTTTAATTAAATTTTCCTATGAATACAAATGTATCATTATAGAATTTTTTATCAATTTTGATCAATGCACTGTTTTTTATTGAATCTTTTTTAATCAAATTAAAAATGTATATGTCTTGAAACTGCACTAGTTTGTTCTGTTCTATCTATTGGTTGTTGCTTTAATATATGCCTGGGGTTGTTATTTCACATATATATGAAGATATAAAACATTACATAATTTTTAAAGTTAAAAAAAGGATAATAGAGTTGCAAAATATTAAAAATAATTAGAAAAAATATAGGTTTTATAAATATTAAAATATGAAATTAACATTTAAAAAACCTTTGACATTCACTGAAAAAACTATAGGTTTTACAGACATTATAGTTAGGAATTAGTATTTAAAAAACCTTTGAAATTCACTGAAAAAACCATAGCTTTCTGGGACGTTATAGTTAGTTGGACATATAAAACCAGAGAAATTCACCAGTTATAGTTAGTTGAGCTAACTATAACTCCTGCGCCCGTAATGCACTGCTGATGACGTCACTTATTACATCACTCATGACATGGTCAGTGACATCACTGATGACATCACTGATGACATCTCAAATGACATCACTGATGACATTATCCACTGAATGTGTTTTTCTGTAAAGTTTAAATATTTTTCATATATATCTATGCCAAGGTGTATTAAAGAATGAATGGATTTACAAGTGCCTGAAGCTAACTCTCCCTAGACTGCCTTAAAAATGGCAACCCTAGACTAAGAAGCATTGAATAAGAATGGAAAATAGAAAGGTGTCAGCTTTCGAAGGCTTCAGTAGAAGAAGCTCCAACTAAGGTTCAAGTTACATAAAGCCACTCAAAGCAGAAGCAGAGGTCTGTAACTCATGAAGTCCTAAAATGTCTCTCTGACCCTCACTAATTTACAGCATCATTCATTAGTTGCACTCAAGGCAAGTCACATGTTCATATCCAGTAACTTTCCACAATTTCAGCACAAATTGGTTACTTTCACCACCTTTCCCACATCGATAAGTTGCTACTTCGTTCGTCCTTGGCCATTCTTCTCCTCCTCCATGAGAACTCGCCTCCATTAGCACGTTTCCCCTTGCCAAGATCCATCTGCTCACACCGTGCTATCTAACTAAAACAAAAACCTTTTTTCTCTAGCTAATAAGGCTTTGTCCACATCTGCAGTAGAAAAGAATACAAACTAACACATTCTACATTGAAGATTAAATACGAATTACATGTTAGACTTTAAACGTGAGCTTGTACTGAAACAATTCACGAGGCCCAGAAATGATGACAACTTAACAGTGCACAGGGTTACAAATACATGCACATTTCTATACATTTAACAAATGCAGTGGCATATTTACAGAGGGATATCGCCACCAGAACGTCACTTTCAGCTACTTTCTGATGGCGATATGCCCTTCTCAATATTTACAAATCAGCATTAAGCCACTTTTTGTGGCTTAACACTGCCTTGTAAATAAGGCCCTTTACACGCATCACTTAGCGTGAAAGGAGCATGCAATGGGTGTTGCTATAGGCATTCCACCGCAACACCTATTGCTTTTGATGCTGCCCCAGATTTACAAGGAGGTGTAAATCTGAGGCAGTGCCCAAAACTAACGCCATGCAAGAACAGGCATTAGAATGGGGAAACGCGGAGAAATACTTTTCTTTATCTTTGTTTTTCAGAACACCTAGAAATAGTAAAATTCCATTAATGATTGTTTATGTGCAGGAAGGTTTTCCTTCCTGCACATAAACAATCGTTAAATAATGATGATTTGCTACTTCTATGTGTGCTGTACAGTGCACAGTGTTACAAATACATGCACATTTCTACACATATAAAAAGTGTGCTTTCTTAACATATGAATAAATTGCAAAGATTAAGAAACATTAGTCTATACACTATTTCATTAGCTTCACAATGAGGCACATCTAACCTTTCGATTTCTTCTAAAATATTAATATGTAAGTATTGCAAAGACCTTTATTAGTCACATTTCTATGCACACAATTTAGAAGTCTCATTAGTTTTCACATGGAGTACTTTAAATATGCAATACCCCGTCTTTTCTTAGTAACATTTTATTCACACAGAATATATTCTAGTGCTGAATACAGATGATTATGATGCACACCTATATTATCCCAGGATGGGATCAAAATTAAGCCGCTCCAGAGGCATCCTTGGGTAAACATGGCTGCTTAATAAGTATCATTCATTCATTCAGTTAGAAGAAGTTTTTTAATGTACTGTTTTCTTATTTTTTTTAATATATTTTTAGCCTAAACCGATGTTATCATCTGACGATGGGAAGGGATTCCAAATCTGTATAACCTATTCTGTTGTGATCTACTTTCCCTGGAAACATTAAAAGAAATGTTGTCCTATGCCTTCTGTATGTGGATATCAAAGTGAGCGATGTTCCTGTTGCCTCTGCTATTGAGTATTGCAATAGAGGAAAGAGGAACAATTCGATTTCTTTAATTCTCAATATACTATTATCCACACCATTACTTCCCGTGCAGCTGCAGCAATAAAGGAATGGACTCCTGGAACAGACATCTGAAGATCACTAATGACAAAGTGCAGAAATATGATAATTAAGTGACCTTAATTAATTGCATAAATCACGGATTGTTGGTACGTTTTCTGAGCGTATTGATTTGCCAGGCGCACGAGGAGTTATGAATGCTGATCTTACTAAACTGAAATTGATTCCACGTACAATGTAGGATAATGGACGCAAGTCTTAATTATGCCATGTGCTAACTGAATGTGTTGATTATGTAAAATGATTTGTATTTGTGCAGCTTTTTTCCAGATTGAAAATAAGCAAATCAATCAATTAATTATTTTGATACTTTGATAGACCTTATTGATGCCTCCATTCTTAAACAATCTGATACTTATACTTTACTACTGTGTTAGCCTTCCTCGTTGCCGCCGCCTATATCCTTTCATCTTTGGCTCTTTGCTCTCTTTCCATTGAATCTCAAGGTAGGAATGGAGGTCAAACAGAGGTCGCCAGGGACAGCCACTGCTACCCCTGGCTTGCCCTTTGGTACACCTGCCGCGGACCTTGCTACTTCTGATCTCAGAGGTCAAGAAGGCACCGACTAGAACAGAAAGTAAACAGAAATGTATGTTCCCTCATACTTCCCATAGTTTCCACTGCATGCCATTCCCTTTCACCCTTAGCAGCAAAGATGATTTTGTGGGACAAAGAGTGGGACTTTAGATAAGCCCTGTGATGTATGTATGCATTCATTCATATGTATATAGTGGAAACCTAGCTGGGTAGCAACAGAGCATTGTACACCTGTAACTCAATAGGGGTATGCACAAATGAATTATATATACTGTCATTTGCAAATTTTGGTGCAGGGAGAAAAAGTGATTTGACCAGAATCACCTTATTTTCAGGCTAGTACCAGAGGTAGGATCAGAACCCAGGTCCGGGGTTCCAAAATTAGCAGCAAAGTAAGTAGACTACATCTCGTCCATTGACAGCCAAAGGTTGAGAGATGTTACTTTCGTTACAACTGGCATGTTGGTGAATCTACGTCAAGTTCAGGGGAATATGTTACCAAATCAGCGAGAAGACAGCATAGAGGGCAGCTTGGCGGCACAATACCTCCACTGCATTGCAAAGTTTGCAACTGCAGAATGTGAATTCACCTAAAGTGGCAAAGTCTGGCAACGATCCTGAGCCCGGGCACTTAAAATAGGTATGGATTATTAGACTGGTGTTGTCACATGGCAAGAGCAGCGCATGTCTTTTTTGCACATGCCCATGACTGGTGCGTACATGCATGCAGAATGATGCAAGGCTCAGAAACCCAGCACTGATTGCAGCCATGTTACTTTCTTGCACTGAGAACAAAACTTAGAGCCTCATTGTGAAGAATGAGATTTCTTGCTTGAAATTAAAATAGGATATTCCAGCTCTAAAAGTGATCTGACTACCAAATGCATTTCAGTCCTTTCCACATATGGTCTGGGCATTTGTACCAGATTTAAATATTAGTCTTAAACCTGTGAAATTAAAAGTGTGACGTCAGTTTTGTATGTTAATTAGGATCTCGTTTATCAGTGCACATTGTTTAATGTGACCCCTCGGTGTTGCATACAGAAGTATTAATGATGTGGCTTCACACAACATAGATATGCGGCCAGTAGTACAAAGAGTTTTAGCTTTTGCAAACCCTCCAATTCGAAAATCAGAGGGTTTGAGAATGCTGAAACCTTTTTAATTATTCATTTAACTCACTGCTTAATTTAAGAAAGTTTTTCCAAATCACTAAATGTGATTCGGTATCTGAAAAGGGCATGACAATTGTACCCAGCCCTCTCTGCAGGGTCACCCCAATTTCTGCCTTCCTTTGCTGAACAGGTTTTTGATGGCTTTTAGGACTCTGTGCACTTTTTTCTGATAATCAGTTTTAAAATGCTTGTGATCTCCCTTAACAGAAAGATAAAAGTGGCATATACCTGATTGGAATATGTTATTTACTTATAAATCTGTAGTACATGGTACTATATGTACCCAGGGCCTGTAAATTAAATGCAACTAGTTGGAATCAGCACTCATTGTGTAACCCACTAAAGAAGTCTTTTAAAACATGTCTCAGGCCTGCCACTGCAGCCTGTAGTTCCGTTTTAAATTACCGCATCGACTTGGCATATAAACCTTTTGCCAAGCCTAAAAATTCCTTTTTGCTACTAATAAGTAACCTTTAAGTTGGGAGTGCATGCCATTTAAAAAGTAGGACATGTTTGTTTAAGTTTTACATGTCCTGACAGAGAAAAATTCCCAAAGTAATTTTTCACTGCTGTAAGGCTATCTTTCTCATAGAGAAACATTGGGCTACCTGATTAAAACCTTATGGTGCAGCTTATAGACCTTATGTTCTAACACATAATATCATTTAGTGATCTGTTGTTTGCAAGAAATACAGAATCGCAATCATAGAATCACTAAACTATTTGTATGAATAGTACGTTTTCTCTATTTACAATTTCTTAGCATTTACAATCACAAATAATTAATCTTTAAAAGCAATTAAAGCCACAAATAGGGAATTGTAAATATCGAAAGTCACACAGACTGCATCTGATTATTTCATATCCAGGAAGTGACTTTCTTGGACCACATTGCTTGCTTTCTCGTTGGGCAGCACGCATCCCAGTGGTGCATAAGAGAAGTGAAAAGGTCAGACAGGAGGAAACAAACGATGATGAGTGATGCAAAAGATAATGGATGTTTTCAGAAGTGGAAGAATGTGTTCTGAATAATGATAAACTGTTTGGCAAAATGTCTTTAATAGTGCCTCAATCAACTTAAACAAATTGTGGTTGGACATATGGACCAAATGTACCAAAGGGTGCATTTGGTGGGTGTCACCAAAGGCACCATTTATGAGAGACGTAAGAGCTGGTATTACTTATGGTTTTGTAACAAAGAGATATGGGGCATATTAACAAGTCCCTTGCGCCATTTTTGCGTCATTTTTTCCATGTTAAAAGTGACGCAAATGTGGCGCATGGGGCTTGTAAATCTGCCCCATAGTGCTTCATTTGAGACTGTGGTTACCCGTGGGGCCTAGCAGCACTAATTTTTTGGGATTACCGCTTATTTTTGCCGATCAGACTTTTAATGCAAGAAGTTAGGGAAAAACACACAAAGTTGAAAGATAGAGGAAAACAAAGATGGGAAATCCATCACAAGGTGTCAACAATGGGGGTTCCTCGGGAGCAGTACCCTCAAAATGCCCATCTTGCGGCAGCACAGTTTTTGTATAGAATAGAACAGAAGATCGGAGTGGCCAGATGATGGGAAGGGTTTTAGTGATGGCAGGGGCGTAACACAGGGCCCGCAGCCCCCACATTGCGGGGGGGGGGCCCACGCTCCAGAAGACCCCTCAGTGGAGCCAGCAAGCACTACACATCCGTCAGGTATGTTTGGTAATTAAATGGTTACAGCATTGCCTTCGTTCGTTGCACCAGCACCTCGTCGTGGCCTCTTCATATTGGTGCACGGTGCGCAGATGTCTCCGCGGCTGCGCATTTTTCCCCCTTAGGGTGGGGCTGGTCTGGGGACCATTGTCATGCGCATTGCCCAATTAAAAGTGCGAGTGTGAGGCGAGGCCTCACAGAGGCCTGAGATGACAATGAGGGACCATGCGGCCACAGACCACAATTTAATTATTTCTGTCTCCTGGCTACCTTTGCAGTCTTGCCCTGTCTTCTGCCGCCCGCCCCGCAGGTGAGTCTGACCGTCCACGTCAGTCTGTGTCAAAGGGAGGGGTGGAATGAGATGCATCGTGGGGCGGGCGGCCGGGATTAAAAGTAAACGGTCATATAGGCCCCAAAGGTTTGTCTCTGTCTTTCTTCCACCATGAACATTCTATTACCACTACTACTCTCTAGACACCCACGTGGCCCTCGTGACTTCAAGCAACCCATCATTCGTTTTTCCATTCCACTCTCCCCTAGTAACTGTCACATCAGTTCACCACACTCGGTAACTGCCACCATGCTGAGGTCTTTCTGGAAGCGGCGCTGAATATTTATTGAGCGTTGAACTGAGGCCGCCAATACTTTCGACTACTTGAATTTCTTTTGAGCGCTGCAGTTTCCATCATGGCCGTATATCTGAAAGTAGCAGCCCTCTTAATCGAATCCTGGCGTTAAACAGATATGAAATATTTACCAATTTATCAAAACACTGCTGTCTTGCAGTATATTACAGGTATGCAAGGTCAGAAGTTGGTAGTTCATTGACTTCCCTTCTTAAGTTCTTTTTTTTTCTTGTTTCTTCCTGTTTTAATCCATTCCATGAGGCTTTGGTATTTGTTGGGTTGCGTCCTGGTGCACGAGAGCTAGCCAGGGAGAGACATGTGGTTGTCTGTGGAAGTGTGTAACTTGTACTTTGTAAAACTTGTTAGTCACTAATGTTGTGGTTGCTCAGGTTTACCAGCAATAAGCATAGCAGGTCACTCCTAACGACTGTCATATTTGTGGAGAGCATTCCGAACTGACTCTTGGCGCTATTGACAGTTAACAGATGTTTACTGTTACCCAGCCCAATGATACTCAGTTTATCATCCTCGAAAAGATGAAAGCCCGTGTGGACCCACCAGGAATTGAACCTATAAACATGGGCTCAACCGTAGTTCACTTTAGCGGATGCAATTATCCACTGAACAACCAGACCCAATGTCTTGAAGCACAAATTATTAAATAAATAAATATTTTAAGCAACACATTGAGCGCTGGTATTTAGGCCCTATAATGCAATGAAAAGAGATGAGTTGTGAAAACATTTAGGGCAATCTGACAGTGTAGTTATGCACAGCACTTGCCCCAAATTGAATGCCGGGTGAAATTTCTGCAAAATTATTAATTGACTAAATATGAAAGTTATTTGAACCTGTCCAATCCAAGATCAGTATTGAAAGGCCAGCGTTCGGAGTTAATACTTTTGATGGTGTAATATCTCATCATGGGTATATTTTCATAACCAGGTAAACTGGCATGAGCCTCAATGAACAGGAAGGTTCACTGCTTAGTGACCTGAATATCTGGAGTTCGGATTCTGGTAAGGGAGTCTCAGACTTCCATGCCCCCGATGTTGGTACAATGAGAGCCATAAACTGGGTAAAAATAATATCTGTTAGTTACAGCATGCAGAAATGGCAGTAGTACACTATGACTATGTACACGCAACCTATTAATATTGTATTTCATTGTAGTAATTATAGATCTCTTTATACTTCTTAAGGAGCCCTGGGCTCTCTTTTTGAGTTGGGTGTTGGTTTTAGTTTGTCTAAACCGGGCTGTTTTCCACTTATTTGCTTTTTTTTTGTTGGCACTGGTGTTTTGCCAGACCTCGGACCGACACAGTGGGTATTTTTTGGTGAAGCTGGTGTTTGGCCAGACCTAGAACCGACACTTTTTTTGGTAATAGTGCACTTTATAAAACCTATGTTCAGGCTATTATTATAAATGTATAAGAGCCTTCGAGGACGTTAAAAATACATTAGTAACGTGAGAAATAAAGATTGTTCTATGGTACATTAACCCGTTTGCTGCTTCGAACGTTCCGCGCCAGTGCGGAACATTCTATTAAGTGGGCGGGCCGCGTCGGCCAACGGACGAGCGCAGCACTACCGAGGTAGTGCTCGCGACGGTCGCTGGCCGACACCCGCAGGGAACGGGTTAATATATATTTATGAAGTTTTTAAAAAATGTAAAAATATACAGTAACAGATATGTTGATTGAGAGGAGACAATATTTCTGTGTAGACATCACTTGATGATTTTACCACATATTTCATAAACTGTGGATATAAAAACCTACATGGCTGTGTTTTTAATCTCAGGTAAATAATACACGATGAAGGTTATATACACCTGCCTTGCAGCGGTGACAAATCAGCCAGTCTTGTGTTTGGGCCACCAGACCCCAATTGAAGCTTGTAATGATAATCTATCTGTTCTCAACAAAATTTCATTCTACCCTTGTGTTCAAGAGAAATCGACATAGGATTGCATCATATTGAGCATGGCTGAGTAAGCTAAGATCTTTTTTCACTTAAATTTCATGCAGGGTTCACTATCTAATATGTAAATAGCCTGTGGGATGACCCTTTTCAAGGATAGTTTTAATTGGCTGGTGAACTATCTGTTAGATTCTTCTAAGTCAATTAAAAACTCAGTAGTGCTTCATTGACATTTTTAGAAAAAGCACACTGTTACAAATGATTTTAAGTTAAGTCTTGTTTTAAAACCAACCTCAGCGAGCCCTCGTTTGAGTGCGTCTGTAGGTGTCTGCAGTAGATAACCGCAGCCAGGGCTAGGTGTAGATGCCTGATTAACCAGGATCTAGCTGCAGAGATTGCATTGGGACAGAGATCCCCACTGAGCACAGTGAGTACAGGATTGTTGGACCAAGCCCTTTGTGTAGGCTCACCCCCAATCTTTTCTGCCTTCACCCCAACTGTTATCTGAACCAGTTTTTGTTGGCTTTTAGGACTCTGCGCAGTTTACCACTGCTATACTGTGATAAAGTGTTTTGCGCTCACTCCTTTAAGCATCGTAAAATTGGCTTACACCTAATTTCAACATTTAATTTACTTGTAAGTCCTAGTAAATTGGTACTACATGTAGCCAGGGCTGGTATATTAATGTTACTAGTGGGCCTGCAGCACTTATTGTACCACCCACTCAAGTTGCTTTTTTAAACCCTTTCTCAGGTCTGCCATTGCAGCCAGTGTGTGCAGTTGTAAACTGCCATTTCATCCTGACAAAATAAACATTTTGCCAGGCCAAACCCTCCCTTTTTAATACATATAAGTCACCCATAGGGTCAGCCCTAAAAACCCATAGGGCTGGGTGCGTTGTATTTAAAAAGTTGGATATTCACTTTTGGTTTTTTCTATTGCAAGGCCTACCCTTTCCATAGGATTACATTGGGATACCTTATTACATTTAATAAGTGATAATGTTTGTTTAAGAGCAGGTAGGAATGTCATGTTTGGAGACTGAGGAATTGTAATTTAAAACCCTCTTTAATGGTAAAGTCAGATTTCAGTCACAATTCTGAAAATGTCACTTTGAGAAAGTTGGCATTGTCTAGTACTAGCCATTTGGTGCCTGCAGCCTGTTTTCTCGGTGTCGTGACTGGTGCAGTTGGCAGTTGGCTTTTGTGTATTCCTCCCAGACAGCCACAGAAAAGAGGGTCTGGGTAGGATGGGCCATCCTGACTTGATGAGAGGTGCAGAGCAGTCACCTGTCACACTTGCACTTCACAGTCTGCCTCAGCTCACACACAAAAGACTCTTCACTAGGCAATTGTGCCTGCAGACAGCCTGGAATCAAGGAAGAGAGGCAGGAAATTCCAGACATTTATGTGGGGAGAAAACTCCAGAAGTTTTTTTTCACTTAAAAGTGGACACAGGGGGGCGTGGCCAGCAGCCGATGATGGTGGCTGCCTAGAGGGAGAGCTCCGCGGCTGAGGCGGCCTCCAACGAAATCCGACTAGCTATCCGAGACAATTATGTCCCAGGCGGGAAGGTACTGACGCCCAGGACCGGGCGGCAGAGGTACGGCCAAGCGGAAAGAAAATCCGTGAACGGGGAGCCGAGATATCACTGACCCCGAGCAGGCCCCGGAGGGGATCCCGAGCCGGACACTGGCCTGGACGAAAGAGCCGGCAGGAAGTGAGCCGATATGGGCGGAGGGCCGCCGGAAGCGCCCGCCCGCAACACCTACGGAGAGGGAGAATCCCCGACATCCTGCAGAACTGTCCAGGCATCAAAAGCCCCGAGCGGGACCCCGGGGGCCCCCGCGCTGAGTGGCGGAAGACGGCTCAGGCGACCGGAGGAATCAGGCACGGACGTGCGGAGGGGAAGAACCTGAAACGGTGCCCGCCATCTTGGGGACCCGGCCGGGTCCCCATGCACAACAGATCTGGTGCTGACATCGCCGAGGGAAAGCAGGTACCGTCGCTACGCGACAACAAGCCACCCGAAACAGCGACCCACGGCTCCGGCGTACTGCACACACGAGAGGACACGAGGGCCATTATACAACTAAGCGTGACGCCCTCTCCCCGGCAGCTGCGATAGGGGGTAAAGGCAAAGGCCTACACACAGAACTGGCGCAGGCAGCGCTGAGGAAACGTAGATACCGTCGTTGCACAGCGGAACACCGCCTGGTACAGCGCTACACGGCTCACAGACCCCCCCCCCCTGTGTAGGAGCGCAATACAATCACAAGCGGGCACAGGGGCCCTTTTGAGACACTAAGTGGAATACTACCCCCGGGCAGGGGCCGAGGTGAATGGGAGAGGGGTAAACACTGCTACAGCGGCAGGGGAAAAGGACTGAGGATTAACAAGACCGCTCTCGGCGCAACAGCTATTGAGGGGGCATCTCCGCGGCCCGCGACCCGTCGATACCACGAGGTTGGGCAGAGTGCAGTCCAGCGGCCTCGCATATAGCTGAACAGAGGGGCCCCACGCCGCCACGTAACAAGGCCGGAGGCGAGCCGGAGGTGCCATACCGGGGCCCTGAGGGTCACGACCGAGAGTGGACTGCGCGCTGTGTGAGTCCGGGAAACTGGTGAGACGAGGGGCTGCCCCGGAGGAGAGTAAGGGGCACGGCTCCACGAACAAAATGGCTGGAAAGGGGCCGAAGAACAACACGACGCAGTCCCGCCTTGACCGCTTCGCATACGAGAAGCCCGCCACACCCCCGCCAGATGCCAGGACACAGGTGGGCAAGACAGTGGAGGCGACGGGGAGCAAGAAGGCTACCCTGGACGATGTCATGCGGGCCCTCACACAGGTGCAGGCCACAGTGGGGTCAATCTCGGCCGAAATCACGCTGATTCGGGCAGACTTCCACAAGATGACGGAGAAAGTGAACACGATGGAAATCGTGACAAAAGCCTTGGTGGAAGATGTGTCGGAGCTACAGACTAATATGGATCGTCTCTCGAAAGAGAATAGGGAGCTGAGAGACAAGCTTGATGACCAGGAAGGACGCTCGAGACGGAACAACATCCGTATAATTGGTGTGCCAGAATCGGAAGACACGAGGTCGATGGACCTATATGTGGAGAACTTAATCACACAGCACCTACAACCTAAGGGACTCTCCAATTTTTTCACAGTGGAGAGGGCGCACAGAGTCCCTGGAGGGCGCCGACAAACGGGTGCTAACCCCAGGCCGATTATAGCACGACTCTTTAATTTTAGAGACCGAGATGCCATATTACAGGCGGCAAGAACCTCACCCCCCATTAAAATTCAAAACGCCACGCTAGCATTTTTCCAGACTACACGGCGGAGGTCGCGAGGAGAAGGAGAACTTTTTTCGAGGTCAAAAAAGAACTAAGAGCCAGAGAGATCCCTTATTCAATGCTCTTCCCAGCAAAACTTCGGGTTGTAGCCGACAATAAGACTTGGTTTTTTGACACCCCGGAGGTGGCACAGGATTGGCTGGAGGGTTGGCGGACGACAGGCCTCCCCCGTCGCTCCAACAGACAAACCAAAAACCGTAATGGTGGATCACAGCAAGGCCTGCAATCAAATGGTGCCGAGGCGGAGCCACTTTCGCCATTGCAAGAAACTCAGGAGGGGGGCGATGACGGAGAACAGTGATCCCCGGATACTGTACATTTGAACTGAAATTGCCGCGGCCCGAGAATGCCGCCCTGGACACTGGGCTGAGGGCCTCCGCGGCCAAGGAGGGGGCCGCCGACCTCGGAGAATCCTTCACCCCAGCGAGCAAGTACTATGTTATGGGTTGGGTTCAAGCACTCTGCTGAGTTGGGGGGGCGGGCAGTTGTAAGTCCGTTGAGCAGGGGGGCAGGGAGGGGGGGAGTTGGGGGTAGGATGGGGTTATGGTTCTTAATTTCTACACGGGGTCAAAATTGCTACGAAGGGGCGCATGGACACAGAATGTTAAGGTCAGGATGCTGCACGCAGAGTCACTACACGGACCTCCTGGTCCTCCATGCGCATGATTTCTCAGTCCGCATACACGAACACGATGGGGGAGGGCACTGATGTAGGGCGGGAATCGCTGTTGAGCCTCATGTCCTGGAACGTAAGAGGTCTGGGCGACAAGATTAAGCGAGGGCTGGTTCTGCAAAGTATAAAAAGACTAAATCCCGACCTGGTCCTACTGCAAGAAACACACCTCGCAGGCACGGCCACAAGGGCCCTGGACAGGAGGGGCTATAGCATGGTGGCCCACTCAGAGTTCACGAAGGGGTCCCGGGGCACCGGGATACTGATTCACCGCTCGTCCAGGTTTATACTCCAATCAGTTGCAATGGACACACAGGGCCGATTTGCAGCGGTACATGGACAATGGGAGGGAAAACCACTTAACATAGTATCAGTATACATCCCGCCGGCACTACACACTATAGCCTTCACGGAACTAGGTAGATTCCTATTAGACCTTCCAGAGGGGGCCCTTGTGCTGGGCGGGGATTTTAATGCAGTGGCGCAAGACTCCCTAGATAGACACCCAACGCGTACACAAACACAGGCACACTCCAAATTGCAGGACTTCATGGAGGCACAGGGCTTAGTGGACATATGGAGGCGACTCCACCCAGTAGACCGGCAATACACATATTACTCGGCAGTTCACGACAGCCTGTCGCGGATTGATTATCTAATGACATTGGAAGGGAGTCTCCTCACTTTCACTGACTCTCAGATTAGACCGCGAGGGGTCTCCGATCACTCCCCGCTAACACTGACTCTCTCCAGTCCGGAAAGAACCCGTAGGCGTATCTTCCCTATCTACCCGGGGTACCTCGGAGAGCCTGGCATCGCCAAGGCCTTGAAGAGAAGTACACGATCATATCTCGACGAAAATGTAGGTTCAGTGGAATCGCCTACGATCCTCTGGGAGGCCTATAAGACGGTACTCCGCGGGCAGGCGATCTCGGTGATAGCGCAGTACAAGCGCACACGGCGTCAGGAACTGATAGGTCTGGAGGGACAACTTGACAAGGCAACACAGGACCACGAAGGGAACCCAACTGGGGACACACAACACGCGCTCCGATTGGCCCAGCAGCGCCATACCGACTTTCTGCGCCACAGAGTAAGGGAACATATGTCAGCAACTATGAGTAGGGTATATGACATGGGCGACAAAGCAGGGAAGCTCCTGGCATGGTTGGAGAAAGCGCGGGGAGGTCAGAGGGCCATACTCCAGCTGAAAGACCCTAATGGAGAGTTGCATTCTAGCCCGGCAACAATAGTGGAACTCCTGGCAGACCACTTCCAATACGTGTACACCCCTGAGTATGAGGTCACGCGGGAGATGGCGGAGAGCTCGCTCATAGGAGTACCGATCCGCACTCTCACCCCCGACCAACGAGACGAGCTTGAATCCGACCTGACAGCGGAAGAAATACAGATAGCCATAACAGCACTGCACCCGGGGAAAGCACTAGGCCCCAATGGTGTGCCGATAGAATGGTACAAAAGCATGTCCGAAACGTTATCCATACCATTGCTTGATATGTTCCAGGAGTGTCGGGAAAAGGGACGACTGCCCCCTGACCAACGCACGGCCACGATAGTCGCGATACCCAAGCCCGGCAAGCCCCCTGAGGACTGCGGATCGTACCGCCCGATCTCCCTCCTTAACGCTGAGAATAAAATCCTGGCGAAACTATTGGCCACCAGGCTCCTGCCTCACCTGACGCATTTGATACACCCGGACCAGTCGGGCTTCATGCCGCACCGGAGTACGGCGCTGAACCTGAGACGGCTGCACGGGGTGCTGGCCAGAGCCCCGCGGTTGGAGGAACCAGCGGCGGTACTGTCACTAGATGCCAAAATGGCGTTTGACATGGTGGAGTGGCGCTATCTCTTTGCGGTCCTGGAACACATGGGTATTGGCCCGGTGTTCATATCATGGGTCAGACTACTGTATACCGAGCCCGTGGCGAGGGTAACCGCAAATGGACACGTATCTCGGGAGTTTTCGCTGGCGCGGGGCACGAGACAGGGGTGCCCACTCTCGCCACTACTGTTCGCCCTCGTACTAGAGCCCCTGGCCACAGTTATTAGAACCACCCACCTGCTGAAAGGCATAAATTGGGGAGGCGGTTGGGAAGATAGAGTCTCACTATACGCCGACGACATGCTCGTCTACCTCATGGACCTCACGAACGGCATCCCGGTCCTACTGGCACTGTGCGAAACCCACGGTACAGCCTCAGGGTATAAACTTAACTGGTCCAAGTCCATAATCTTCATGGTGCAGGGCGACCTGCCAGCGTTGCCTGAAGATTGCCAATTGCTCGTAGAACGCCTCTCCTTTAAATACCTAGGGATATGGATCACGAAGGACCACTCAACCTTTGTTGACCTGAATCTCAAACCCCAGCTGGACAGGCTAAAGGCGGATGTGCGTCACTGGAAAAATCTCCCCTTAACACTATTAGGTAGAGCAGCGCTCTTCAAGATGATGGCGCTGCCACGCTTCCTTTATATCCTGGAAAACACGCCGGCGATGGTCCCCGCATCGCTCTTCCGCCACGTGGCGGCGCAATTATCCAGCCTCCTGTGGGGTGACAAACCGGCGAGGGTGGCGCAATTGAAATTAACCAGAGACTGGTACAGTGGGGGAATAGCCCTCCCTAACCTCGAATTGTACTACTGGGCCGCTCACCTCAAAGTGATCAACCAATGGGTCCACGCGGCACATGACGATCCGGCATATGAGGCGGATAGGCACCAGCTGGGCACATCCACCCTTCTGGCACCACTCTACAACAAAGGACTAGTGAGAAAGTTAGTGGGACCTACCAAACACACAGTAGCCATCTGGCACAAGGCGCAAAGACGGCTGGCGTGGGAGGGAGTGATCACTAACCTTACGCCACTGTGGGACGCCAAAGCCCTCGGCAACCTGCGCAGTTCAAAAGGGTTTGATCAATGGGATACCATTGGGATCTCTACGGTGGGCGACCTATGGTCAAGGGATGGAGTGCTCTCCTTTGCAACCCTGAGGGAGCAATATAACCTAGAAGTGACCGAAACATATAGGTACATACAGATTAGACACGCGCTCTTGTCGGTATTAGAGCCAGGGGTGACGCTTCCGGAATCAGCCCCGTTAGAGGACCGATTGCTTACGGACTACATGGAATCCGGTGCAACCTCCCTCACCTACCGCAAACTGATGAACAACTTACCGGATCCCCTTGAAAGGCTGAAGGGATACTGGGTGGATGAGGTAGGAGACCTGGATGAGGCAGAATGGAACGCAGCCCTGGCGTCGCCCAGAGAGGCGGGTATCTCCACCCGATTCAGGCTGGTCCAACTCAAAGTACTGCATAGGGTCTACTACACCCGCACTACACTATACAAAATACACAGAGCAGAACACCCGTATTGCCTGAGGGAATGTGGAGAGGAGGGTACACTGTTCCACACTATATGGACTTGCCCAATCATACAGGACTACTGGAGGCGTGTCACACGCACGATCGGTCAAGCCCTCCAGAACCCGTTCACGCCTGACCCCAGAATTTGTCTCCTGAATGTATGGGGCCCAACAGATTTAACAATGAATGCAAAGGGGTGGGTGGTCATTGGCGTAATGATGGCGAAGCGAGATATCGCGAAAAATTGGGGAGCACTAGAGGCACCGACACTAGCGCAGTGGTGCAGGAATATGGACGTGCTCATGGTGACAGAGAGGGCAGTATATCAGCAGAGACATAATCCACGTAAATGGAACAGAATTTGGACACCATGGAACACATACAGGGGGGACATTTGTGAACCTTTGCCTGAAGAGGAGGATGGGGATAGCTCAGGGGACGAGGAGGATCTGGTGCAATGAAGGGGGAGGAGGAGGACCCCGAGACACAGAATGACCCCGGGAACTGGGGGACAGGCCTAGAAGAGTGAATGGTATTATTAGAGACTGGCTTTAGGGCTGATGAACGAATGTACACACACCAATGCTGCAATAGCCTACAGTGCGAGCTCAATCAATGCAACCCGTGAAGTAGCAAGTTTTATGTTGGGGGGGGGGAAAATAAAAAGTTGCTCTGTTAATCGTAGGCAGCTGAATGTTGACGCTGCTCTACAGAATGATTGATTGTCAAATGTATAACATGTGATAGCAACAACAAAAATAAAATGTTAAAAAAAAAAAAAAGTGGACACAGGTATAAAAAGGGACCATCAGTCCCACTCATCCGTACACTCCTGAACCTGTGGATACTACAGAAGAAGGACTGCCCTGCTGCCAGGGGACTGCCTTGCTGCTTGAGGGCTGCCCTCTGAGAAAAAAAACGTGGGCCTGTACCCTTCATCCCAGGCTGAAGTGACTTCATGGGTCAGCTGACTGCCCTCCTGTTCTGAGCTACCAGGATATAACAAGCTCCAAAGGCTTCACTGCAACGGACCAGCTGACCTGCTACACTGGACCTGCAAGTGGACCTGCCTGGTCTCTGCTGGGGTGAGGTCCTGCCTCTTAGTTCCTGGACCTTTGGTGTGGCATCAGTTGAGCTATTTCTAGAAAAAAAGTAGAAATCTTGAAGTTTTTTTTCTTCGGGACCGTTAATGGGCCAGTTTGTTCCAAGATCTTGACACCCTTGCCAACCGCCAAATTGAAGCTCTAGTAAACCAGACTCTTCG
Organism: Lissotriton helveticus; assembly: GCF_964261635.1. Classification (NCBI taxonomy): domain Eukaryota; kingdom Metazoa; phylum Chordata; class Amphibia; order Caudata; family Salamandridae; genus Lissotriton; species Lissotriton helveticus. The sequence continues at coordinate 845,172,192 of NC_136059.1, read as the reverse complement.
CTCTCCAGCGACCGCTGCCTATGCACGATCTGCACTTAGCACTACAGCATCAACAGTCCACAGTGACTGCCAAAACAAAGTGCGAGTGACGACTAATCCCGACAGGACCTTCGCGCCACAGTGCAACCGACTGCGACGCCTGACCTGCTCTTTACACTCCAGCGATGACCATCCCGACACTGTCCTTACTCCTCACGGCCTCTTCCACCGCAAACTGTACTCTTCATGCTAGACTTTAGATGATAACTTTTTCAGCGGGCTAACGTGGTCCCTGTATCCGGCCTGCGCTCCAGCAGGGTCTGCCTGAACTTGTGACTTTCACCTGGTCTTTCACGACCAGAGAACCGCAAGAGGTGTTTTTTGCTTTTTGCTTTCAAGCTCAATGCTTAATCTTAAATATTTAAAATTGCATATGTCAGTTCTACTGATTGGATTTGAGTCATTTTGGTGTCAAGTAATATTATTACATTTTACTACATTTTTCTAAATCAGTGTGGCATTTTTCTTGTGTTCTGTCTACACTTTACTGTTTAAGCACTGCATAAATACTTTACACATTGCCTCTACGTTAAGCCCAACTGCTTTTGTGCCAAGCTACCAGAGGGTTAAGCACAGGTTAATTGATTGACTTTTGTGGTTCACCAGGACAAGGATTGAGGCTGTTTTTTTTGTCCTCATCTAACACCCAATTATGAGAGCTATTTTACTTTCTGCCATTAACTGTCACAACCTTACTTTTTTGCTTATTGATTGACTTTTGTGGTTCACCCGGACAAGGATTGGGGCTGTTGCTTTTGTCCTCATCTAACACCCAATTATGAGAGCTATTTTATTTTCTGCCATTAACTGTCACACCCCTACTTTTTTGCTTATTGATCTTAAGGAAATGTTTAGTTGCAATGTGTGCATTTTATGCAAATGATGTCTCAGACCAAGAGGAATAAGGTCTAACAAAATCAACTTGTCAGCATGCATCAAGGTGAATGGACTGGGGATCCCATTAGATTAGTAAATATTCCAGGTAAATCAGGTAGGTATCGTGAAAATAGAAGGGGAGCTAATAGATATCTTTATCTTCGACAATTCAGAGTTTCTATGTATACAGAGATTCTACTATCTCTGCGCATTACTATTGTACACTACATGGTAGAGCCTACAGCAGTTTTTAATTTCAGAAGGGTATCTTGAGGGGAGATCGTTTTTCCCAAAGAGTTGGTTTGTCAACACGACCACAAGCTGTTGAAAAGTTGATAAAAGCAGTAGAAACAGGCTTACTCAAGTGGTGTAACATAGGCCCCCGCAGCCCGCGTGGTGCGGGGGCCCCGTCCTGCAGGGGGCTCCCTCAACACAGTACTCAGGCCTGAGAGCTCCGGATTAAATCTAGAGAGGGGGCCCCTCCAGGTACCTTGCAGGGGGGCCCCCCTCATCTTTCGTTACACCACTGCGGGATGGTTCTGTGGGAAGGGAGACCTGGAACGAAAGGATGGTCACCTTTGTGTTAGTGGACAATGAGTACACACCACTCTGTTTTAGCTTTTAATAACTTAATTCAATGCACATGAATTATTAGCTTACCTGTGGAAATGAACTGCGATCACTTGATCATGGACTTTGCCTCTATTCCTCTGAGGGCTTCTTAGAGTTCTGGAGTTTTTACTTCTCACTCACAAATTCACTCCGACCATGACATATAATTGTGTCTTTTGTCTAAGCGCTGCTTAATATTCTTAGTAGAAGCGTTAATCTTTACTCATACATTCATTATGATCATGACAGTAAATAAAGTCTACTTAATTGCTTGCTAAAACACTTCTTAAGGTGTTTGGTATTGCCCTTCATTTGCCCCAAATATTCTTACTCATATCTGGTGCTTTTCAACAGCATAATTCACGAAATGTGGCGTAGTCTTGTTTTTAACTCATCTTGCTTCCTCAATAACACAACAGAAAGTATCCAAATTTTTCAAAACCAAAGTCCTCGGACACAAGATAATCTTCTCAATCTTCTTTTTATTTTATCATAAAAGACCTTCTCAAATGACCAGCAACATCAAGCTGGAGTAATTCAATTTATGTGACAAATATCCACTTTGCCGAGACTGCCGCACCGAGCTATGCTGTTTATGTTGAATTACTGATGAGCAACAGTAAATAATCGATAAAATTGGAGAGGGCCTACAACTTTGATCTTGAATTAAGGAATTGACATACTTTGGATATTTGTCACATGAATTGAATTACTCCAGCTTGATGTTGCTGGTCATTTGAAAAGGTCTTTTATGATTATTAGCCCTGAGGAAATCTGTGGCTTACACCACACAAGACGAAACACGTGTTGGCGGCTAGACCTTTGCATTGAAGAAGTGCTGTGAAATAAAAAGAAGATTGAGAAGATTATCTTGTGTCTGAGGACTTTGGTTTTGGAAAATTAGCTCAGGATATACTGTCTGTTGTGTTTAAATGGTATGGTTTTCTATACCATCTGGTGAGCAGTGGATGGCCGTCACCTTATCCTTCGAGCTATAGTTATTTGGATTGATTTTACTGTTTCACAACTGTGTGCAATTGTCACCCAGCCATCCTCTGTTGTATAATACTGCTTCATTCATAATGTTGTGACCATAATACAACAGTGGACAAGCTTTTATAGCGGCCAAAATCAAGATGGCACCCGAGACCGATATCTCTCGAGGTCTCGGGTAACAGCAAAAGGACCTAGAATGGAAACCAAACATTAGATTTGTGTCTACAATGCCGGCAAGGTCACACAGTATACCGCTCACTGCTAGCATTCAGTTCTATCATTCAGTTCAATCGGCCCACTGGCAGTAAGTTGGCAGGCATCAACTATTCACCTACAAGTGGGAATTAAACACACATGCGCCAGATATTGTACTTGTGCATTATCTGCAATAGCAAGCGTTATTGTTCCTTTGACACTATACACTCTTTATTTATAAAAGAACAAGGAATATTTATAACAAAACATATAGAAAACAAATCATTTCTACAGTAGCCTAGAGTAGGATTATAAACTCAGTAATTTTAATAAAGATTCAGAAAAAAATACAAAGCCATAATGGCTTGAGAGAAAGACAGGAAAACTGGACAAATTATATAAACAAAAAGTCAGACATTTACAACGTGGTGTCACTATTCATATCTCAATAAAACACATTTGAAATAGTTATGGTACTTTTTGTTCAACAACGTTTTGATCCCTCATTGAAATATGGGGACCATCATCAGGACTTAAAATATATGCCTGAGAGAAGAAAGGCCTGTGCAAGGGGGAACCAAATTAGCAATTGCTTGCTGCAATTGGTTGCAAAGTACTGCCGCAAGTGCTTCAAGGATAAAAATGTTACGCAGCCAGCTCAAATCCGGCACCAAACATTGCTTGTGTTGAATAAATCCTGAAGAGTAAGTTCCGACCCGTAGTACAGATTAATTACATCAAGGACTCATAGTAGCTCCCTACTGAGAGCCGCGCAATGCTCCTGCTCCCACACCGCGAGTCCTTACTTCGCTGCCAAGAGCAGCATACCGCTGCCGCTCCCGACCCACGATTTCGCAACTATGAGTCCTTTAAGTCATTGATCTGTGCTATGGGTCACAGCGACTCTCGCTGAAGGATTCACTCGGTACAAGCAATGTTTGGTGCCGTTTATCTGAAATAGCCAAATTCATACATTTAGACCCTGAACATCCTCGCAGAAATGTGATAGTTGCGATTGCAGAGCATTCCATAGTATTGTAACAGCCTTACACCCACTACAGTGTGTCAGCAAGCACTGCAATATCTCCCACTAGCAGTCTCATCCTGGTTCCACAAGCATTGCACCCTATGTACCAACGCACTATAAGCCAAAAACTGGCCTTGCTCTACTCTTAATTTCTCCACCATTTCTGGAAATTTACCCTTCACATATATATACTCGACTTCGAGGACCCCCACTTCGGCCCATGGTCGCCTATCATGTATAATGGCAATCTGCTTGAGTTCAGGTGCTAAAGCAACAGCTGGGAAGATTATAGTTGCAGCCCGCCCCTAGGCGAGGCGTATCTGTCCCAACAAACCAAGGCAATTATTTGTTATCTATGCAGCCCAGGTATTGGTCAGGAGGAAAAGGATTCAACTATTCCCCCTAAGTGCCCTCCAATTTCAACTTTTCAGGGCTATCCCCATCTCCCAGCCTTCTCATACGCCATTGAATCTGCGCTGCCTCATAATACCACTCTTAGTTAGGAGCACCAAGGCCACTCTCTGAGAGAGGCAGCTGCATCTTATATAACACTACTTCTTTTTTACCCTTAACCCAGATAAGTTCCAATAGCAGAGCATACAGTTCCACAAAGAAAGGCCTTTTGCAGGGTAGTTTTTACCATTAGGCAAGACTAGGTGGCCGCCTAGGGCGGCAAAAGAGCCAGGGCGGCAAACGGGGGATTTTTTTAAATTTGATCCTACGAACGTAAAGCTAGGCGGGCGTCTAGTTTTGCCTAATAGTAGAAATGGCCCTGCTTCTGAGGACACTTCAGGGGGTGCAGACTCTCTCTCGCCGGATCCAGCCAGAGAGGGCGATGCACACCAAACCCCCACCCAGGGCCCTTCGTCTCTTTCCAATGCGTGTGAAAAGTGCTAGCATCCCAAATAACAGCGTCTCGGCCGGTACAAGAGAAGGGGCTGGCAGTGCAGGGTCCAGGAATGTAGACTGTTTTAAACCGCTCGCCATGACTTTCCCAAACACCGAGAGCTCATAGAGAGGTGTGTAGTGAGAACGGATTTCAGTGCTTTGAGGCGCCCTTATGACATCACAGGCGCTGTACAAATAATATGGATCGTAATGCAGAATGGAAGCAGATAGCTCTCTACTTGAAAGAGGGCCATCCTCTGCTACTTCAAGGCACCCCCATTCCAGGGCTGTGCGTCTTCAGCACCAGCCACATACCACCTGTGCGCAGTCTGCACACTGTGCACAGAGCTGCACAGACCCTGCAGGCCGTGTTTACTCATTTTTCATCACAGAATCAAATACCCTACAGATGATTCCTGTTGACATAATGCACACCCAAAGACGCAAATTTGCTCAAGGCTGCAATAGCAGTGTCGGTGCTCACTCCCTGGCAATTGTCAACACAGCACATGCGATGTACAACGAGAAAGGATGTCAACAGAATCACAAATGGAGGGCTAGACCCCAATGTTGATCATGTTTTTCAATAAAAAAGTAAATTTTGTCTCATTTGACCATCATAAAAAATTCATATTTTTTTAACCGCTCAGTACCTTTTTGAAGACATTGTTGGAAGGCTGAGCAGAGTAACTGCGTGGTGAATGCCTCTTATCCTGTAAGTATCACATATAACCTTTACGCATTTCATTACTGGTAACTGGTTAATGGCTTAACAACTGAATGTTTAGAGATTTGCACTTAACTTGGCTTCATCTTCAACATGTCTTGAACTATTAAAAATGGTTATTATTCTCTTTCGGAATTCTGGGCTGAAATATTGGCAGCTCAGTGAACTTTGCGCCTGTTGTCATAATAATAGGCTATTCGTGCCTAACAAAAATGAATGTGTCCTCATTCCTCAAAGCGCTCTGATACCCGATACTTTGGGGTCAGGAGCGCTCTATATAAAATTCTGTAAAAAAAAAAGAACTGACCATTAGCCTAGTGTCATGTCCGATACCATCATCCGGTAGTGACTGTTTAGGCCAACGTCAATGTCCACGCTGGGAGTTTTGAGCCAGTGCTTACCATGTTAAAAGTAAGACTACAAATCCCAGAATGCAACACACAGGTGGCCGCAAACCCAGGATTTGATGAAGGTTTTCCACAACATGGAACCACTTGTCAACTATGGTGAAGTGCGCATTCTGCCGTGCACCGGCTCAAATTCTGGTTAGGATTACTCTCATAGCAGTAACATGCACAAGCTTATCAATAACTTCTATTCACAGCACCAAGAAGCAGTTCATTCTGTGTTGTACGCCAAACTTTATTAACGTCTTGCCATAGTCTCTGATTAGCGCAGATATGAGCATCATGAACTATAATCTCCCTGACGTGGAAATCTTTTAATTGTTGTGATCAGCCTCTATTAAATGGATACAATGGAGATGATAACTATTTCAGGTGTCTCAGTCAAAAAAAAGCGTTGGCAAAATCACTAGGTCTGGCCTTGGAAGATGGTGCAAGTTACTATTTTTGTTGTTTCTGGTCTTGAAAACGAGGTGCACTGACGCCTCGGTGGTATTTAAACACAAGGCTCTATTGGGCATCCGTGAAAATAGTTCTGTGAGTGTATGGCTACCGTGACTGTCTGGCCTGGGCCTTTCATTAAGGTTGTTTGCAGGACTGACTGTTGTGATCGTGTTTCCTGATAGTAAATGAGAGTAACACTGAAGGGTTCGGCAGTAGAGGGTGTGCCTCTTTAGCCTGGTTGACAGGGGGAGAGAGTGATGGTAGTTAAAGGGAGGGGGCGGCATTTTTAAATTCTCGCCTATGGCGGCAAAAAATCTAAAAACGGCCCTGGCCTTTTGAGTACCACTGGAATGGCCAAGAACAGATACAATAACCTTGGAAGTACCAGTTCTTGGCAATGGCCACGTGACCTAGTGGAAACGCAGGAACTGTACACCAAAAGGATACCAACTGTGCAAGACAAACAACAATTTCCCCAGGTTGCCTTTCTCAAGATTGTCTTCACCGTGATACACGCTGATTCCCAGAGGTGAGCACCAGACATGACTGACTGCGTTTGTGGCCTGTGGTGAGCCCGCGGAGCAGAGCGGAGGGCCAAACACAGTGACCGGGGGTGAGAGACACCCCAGTGATGGAGGCTGTACAGTGCCCGAGAGCATGAATAAACATGGCAGCTCGGTTGTGACATGCTCTGTTTGGAAGGCCTGCAAAACTTCTCCTGTGGCTGCTGGTACGCTCGTGGGCGCCGTCCTGAGGGTGCAGTGAGTGAGGAGTGCCCACCACAGAGAATGGGATGAATGAGACCCTTGCAGTGGGTCGGCAAAGATGCAGATGTAGGCCAAAGCAGCAATCCTGGGCCGCCCTGCCGACTAAAAGCGGGCCCATGAGGCCTGAGACTAAGTGCTACAGAAGCCAAAACCTGGATTCCCCATGAGGAGGAGGCCAAAAGCACAATACCATTCATCATCTTCAGAGAGGACGACTCTGCGCCTCAGGTATCCTGTGGCACTGTTGGGACCCTAGTTGAACTTCCTCTTGCCGTGGATGAAGAGAATGTGGATGGCCCCACCTGCCTGTGGACCATTCAAAATCGGTCTAGTTCCCGATGGGAAGCCTGCGGGAGGTGCCCCGCGAAGCACTCCCAGAGACTGCGCTCCCCTGGAAAACAGACAGTGTTACCTGGGAACACACATAGTGTATGTGTGGCAATGCTATAACCTAAACCTGTGGAGTATGATCTGTAATTTCCATCACTCCATAGCCTTTTGGAATACACTTAAACTATTGAAAAATAGAGAAAATTGCTCTGGCCAAAATGGTGATGCTGCCCATGTGTCTCATTGTACTTCAGGGCACCATGTATGAGATCTCACAAGGTGAGTTTCGGGAATTAGATTAGCTGATAGGGGAATTGTTGCAGCCCAGGAAAAGATGAAGGGTGGGCCTTACCAAGCTCAAGCTGGACTTGGACAAGGGGGGATGGAAGTACCCAACCTTGAATTAAACTACCTAGAAGCACAGCTGCAACACATGGTACACTTGCTAGATGAGGAGGGGAACTGGAAGGAGACTCCACTGAATGGTCCTTATCCTCCACACACACTAGGGGCCCTGCTGATGAGAGGCAGATGAGTCTCTGCCGCTTATGATCTAAATGGTGTGTTGACTTTGGGAAAGAGCGATCCGTGGAGTGTTGCGCCGCATGCCGTATGTGCCGGACCTCGACATCTGGATGTTGCAGCTCTTTGTGCAGAGAGCTCAGACTATGGCCGTTGGTTGCTGAAACGAAGGCGGGTGCATGATGCTGTCTGACTTATACCTTCTTTACTATGCAGGAGGTATTTGAGGCGTTTGGGTTGGGCCCGGGGCAATTTTTGCAATACACTTAGGGGCAGATTTATGTTGCCTGACGCATCTCTGCAAATCAGCAGAGATGCGCCAGGAAAGATACGGCAGGCAAGTTTATCCTTGCGTCACCCATGATGTGCCGCATTTACAATGCGGCGCACCATGGCGCAAGAATAAACAGATGCGTGTCGCATCTAGGGAGTGAAGTTGGCGCAGTGCTGAAGTTGTGTTGCATGCGGCACGCAACTACAGCACTTTTCCAACTTGCCCTATATGTTAACGTGGTGCGTCAAGCCTTACGCCTGCTTCAAGCAGGCGCAGGGTTTTGACGCATCAGCGTTAGTAAAGTGACTCAGTGAAATCTTGTAGATTTCACTGAGTCACTTTCCAGGGGCGTTCCTGCGACGGAACACCCCCCCTTTGTGGAAACGCCCACATACATGAAACCTGACGCAGGTTTCATGTGGCGCAGGGCTTCACAACGTGACGCATCTCTAAGATGGATCACGTTGTAAATACCCCGCACCATGGCGCATCTTTTGCGCCGCTGCTGCATCACAAAAGTGACGCAGCGTAGAAGAGGCGCAAGGGCCTTGTAAATCTGCCCCCTAAGATAGCAGCTACAGCGAGGGAGACTTGGGCCTAGCTCCCTGATGCCACAGAGCCCACACAAATACTGGTCTCCTTTCTTTCTTTGGCGGGGGTCGCAAGCTCATTTCGCACTTGTATATGGTGCTTAGAATGGATAGACAAGGGGCCTGCTGAGGGTGGATGACACCTGGCAGCGTCACAGTGATGACCCCTTCATGCCTGCAGAATGGCAGAAAATACATGGCAGGGTTCGCGAAGCGTTGTTTAATACCAGATTGAAGTTTGTGCAGTACAATTTCATACATTTGACTAGCTCTATCCGGATCGGCTACATAAGAGCTATCCTAAGAGGGACTTCGGTGTGTGCGTTGTAGGGAGTGGTCTGCTGACTTCCTACATGTGGTGTGGAGCTGCTCGGTTATCATAAAGTTTTGGGAGGATGTGCTGGTGCAGCTTGCTAGGCCGGCGGGCTGGGCTGTCCAGCGTACGATTAAACCTTGTCTTCTGGGACTGCTCCTTAATACATGTAAGAGTAAACTGAGCAGGAAGTGTATGATACTTGACCTCATGCTGGCGAAACAGCGGTTTGCTATCAGCTGGTTGAGCCCCAGACCTCCTACAGAGCAGGACTGGCATAGGGATATACTGGAGTTGGCGAGTATGGAGGAGGTACACATGAGGAAGACAAGACGCAATGAAAAGCTAGAGGATGATTGCTTGAATGGAGAGCTGTGATATAGGCTTTGTCGGACCCCCCAATGCCAGACCTCCATGACGGACTCAGTAGGTACAAAAGCTAATCGATACAGAGCGCTGTGTGATGGATCTGCTCGAGAGGGGGGCGGATGTTGGATAACAACTGATGACCAACACCAATGGGTCTTTGGAGACAAGGTGCCAATCCACGGTAGCAAAATGTAGTTCATGGGTGCCCGATATACAGATAGGAGCACAGGGTAGGGGGAGTTTGACTTAAATTTAAAGGCAATGTTTTGCAAATGTTGTTTGTACCACATAGAAAAAGAGAAAAACACACTAAGTGGTGGTGAATGTTATAATTGGGCATGCACTCTGACATTGCAGGTATTGTTGCCAAACTAACCTCACTGTGCTGGCACTGAAGTTAAATGTGCTACCTTGAAAAGTGTAAGCTGTTATGTTTGAATGAAATGCCAATAAAAGCAACTTTAAAAAAAAGAGTTGCAACCATCCCAGAAACTCCAGACCCATCTTCTTGAGAACTCCCATGAGGTAAGGCAAACTAAGCGTTTTAAAGGCGTCTTCAATATCCAAAGACACCACCACTGCTGTATCCCCTTCCTCACCCCCTACATCCATTTGACCGAATAGGTATCTGACATTCAAGAATGTTTTGCCGGCGAGGAGGAATCCATTTCAGTTCTCATTGATCACAGTTGACAGTATAGGGAGGTTCCAATGTGTCAACATGCAGCTCAGTCAGGTTCAAAAAGGAAAGAGGTCTATGTGGATGGATATCTAAGGATCCTGTCCCTGCTTTGGCAAAACCAATATCAGGGCCTCCCTCATGGGCCTTGGTAACTCTCCCCTGTGCCTGGAGTCCTGAAACATCAACAGTAATCTGTTGGGTATAGTGGCCCTGTATGAGATATAAAACCCTGTCGACAACCCATCCACGGTAGGCATCTTATTCCTTGCTATTTGATTGATAGCTGCTCGGACCTCATTGATCTGTTGTAGCTTCTCCAGCTCTTGATACTTCAAAGGGTTTTTCTGAAAGGTAGGAATATTACCCACATAATCCTGTATTACTTGTAAGTCTGTGCCCCCCTCAGCATCCTACAATGTCTTTTAATAAGCAAACAATGCTACATTAATAGTCTCTTGAGTGCTGCCAATAACATCATTTGGGTCTATCAGTACTTCAGTTGAATCAGACCTCAAAAGTCAGGCAAGCTTTCTACCTGCTTTGTCACCCTTAGCATGCTGGTGTGCCACAAACTCCCTATAGTTCAAGTTTCCCAATCGGTTGATTAGTTGAAAATACTTCCTTTTCAACCCACTAAGGCCACTGGATGCTTCTCAGTTTGCCTGAGTTCCCTTTCTCCATCCAACAGTCTGCTACGCAGTGCATGCCTAACACTCCAGGAAATCGTGATACTGTGGACTGTATGACAACCTTAGAGGCGTCCCGTTTCACTGGGCTATCGGTTGCAGACCCCCATTTACAGTGCAGTATTGTGTAATGTGTGTACCTATTTCATCCAGAAAAGGACCATTTTGGAGCAAACGTCCATCTCACCACCTTCGTTCTCACTTCAGCTGCTTCCTAATCCGTGGGATGATTTAGGTTTCCTGGAGAGTCTCTGGAACACTGTGTCTCCCAGGACTCGATCTCCATCTCCTTGGGCCCCTTGAATCCCTTTCAATTGTAGCCATGACCAGGCGCCCTCCGGTGTTGAAAAGAAGAGGGACTTGCCATTCTCTGTGACACAATTTGACAGGATGCATGAGGATACCACAAGTCTAGGCCCTGCAGCTGTTACCTAATCTCAATAAATGGGAGTAATAGTGCTAAATGTCGCTAGTGTAGTGTAGTCAGGGTAAATGTTAACAGGGTTACCATTCAAGGACCAAGGCTCCTTAGAACGGGCCACCTGCAGTATTAATTCTCTATCCCTGAAATTAAACAACTGGGCTATTATGGGCCTAGGCAGAGTCTCATGGGGAAGTAGGTGGATCGGCACTCGGTGGGCTCTTTCTACTGAGAGAAATTTTGAGACTTTGCCCTGAAGAAGCTCTTGAGACAGCCAATTTCCAATGAACAGTTCGATATTGGGCTTATCCTCTCTCTCAGGCTCCCTAATAATGCGCATGTTTATGAGCCTTGAGAGTCCTCGGCTCCGAGGTTGAATATTTTTATCTCCTCCAGAAGACCCTTGAGTTGCACTTGCAGTTTCTTTACCATCAGCCGTATGGAAGTGAAAGCCAGCTGTCCACCCTATCTACCAGTTTCTGATGGTCACATCTCAGCTATCGCCAAAGTCTATTTTGGCCTCAAGGTTCGGTCTATTTTGTGTCTATAATGGACTTCAGAATTGTGTCAAATTTACAGGAGTGCTTATCCAGTTTTGACTCCATATGACTCAATTTCAATTTCAATTCAATACATTATTTCGGTCTTCTTTAGACCATAAAAGTGCATAAGATAAAAATACATCACATTGAATTTTAAAATCATCGTCACAGCAAATAAACAATCTTGACAATTAAACCAAATAACAGGGATGGGGCAATTGTTTCCACAATTCATCATTAGTTTACAGATAAAATCATTTATATAAAAAAATACAATACATATTTATATTAATATAAAAAATAGACTGGGGTATTAAAATTAAAATCATACATTCCATTGAAATTTAAAATGTTGCTATTCGGTCGGTCAATCACTACTAGATTACTCCAATATAATGTTATAAAAATAGACAGACGTCATTTTGAAATAAAAGTTAAGTGGACTTATTACCTCCTGTAACAGTTTTGATAAAGCACTACTGCAATTACAATTTTAGGCCATTTTTGGCTCTTTGGAACATTACATTCATAAGAAACCTAGGCACACAAAAAACTACCAATCGAGTAGTGTCTGATCGTAAAATCCGTTCTGCCTGTCTGCAGTGTCTTAGTTTGAGGGTGTTGCATTAGGGTTTGATCCATCTTTCCCTCGAGTATTGATATGCAGGACAAAAAAATAAAATATGCATAACATTTTCCTTGACAGATGTAACATTTTTACAAAAACCACATTTGTCAGAATCTTTATCTTATGCATTACTACCCCATTTGGATTTCTTATCATTGGTCTGCAAGACCCCATATCTGAATTTAAGGTATAATGATTTTGCTAGCGAGGGGTAAACCTCATCCAAGAAAATTTCAAATTTAGGAATGTCTTTAAACTGAAGAAACCTTGTAGTTAGAGGTCCTAAACTGATATCCTGCAGCAATGTGTTACTTAAATACTTCCAGAATGAACATTTTGCTATTTTGCTACAGGATTTCGTTAACTCTTGTGGGTTTTCCCAATAGTTTAATAATCCTATTTTTTTTAACAAGGTGGCGATAGGTTTAAACCATGGGATATCTTTTAGAATACCAAAGGGCATTATCTCTTGTAACCTCAATCAGTAATGGACAAGCTCGTCCGTTGTCCAAATTCTTATCCAATACATAAGGGGACGTAACGCAGCAAGACTGTCAGTGCGCTGTAGATTAATGTCTAGGAAAACCGGTACCATTGGAGTTCATTAGGTAAAGATAGTAACCTTCGTACAAAATTGTTTTCATCCACTACAAAGTTACACTTACAGTGTGGACCCCAAAGTTCTGCCCCATAGAGGGCTGCTGACTGGGCCTTAAATGTAAAGACCTCTATAGCAGGTGATGCAGCCTTAGAAGTACTCTCTCTATGTTTCTTTATAATAGGCATAGAATTTTGGAGCAAAACTAATTTAGTTTTTTCCAATTGAGGTTTCCATGACATTTTGGAATCCAGCGTAATACCTAAATAACTAAAATTGTTCACATACTCTAATTTTTCACCTTGCAGTTCCAGCTTTTTTCTAAACGTTTTACTTGGGTTAATAGACATATATTTTGTTTTGCTAGGGTTACTTTCAAGTCCCTTTTTGTTACAGTATAAATGGAAGATATTTATCAAGTTTTGGAGCCCACCGCGAGTCTGAGAAATTAAGATGGTGTTATCTGTGAAGAGTAGTGCGGGTATCACTTCCCCCCCTAACTTTGGTAAATCACTCTTGCTTCCTTCAAGGAAAGAGGGGATGTCATTTACATATAAAGAAAACAAGGTTGGTGCCAACACACAACCTTGTCGCATTCCACGCTTCACTGGAATTTCTCTTGTAAGTTCTCCCCGTGATCCCCACCTTACTTTTGCAAAGTTACTTTCATGCATTCTAATAATTTGAACTAGCAATTCAATAGGTATACCGAGGTTTCTCATATGGATCCAGAGACTAGTTCTAGGGACCAAATCGAAAGCAGCTCTAAGGTCCACGAATGCTACATACAATGTACCCTGTCTAATCGTAATATATTTCCAACATAGGCATAGAAATCTAAAGACCTGATCGATGGTACTGATCTTCTTTCTAAACCCTGCTTGGAATTTTGTTAACAGGTCCACTTCTTTAATCCAGGACGAAAGACGCAACAATATATGCCTGGCAAAATTTTTCTGTGGAATGTCTATTAGACTGATCGGGCGATAATTCGCCGGATCAAGTCTATTCCCCTTTTTAAAAATCGTAACAATCTCAGCCCCCCTCCATGTATTCGGTATCGGGTCAAAATTTGCTACTGCATTGCATAAAACATTCATATAAGGAGCCCAGGTTGTCAGGTCATGGTTTAGTAGGTCACCGGGTATTTTATCAGGACCCGGGGCTTTACCAGATTTTATTGTTTCTAAAACATAGTTAGTTTCTTTTAGTGAAAAATGTAGATTGGCTGCCTTTGCTAACTCAATCATTTCACCCGTCAATTAAAAATTATCAATATTAGATTCAGTATTGGATTCAGAAAAAGCGCAGAGAAATGGTTGACCCAGGTCAAATAGAGGTCTCTATGTTTACTGCCTGCCCTATTACCTTTCGAGATTAAGTTCCAAAATCCTGCTTGGTCCTTTGTCTTGGCTGCGTTTATAAGACCTGCCCATAACTCCTCATCCCAAACTCTCTTGGCAGCATCTATTGTTTGATTATAGGCACGCCTTTTTGCCCTAGTTTTATCAATATCATTACTTTTTATTGCTTTTATTAACTCAGACTTCGTTATTCGACAATCCTTACTGAACCATGGTTTACCATGGCTGGCCCATTCGGTTGTCTCTCCCTTCTTACTTTGTATTGTTTTACTTAGTATAGGGCCTAGAGCATCTACCAGCCTACCATGAAGATCAGTCATCGTAATCGGCGGTACGTTACTCTCAGTATACGGAGATAAGATATCTGAGAAAGTTAAGTAGATATTAATCATTGCCTTTTTATCCCCCAAGATGTTTGGCCATTTTACAGCACGGTCATTCCTATTCAGCATGATTTGATCATCTAAACAATCATAATTCACTTTTGCAGAGTCTACTATAGAAAAAAGTTCTGCTGAGGCTCTCAAACTCAAAGGTTAATGATCACTCTCGGTTCGAGAGATTATTTTAAAGTCACACAAAAAACACCAGCAGCTTAGTGACAACATCATATAATCTATATGACTTTGTGAGATGCTTCTACGAAACGTATGGGCTTTAGGTCTATCAGATGGAAGACGCCCATTACATGATCTAAGACTATGTGCCAAGGTTACAGCTGCTGTGCACTTCACCTCCTTTTCGCTAGCCAGAGATGGAATATTGTGTGCTTGGTCTTGGGACTCCATCAAATCACCAAAGCCAAGCACTGGCTCGAAATTACAATTAAAATCACCAGCTATAAATGTACCTGGACTATGTCCTAATGTATCGAGGACACTGTCCAGCTGACTAACAACTAGTGATACGCCATGTGAAGGAGATGGTCTATTATATACATTAAAAAGATATGTAACGTTATCATCTTTAGCCTTTAATTTTAGACCCAATATATCTGGAGAGATAATATCTAAAGAGGTGATCTCAATTTGTAAAGACACACGAACCCATATAGTCAATCCTCCAGAGGGTCTTCCTTTTACTGATAGGGTCGCCCCACCCAGTACGTTTTGTAACCTACCCTGTGGGGACATTCTAACATCCAAGTCTCTTGCAAAAGTATAATATCATACATTCCAATAAATGCATGCCAAGTGGGATCCAGCAGATTTCTTTTTAACCCTGCGATGTTCCAGGAGACAATATATAAGTCTAGGCAATTGCTATACTCTCTGGGGCAGTAAGAATAATTTCTCGATATTTCCATACTTGGATTTAACTGAGATTTTTTGTCGGGAGCAAGTAATGAATGAAGAAAAGTAATTTGGGTATCAGCCATTCGCTTGTCCAAATTGTTCTCCACCCCTCCTATGCTACTAGTTGTATCTGTATAGTTTCTTTCCTTACTTACTTCCCTCTGGTCTAGGATTGAAGGAGGCTCATAATCTCTTGAAGACTTATCGCTCCTAAATGGCAGTCAATCAACCCCCTCCAACCCATAAGAGAAGAGAAGCGATTAGAAGTAAGGATGTTGAACATAGGGGGCACAATAGTCCGAGAACTTAAATTCCCTCGTCTCCAGGGGTTACTCACTAAAGCTCTTGGGTAAAAGTAGCTTAAGTCTCTAGTGGGCTATGCCTCCCTCATAGCCCTCAGGGAACCAGTCTCGAATATGGTTTGTTACCCTGCGATCCCTAAAGTTTATAATAATAATGTCCCCGGGAATATCCTTTGTTCTTCTTCCTACCCAACCTAACCTTCTAACATTTAGGATTTCACCATCTAAATGTGGAGGTAATGGTCTATTTACTCTTAGCCAATGCATAGCTTTGTTCTTGAGGATCTGATGACTCTCGAATTTCCCTGGTGACAACTCAGGCACCCCTGTTAATACAATGACAAGGGGTTCTGCCTCCAGTGGAAGATCAATGTGGTTGGCAGGCCCCATAGTCTGTTTATCTTATTAGGAGTCCTCTGCATGTTAACCTGATCCCCCTGGACTTTCTTGTTTGGTCGCCTATTTTCTGGTGTTTCTCTAGGGTTAGTAGACTTGAGGACTATGTTCGGTTTCTGTGTACCTATGATATTATCATGGACTATTGGATGCAACTTGCTACTAGTTTCGTTATTGGTTACCATGGGCGCTATCCTCATCTCAGGATCAATCAGGGGAAGCCTCTTAGGCAATAATTCTTTGAGTAGGTTGGAATTAGCAATTCCAATATCAGTAATAGACCCTAATTGCTCATTTATTTGCTTAACCCTCTCAACTATAGGTAATAGCAAGGATTTAATCAAATGCTCAATGTTATTCATTAATGTTTGCTGAGAGTATGTCGTCGAATAACCCTGGTTATCCGCACTTGCATCTAAACCTTTGGATTTCTTGGGACTCGTAACGGCCCTACGGCATTTTGCTCGACTTCCCTTTTACTTCACGCCACCCCTCTTTCTTTTTAAGGGAATGCCTGCCCCTGGTAGTTTGGTACTGGTGTTCTTCTCAGAGATAAAATTACTAGAAACTACAAGTAATGATTCTCCCGAGGGGGGTTCCTATTGGGAATCTAAACTGGTGTCAGAAACAATGGGATCCCCATGGGTCGCTAGTCGAGCTGAAAGATCTTGTTGCTGTGGGGAAATACCTGTATCATTTGTTTGTTCATTGCTAGTACTGGTATGCGTAGGCGTCCTTACTGACTGAATAGCCACCAAAGATGAGCGTTTGCTTTGCCATTCTGAGGATATTCGTCTCTCGGTTAGCGCTATTTCTTTTTCTAACACTGAAGTAGCCTTATAATAAATGCGTCTAAAGTCCCTCTAACAGAGCCTCCCACTGACGATTTCCATCCTAAGCTCAAGATGTAATTCATATTTTGTACAGTGGATTTAAGACAATAGGCAACAATGAGAAAGTGAAGCCTTTCTGTTAATACACATAGTCTTACTTCAATGTCCAGAGGATCAAAGGGGGTAGCCCAGCCCGGCTCTGGCAGGCCCCTGACGGCCACAGACGGCCCGCCCTTGTCCCGGGCTTCTCCCGGGACGCTCCCGCGACGCGGGGATAGCGCTGTAATTTATGTGCCTCCTGGCTCGTCTTCCCTGATGACGGCTTCCGGCCGCTGAGGCAGCTGGAGCTTGTGGTCCTCCATGCCGCCCCCCCCCCCCCCCCCAGCGGCCGCGCTCAGGTGATAAGGAGCTGCAGCGGCAGGGAGAGACCGGCATTTTCTTTTTAACACGGGGCTGCCTGCCTGAAGAGATTGCCACACCCGCAGTCAGTCAATGCCCCTGACAGGGCTGGCCGTCAGAAATGCGTAAATGAAGTCCATATGACTCAATTGGTCAGCCCACTGTGAGGCCAGGTCTCGCTTGTTCATAGTTGGCCTATCCTGCAATAGATGCGTCATCTGGGAAATGACCATCTCTAATTGTGTACACTGCAGGCCTCGTCAGGCCCAGGTGGACCAGACACACCAGAACGGGACATCATGCAACCTCGGGCCCCAGACCCGGCATCCGCTGGTCATGCAGTTTGGAGCGCAGACACACACTCACTTCTTTGACGTTGCTCGTCGCAGGTCCATATAAGGGCAGGAGTCACAGTGACTCCCAAGGGGGCACAGGTATTGTATTGCACGGGGTAGCCACTTCGTTTACCTCTCCATGGTGCTCACTGTGCACTGTTTTGCCGCCATTTACTCAAAATGATCTTATTGTTACAAAGAATCTGGGGATGGTCAGGCTTACTTGGTGTACAGTGAAAGTGCAGGAGTATTTCATAAAAGCCCTTTAAAGGCGGTTATTTTGTTTATTTAAAAATGTATGATGTAAATTGTACTATTTCAACCCATTTTTTCAAATTAAAGTTTTCTCAGGGAGGAGACCCACCCAAACCCTCCTCAAAATCAAGTTTACTCACTTTGATTTCTCTCTGGGCAGGTATTATACATACCACTTTAAAACATCACCAGCCACCACTGCCTCCTGAAGACCCTTGAGTTGCCCTTGCAGTTTCCTTACCACCAGCCGAATGGAAGTGAAAGCCAGTTGTCCTCCCTATCTACCAGTATCGCCAAAGTCTATTTAGCCCTCAAGGTACGGTCTATTTTGTGTCCATATTAGCCTTCAGAATTGTGTCAAATTTGCAGGGGTGCTTATCCAGTTTTGACTCGATATGACTCAATTGGTCAGCGGACTGTGAGGCCAGCTCTCGCTTGTCCATAGTTGGCTTCTCCTGCAAGGGATGCGTCATCTTGGAAATGACCATCTTTTATTACGTGCACTGCAGGCCTCGTCAGGCCCAGGTGGACCAGCCACACCAGAACTGGAAATCATGCTACCCCAGGACCAGTATCCGCGGGTCATGCCATTTGGAGCGCAGACACACGCTCACTTCTTTGACGTTGCTCGTCGCAGGTCCGTATAAGGGCAGGAGTCACAGTGACTCCCAAGGGTGCACAGGTACTGTATTGCATGGGGTATCAACTTTGTTCCCCTCTCCATGGTGCTCACTGTGCACCATTTTGCCGCCATTTACTCAAAATGATCTTATTGTTGCAAAAAATCTGGAGAGGGTCAGGCTTGCTTTGCGTACAGTGAAAGTGAAGGAGTATTTCATAAGTGCCCTTTAACCCGTTGACCGCGGCGCGAATTCCGCTGCAGTGCAGGCATTTTAATCAGTGAGCGGGGTTTGGACGGCCCCCGGCCGTCTTCTACACACGCCCACCGTCACAAGCGACGGACTCCGGCCATCCTCAGCAAGGAATAGGTTAAAGACTGTTATTTTGTTGACGTAAATTTTACTATATCACCCCATTTTTAAATCAAAGTTTTCTCAGGGAGGAGACCCACCCAAACTCTCCTCAAAATCAAGTTTACTCACTTTGATTTCTCCTGCCACTTTAAAACATCACCAGCCGCCACTGACCCACTGGCATAACACATTACAAAGATTATCCCGGATCAACTCTGTATAGGTTTACACTAAATCACACAAACCATTTTGATTCTAAACATTGTACAAATTCTCAACGATCCACACACAACCAAACACCAACAAAACAATAGGCATTATTATTTGAAAGTACCACAAGTCTGATAGATTGAGTTCCCAGATCCACACAAATAGACACCCAAATAGAGAATGCCCTACGAACCTGTCATCATTAAAATAACATAGCATAATATGCTGCTGCTGTATGCAATTGTTTCGCCTACTCACATCATACGCTGAACAGTGCTTCATTGCACTTTGGTTTTGTTTCCTAGACTTTTTCCTGTATGTAATAAAAAACAAGCATTTGCAATGCAATAGGTCTTGCATTTGCGAGAGTTTAAGCTATATGGTATTGTAAATGACAGTGCCTTTTAAATCTTTTGATAATTAACACATAAATAAAAGGCATTGAAATTTACAATGCCAATAGCTCAAAGTCTTGTAAAGGCAAGACCTATTTCACTTCAAAGAAGCAGCTGCCATTGTCCCGGGCTGCTTTGAAAGTGAAAGCGTGCATGACGCGCTGAATGGTGCAGGAAAGCATGTTGTGCCTGCAGTAGGAGAAACTCACTAAAAAAAATAGTGCTTAGAGACTACATATGACAGGCGGTATAACAACAGAAGTAACAAGCAGGTACTCTGCTACAGAGTACTGGCACTTCTATGTTTCCATTTCAAGCACTGCGCACAGGTGGTATTGGCAGTGGTTGAGAGGCTCTGCTCTCAGGAGGTGGAGCACAGCTGTGACGTGCCCTCCAACCCCCTGAGCACGTGGTCTTGGCAGTGACTGAACCTGGTCTCCTCTCAGCAAGTGGTGTTAAGAGGTGTGGTACTCTCCCATCCCCCCGAGCAGGAATATTGACAGTGCTTGTAGCTACTACCCCCTCAGCAGGTGGAACATAGCTGGGGCGTGCTCTACCACCACCGGAGCATGTGGTGTTGGCAGTGGGTGAAAGCTGCTCTCCCCTGTTCATGTGGTTGTTCAGCTGTTAGGTGGTCACCCATGTAGCACTGATAGTGGCTGAAGCATGTGGTATCCGCTGTGAGGTGCTCTCCTACATCCTCTGCATGTAACACTAACAGTGACTGAAAGATGCTCTCAGCAGGTGTTATTCAGCTGTGAGGTATTTTTCAGCTGTGAGGTGCTCTCCCATCCCAAAATAATGTGGTATTAGCAGTGGTTGAGGCTGATCTCCCCCAGGCATGTGGCATACGGCCGTGAGGGGCTCTTGTCTGAGTGAGTGATGCTGACTGAGAGGTGTTTTTCCAAACATGTAATAGTGACAGTTGTTGATCGCTGCTCTACCCCCGCAGGTGCTATATGCAGCAATAAGGTGCTTTTGCATTCTCACTCCCGATCCCCAACCCACCCCTATAATATATTGCCGTTTAGCGGGTGGTTTTAGGCTGTGAGGCGCTCCTGTCGTGAGCAATGTAGAAAGTGAGGTACCCTCCGCCCCCTGAGTATGTATGGTAACAGTGAGGTGTAATATTGAGTGTCTGGACACTGCCGCGTCCTCGGCCCGGTATTGGGCCGTGAGGTGACATGTCCTGATGTTGACAGTGACGTGTTTTCCGGTCCCCCAGAGCATGCAATGTTGACAGCTGTTGATCGCTGCTCGACCTCAGCAGGTGGCATTTGGGTGCTCGCTGCTGAGACACTATTTTCACTATTTCGGTCGCTGGGGTGGGTTTCGGGTTCGATTGCTCGAGGGGTCTGCACCAGCTGTGGTCCCCGGAGAGAGGGGAGCACGCGCACCACCCTCCTGCAGGTGAGGCTGGCAGCGCTGCCCGGGGTCAGCCGCGGCTCCCCGGGCAGCGCGAGCACGCTCATTGGTGGCGGCGGAGGGGGGGTTCGGGGGAGGCGGCGTGCACATATGCAGCAACAGCGGGGGGATGCCGCATGCATGCTTTGCAGCAGTCAACCCTCGGCGGGTTCACCGCACTCACTTTTCCGCCATCTTCCCTCAGGCGCGCGCTCCTCCTGCTAATGGTGCTCCTGCGCAGCAGGCACCACCGGCGGCGGTGGGGACACTCCCGCTAATCCCGGGCAGTGCTGCCATGATCTGGAGGCTGCGGAGGACGCCTTGGTGGCGGGAGTGTGGGAGACGGGGCAGCGCGCGCCCGCCTCCCGGCGAGCACCCCCTGCCTGTCGGAAGGGGGTGCAGTGGCAGTGGCGCGCGCACGCCCCGGCTGCAGCCTGCCTCAGAACGTACCCGGTGCGAAAACATGGGAGCAGTACACAAAACCTCTCCCAATAATTGTAATGGAAATACATTTTAAAACTAGTTGAGTGCAGCCTTCAGCAAACTTCTGCTGCGGAAGCGCACATACAAATACGGATCTACGCTTTGCACACACAAGTGGCGCGCACCTCAGAGCGCCTTTGTGGGCACAATCATAGCTCCTCCTACGGCCTATTGGTGTCGATTACGCGCTTGGTGCGCATAATAGACACCAATAGGCCATGGGAGGAGCTATGCGCGTGCTTCGGGCCAATTGCGGGCAGTCTTTTACAATAAGACGCACGCAAAGGCCAATGGGGGAGCTGAAAAGAAAACGCACACGCACGAGCGTGTGCGATTCCTAGGTGACTGCTGAAACCCCATTTTTCGATTACTAAATGCCTCGTGCTGCGCAAAGCACTACTGCGCAGTGCAACGCTAGGCGCGAGACCTAAAAACGAGGCCTACCAGGCCATATCCCATAGCCATTTTCTGACACTCTCCTAAATATTACAGGAGCACTGATTACATTAGAACTGTTTGACTGTTGTCTATAACAAGAAATTTGATTAGTTCTTGCGTAAAACAAACTCTAAGGGAAAATATTTTCGATCACAATTCATCACGGTTCCCTCTCAGAATACAAGGCAGACCCCCAGCCTCCTCTGGAGGAGATATTATGGGAACAAATAGCATGAACCTGCCTGCAATTAATGAAAACTGATATTTTCATATTAATAACATTAATCAATGCCAGAGCAGATAAACTGTACAATGTTTAACAGACTTGGGCCCAAAGGCGTCAAAGTATCTTGCCCACCAAACCTTCAGTCCACCTGCCTTATTTGAAGATGTGTGGAACTTAAGTTGTCTGTCGACGTGACCTTCATTGACTTCCACGATGGAAAACCCCCTGCCATGGCCGGACCGAGTAGGGGCTGTCAGAAAAAGAACATTACACCGCCTGCTCTACTTAGGTTTGACGATGTAATTTGTTTTTTCCTGTCTATCACAGCCAGGAAAAACCTGGCGGCGAGGGATAGAAACAAAATAATGACCCCCACACCCTGCGATAAAGTTCTTTCGTTTTTCAGAAACAAGCTCCCATTTTGGGAGTCTGTTTCTGAAAAATAAAGCCCATTTACATGTTTGTTGAAATGCCCTCAAAACCAGTAATAGTCGTACACCAAACCCTTTGTACAATGAAAGAAACTGCAATGATGGTAGTTCTGCCAGTGTACAAAGAATACCACTGGGCTGGTGGTCATCTCTAAATCTGACTGTGGTCCGTCAGGATGGCGGAGGAATGCCCTCTGCCACCCAGATAGATGCAGTACTATCAGTCAAATTGTAAATGAGGTCTTTGGTGAAAAAAGGAAAGATCTAAATATAAAAATTGATAACTGAAAGGCTATCGACATGTTATTCATACATTGAACATATAAGCTTTAATTGCATATAAAGGATATATTTCATATTGTAAAAGAATATGAATAAACAGAATACATTTTGAGTACGTATTGGTGTAATAAAACCTTTCCAAAGTGCAAATATGCAGTCCTAAGACATGAGTATGTTTACATTTGTTTTAAAGGGTGAACATTTAAAAATGTAAACTGGAGTCACAAAACATTAACCTTGTACTCTAGATTCAATGAAAGCACTACACTCTTTCGCCCCTCACCGGAACCACTACTGACCCACCAATATCACATGTGAGAAAAATAGTAGAATCAGGGAAAGTGAGTACAGAGACAAAACAGAGGCACTGGATACCACTCTCTGCCTCATCCCTCTGCTGGGCTCAGACTTGTGCAGGTTACAATAGATACCTAAAAGCAAATAGAAGCTTTCAGTAATCTATCAGAACATCCTACATCTACTTTCAACAGTAAAATGATATACCACTAACACGTCTATGTATAAACAACTCTCTGTCTCTTAGTGGGGAGCAGTCTTTCCTGGAACCGAAATACAACAGGATATAGGATTCCAATGAAATGCTTAATTTAAAACCCTCCATATGAGTTTCATGTATGTGCACATTCTAGAATAGTTTCTAATTTAACTATGGTGCAACTGGAAAGAAATTAAACAGGTGTTAATACTCTTTGATTCATTATCATGGAGACATATATATCATTTACTAAACATCACTTGTACCTTAGTGCATATTATGTAGGCATATCACATTATCAATGGTGCTTTGACAATAGAATTCTACCTGCTCCTTCACAACAGAATTTAGGTTAAAGAGACTGCACTTTGTCCCCAAAGTCACTAGCATTAAAAGTCTAATTCAAACAACAGTTCAAAGTTCGTTTCCCAAAACAATGTAGTTCAAAGTTGGTTTTCACAAACACTTGTTTTTGCTGTAAGTATGGACGGCTTCTCATCATCAAACTCTTTTAAAAATCTATTGTTCCTCCAACACGGATCACAAGTCCAAAAAGCAAAGGTCCTGGATACCACAATAGAGTAACCTGAAGCTCTACCTCTAAGCCCTTGGAAAGCACTCCATGAATCACAGCACATCATCTCCATGCTCCTTAGAAAGCCCAGCAGTAAGCCCTGCCTCCTGACATGGCACCCTTCCCCAAAGGCCCGATGTCTCAGCTCAGCAGTGGACCTCCTAGCATGTCCGCTTGTCTTGCATAGAATTCACATAATAAATGTGGAGTAAGATGATTAGAAACTTGTTGCCAAGAACATTCCTCGGGGCAAAACCCTTCCAATCTACCAAATACTGCAATTGTTTTCAGACGATTCTTGAACCTAAAATATTATGTACCGCCTATTCATTTTCAGCATTTGCCGCGATTGGCAGAGAATTTGCAGCAAGACGTGCCTTTGTTCCTTAACCCAGTTTTCTCTCACAATTGACTAGACCGGATTTCTATATGTACGTTTTCAAAAAAAATGATTCCACATTGGTCAACATGATATGATGATCATACAAAGTTATGCAGACCAAGTTGAATGGTAGATCTTCATCCAATTACCTTGCATTTTGTAGATATTCTCGGAGGATAGGGTATCAGCTTACTTAACATTGGTGAGACCTGGTCTGTAGTCTATTACAAAATCATAGTCGGAAGAGAACACTGACTGTCTCGATGAGTTTCCAAGGAGTCAGTGCTTTAGATGACTTTGGGAACTGCAAATGTATGTGATGTTCTAATAATTCTACAGTGTCTTAGGCCCCTAACAAGAAACTCTCTACTCTTCAAAAGACCTCTTAATTGCTAAAAGTTCATTATCAATTATAGTGTATTTTAGCTCAGTTGATGAGAATATTTTAGAGAAATAAGCTATTGAGTGAATCTGAACAATACTTAGGTTTCTATCAGTCAAATCTCCAAATGGCATAGGATGCGTCTCTCCACAATAAAAGTGCATTCAACATTAGGGTGTAGAAAAATCGGGACACTGGAAAAGACAGCATTCCTTTTAGGCACAAAAAGCCTGATATGTCTCTTATGATGAATCAAAGACTGCTCCTTTATATAGAAGCTTAGTAACGGGTCTTATGATTTCAGAAATGGGATGGATGAATCACTTATAAAAATTGGAAAAGCCTAGAAACCTGTGAATAGCATTGACAGTGGTTGGTAGGGGCAACTGAACAATTGCTGAAACTTCCCTTTCATCCATCTGAACAACCTCTGTTATGAATCCCAGAAACTCTACTGTTGCACTCAGGAAGACACATATATCCATATTTGCAAATAAATGGTGCTCTCTTTATTGTTGTAAGGCTGACTTAAAATGGTGTATGTGTTTCTGTAAGGAGTCTGAAAAAATCTGAATATCATCCAGGAAGACAATACAGAACACTTCTAGAATCCTTGCAAGACGTAATGAATAACCTACTAAAAGGCTGCAGGGGCATTGCAGAGCCAACCCAAAGTTAGTGTCAAATGCAGTAGTGGCTACTACGGGGCAGTAGTGGTGTGGCGGGGGTGAGGCGGGGGATTCAGAAAAAAAGAAAATTGGTCTTACCTCAATAAACAAAACAAGAGTGTCTTAAGGAGTAGGCTTGACCACAGTAGGGAGCAACAAACTTAAGGTACAGGAACGACCTCACTGGGACGTTAAAGAAAGCCCTCACTCACCACCTAGTGATGACATGCTTCATCATCGGGCTCCACCAAAGAGACAGCGTGTCTCTTTGGTGTGCTGCAACGCCAGATCTACTGCGGAGCGGGATAATGAGTTCAGGACGTGTTGTGCAAAGATAAACTAATGAGTGGTGAGGGTATTTAAAATAGTCAGTAGTGTATCAAAAAGTAATTTTTATTCTATGATCACTAAAGACAGTATTTAAAATTTTATGTGCATGGAAGCAGTCCACTTTAAGTTGAGTGGTAGATTCCTATGTATCAGTCGACATGTTTCTTGCCATAGAAACGGTGTAATTTTACCCGGCAATTCTTCAGGACTATAAGTGTTCTATACCCTGGCGATATGGACGCGCTAAGGCCCACCCTTACCTAGGGGCGTGAAAGTGAAAATTAACAAAAAAGTGAAAAAGTGCAAAAAATTAGGAAGAATAAATGTCTTCCTAATAACTCCTGGTTTAGGAGGCTTCAACTTTGCGGTTTCTGCACCTGGAATGGAAAAGGGGGACATAGACATACATATAGGACAGAACAGACATTTAGTACTGGTACTGATTGCTACTGTAGGTCTATGGTGCTCCATTTAGTGGCATAGAGACGAATGTGGTTGAATAGCGCTATTGTGGGAAGTGCTGTGCACTATATGTGATATGAGCTAAGTGTGACTGTGGATTTTAAAAGCAAGTAGTAAATCTTCAGATTAGCGATCAAGTTAATGGTCAGAGTTCGATCGCAAAAAGTAAATTAAAATGTCTCACTTTTCTGGTATTTAAATAAATCACCATGGGTCTCAGGAGGGGGGGGGGGGTGGGAGCGTATTCGGCACATCCTGCTCAGTGTCGGAACCAAGGGATAGAGAAAACATGACATAACTGTAAATACAAGCAGTCATTAGTAGCAGGATCGGTACTTAGCTTAGCGGTCTTGTTCACATGGATTGGAAGGATTTACTCACGCCCTTGACGCTCGGCACCCTCAGTCTACCTGCATCGCCCTCGGACTGGACCCTGAAGATGTTGGCGCGGGGTCTGGTAGCCGTTTATGTAAGTAAAGCGGCGAGGCGGCGATTGCTTCCGGGTGGGCGTGGCCTGGAACAGTACCTCATCATCGGACTGTCGCAGCCAATCGGAATGCCCGGAAGTTAGTGACGTTATGGTCACATGAGCGGGACTCTATGGAAGTTGGTTGCTAGGTGACAAGAGGCAAACGAGATAAGC
The DNA here is from genome assembly GCF_964261635.1 of Lissotriton helveticus. Taxonomy (NCBI): domain Eukaryota; kingdom Metazoa; phylum Chordata; class Amphibia; order Caudata; family Salamandridae; genus Lissotriton; species Lissotriton helveticus. The sequence goes on along the minus strand of NC_136059.1, from coordinate 845,145,303 downwards.
GCACTTCATAACGCAGACAGAATTTACTCGCGTAGAACCCCAGGAGATGGATTCGGGTGGTATATTGATACAGCGCGGTTATATTAATGGCTCAGAAGAGTTTGACTTTGTCAGTACTCCAAAAGAGCTCATAGCTGACGCTGGGTAACAGTTTACATGCCTGGGACTATTACAGGACGGCTGATAAATAAAGTTAATTGAACATGGGGACAATAAGTGATTCATGAGATGTCTGCCCTTATTATTACTCCGTATAGTCTGCCGCTTGTGTAATATAGAGTACTGTTTTTTATGTTAGGCTATGGGTGAGATGGAGGTTGCATGATGATAAATATCAGATAATAAAAACGTGTGGGGTGATTAATCCGACTCCATGTGACCAATGTTAGACTCACTCATTGTTTTACTTGATCACAGTATTCCAGGGGATATTATCGTTCAAACCAATGAGGTGGGTCCCAAGTCTGTAGACCCACCTCTGTTCTTTCTCAAAAAGGCGGCTATTCAAGTTGTTGCCACTATTCAGATGTTCAATGATAGTTCATTGCATGTCGTTGGTAGTATGGTTCAGTTCCAAAAAATGCCTGCTCATTTTGGTAGTTAGCTTTTTACATCTAATATTGGAGCGGTGCTCGCAAATTCTTTGCTTCAACTTACGGCTCGTCATTCCTACATATCGTAGGTCACAAGGACACGTGATAAGATATATCACGTTCTGTGTATTGCAGTTCGTGTGGTCTTTTTGTGTCCAGATTTTTCCTGGCTCAAGCTCCAATGTTTTTGAATGTACAGTGAGGTGGCAAACACTGCAATTTGCGCAGGGGAAGTGTCCAGTAACCCTTGGTAAACCCCAAGTATCAGTGATAGATCTGTCTGTGACAGGGGCTCCAGTTTTTGGTCGTGTGTGTACCAGAGCATCTCTTAGGCTACGTCCTTTTTTGAATGAAAATAGTGGCTTGTCCCAGTCTTTTTTAGTGCTGGACAGGATTCTCCAGTTCTTATTAATTGATTTCTTCATGTAATTTGACAGGGTGCTATATGTGGTTACACACGTTAGCGGTATGATTTCAGTGTTAACGACCTTATCTTCTAGGAGTGCTTCCCGTGGCTGGTTACGAGCCCTTTTGTAACCTTTATTCAGTGTGCTCACTGGGTAGCCTCGTGATTTTAATTTTTCGGTAAGGTCTGTAGATTGGGTCTTAAAGTCTTGGAGATCCGAACAGTTGCGTCTTATCCGTAAATACTGGCCATATGGCAGATTTTCTTTCAATGGGCGGGGGTGAAAACTCGTAGATTCAAGGAGATTATTCCGAGCAGTAGGTTTGTGGTATGTTTTTGTAGTGAGTCTTGTGCCGGTGACGTTGATCGTCACGTCCAGAAACGTCGCCTCAGATTGACTTGTTTCAAAAGTGAATTTCAAATTAGGGTCAAGTGTGTTGATCCAGCTGAGGAAGGCCTGTAACTGTTCGTCATTGCCTGTCCATACTACCAGGACGTCGTCAATGTAGTGTCTCCAGATTTTAAGGGATGTTGTGTGGGGGCCGTTAGGTTGTAAGATGTATTTCGCCTCGAAATCCGCGATGTACAGGCCCGCCACACTTGGGGCAAATGTGCTGCCCATTGATGTCCCAGTGGTTTGTAGGTAGAGGTTGCCCTTATAGGAAAAAAAGTTCTCCTTCAGCGCTATTGTAGCGCAATCCAAGATGAAACTTTTAGATGCCTGATAGTTCCAGGTTATTGAGTCTAGGGCCGTCCCCAGGACCTTGATGGTGTCGTCCTGGGGAATACTGGTGTATAGACTCTCAATATCTAGCGTCACCAATGTCACTGTGTCTCCTGTGAGGTCTAGATCTAGGAGCAGCTGGAGGAGGCTCTTGGTGTCTTTAAGATAAGTCGGGGTGCTTTGAACTATCGGCTTCAGATAGTGGTCGCAGAAGCGCGATAGGGGCTCTAATAAGGAGCCTATGCCCGACACAATAGGCCTTCCTGGTGGTGGCAGCCGGTTCTTATGCTGCCGCTTCTCCTCCAACCTCTTCGGTGCGTGCAGGTAGCAGACTCCCCTAAGCTAATCACAACTCTGCTGTCACCAGTATGACCGCAATGTCATGATTGTTCTGAGCACCGTTGTTTGGCGGTCAGACAGACAGTGGGAGCCTGTACATGTTCATCACCAGGCTGTGCAATACAGCCAGGTTGAGAACATGTGCGCATTTCAGTTTGGCCACCCAAGACGGACGACCAAAAAGTCATGTGCACTTAGAAAGTGCTCACTACTCCTCCCCCTGCTGTGTGGGCAGCCCCACCCCTCACCTTCAACGCCAGTACTGAAAAACAAAATGATAATATAATGGTGTTAAAAACCATTTCATTTTTCCTGTGGGGCAATGCTCCTCTACCTTAGCGGAGGAGCAATCTCTGGTCAAATATCTGTCTTCCCATATCCCATATTTCTTGTGAGGTTTGATTAAATAAGCCAATTTAGGGTAACCAATCACCTTTTACAGATTGATAGTATTTATGTTGCTTACTCTAATGTACCTCCAACTCCTAAATGAGCCCTGTGAATTTTTTTCTATAGCAAGTTTTTTGGTGGCAGCTGTGAGAATTAGGAATCGACGTAATTGACTGTTTTACTAGGTTTTTATATATATTTATGTTTTTAACAGAGTAATGCATGTTTCTGTATTACACGATGAATTTTATGAAATATTCTGGTTAAATGTATTTTGTGGGGGTCTATATTTGAATGTTCTGTACTTTTATGGTTTTATTTAGCCGAATAAAGTGATTTGACTGACTGACTGATGTTGCTTACTCTAAAACAGATTTAAGATTTACATGTCTTTTATCACTTGTTGGTAGGAGATCATCCATCAGATGCATTTCTATAAGCACCATAATAGTATTTGTAAGCATGTTTTTATAATTCATCTTACATAATTAAAATGGATGGTGTGCTGCGGGTTATTGCTAGATTTCCCTCTTTGAGAGAGTTACAAACTAACTGATGTAGCGGGGTCAGCTTGTTATGCTATGCTATATTCTGATCCATAACCTGCATGTATAAGACTGACTGCTTCAGGGCACCTATCATACACGCCCAGACAAGAGGACAGACTCGATCAGACTGGCTAAGTATTGAGAAAAAGGACCACCCAATGGTGTTCAGTAACCAACTTATGACATGCAGAAAAACAGAGAAGTGCTTCCTCTGCTAGTAATGTGACAGGGGCGCAATTCTCTAACAGACAGAGGACAGTAACTGTTGTTACCACCATTCTTGCTCGGCCTGAGCATCAGTATTCCACTCAGACTTGACGTTCAGGTGGAGCTTTCAACTTGTTTTCTAAGATGTCATAATTTGACCTTTACCTCCATTGAATATCGAGGAGCCTATTTACCGTTGCCATTAAGGGCTATGGCCCTGACTTGAGCCTAACACAATTGCTCCAGATGGCCGAAATTTTTTAGAAGCCTTAGTAATGATCAAGTGCTTGGTTCTAAGGATCAAAAACATGACAAAACATAAAGGGCTACCAGATTTTCTACACTAAGTATGGGCGAATTTTGTGGATCTGCAGTCCGTGAATTTGCGCGAAATTGCGAAAAAATCAGCGAGTTCGCGGATTTTCCTGCGAACTCGCAGATATTTTTGCAATTTGCAGAAATATTACTGGAGTACTTTCTACTGGCTAATCACAGTAAGTGCTAGCTCGTTGGGTAAATGTATAGTGCTTTTCTTACACTGCAGCTGCGTAAAGGGCCAGAAGAGTTGTCTCCAGTGACCATGTGTGTGTTACTATGTCATCGCGCCGGAGGGCGCATGGGTCCCTTGAGTGAGCTGTCCATCAAAGTGGGTAAATGGTGGAAAGACGGTGCACACCGCTAGTGTGTGGGCGGGGCCAAACGGGGGGGCTTCTATGTGAGTTCACATGCCTCTTGTGTGTATAAAAGGTCAGAGACAGATCAGAGCAGCAGACGAGGAGAAATAAGCTCCTGGTCACAGGAACTGCAGCGGGATTGCGCTTGTGAAAGTGAAGGATGCACTTTGCATCCTTCACTTTCATAAGCGCAATCCCTATGCAGTTCCTGTGACCAGGAGCTTCTTTCTCCTCGTCTGCTGCTCTGATCGGTATCTGACCTTTTATACACACAAGAGGCATGTGAACTCGCATAGAAGCCCCCCCATTTGGCCCCGCCCACACACGGTAGATATGGGCAGAAAGCACACCTGCCCAGCCTCAACAAAGCTCACAATTGTTTTTGGGCTGATGAATGCGTTACTGAATTTGAGCTTCAACTCGGGCACCTGCTTCATTTATATCAGTAAGTGCTTCCTGTTGAGGTTTAATTTTTGTGACAGGAGCATTGTGCCAGAATGAACCCTGCCCTTCATATTTATCCAAGAAGACGCCATCATTTTGTGCGATACCTCTACTCAACTGGAGTATTTTCTACTGGCTAATCCAGTAAGTGCTACCTCGTTGGGTAAATGTATAGTGCTTTTCTACAGTACAGCTGCGTAAAGTGCCAGAGGAGTTGTCTCTTGTCTCCAGTGACCATGTGTGTGTTACTATGCCATCGCGCCAAAGGGCGCAGGGGACCCTTGAGTGAGCTGGCCATCAAAAAAAAAATCCACCCACGAGCGAATTAGCGAATTTTTGGGCAATTTCGCGAGATTCGCGGATCGCGAAATTGCCGAAAATCCGCAAATTTCGCGAGCGGAACAGATTTTTGGCCCATGCTTAGTCTACACATTTTTGATATCTCACGTTTTGGCATTCTTTTCAAATATACTGACTGATAAGTTTGTAAACAATTGACACCTCCTGGTGGCCAACAACGCTAGGAACGGCCCCGACACCCACCGACCACGCACGCAACCTAGGGGTTGTCCTCAACTCCACCCTCTCCATGACCAAGCAGGTCAACGCCGTCTCCTCATCCTGCTTCAACACCCTCCGAATGCTACGCAGGATCTTCAAGTGGATCCCCACCGAAACGAGAAAAACAGACACCCAGGCCCTCGTCACCAGCAGGCTGGACTACGGAAATGCCCTCTACGCAGGAACATCGGCCAAACTCCTGAAAAGACTGCTACGCATCCAGAACGCCTCGGCACGTCTGATCCTCGACATCCCCCGCCGCTGCCACATCACACCCCGCCTGAGACACCTGCACTGGCTCCCCGTCAACAAGAGGGTAACCTTCAAGCTCCTCATCCACGCACACAAAGCTCTCCACAACACTGACCCAGCATATCTCAACAGACGACTCAGCTTCTACGCCCCCACCCGCCAGCTCCGCTCCGCCGGCCTCACCCTCGCCACAGTCCCCCGCATCGGACGAATTACCACCGGCTGCAGATCGTTCTCCCACCTCGCCACCAAGACCTGGAACACCCTCCCACCAACCTACGGCAGACCCAAGACCTACTGGCCTTCAGAAGACTCCTCAAGACCTGGCTCTTCGATCAATAGCAGCACCCCCCTCCCCCAGCGCCTTGAGTCCCTCACAGGTATGTAGTGCGCTTTGCAAGTGCCTTGATTGATTGATTAATTGATTGATTGATTGTGTTATGTGTATCTTTCTAAGGAACATTTAGTTGGAATCCATATTGTTTAATGTACTCGAACCAAAAGGATTAGGCATAGACACACCTCTGAGATCACTAACAGAAGAACCACTACTTTGTTTTACTAGGAGAGGAACCTTTACAGCACAAGGTGGTGCTTTGTGCTAAAGTTTCTTTTTGACACTTTAAATTACCGAATTTATTGGAACAAATATGAACTTAAAATCCCTACCAATACTGTTGATAGCTTCAGCTTGACCACTGGATGGCCATAAGACACAACACCGAAAAATGTTAAATCCGTACAGCAGGACTACAGTGTGTGGTGTGTCCACCCACAATAGGTGATGACTATGTAAGGTGTCTATTTCTCATAACGAAGCCAAGCTTCGTTGCAGTGAGAGATGATGAGGGCGGGGTATATTCATATGAATTGCAAAGATTACTTATTCCATTTCCTGCGGCACCATTACGTCGGGATTCCTGTACTCAAGAACACTGCACACGATTTGTCTCCTCAAAGGGATCCTTAACCTATTCACATTCTTGTATAAATATTTAGTTTAAAAAGCTCATAAGTCTTTATCAGTCGTTTCAGAAAAAAATGAGCTTCCAAGTTCCACGGGAAAAAAATGTATCAGGCATACCATACATACTTTCATATCATACCAGGAAATACACAACTCACTCTGGCAAGACACGTATTTCTCCTAACATATTTCTGTGCCTCCTCTTAACTTCTCACTTAGCCACACATCTCCACAGATAAAATGTTTAAATCAGCATTAATAGAACTGGTTAAAAACAAATTTTATGTCATAGAAACTGTGAGAATTGCATCATAAGGAAGTAAACGTTTAACTACAAATTTGATTGGATTTCAAACTTTGTAAAGAACTCGTATTCCCGGCGGAGTCTTGGCGCTAGCTACTGACACTAAGTGGGGTCCTTGTTAATTGCTATAAAGCCTTGTCTTTAAAGATTTCCTAAAAGTCATGAGAGTCGATGCAGATTTAATACTTATATCATAATATTGATAGCGAAACTGTTTCATTTGAGCCCTTGTTATGTTATGTTTTGTTATGCTATGCTTTGTTTCGTTTTATGTTATGCTGATTTGTAGAATGCACGCTCACCTGTGAGGTTATCCTGGCACTGAGCAGGTATGCGTCTTACCACACCTAGGACCTTGTAGGACTACTCGAAAAGCCAGGTCTTCAGCTTCTTGCAGAATTCAAGAAGGGAATTATATGTAGCGGCAAGTTGTTCCACACTTTAGGAGCAATGTAGGAGAAGGCTCGACCACCAGATCTTGTGTTCCATATGCATGGGATTTATGCAAGTAGGAGATTGGACGAGCAGGGGTGTCTGGAAGGTTTGTGAAAGAGAAGCAAGGTATGCTGGGCCAGTGCTATGTAGTGCCTTGAAAGGGTGAGTAAGGTGTTTAAATTATGCTTGTTTGTGAATGGGGAGCCAGTGGAGCTTCTTCATGTGTGGTGTGATGTGAGTGCGGCGTGGGAGATTAAGAGTGATTCCAGCTGCTGAGTTCCGAAGGTCTGCAGTCTTTTTGTGAGTTTTTTGTCGATCCCGGCATAGAGTTTGTTCCCGTAGTTCGACTTGCTTGTGACCAGGGCATGTGTGACAGTTTTCAGGGTGCTGATTGGGAGCCATATGAAAATCTTCCTCAGCATCTTCAGGGTATAGAAGCATGAGATGGTGACAGCACTTACATGGACGGTCATGTCGAGATTGCTGTTGATGATGATCCTGCAGTTCTGGGTTTGGGTGGTGGGGGGCGGTGTCGGTCCTAGCTTTGTTGGTCACCAGGTGGAGTCCCACTGTGATACGGTCTTCCCAAAGATCCCGACTTTGGTCTTGTCGGAGTTCAGCTTCGACAGCTGGGCTTCATCCAATGGGAGATTTCAGTCATGCAGGCATGGAACTTGATCTGGGTACTGGATGTCTTGTCTGTGAAGGAAAGAATGAGTTGCATGTCGTCAGCGTAAGGGAGGACATAGATGTTGGGAAAGCGGATGATGCTGGCTAGAAGAATAATGTATGATTTGAAGAGAGTCAGGCTCAAGAAGGATACTTGCGGAACTCCTTAGATACGTAGCGGGCATATGAGGTGTATTGTTCCAGGCTGACTGACTGGGTCCTTCTAGTTAGGAAGGAGCAGTTCCATTGGAGCACGTGTTTTTGGATTCTGATTTTGCATAGGCATTGGATGAGGATAGGGTGGGAGACTGTACCAAATGCTGCAGAGAGGTCCAGGAGCAGCCGCGGGCCGTGGAGGGAGTTACGGTGGGGCAGGGAGGCGGGGAGGGGGAGGGGCGGGGTGGAGGGTGCTAAAAACAGGCATGAGGATCATTGCAGGTAAGTACACAATTTAATTAATAAAACGAAATTGGTAGCGCGCACAGCATTGCTTTTTGCCATGCAGTGCGCGCTACGAATTTCGTTTTATTAATTAAATTGTGTACTTACCTGCAATGATCCATATGCCTGCTTTTAGCACCCTCTACCCCGCTCCTCCCCCTCCCCGCCTCCCTGCCCCACCGTAACTCCCTCCACGGCCCGCGGCTGTCCAGGAGTATGAGGCCACAGTGTCTCCTCTGCACCGAGTCATGCGGATGTCATCCGTGGTGCCGATGATGTCAGTTTCTGTGCTGGGGTTGAGTCTGAAACCAGACTGAGTGGTGTTTAAGAGTTAGTGGTCATTGAGGTATTTGGTGAGGTTACTGTTGATGATTTTTTCCAAGACCTTGACTGGGAATGGTAGCATGGACATCGGTCTGTAATTGGTGAGTTTTGAAGGATCGGCAAAGGTTTTCTGCTGCAATGGGAGGACAGTTGCCTATTTCCAAGCATCTTGGAAGTTCTCAGAAGACGTGGAGGCATTCAGAATGGGTGTGGGCATGGTGCTGATGGGTTGAAGTCCCATCAGCATCTCAAAGGAGTTTCTTGAGTACTGGTACTATACGGTTATTCAGAAACCAATCTTAGCAGATAACACAGAAGGCTGAATATGTCTAGAGACTCACACAGAAACAACTACTTTCTCCTGATCAGATAGTCACTCAAATGGCTGGGTAAAATGCATCAAAAAGCCTTCCAGAAGTAAGCAATAGTGTAACAGGTTCGATACACTTGCTGTGGAGAAAAAGCAAACACATTGTCATGTAAGCATTAGAAAGAATGTACAATTAGACTAAATTGCTATTTTTTATGCACCCTTGTTACTTGAAATACGTTTGACCGGTGAACACAGCCCACAAGGTATGCCCTCGGTTACAAAAGTGACATCAGATACCTGCTCACTGCATTTTCGATACAGATTCTAAAGTCAAAAGGTGAATGTTGCTTGCGCAGTACAGAGCCCACAATAGACATCTTCTGCTGGAACCAGTCTCATGCAGGCTCAAAATACACGAAAAAGCATAAAAGGGAGAAAAGCACAGAAAGTTATAAAAAACACAGGACATCTAAAAAACGGGATTAATATGAGATTTGCTCAAATAAAAAAAACTTCGCTTAGTCCTAATCAAAATGTAGTTTGTGGGCAAACACGAAGAAAACAAAGCTGTTACTGCCTTTGCCTATTGTTATTAAATACTTCAATAAGAAATCATGGTGCATTCCAGGATGCCTCTAACATGCTACAAAATGTCAGCATCCTACCAGCCCAGTAATGTGGTCACTTGCCTGTAAAAGCCAAATACCAAAATCAGTTATTAGCTCTGATCCCATGATTTAGCAATTCCTGTGCCCCCACACAGAGGAATATTGATAGAGTATCACTGGAAGCAAATGTCCCAAGGCCAACCCTGACTACACTTGACACTGTGGACACTGCTGGGAAAATGCATAAACCTCTGTATTGGGAGGATAAACCTTAACTGCAACTGCACCAAGAACTCACTGTGGAGAACGAAGGAAACACGTTCCACACATCAGTGCTATGGTTATGTTTTCTTCCGTGAGCCAGGTCTCCCACGTCGAACTACTGTAATGCCAGTGCCATGTCTCCCACCCACTACACCAAGGACTTGCCACCTGCACGTAGAGGTAGGAGTCACCACAGCCAGGTTGGCTAGAAATGCCTATGTGGACAAACACACAACCACTGGGCACATTAGCAAGGGAAACAAAAGACCCGACAGGAAGTACACTGGGCTGGGGCAGAAGTAGGCAGTGGAAAGGATTGCCAACTGGCAAGTCCATTCCAGAATTTAGATGGATTGGTAAGAGAAACCATTTTCCCATTTGGATTGTAATGTAATCCTGGGTTCAGGTCGCAGGCTCTGCTCTGCTGAGCGTAGGCGATGTGTTCAGTGGAGAGAATCTAGGTTGAATGACGATCCATCGCAAACACTCGCATCGCATGCCCTTACAACGCAACTAATACACCACATGTGCCCTTACATCGTGAGTAATCACATCGCATACCATTACGTCGCATTGGTATAGGCATGCATGTGAAAGACCGTAACATCGCATACAGACACCCCGCATGGTATTACATAGCAATTTATGCGCATTTCCCTTCACCCGACCCTAAACCTTAAACCTAGTACCCTACAATATGGCACGCTAAGACACCCCGCATGGTATTACAAAGCAATTTATGCGCATTTCCATTCACCCGACCGTAAACCCTAAACCTTAAACCTTGTACCCTACAATATGGCACGCTAACCCTTCCCTAACCCCCAAGCCCTAAACAGTAAAACAAGCCTACACTCCGACCTCAACCCTAAAGCCTAATCCCCAAAGGTCAAAACAGCCCCTATACTGAAAGTAGCCCTAAGCCCTACCGAAACTTCAAAAACAGCACAAATAGTAAACGAAGCCCTAAGCCCTAATGCAACCCCAATCGAGCACCCATTTTCTAAGTAGCCCTAGTAGCCCTAATGCCACCCCAAATCAGCACCCATTTTCAAAGTAGCCCTAGCAGCCCTAACGCCACCCCAAAACAGAACCCATGTTCTAAGTAGCCCTAGTAGCCCTAACGCCACCCCAAAACAGCACCCATTTTCTAAGTAGCCCTAGTAGCCCTAACGCAACCCCAAAACAGCACCTCCTTACCTATGTCGTCGTTGTTCCCGCGTTGTCTGTCGTCTGTGTTCCCCGGAGGCCGCCATTACATCCAGTTGTGAATGCATGCGTTCTAAATGCGCATGCGACGTAATGGCGTGCGTAGACAACGGTGCACGCAATGTAAACGCATGCGCTGTAACGCATGCGCTGAACTGGTTGTTTCCCGAGAATCTAGTGCCACTGTATGAAGGTTTTATAACCATAACATGCCACTTCAAAGGAGTCAATGGAAAAATCTCACGATATGAAAGATATTAAAACAAGCTAAGACCTACAAATATATTCTGCACTACTTGTTGGAGTCATTCCGTTGGCTGGAGGTTCTGCACAAACACAGTTGCAGTAGTCTTAACAAGAGCCCACCACTATGTATCCAGTATTAGAGTAGAAGCAGTGCTTAATTTGAGCCAGTGGTTGCCAGTAGGGACTACCGGTACTAATTTTTGGGGACATGCAATTATTTTTCTGCATGAGAGATTTACTGAGAACCAAGCGAAATAAAACAAACAATGCGGAAACAAGGATGAAGAGAAATAAGAAAAAACGTCATAAAGTGAGAAAGGAGGTACCTTCAAGAGTGAGAAAAAGAGGCAGGAGTGGTTGGCAATGGATTAAAAAGGCATTAGGTGGATTCAAGACTACAGAGTCTTGGTATTGGGCAAGAAAACACATAATTGCACATGAGGATTGCTTTTGAGCAGAGCTTTGGGCACCGGTACTCATTCTTTTTCTGTATTTTACTATCTGTGGTTTCAAAATATTAGTTTTCATAAGGAACTTCAGAGTTTTTTTTTATTTTGATCACTATAAGAACTTTTTCGATCAAAGGGAGTAGGTGAGTCCTGGATAGTGCTTCTCGGACTTTATTCCAGATACAAAGGCTCTATTTGTATTGAGGACGAAAAAAGGCTGATTTCCATGCAGTCCGTGTTGAAGGCGAAGCAGTGGCAAAAGTGTTAAGAATGAAGTTCCTTTGTATCTGTAAATAGCGCTGTGTCACAACAGAAGCTTATGTGTGAAAGAGTCCTGTAACTGAAATAAATGAGGCATGTGTACATTTCGATACCAATCTAGATAGAGTCACTGTACAGTCACAAACCAATCTTCCATGTAAAGTACTTTGAAAAGAAAAATATATGTATATATATATATATATATATATATATTACCTACTGGCGGTCGCCAGTAGGTATATATAGTTAGGATTTTTTCTCTATGGGATTTTTGAAAATTCTATGTCTAATAACTTTGGCGTTTGTGGACGGAATTGGCTGAAATTTTCAGGAAAATGGCACATTTTGTTTCTGAGCAGCCCTTGAAAATTTGGGGGGGGTTCGTCAAGGGGGGGCCGAGAAAAAAGGGGGGTCCCAAAACGTGTTTTTAACATTGAGTTTTCCATAGGGCGGTTGGCCTCACTTTTAGCCCGAACGGCTGAATGGATTTGCACGAAACTTGGCAAAATTGTAGGGACTGGTAGCCCGATGTGCCTTTGCTAGGTCTCAATATATGTGCTCCAGTGGATTTTGAGAAATTAATGTTCAAAAAAAGATATATATCTGTAACAGCGGACCGGGCAGCGCTCCGGTTCGCGGACTTTTCGCGGTACGGAGCTTTGTGAAGCGAAGCTGATTGGTTCTCCGGCGTCTGTGAACATTCCAAACAGTCCGTAGCGGCCGCCATCTTGTCTCTCGGTAGGATCGAGAGACAAGAGGAGGCCAAAGCGAAGGGGCAAATGACCATAAGGGGGCATAGTAGATCCTCGCTGACCCCCTAGGTTTGATGTGGAGGTTTTAAAAGGGTCCCGTGGGGCAAAAAATAATAATAATAATAATAATCGAACGGCTGAATGGATTTGCACGAAACTTGGTAAAATATTAGGGACTGGTAGCCCGATGTGCCTTTGCTAGGTCTCAATATATGTGCTCCAGTGTATTTTGAGAAATTAACGTTCAAAAAAAGATATATATCTGTAACAGCGCTCCGCTTCGCGTAACGGAGGTTTGCGAAGCTGATTGGTTCTCCGGCGTCTGTAAACATTGCAAACAGTCCGTAGCGGCCGCCATCTTGTCTCTCGGTAGGATCGAGAGACAAGAGGAGGCCAAAGCGAAGGGGCAAATGACCATAAGGGGGCATAGTAGATCCTCCTTGACCTCTTAGGTTTGATGTGGAGGTTTTAAAAGGGCCCCGCGGGGCAAAAAAATAAATAATAATAATAATCGAACGGCTGAATGGATTTGCACGAAACTTGGCAAAATTGTAGGGACTGGTAGCTCGATGTGCCTTTGCTAGGTCTCAATATATGTGCTTCAGTGGATTTTGAGAAATTAACGTTCAAAAACAAGATATATATCTGTAACAGCGCTTCGCTTCGCGGAGATAAAATTATATCTGTATTACCTAGCTGTTGCTAACACCAGTTAGCGACGGCTAGTAGGAGATAGCGACCATCTTGGGCCCCACTTTGCATGTGAGTGATATTTATCACTAATGACATGCAAAGTGGGCATGCCAAGATGTTAGCGACTGGAAACAGTCGCTAACATCGCTATCTCCTATTATCAACTTTTGGAAATATTCGCGATAAGCGCGAATATCTCCAAAAGCTAGCACCTGCCCTGAGCGGTTCTTAGCCATGTTATCCAATGGGAGGTGGATAACATGGCTAAGAGCATTAGCTCGGTAATGCATGAATATCGCTGAGTTTTCAGCGATATTAATGCATTGCGGTCGTTTTTTATCGTATTTGCGATAAACCTTGATAATAGCAAGGTTTATCTGCGATAATTTCTGACGATGCTTAGCGGTAAAAAAATCGTTGCTAAGCATCGTTAGGGATAAATATCGCTTAACTTTGGTAATATGCCCCAACGTCTGTTAACGTTCGATTCGAAGGAAATCAGGAAGTGTTGAAAAACATTGTCTGCGCCATCTTGTCTTTTTTCAAATGCCACACTTTTGTCGTGCACGGCAGTCATTTTAGATGCCTTGACCAGACCCACTCTGTGCACGCTGTCGATCCTTAGCATGGCTCCCCACCCTCGCAAGCATCTCCCCCAGGCAGTGGTCACCCCCGCTCTCTGTCTTATGCATGGGTAATAAACCTCCCCCCATCTGCGCTGCTCTTCCCTGAGAATCACACCCTGTGCCCGCCCGACACCTCCCTTTCGCCCTATTCACTACCGCACCCTCTGACACTCCTTTTCCTCTGTGTCCGATTGTCCAGGCCGGTCCTAGGGTATCAGCTAGCCCTGCAGATGTAGTTTATGGCCCCAGCTGTAAAGAATCACCCCTCTTCAAAGGAGTTATAGTAGATCAAGGCCCACACTCGATGAGATCCGTCACAGCAGACGCGTTCCTATTATCTGAAAACCATCCTGTATTGTGATTGGGGAGGGGACCGAGCCTGAAGCGGAAGATTCCAGGGATGACTCTTTGTACATCAAAGTTTTTACAATTATGTGTCACATTAAAAATATATAGCACTCCGACAAAGTAGTAAGATTATAAAACTTTAATAACTTATAAATATATACAAGAAAACAAAAACAGTAATAACATATAAACATTTTTAGGGAAAAACAACGAAGTAGCGGTCGGCTGTGCGAATAGTCCCAACGCAGCACAACGTCCAGATTGCTGGCGTGGGGCGTCGCGGGGGATGGGTCATCAGTAGCAAACTGTTGTGCGAATAGTCCCAAGGCAGCAGAACGCGCTGAGATGTGGATGGCACCCAGGTGATGTCCAGTAAGTTGCCGCACTGGTTTTGGTATCCTACAATGCTGCTCCGAATAACGGCGTGGGGCGCCCCGGGGGAGGCGGCGTGAACGGGCCTCTCCAGGTGGAGTCTGATCTGTTGTAGTGGGGCGCCCCTTTACCGTTTCAGTTGCCATTCCGTCCGTTTTTGGTCCACTGTGTCAAAAGCCGCAATTCAGCTGAGTTGCGCCCACTCTTGCGGTGCAGCAATAGGCGGCTGTCACAGGACTCTCAAAATGGCGGCAGGCTGTTTCCTTTTTGGGCCTGGTCCACTGAAATGGCCCTGGGACACCTTGGAAATCGGACGCTTGTCTGCTAGGTCTTGGACCCCATTCTCGAAAGCTTCCCCTCCGCCTTGAGGATTCATCAAAAGTTTTGGGGGCCCCCGACTCCTGTAGGCTTCTGGTGGGGAGCGGCTGCCATGATTGTTCGCGGAATGACCACGACGGAGCTACGAGATGGTGGTGCTCTCATGCTGACACCAGCTTCAGTCTGAAACATCCAGAAACAAGGTGGGGCTTTCATCGTTTGGGGAAAAAAAAAAGTTTGCATCGAATGAAAAGTGTTGTTTTTAGGTCATATGATCAAGCCTTCCATCATTAGGAAACCAAAAGTAAAATGAACCAATGAAAAGTTTTATAAACAAGTCACATGACCTGTTATGCGGCATAGGGTATAAAATGCGGAGAAAATACGTTGGCACGTGAGGCGGCGTCAGTAGCGGACCGATGTGCGAATAGGCCGAAGGCAACACAACGCGCCAAGATCCGGATGGCACCGAGGTGGTGTCCAGCAAGTTGCAGCACTGGTGTGGCCATCCTACAATGCTGAAAGTCGGCGTGGGGCGCCCCTTTGGCCTGTGAGTTTGCGTCAGTAGCGGACCGATGTGCGAATAGGCCGAAGGCAGCACAACGCGCCAAGATGCGGATGGCACCGAGGTGGTGTCTAGTAAGTTGCCGCACTGGTGTGGCCATCCTACAATGTTGAAAGTCGGCGTGGGGCGCCCCGTTGGCCTGTGAGATGGCGTCAGTAGCGGACCGATGTGCGAATGGGGCCAAAGGCAGCGCAACAATATTTTCGGAATAGAAGACACCACAAGGCGCTGAGATGCCAAGATCCGGATGGCACCGAGGTGGTGTCTAGCAAGTTGTGGCACTGGTGTGGCCATCCTACAATGGTAAAAGTCGGCGTGGGGCGCCCTGTTGGCCTGTGAGATGGTGTCAGTAGCGGACTGATGTGCGAATGGGGCCAAAGGCAGCGCAACAATATTTTCTGACTGACACCACAAGGCGCTGAGATGCCAAGATCCGGATGGCACCGAGGTGATGTCTAGGAAGTTGCTGTACTGGTGTGGCCATCCTACAATGGTAAAAGTCGGCGTGGGGCGCCCTGTTGGCCTGTGAGATGGTGTCAGTTGCGGACCGATGTGCGAATGGGGCCAAAGGCAGCGCAACAATATTTTCTGTATGGAAGATACCACTAGGCGTTGAGATGCCAAGATCCGGATGGCACCGAGGTGATGTCTAGCAAGTTGCTGTACTGGTGTGGTCATCCTACAATGCTGAAACTCGGCGTGGGGCGCCCCATTAGCCTGTGAGATGGCGTCAGTAGCGGACCGATGTGTGAATAGGCCGGAACCAGCACAAGGCGCCAAGATCCGGATGTCACCGTGGTGGTTTCATAGTTGAGAGGCACTTCATCTGCAGTGGGGCGCCGAGATCCGGATGACACCGAGGTGATGTCTAGCAAGTTGCTGTACTGGTGTGGTCATCCTACAATGCTGAAACTCGGCGTGGGGCGCCCCATTAGTCTGTGAGATGGCGTCAGTAGCGGACCGATGTGCGAATAGGCCGAAGGCAGCACAACGCGCCAAGATCCGGATGTCACCGTGGTGGTTTCATAGTTGAGAGGCACTTCATCTGCAGTGGGGCGCCGAGATCCGGATGGCACCGAGGTGATGTCTAGCAAGTTGCTGTACTGGTGTGGTCATCCTACAATGCTGAAACTCGGCGTGGGGCGCCCCATTAGCCTGTGAGATGGCGTCAGTAGCGGACCGATGTGCGAATAGGCCGAAGGCAGCACAACGCGCCAAGATCCGGATGTCACCGTGGTGGTTTCATAGTTGAGAGGCACTTCATCTGCAGTGGGGCGCCGAGATCCGGATGGCACCGAGGTGATGTCTAGCAAGTTGCTGTACTGGTGTGGTCATCCTACAATGCTGAAACTCGGCGTGGGGCGCCCCATTAGCCTGTGAGATGGCGTCAGTAGCGGACCGATGTGCGAATGGGGCCAAAGGCAGCGCAACAATTTTTTGGGAATAGAAGAGACCACAAGGCGCTGAGATTCGGTTAGCACCGAGGTGGTGTCTAGCAAGCTATGCAGCTGAGTTGCGTGCGCACTTGCGGCGAATAGGTCGAAGGCAGCATAACAATGTTTTCTGAATAGAAGACACCACAAGGCGTTGAGATTCGGTTACCACCGAGGTGATGTCTAGCAAGTTGCCGCACTGGTGTGGCCATCCTACAATACTGCTCCGAATAACGGCGTGGGGTGCCCGAAGGGGGGGGGGGGAGGCGGCGTGAACGGGCCTTCCTAGGTGGAGGCTCGTCTGCTGTAGTGGGGCACCCCTTTACCGTTTCAGTTGCCATTCAGCTGAGTTTCGGCTGCTCTTGATGCTACAGCGACAGGCAGCTGCAACAGGACTCTCAAAATGGCGGCCTGTTCTTTGGATTTGGGCCTGGTCCACTAAAATGGCCCTGGGACACCTTAGAACTCGGACGCTCGATTTTTTTTTCCTTTCCTGTACATGCAAAAAAAGGTAAATGCCCGGTACATTACACGCTTCATCTGCCACGATGAACTCTCCAGAGGAACCGAAAAAAAATATAGTTATGGTAACTATACCATGCATCGTGATATGGAGAGGTGGCACCAATTAATTATAGTGCTGCATAAAAGAGAGATTTGGAGGAGAACCCCTGACCTGCTAGTACATTCATCAAAGAAGTGGCACTGACAGCATCAGAGGCAAGGGAAACGGTCCCAAATATTTAGAAGAACTTTGGAAAGATTAAAATGACATGTTTAGATTGTGGCAAATTAATTTCATGTGGACAGATGAGTGTTACTCTAATAAATACAGCATATGAACATCATCATAGTCGATGGTTGGTAGAGACATTTTGACTATATCCTGGACCTGCCCGTCCTCGCCCAAAATGGCGCCGGAATAAATGGGACTCGTAACTCCTTGTTGTGTACTGGTTGCAGAACCTTGAAATCACGAGATACGTATGCAGTTTTGAAGCACATGGCGGGCGGGGAAGAGAATTGATTGAATATTTCGACATCCCTATTGATATTAAGTTCTGATGTGTTATTGATTACTGTACTATTGAAAGTTTGAATTAACGTCACCCATGGTACTTGCCCGCAAATGTATATCTAGATAATTTTATTGTAACTGGCCCTGTCGTATTTTAATTATAAAATGTACGTCCACCGATTCCGTAACTGTTAGACACCTTAGTTCTTGCAACCTAATGGCCCGCCCGTTCCGTTCCTCTACAGTGTAAATGTCTACTCATCATATACGATTACAGTTTGCTCCGTGGCCGGCCCACGTGGTTATAGGCTCGTATTTGTATAATGAAATTTTCACAATAAAGGTTTTTAAAAGAAAACATGGTAGTAGTATATACATTGGTAAAGTTTTTAATAATAGTCACTGTTTTAGAATCCTTAAAAGGCAAGTGAAATAAAGCAGACCAATTACATGAAGGGTAAAAGGTATAATACGAAGGAACGCAGTAAAGATAAATGGTCAAGGGCTGTTGTGTTTTCTATTCCTGCAACATAAAGTGATCGATAAGAATCTCATATTCAGGCGTATCGGCGACTAAGACAGCAGGTCGACCCTCTTTTGCTCAACGGCTCCGTCATGGGACGAAGAAACGCTCTTTTTCTCGAAAAAAGAATATATTTTACTTGCAGGACAGTTGTAAATTTTCCGGGAAAGTACATTAGCCTGGAACATTATAACATATATTTAAGAAAAAATAATGTTCGGAAGTAATAAAAAGCGTAATTTTTAGGTCATATGACCAAGCCTTTCATCATTAGAATAAGAAAAGTAAAATGAACCAATGAAAAGTTTTATTAACAAGTCACATGACTTGTTATGCTTACGTTACGCGCTGCGCGCCCCGGATGACTTCCGGATGCGCTAACGCGGCGCGTCATATGACGCATTACGCGACAACGCAGGTCCAGAATATAGTCAAAATGTCTCCACCAACCAGCGGTCGGAACACAACCCCTTTCAGCAGGCTAAATAGTTCTGTTAAATGACAACAGAAGGGACAGGCAACAAGAACCATTAGTCAAAGAGGGGAGGGCTAGTTCTTCTCTACCGGGTTACATTGGGGCGCTACCGGAACTGATCGAATTGGTAGTCTACAGTGTTTCTGGATGTTTCAGACTGAAGCTGGGGTTAGCATGAGAGCAGCACCATTTCGTAGCTCCGTCGTGGCCATTCCGCAACCAACCATGGCAGCCGCTCTTTATCGTTATTTTGGGCGGGGTGGGTGGCGGAGCCGAGCTGTTTTGCAGCCATCATTGTGTGGAGTTCAGTTCATTTCACTAGTTTTGTATTTGTCATGAGGGGTTGTTCCTAATGTTTCTATTTTAGCGAGGTCAAAAAGAGATCCCATTAGTGGCCTACTGATTTTGCTCGATTCCTTTTCTTTTTTTTTTACACGATTTTTCGTTATCTGCAAAGACTAAACAGAGTATTGCGACTCTGTGTTTGTTTGTAAATAGAGAATGAACCAAAGAGAACCAATTCTAAAACAGTAAATACTTGGATAACAATCAATCAAATGGAGAGAGAAGCAGGCACGACGTATTACAACGGGGGCAAAGGCCTGCGTTAACTACCCTTCACTATGTGCAAAGAGAGAGTACTCCTAATAGAAATGAGGGGGGGGGCACCATTCAAAGCAGATCAGTGTGCATAAACACGAAAATGTTTTCACTTACCACGTACTTGACATTCGACAGCTTATGATATTTGCTATTAAAAAACCATTGAAATTCACTGAAAAAACCATAGGTTATAGACCATATATAGTTAGGAATTAGCATTTACAAAACCTTGAAAATTCACTGAAAAAACCATAGGTTATAGACCATATATAGTTAGGAATTAGCATTTAAAAAACCTTATTTTACTCACACAAAACCATTGAAATTCCATATATAGTTAGTTGCACTAACTATATATCGCGCACCCGCAATCCACTGCTGATGATGTCACATATTACATCATTCATGACATGGTCAGTGACATCACTGATGACATCACTGATGACATCTCAAATGACATCACTGATGACATCACTGATGACATCTCATTTGACATCAATGACCACATCACTGATGATATCATTCATGTGACAATACAATGCATCTCCTCACATTTTAATATAACCTCTGTTTCACCCAGTGTTAAATACAGAGTATAATTTTTGAAACCATTGACACACCAATACTAGTTACTACATATGTACTCACTGATTCCTACGTCTACACACACATTCACTCATTCACCCATACAATCATTCATACATACAATCACTCATCTTTACAACACTATCATATGCACTCATACACCTATACAGACACTCACACTCTGCCACTCATCCATGGAGTTACTCACACACCTAGTCAGTCCTGTAAAGAATCAATCACACTTCCATTTTCTTGTCTATACAGTTAAACATAGAGCACCTTACATTTTCAAACATATACTAACACATACTTACCTTGTTATACAATCATTGATATAAGTACACATTGATCTGCACAGAGTCACACACCTCCCAGCCAGCCACACACACACTCAGTCTCCCATACAAATACTTGGACAATCAATCAGTAACCCATATAGTTAATCATATAGCTACTGATCAACACATGCAGCAGTTTACAGAACAACAGACATAATGATGCACAAATTAAGACACTTTAGTCACTAACCCATGCACTCAGTGAGACACATTTAATCACTCACTCATACATTCAGTCATGCACCTACTAAATCCTTTGTCCAGACACTTATACTTCCACTCATTCTTCAATATGTAAGACACATTTTAACTTTACAGAAACATACAGTCACTGGATGTTGTCATCAGTGATGTCATCAGTGATGTCATTTGAGATGTCATCAGTGATGTCATCAGTGATGTCACTGACCATGTCATGAATGATGTAATATGTGACATCATCAGCAGTGGATTGCGGGTGCGCGATATATAGTTAGTGCAACTAACTATATATGGAATTTCAATGGTTTTGTGTGAGTAAAATAAGGTTTTTTAAATGCTAATTCCTAACTATATATGGTCTATAACCTATGGTTTTTTCAGTGAATTTTCAAGGTTTTGTAAATGCTAATTCCTAACTATATATGGTCTATAACCTATGGTTTTTTCTGTGAATATATATATATATATATTTTTTTTAGTAGCAGTATTAAGAATGGTAGATTGTAGACAATAGCCAAATTACACTTCGTTCTCATGGAAATCAGAAAATAAACTGAGATGGGGTACACATCATATTGGACATTGGACCAAAACTCCTCAATCAAACAAAATGAATAGTTTATATATCACAACAGCTAAAATATGGTGGTAAGTATTCAAATATATGGGTAATCATTAAGAAGTTTAGTGATCCTGGAAATGGACACTGGACCGAGGAAATCGTATTTCAGGCATACATTCAAAGTGATATTCTTTATTTTTTAAACTTTATTTATAGATTCTCATCATACCGTACTCAAACACATTCAGGCTCCTGAAATCAAGGAGCAAAAGAAACTGCAAGAGTGGAGTATTAATTGCCAGGAATCCAATGACAGCAAGCAATACAGAAACAACATTGGTAATTCTGGCACAGAGAAAGGAAGTTCATGCATGGAACTACACATGTGGAGAAGTGTGGCTCAATTGTTAGAGCGGCAGACCCTGATGCATAGGTCTAGCCCGGGACCAGGGTTCAATTCCCCGCCTCGGCGGGTCTTGGGCTGAAAATTCCACGGACCTGATAATTCTCGCCTCGGTGCCTATACCAATCATGGAGTCCAACTCTGGGAAATAGCTTGCTTAATCTCCACAACGCTAAGAGGATGCCTGTCCTCCACCTTGGGGGTGCCCAGGAGTGGACACCTCACAGGGAAAGCCAGGATGGGTTCCACAGCGGTATTCGTACAAGCGCCTTGGGCATGTATGTCTGCAACATGGCACTGTTTAATAAGCAAAAAATGCTTTTTAAGGGGTTTTCATTATTTACCACCAACTTCTAGTTGGCGGCAAATACCAAATTCTTAGACCCCTGTAGCACTGATTGCAGTGCTACCTACATATCAAAATACAGAATCGGTAATTTTACCGATTCGGTAAAATGACCGATTCGGTAAAAATACCGAATCTGTATTTTAACATGCCCCTACATCTCCATCTTCAAATACCGGTCGGTAACGGCCGAAATCGGCAGTTACCGACCGGTATTTGGCGACCTACATCGGGCGCCTAATGTCTTTTGGTCTGGAGGTGGGAGGCTGGAGGGTAGCATACAGTTCACTGATGTTGTCGTAATATATACGACTCTTCAGCCAAATATTCATCGTGGGCGGGATCTTGCTGCCCCAGTATAAGGCTATCTCGCGTTTGGCTAGGAGCAATGTTATGGCAGCGAAGTGTCGCACACTTTTAGGAACATCGTCTACATAACCCAGCAGGGCAAGGAGAGGGCTGGATTAGAGCGTGGTTCCAATCATTAATGAGAGGCGAGAAAATACATTTCCCCAGTAGGGTGCAATACTGCTACATGTCCATGTGAAGTGTGGGAAGTCTGCTGCCAGAGCGTGGCATTTAGAGCAGTTAGAGGAGCGGGAAGGGTAAATATGTGCCAATGTAATAGGTGTGACATAGGCTCTATGTAAGAACTTAAAATGTATGAGCTTATGACGGTGGTAAGGGGACACTAAGTGTGTTTGCGCACAGCAGGAGAAATGAATCTTGTCAGGCAGGGAGCGACCCAGATCCACATCCCAGGTGTCTCTAAGCAGTGAATCTCGTATTGGTAGTAGGTCCAAGCAAGTGTGATAGAGTCTGGAAGTGAGTCTGGTACCTGCAGTGTCAGGGATAACTAGTGGCATGAATTCTTCTGGGGCTAGTTGATATGATGGAATCCAGGCACACAGGGCACTTTGAAGGCGCCTGAGCATGACGTGATCAATGTAGGTTGCATTGGAAAACCATGCATCCTCAGTACAGGAAAATACATGAGCGTCCGGAAACTAGACTCTGAACAGGTGGAGTGAAAGATCAGCTAATGTGAGTTGGACTAGTTTTTCTTGGATAATGGGAAGCCATGGGTTTTTGGCCAGCGGTATTGCAGGAAAATAGAGTATGTCTCTGTTGAAGAGTCAAGCAAGTTTACATCATGCCCAGCTTGTGGTGGAGAGAGTTTGTATATCCTTAAGGTCTAATGTTAGGCCCGATGGGTGAAGCACCCGCAATGGTGTCAGACCCTAGGTCTTTTTCAGGATTGGCGTAAGGGAGACGTGTGTCAGGGTGGTATCAGTGATGGTCAACTGGCATTATGCGGATAGATAATACAATGAAAATGTGGGACGCCAAATCCACCTTGGTCGTTTTGTAGTTTTAAGACATTCAAACAGATTCGTGGCTGTTTATCTGCCCATATAAGCCGCAGTAGCAGACTGGGAGAGTAGTAAAAAAGGAATTCAGGAGTGGTATGGGCACATTTTAAAATAGATATAAAAATTTGGGCAGGACCACGATTTTAATTATGGCGATCATGGGCGTCCGCAGAAATGTTTCCGGGGGGCAAATTTTTAACTTCATCACCATCCTCCAACATGATTGAACACAAGTATTAAATACATTTAAAAAAAATCTAATAAGACAAAGAGCTTAAATAAACAAAGAAACCCATAGGGGGAAGAGAAGAATCTTGTGAGGCGCCACAGCAAACAACCTGGCAACTACAATGAAACAGAGGGAAAAACTAAAAATGGCTGGTAAAAAACACAAAAATTCTAAATCAGGTTGATGTGGTTCTAGAGAGATCCACATCAGCAAACCTTTCAATGATGGTACAGTGGACGATTGTCTGAAATCTACCTCTCCCCTGCCTCTCTCTCCCAGCCTCGTACCCGATCTTTGTTGTGTTGCCTGTTACATTTAACACACAGCATTCACTCTCCTTTATAACACTCAAGTTATCCTAATGGTTCCGCTTCTCTTATATCTACCTCTCCTGTCCAAGCACTGCCTTTCACCTTTCATCTTTCTATCCAGCATTAACTTTATTCACTGATTCTGCCCCCTTCATGTCCACCTCTCCCCTCCATGCTCAACTCTCCATGTTTTATCTCTCTCTCACCTCTTATCTCCATTCGCTGTTTCTGCACCTGTAGCTTCCGCTTCCTCCTACATGCGCTGCTATTCACCACTCTTCTCCTCGGCCTCTTACCTTGCTTCACCTCTTGTGCCAGGATGCAATAAAGGCCCCTGCAGCACAGATGGGCCCACAAAACTTCAGAGGGCCCCCAACCCATCAGGGGGCTCCCGTTCAGCCCAGGGCCAATGAATATCTGTGAGATGTGGGAGACTCAGGGGCCCATTATCATATTCTGCAGAGAGGGACCCCATCATTTTGAGTTACACCCCTGCTCTTATGTAAGTTACAACATTTTCTCCTCTTCCACCCTCTCACTCTCCCCAAGCCGGTTACATTTCTTTTTTTGCATGCTATTCCTTTTGCCTAACCAACATTCTTACCTTCTTTCATTGATTCTGCCATTACGTACACATCACTACTTCCCCATCTTCCTTTCCTTAAGTGTCTTGTTCTATTTAGCTGTTTTGCTCCTTATGTTCAGCTCTCTGCTTGTTTGTCTAACCCCTTTTAGATAAGCTTGTTCCTCAATACTTCTATTAAAACCTAAAACCAACACCAGACCACCTTAGAAGTACCCAGGAACACAGGAATTAAGATTTCAGGTGTAATCAAACATGATGCCGGGGAGTAGT
Source organism: Lissotriton helveticus (assembly GCF_964261635.1). Classification (NCBI taxonomy): domain Eukaryota; kingdom Metazoa; phylum Chordata; class Amphibia; order Caudata; family Salamandridae; genus Lissotriton; species Lissotriton helveticus. The sequence continues at coordinate 845,120,745 of NC_136059.1, read as the reverse complement.
GCTACCTTTTCAGATGTGCAAAATAAGGAATGGTGTGTGGTTTGATGGGTTAAATAGCTAGGGTGTATCTTAGATGATTCTTTGCACTCACCTCAGGGTGGTAAGGATGGATGTGGGGTCACCCCTCCTTCACTCCTACCAACTCAATGTTGTCATCTCTACTATTCTTTTACAGACCCAATTGTTCACTATTCCATTGTTTCATGTAAATTACATGAAAATAAAAAACAGTAAGCGATTATACTCGACTGTCGTTACTATTTATGTTTGACCCTGTTCATGTTACTTTGGATGCACATGCTTGTTTGTGAAATAAAACAAAACAGAGTTGTAAAAAAAAAAAATAATAACCACCTCTCTTTCTCTCTGTTTTCTGCTCTTCAACCCCTTTCCCTTCTTTGCAAGTGAGCAGAGCCCAATGGTATGTGAAGGCACTCTGTTTAGGTCGAGCCTAGAGCAGCGCATGCGTTGCTGCTCGACTTTTAGTAAGGGGCTTTTCAAAGTGCTACCCACAAGCTTTTCCTGGCCTAAAGCTTGCGTGCATGTGCGCATTCACGCGTGCAGCCGCCATCTGCCTTTCTTATCTCATTAAGCCTTGTTCTAAATGGCTCCTCTGCTCGCACTCCACCCTCCCTTCTCCCCCCTCCTTGTCAGCTTTATTCAGGCTCCATTGCTTTGCTCTACTTCCGCCCTTCTTGTCACCTCTGCTTGCACTACCCCCTCACTACCCCCTCCTTTCTCCCCCGCCCTTCTCGTCAGCTTTTTAGGTCTTACCTACTGTTCTCTCATACTCTGTCCCTATCTAACCGCTGACTTTTTGTGCTCAAAACTCCCCAGCTATATGGAAGGAAGTGTTCTTCACTTTTAGCTCTTTACAGCACTGGTGTACTACCCCCGTTGTCCCTCTATCAAGCCACTTGTCTGAATAATCTCAGACATAAAATGGAACAATGATCCGTTCCTTGCCCAAAAGTTAACTCCATTCAAGTTTCTGTAGCTGGGACTCTGCCTCAAATTCCTTCTTGTAATTGTTCTTCCATACCTGTCCTTCCCTTCTCCACTTCCTATTTCCGGCTTTCTCCTCTCCCTCCCCATTGGCCTCGCAAACTCACCTTTACTTCCAAACCTCCCACCTACCTTTCATTCCAACCCTTTTGCCGGCCTGCCTAGCTTTAATTTCCAGTAGAGAATGCTCTAGCAACTGAGGAGCATGCCGGGGGTCACTCACTCCACCTCCAGCCAGTGGTTCATGTCCTCCCTGGACTCGCTTTCTCTCTGTGTCAGCCTGGGCCACTCCCTCCCTCCAGCCTCCTCCCCCTTTATCTCTCCGTGACTTCTTTTACCCCTTTTCTGAATGAAGGGAAATTCAAGGCATGAGCAAGGGGCGTGCACAAGTCTGTGATGACAAGCGAGTGTGAAACTTTGGTGGAGATTAATTTAAAAACTGAATGGAGATTGGGTGTGGGGAGGAGTGGGTTTATTTACTGAACTGACGTGAAACCAGGTCGGTTATGGGCGACTTGCTGTGTGTCACTAACAGCGCCACGGGTGCCTTGATTGTTGAACGAAACAGGTGGGAGCTATAGGAATCCTGTCACCTCAAACTGTCCGCCTCTCAAAGAATTAATCGGAGGCGACGGTCCAACCTGAAGGTAAAAAGACCACATATGCCACACACAGGAGTCGTTCACGATTTGTATTGTCAGACTGAAAAGGAGCACAAACACGCAAAGATTTCTTCTTCTCCTAAGCAGCCGGTGCTTCCTGAAGTTTCTGCATGCTGGTCTTGGCAAGGTGAACAGGCAACATGGACAGATTCCGCTCGGTAGGAATGCCCCATACTTATTTGTTATAAAGTGATTTTCTTTTAATACACATCAGGCCTACGCAGCAGTTGTTTATATAGGGGTCCGTGAAAACTGCTGGCAGGCCTGGTGCTGCTAGACGATCCTCATGCTCTGCCTTGCACCCTTCACCCCTTCCAACTTGCACCCTTCTCACCCTTTGCCTTGCACCCTTCTCCCCCTCTGCCTTGCACCCTTCTCCCCCTCTGCCTTGCAGCCCTCTCCCCTTCCACCTTGCACCCTTCTCCACCTTGAACCCATATCCCCTTTGCCTTGCAACCTTCTCTGCCTTGCACCCTTCTCCCCCTCGCCCCTGCACCCTTCTCCCCTCTGCCTTGCACCCTTATCACCCTCCCCCTTGCACCCTTCACTCCCTCCCCCTTGCACCCTTCTCCCCCTCCCCTTGTACCCTTCTCCACTTCTGCCTTGCACCCTTTTCTACCTTGCACCATTCTCCCCTCTGCCTTGCACCCTTCTCCCCTCAGCCTTGCACCCTTCTCCCCTCTGCCTTGCACCCTTCGCCCCTCTGCCTTGCACCCTTCTCCACTCTGCCTTGCACCTTCTCCCCATTCCGCTTGCACCCTTCTCCCCCTCCGCCTTGCACTCTTCTCGCCCTCCGCCTTGCACCCTTCTCCCCTTCCACCTTGCAACCTTCTCTGCCTTGCACCCTTCTCCCCATCTGCCTTGCACCCTTCTCGCTCTCTACCTTGCACCCTTCTCCCCCTCCACCTTGCACCCTTCTCCCCTCCACCTTGCACTGTTCTCCCCCTCCGCCTCGCACCCTTCTCCCTTTCCACCTTGCACCCTTCTCCGCCTTGCACCCTTCTTCCCATCTGCCTTGCACCCTTCTCCCTCTCTACCTTGCACCCTTCTCCCCCTCTGCCTTGCACCCTTCTCCCCCTCCGCCTTGCACCCTTCTCCACCTTGAACCCATATACCCCTTTGCCTTGCACCCTTTTTTGTCTTGCACCCTTCTCCCCTCCCCCTTGCACACTTCTCCCCTCTGCTTTGCACCCTTCTCACCCTCTCCCTTGCACCCTTCTCCCCCTCCCCCTTGCACCCTTCTCCGCCTCCCCTTGTACTCTTCTCCACCTCCACCTTGCACCCTTTTCTACCTTGCACCATTCTCCCCTCTGCCTTTCTCCATTCTCCCCCCTGCCTTGCAGCCTTCTCCCCTCTGCCTTGTAGTCTTCTCCCATCTGCCTTGCACCCTTCTCCCCTCTGCCTTGCACCCTTCTCCCCTCCGCCTTGCATCCTTCTCCCCTCTGCCTTGCACCCTTCTCGCCCTCTGTCTTGCACCCTTCTTGCCCTCTGCCTTGCAGCCTTCTCGGCCTCCCCCTTGCACCCTTCTCCCCCTTGCACCCTTTCCCCCCTCCGCTTTGTACCCTTCTCCACCTCCGCCTTGCACCCTTTTCTACCTTGCGCCATTTTCCCCTTTGCCTTGCACCCTTCTCCCCTCTGCCTAGCACCCTTCTTCCCTCTGCCTTGCATCCAAGCTTTGTCATAGCCAATAGGTCTTGCCTTTGGGACCTTATAAGTGTTTAGCCATGCAACAGTTGATGTTGCACCAAAGATATTGTGCTGCATAACTAAATACTTATAAGGTCCCAAAAGCGAGACCTATTGGCTATGCCAATGCTTGTTTTTTGTTGTGAGCCCTGCAGGATGCTCTGCGTTTCATTCATGCAGGGGCAGGGCTCACTTAACACCTCACACCAGTTCAAGTGTCTGCCTAACACTGTTAGCTGCAGCGATTAAGCTAAGAGAAAGAGATGCAGGGAAAGCTAATCACTGCCACAAACCCTGCTCTGCCCAGTCTGTAGCACCTCAAAGGGATGCGGTGTCATGTAGCTGTTTCAGCTCATGGCATCCAGGCCCAGGAGAACCCTCTCCCTGACCCCCCTCCACCTTGTGTCTTTCACAGTTCACCAAGTCTACGAACCCAAATGGAGGGGGCTGCCACGTGGAACAGTGGCACCATTTAAAAAGCATGATGGACTAGGGCTGGCCCTGACTGGGCCCACACTGGACGCACTGGCGATCCAGGGGGGTCAAGTGCCCCCCTTTGCCCCCCCCCCTGTGGACACCCATGATGGCGATACAGCCTGCCATGCAAAAAGAGAGGAGAATCAAAAGGTCCACCTGCGCAGTCTGTCCACTGCTGGGTTTTAGTTTAACCACATGACTTGTTCTCTATCATGGTGTATCTGTATACCAAGGTATCAGACTAGGTCACTGCACCCTGTAAGGGGAACTCTCACATCTGTGAGGGGAAACAGCTTTAGACTTCGCACAATTTATCTGTAATCCAGAGAATTCACCATATTGGGTTTTTTCATGGAGAACCAGTGCTAGATTGTCTGTAGTGTGGCACACAAACAGCAGGATATCAGTCACATATAGTGAAATTAACAATGGACCAGTGCTGAACTGCAATCCTCTTTGAACATGTCTCTCTTTGAGATGGCACACTAGACCCAATGGGCGCCCTTGTCTCGTACTCTTGTGGCAGCGAAGGAAGGGGACAATGTGCCATTCGCCTTTATCCTGGTGGTCGGTTGCAAATATAAAAGCATAATCAGCGGGGTGAAGTCACGCGGGAACCCTAGTTTGCGGCGTATGGCATGTAGAAAGGGTTGAATACTTCCTCTGCATCCAGAAGGGTCACCTCAGTGGGAGTGCATGGAGATATCATATTTAGTACTGCAAAGACTGTGTGAAGGTTCAAGGAAGTAGAGTGGTGAGGGATGAATCCCGACTGGGCAGAGGAAATTAGTTGGTCTATCAAGAGGGATAAGCACATAGCTAATAAGTTGAATAATATCTTACTGTCAATATTGAGTAAGGACAGATGTTGATAAGAACCGCATGCATAGGGGTCCTTCCCAGGTTTAGGAAGAAGGGTACTCACAGTCTCCCACAACGTTGGCAGGAGTGCACCAGACTCAAACCCCTCCGAATACATAGCAAGAAGATTCAGCATCAGTATGTGCTTATAAGTTTTACCCCCCCGCCAGCTCAGCGAATGCCAGCCAGGCCGCCAACAACCTCACGAAGTGGATCAGCAACTGCGCAGACGACCTCGCCCCGCTGAGGACCCCGCCTAGCAGACCCGGCAGCAAGAAAGCCCCATGGTTCACCGACGAACTCAAGATCTCCAAGAAGAACTGCCGAGCCCTCGAGAAAGTCTGGCGCTGAGACCCAACACCAGACAACATGCCCACCCTGAAGCTCGCCACCCGAAAACACCACCAACTGATTCACACCACCAAGAAAACTGCATTTAAGGAACGACTGGACAACAACGCACACAACAGCAAGGAACTCTTCAACATCGTCAAAGAGCTCTCCAACCCCAACGCCGGAACCAACGACATCACCCCTTCGCAAGACCTCTGCAACTCCCTCGCCTCCTACTTCCACAACAAGATTGCGGACATTCACAACATCTTCAGCACACAACCGACGCACCCCACGAACGCACCAAAGCCCCCCACCACCGCCCTCCGGGCCTGGACCCCGATCTGCACCGAAGACACCATGCGCACGATGAACTCCATCCACTCCGGATCCCCTACCGACCCCTGCCCCCACCACGTCTTCAACAAGGCCGACGCCGTCATCGCACCCCACCTGCGGGACATCATCAACACCTCCTTCGACACCGCTACCTTCCCGGAGAGCTGGAAGCACGCCGAACTCAGCGCCCTACTGAAGAAACCTTCAGCGGACCCCACCGAACTCAAAAATTACCGCCCCATCTCGCTCCTCCCGTTTCCGGCCAAAGTCATCGAGAAGACCGTCAACAAGCAGCTGGCAGCCTTCCTCGAGACGAACGGATCCCTCGACCTCTCGCAGTCTGGCTTCCAGGCCAACCACAGCACCGAGACCGCCCTCATCGCAGCCACCGATGACATCCGAGCCCTGCTCGACAACGGAGAAACAGCAGCCCTCATCCTCCTGGACCTCTCCGCGGCATTCGACACTGTCTGCCACCGCACCCTAGTGCAGCGCCTCAGCAACATCGGAATCCAGGAGAAGGCACTAGAATGGATCATCTCCTTCCTCGCCGGAAGGACACAGAGAGTCAGCCTCCCCGCGTTCAGATCAGAAGCCACCGAAGTCATCTGCGGCGTCCCTCAAGGCTCCTTGCTCAGCACCACCCTCTTCAACGTCTACATGAGCCCCCTTGCGGCCATCGCATGCCAACACAACCTCAACATCTTCTCCTACGCCGACGACACCCAGCTGATCCTCTCCCTCACCAACGACCCCGCCACCGCCAGAGCCAACCTACACGAAGGGATGAAAGACGTAGCCGAGTGGATGATGAACAGCCGCCTGAAACTGAACTCAGACAAGACGGAAGTCCTCATCCTGGGATCATCACCCTCCGCCTGGAATGACTCCTGGTGGCCCCCCGCCCTGGGCAGCGCACCCAAACCAACAGACCACGCACGCAACCTGGGCTTCGTCCTGGACTCCTCCCTCTCCATGACCAGGCAAGTCAACGCCGTCTCCTCGTCGTGCTTCAACATCCTGCGCATGCTACGTAAGATCTTCCGGTGGATCCCCACCGAGACCAGGAAGACGGTCACCCAGGCCCTCGTCACCAGCCGACTAGACTACGGAAACGCCCTCTACGCCGGAACCGCCGCCAAGCTCCAGAAAAGACTCCAACGGATCCAGAACGCCTCAGCAAGACTTATCCTCGACACCCCCCGACACAGCCACATCTCCGGACACCTGAGAGACCTGCACTGGCTCCCGGTCAACAAGAGAATCACCTTCCGTCTCCTCACCCACGCACACAAAGCCCTACACAACCAAGGCCCAAGATACCTCAACAGCCGCCTCAAATTCTACACCCCCACACGCCAGCTCCGATCGAGCAGCCACGCCCTCGCCGCCGTCCCCCGCATCCGAAGAGCCACCGCAGGAGGAAGGTCCTTCTCCTACCTGGCCGCCAAGACTTGGAACTCCCTCCCGACCCACCTCCGCCTGACCCAGGACCACCTCGCCTTCAGGAAGCAGCTCAAGACCTGGCTGTTCGAGCAGTAGCGGACCCCCCTCCCCTAGCGCCTTGAGACCCCCCGGGTGAGTAGCGCGCTATATAAATGCACTGATTGATTGATTGCATACTGAGCGGGGGAAGGGAGCCTGAGAAAAAGTGACCTCACTTGTTTTCAGTTGTCTTTCACCAGTGTAAACTAATCAGTGCATTTTTTAACTCCCCCCCCCCTTTTCTTTTAAATAAAATTTCGCCGGAGCAGTGTTTTGTGGAAAGACAATATGCAAAGGACCAGTTTCGGGCTTTCAGCCCTCATCAGCTGTTCGGGCTGGACTGTTCCCATGAGGCACAGGGTCAAGGCTGATTTGCCTATGGCCATGTCTGAACTGGGGTGGTGTGGTGAGCAAAAAAACGATGGATTTAGGCCCAGTTCTCTGTACTGGGGTGAATGTATGACATTGTTATGCATTCTGTCCATCAACTGTTGTTTCAGCATTTGTCACCCCGAGTGGGACGGGTATGATCAGACGTGAGTTCCGTGCTCTCCACGCCACTGGAGTCAAGCTATCCTGGCTGAAGACGATTGATAGCCAGAAACCGGTCCTAGGATGCTTGGTTCCGGTCCAGGGAAGACATGGCTTGGCAGTTCGGGCTGGACTGTTACCATGAGGCACAGGGTCAAAGCTGATTTGCATATGGCCATGTCTGAAATGGGGTGGTGTGGTGAGCAAAAAAACGACGTATTTAGGCCCAGATCTCTGTACTGGGGTGAATGTATGACATTATTCTGCATTCTGTCCATCAACTGTTGTTTTTGCATGTGTCACCCCGAGTGGGACGGGTATGCTCAGACTTGAGTCCCATGCTCTCCACATCACTGGAGTCAAGCTATCCTGGCAGAAGACGGCTGATAGCCAGAAACCGGTCCTAGGATGCTTGGCTCCGGTCCAGGGAAGACATGGCTTGGCAGTTCGGGCTGGACTGTTCCCATGAGGCACTGGGTCAAGGCTGATTTGCATATGGCCATGTCTGAACAGGGGTGGTGTGGTGAGCAAAAAAACGATGGATTTAGGCCCAGATCTCTGTAATGGGGTGAATGTATGACATTGTTCTGCATTCTGTCCATCAACTGTTGTTTTTGCATTTATGTAGTGCCAGCACCACAACATTTTTTACGGGTTTCGGAGAAAATCCAAGAACACCAAGAGCAGATTTGAAGAGAGGTTTCTTCCGAAGGTAACCGACACTCGATTGGTGTCGTCTGTCTTACATTCTAACGAATGGACAATCAAGGTAATTCTAACATGAGGTCATAAGGTAAGTGGAAACTTTATTGAGCTTAACATCACAACAGTGGCCTTACCTTTACTGCTGTCTGCAAATGCACACCAACCCGAGGTTAGGACAGGTGCAACGGTGCACACACATTGTACATCAACATAGATTCTGCTCTATATATGTCTCCTGGTCAAGTTGTGGGCTGGGGGAAACCTGCCCCCACAACAATGAAAGGGAACCTTGAAATCAAGCAAACCATTCACCCATTAATGCTATTTCACCAAAGCGCAAGAGGTATCAGACTCAACATGACACGCTCTTTTATCTCCAAGGGCATTGTAAGTTTGACATCTGTCTCCACCCTTTGGGGCATATTAACAAGGCCAGGCGATAATTATCGCTAAGCGCACTTAGCGGTAGGATAATTATCGCCGGCCAACTCTGAATTTTATCGTGGAGATAGCTTGCTATCAGCAACGCTTATCTCCAAAGTGATAAAATTCAGAGCGCAAGCTGCCAATTGTGAGATTATCGCTGGAAATACAGCGATAATCCCACAAGGTTTGGAGATAGCTTGCTGATAGGGATAGATATACTTAGCCATGATATCCACCTTACAAAGGATATAATGGCTGTTAGACCTGTCAGCCCTAGGGTAGTCTTACCCCGTTTTTTTTTTGCCCGTTCGCCTTATTTTTGCCACCGTCTTTTGTTGGACCTAGGTCTCTGGGTGCCTTACCACTGCCAAACAGTGCTGAGGTGTAGGTGCTCTCTCCCAATAACATGGCTGCCACAGGCCCCTGCTACTGCGGAATGGCCATTGTATACACGCACTAGTAGTTAGGAGCGAGCAACATTTCTCCTATTATTTTACTCTGGAATTCCCCCTTTGCATCTCATTAGAGATGCAAGGGGAAGTGTAGAGTAAAAGGGTGCTAACATGCGAATTTGCGTGTTAGCACTATGTTGCTGATTGGGAGCTACTTTTATCTCTGCTTTTTTGGCTTTCATAGCCAAAAAAGCAGAGATAAAGCCCTTGTTAATATGCCCCTTAGTCCCTCAATAGAATATGATGCAGTCATTTCCAGGCTTCCTCAAACCTTTTCACAAACACACAAAAAAACAACTTTGTCTTTGGGACCAAAAACATTTTGTGGGGGATATCGCCAGATTATTCATACAGGTATTTCGAGTGCCGGTGTGGAGACTTACACATGTTTCAAACTGCAGATACCAAAACAGATAATGCATTAATTATTGGCGTTACTGGGCACTAGCCCTGAAGCAGTGAAACTGCAAATGCACTGCCAAGGTCAAGTGTCTTGAGACCCAGGTAAAGCGACAGAACAAAGGGGAAGCAAGGGGGGTGATTCCACAACAGTGATTAAGCACTTTAGATAACCACTGTTATGACGTCACTGCAGGGAATAACCAGATTATTCGCAATAATGACTTCCTGTGGAAGCCGTATACAATAAAGCCTTTAAACTTCTGGAAAGGACTAGTAGTACTGCATGATGCAGGTGAGCATGGAGTACAGCAGCAATGTCCATATTTGATCATATCGTTTACAGAGTCAATGAACCCACACATTCAAAAAAATATATTTTGGTACATGGATCAGATGATCTACACCACAATATCAGACTTTATCAAGAGTTGCAATACTGCAAATATTTTGTCATTGGATGGGAGAAAATGAAAAATAATATCAGCAAAATCACACAACTATGTTGTGGGATATTGAGCAACAGCTTAAAGCCAAACACTGTTTAGCCAACAGTCGCTCAAAAACCTATTGAAAAATGACAACTGTGGTCATGTTTAGGATTGACTTAAAGTTATTCATAACTTGTGAAAAATGCTCCAATGGTGACCAAGGTGTGCTGGCTTTTGTGCAAGAAGTTAGCACGATCTGCCTTGACAGAAGAATGAAAAACACCACTTAAGAATAGAGGAGCTATAGCTTCATGCCACACATTAGATAGTTTAAAAATGTGTCCACTCACTATCACTACAATGAAGTGTGTATGGAGTGTTGTGTCTTTAACAAATTACAAGAAGGAAAAGACTAATTATTGTATTGTATATAATGCTAAGGTGGCCAGAGTTAAGACAAATAAGGCATGGGCTATTTATTGGTATTGCATGCATTCAAGACTTTTATGTCTAATCTAATTGTTTTTCCCCCAGCCATTTCCTTCTGTGCCCTGTTTTGCCTCTGTTTTCCCCGCCGTACTCCACAGTTTTTTTCCCGCCGCTGTATCCCTGCGGCCCCGCCCCCTGTTCACCCATTCGCCGCCCCGCTCCCGCCTCCAAGCTGCTCCTCCCTCCCACCTCCCCTCATATGGAGGCCGCGCAGCTGCCATGCAGTGGACATGCGCAGAGGGCACGCGGCTGGCCGCCGAAGCCGTGCCTAAGGCAAGCTTGTCTGCACCCGTCCGTGCCTGGACCGCGCCCAGCGCCAGAACCCCAGGTCCCTGTGAACACCACAATGCCAATCTCCGCTACAGCTCCAGCACCCTCCACGCACTCAACGCCGGACGATCACGCACCTGCAGCTTGGCTGCCTCGAAGTGCACCCAAGGACCCTTCTCCTGCTGGAACTGCAGCTACACCAGCATCGGGCCTGCCAACCCACCTACCAAAGAACCCAACTACCTCAGATGCACCCGCTCCGCCGGCAAACACGCAGTTGAACTCTGAGACCTACACAACACCAACACCCCAGACGTCGCCTTCCTGACAGAGAACTGGCTGAACCCCTCCTCGGCACCCGACATCGCCATAGCCCTCCCAGACGGCTGTAAGATCACCCGCAACGACCGAACCAATGGAGTGGGAGGAGGAATTGCCATTGTCCACAGGAACACTCTCAAAATCTCGACATACACCGATGACACCCTCAACACTGCCGAACACCTGCACTTCCAGATCCATACCGACCACAACACCACCCTAGGGGAACCCTCTTCTACAGACCCCCCGGACTCCGACCACAGCGCTGCGACTCCATTGCCAACTTCATCAGCACACACGCCCTCGCCTCCATGGGCTACATCCTCCTCGGGGACTTGAGCCTCCACCTCGAGAACAACAATGACTCCACCTCTTCCACCCTGATGGACAACCTCGCCAACCTCGGACTCAAACAACTCGTCACACAACACCCACCCACTCCGCCGGCCACACGCTGGACCCCATTTTCTCAGCAAGCTCCCACGTCTTCTTCAACCACTCCACCTAACTCCACTGGACCGACCACTGTTGCATCCACTTCACCTTCCAGAAACCCACCACACACCATCGCACCCAGCAGATGCCTCGCCGCTGCTGGAGCAAAGTCACTGAAGACCAGCTAGCCACCGCTCTCACCCGAAGCCCACCCACAGACCCGACAGACCCAGACACAGCAGCCCGCAACCTCAGACAGTGGATCGACGATGGCGCCAACACCCTAGCCCCGCTCAAGAAACCCTCCAACAGTCACACCAGAAAGAAAGCGAGTTGGTTCTCCGAAGACCTCCAGGCCTCCAAGCAAACCTGCTGAAAGCCAGAGAAGAACTGGATCAGCGAACGAACACCGGAAAGCTATGCAGCCCACAGGAACGCCACCCGCATATACCACCACCTCATCAGATCCGCCAAAAGGACCTCCTTCAAAGACCGACTAGACAACAATGCACACAACAGCAAAGAGCTCTTTAATATCGTGTAAGGAACTCTCCAACCCCAGCTCCAACACCAATGACATCCCACCCTCGCAAGACTTGTCCGACTCAATGGCCACCTTCTTCCACAGCAAGATCGTAGACATCCACAGCAGCTTCAACGCACGGCTGCCCCAGCAACCACCGAGACGTCCACCCCCACGACCACCACCGCACCAACCGCCTGATCTCCTGGACCAACATCAACAACGATGACACCATCAAGATCATGACCTCCATTCCCTCCGGTTCCTCGTCAGACTCATGCCCACACCACATCTTCAACAAAGCCGACACCACCATCACACCCCATCTCCGGAAAGCCATCAATATCTCCTTCGAGACAGCAACCTTTCCAGAGAGCTGGAAGCACGCCAAGATCAACGCTTTACTCAAGAAACCTAAGGCCGACCCCAAGGACCTCAAGAACTTCCGACCCATCTCCCTGCTCCCGTTCCCGGCAAAGGTCATCGAGAAGGCTGTCAACAAACAGCTGACCAGATTCCTCGAGGAGAACAGCATCCTGGACCCGTCCCAGGCCGGGTTCCGCAGCAACCACAGCACCAAAACTGCCCTCATTGCCTCCACCGACGACATCAGGACTCTGCTAGACAACGGAGAAAGAAACCGCAGCCCTCATCCTCCTGGACCTGTCAGCCACCTCTGACACGGTCTGCCACTGCATACTACGAACATGCCTCCACGACGCTGGGATGCAAGAGAAGGCACTGGACTGGACCTCCTCCTACCTCTCCGGCAGAACACAGAGCATACACCCCCCCCTTCCGCTCCGAAGCCACCGAGATCATCTGCGGCATACTCCAGGGATCATCCCTCAGCCCAACGCTGTTCAACATCTACATGGCAACGCTCGCCCACGTCGCCTGACTGCACGACCTCAACATCATCTCTTATGCCGATGACACCCAGCTGATCCTCTCCCTCACTAAAGACCCCCACACCGCCAAAACCAACCTCCATGTGGGAATGAAGACTGTCGCCGACTGGATAAGAAACAGCCGATTGAAGCTGAACTCGGACAAGACGGAGGTCCTCATCCTCGGAACCACCGCCGTCGACCTAGGACGACTCCTGGTGGCCAACCACACTAGAAACAGCTCCAAAGCCCACGCACGCAACCTAAGGATCATCCTCGACTCCACCCTCTCCATGACGAAGCAGGCCAACACCGTCTCTTACTCCTGCTTCAACACCCTCCACATGCTCCGCAGGATCTACAAGTGGATCCCCACCAAAACAAGAAGAATGGTCACCCAGGCCTTCTTCAGCAGCAGACTGGACTACGGAAACGCCCTCTACGCAGGAGCCTCGGTCAAACTCCTGAAATGGCTCCAACGCATCCAGAAGGGCTCCGCACGCCTGTTCCTCGACATCCCTAGCCGCAGCCACATCACACCCACCTGAGAGACCTGCACTGGCTTCCCGTCAACAAGAGGATAACCTTCAAACTCCTCACCCACGCACACAAAGCACTCCACAACACCGGACCAGCGTACCTCAACAGCCGACTCAGCTTCTACACCCCCACCCTGCAGCTCCGCACCGCCGACCATGCCCTCGCCACTATTCCCTGCATCCGAAGAGTGACCGCCGGCAGCAGATCATTCTCCCACCTCGCCGCCAAGACATGGAACACCCTCCTCATCCACCTACGGCAGACCCAGGACCTACTGACCTTCAGAAGACTCCTCAAGACCTGGCTCTTCGAACAGTAGCAGCGTTCCCCACCCCTCAACGCCTTGAGACCCTCACGGGTAAGTAGTGCGCTCTACAAATGCTTTGATTGATTAATTGATTGATTGATTATGCGGCGCTTCTTGATGAAGTTGCGATCATATCCATTTAAGGTGCAATTTGCATAGGAGATGATTGTGAAAATATCTCCTGGAATAATTAGTTGTACTATATGCATAAAAGTTTTCTAATTTAAAATTGAGTATGTGTTGTGAGTGAAAAATTATTTGGTAGATTGTTTGTGTCTAATAATGTAAGCAGCCACTTAGAAGGAGTAGGCTCAAGTGACGGAATAAATACTATAACACAGTAGACAACCTTTAACAACCACTGTAGAGCAAGCCAGAAGGGCTATAATGCTATTAGAACATTCTACCCACTGAGGGCAGAATGTTCTAAATTAGAAACAGAGAAGAAAGACACAAGTTGGTATGTTGGAGCAGATGGTCTATACCAGACATTATTGGCTCTAAGCCATGCCGTTGCTCCCAACGTCAATATGCTAATAAAGCTTTATAGCTTGCTGCCGGGGGCTCTACTGGTTTTTAATAGACCTGGACCCAAATTATATTCCCAAGCAGCAGGTAAGAGCCTAGAACGTGTGAGAGGGTCTTAAACAATCAGTACAGGCCAAGAACGAAGAGCTATAATGCTATTAGTCTACCCCTGAATTTAATTATTGGAGCAGAAGGTCTATACCAGCCATTGTTGTCCCTGAGTCACTCCATTGTTTTCAGTGGAGCTCTAAACATTCCAATATTCTATGTGTTATTGAAAATGTTAACATATAGCAAAGATCAGAAGAGTACTATAAATTGAAGCCTGCGGACTGGCACCTGATGTAAATATGGATAGGTGCTGTTTGTAGTTTCAAGAGACAGAAATTCAAATACTTAAGTTTTCCCGAAATGGGCAGGAAGAGAAGGATGCGTGAGTGGCCAATAAGAATATAATGAAGAAGGTCATGTATTGACAGCATAGCAAAACCCTAAGCTAATTTTTTTAAAACTAAAACCTATAAGAAGTGTTTTTTTAACCTATGGTCCACGGACATCTGGGGGTCTGTTACGTTTACTTAGGGGATCCACGACTACTTAGAAAATTAAATAATATTAACAGATAAATAAAGTATATATAAATAAAGAAGCAAAAATGAAAATGGAATATTTTTTAATGTTTTTTAAATGTCTGAGAATTGGAAATGGGAGGTGGAAAATTAAGTTGGTACCCTCAGATTAATTCATGGGAGCAGTTCAAATGCATCAAACAGAGTATAATATGGCAAATGGGTGGCCTCATTGAATTTAGAAAAGCTCCTATTTTCACATTAAAATTAAAATTTCGATTTTTTTTATATTTCTGTGTAAATTGAATACAATATTTTGCCATGTGGGCAGCTGTTTGATGAATTCTTGTTTCTGTATTTTGTGTATTGTTTTAAGGTTCAAATCATCGAAATTGATTAGGCTGAGGCCCCCAGCTTCTAGTAATGATTCAGTGGGAGTCCCAGATTCCAGTAATGATTAAGTGGGGATCCACTGCAGTTAAAAGGTTACCAACCCTGCAGTAAATTATATTCACCAAGCAAATTAATAACACAGGGAGATCTAGGTTTTCATAAATCATCAAATTAAGTAGGGTCCTTTGCAAAATGGCAGGCATACTGGATGACAATCTGGAGAATTGAGTGAATGATAAAATATTAAGGAAGCTGAAATAATCGGATATAAAAAGAATAAAAATTGTCATTAAAATTATTATTTATGAAAAGTTAAGCATATGAATAATTACAAGTATAGCAACATCAATGAAACTGTTCAAGAAATTCGAAAAGAAGGGAGCATCACTTAAATATTTAGTCTGATCATAAACAACTTTCTGGGAAAGAAATGCATATTTTTATTGACGATGTACTAAAATGGTAAATCCGTGTCCATATTTGGTGTATGTGAAGGATATGATGCTGTTATTTTGTATTAAAAGTGATAAATGTGAAGTCGTGCTAAGTGTCGGGGGGGATCCTAATCCGCAGTTTGCCTGTGGTGAATTTTTAGGACATTATAAGAACAGCTGGTGTTGGTAATGCCATGACAAGGCTATGTAGTGAAGCCCTATAAATCAAATCTAAATGAACAAATGCAAATGAATATAATTCTGAAGAAAATGTTCATGTAGGTTTAACACCAACCACATCTTATTCTGTGATGAGAAAAGTATGTGCATGACGATTCTTTCCTTAT
This sequence comes from Lissotriton helveticus, assembly GCF_964261635.1. Classification (NCBI taxonomy): domain Eukaryota; kingdom Metazoa; phylum Chordata; class Amphibia; order Caudata; family Salamandridae; genus Lissotriton; species Lissotriton helveticus. The sequence goes on along the minus strand of NC_136059.1, from coordinate 845,104,907 downwards.
TTACAAAAAAGTGTCCCATGCAAACCAGGGAATGCACTGCCACTCTATGGAGTGGATTTGTCCTTGGGACTAACATGACCCATTTGCATTATGTGGTTCCAGCCATCATCAGTAGTGGCCAGTGTTTGTGAAGAGCGGCCGAGCAGGGGTGAGAGGGTGGCACAGGAGTTCAGCCGGCCGTGTCACGCATTGCGCTCCTCTACTCCTCCTCTTCATCACAGGCTACCAAAATGCCCTGCGGCCAATCCTGATGCTGCTCTCAAATGAGAGCAGCTTCAGGATTGGCCTGAGCAGCCTTGATTAGTGCTCCAGGACAGACTGTGAGTCTGTGCCTCCTTGGTTCGGAGAAAGCTTCACTTCCCATGACGGTTTGGCCGGCCTGAGACGACCGGCCAAACCATCTCGTGGGAATTGAAGGGAGTGCACTACCACTCCCCTCAGAGCTGCCATCCCCCAAGCCCACATCCCCAAGACTAAGCAGGAGAGGAGTAATACAAAAAGTGTTTTTTTATTTTTCCTTTCCTGACGTTTTTGGGGAGGCAACGCTCCTCCGCCATAGCGGAGGAGCCGCTGCTGGCCCATTATAAACCTTTATTCAGACCTACATGTAAGTGTAATATGTATTTCCGCCAGGAATGTTTTGCACCCACTGTTACTGCACATATCGTAATCAGGTGTGCTTATTTCACCCCAATATTACATGTGTGCATAAAATCGTGATTCACGCGTAACACAAACATTATTTAGCTGAGCTCAAAGTTTCTCATGGGCAATTACCACTGCGTAGGACCTGATAGTAAATGTCCATGTAAAACACAGGAGTGGGCAGCATTTGTGCTTAACTTCTAATGGGCGGAGGGCAAACAACGGGTGCAAAATCTCTTTCTCACCAATTATTTACTTTGCAGCAGGATTGGGTAACACATTAGAAAAAGTATGATGAGGTAAAGATGCACTGATGTAAGTCAACTGTATGAATCATCATATTATTGTAGAATTAGCCTACAACAGCGGCCTGTAGGTTAATTCAAGTCATAAAACTCATTTTGAATAAATCTTTCAACTGAGTCAGAATTGAGAAAGTTTCAGCCAACGTCCAGCGGACATTCTTTCTGGAACTGCACATTACTCCTATCTCCTCGAGAAATTCTTCCTGCTGTGCATAGAAATGTGAGATTACCAAGGCTTACTTTAAGCCAATTAATAAATATCAGCCGGTCGTCCGGGCCTGCTTTGTACCCCAGAGAGTCCATTTGTTTTAGTAAAACTCCGCTGCCTGACAGGAGAAGCGCAGGCCAACTTCAAAGGGCTTTACTGGAACAGACACTAAATAAGATATATCTCTTCAAAGTTGCTTGAAAGGCAAAAATGGAAACATGCCGTGCTGCCCTCTTCATTGTGGACGAGGGCTGTAAAATAACAAGTTACACAGCTCAGCCCAGGTGGTTTCTAATATTGTCTTTTTAACAAATAGATGTTATTGTTACTTTGACACGAAGCTTGCAGGCCTCGGAAAGGTTTGTGCTTAGATGGATGATGCATGGCGTGGTAAAAGTGCAGCACTGGACCGTGGGTTAAAACAAATACCTCTGGAGCCGCAAAAGAGCACTTCAGTCTCAGAGAGAACTAAGTCTGTGCCGTCATGCTGTGCACAGTATCAGTTTGGTTCTTTCAATTACAATTTCTTCAGTCAGGTGGCGCCCCAAATCCTCCCACCCCACACACAAAACAAGGTTATTCATGGTAATGATTGTATGTGGCAGCAATGCGGAGGAGCGCTGCCCCACTGCTCTTTCAGCAGTGGGAAAAGGAAAAATAAAATGATAACACTATTATAATTTTATTTTTCCATACTTAGGCAGGTTTACGGGTTGGGCGGGGCTGTCGTCACAGCCAGCAGGGGAGGAGTGGTTGGGGCACTTAAGTTTGCATGACGGTTTGGCCGGCCATGCAAACAGTCATGCGCACTTTGCATGTTCTCCACCGGTTGTATTGTACATAATCTCATAGTCCCCGTCTGAGCGCCAAACCATGACACTCAGACCAATCAGGACGCTGATGTTATGGTCATGGGGACAGCAGCGTCGTGATTGGCTTAGGGGAGCCTGTGTGTGCTTCCTGCTTCCAGCAGGAACAGAAGAGGACGGAGGCGAGGCAGTGACCAGCAGCCAGGTAAGTTAGTTTTAGTTATTTATCTACCTTCCACGCCCCCGTCCACCCATATTACCGGGTGGCACCCGCCACTGTTTGATATATTCATCACCTCAATTTAAACAGATAAATAAAAAAAATTCAATGCGTTTCAGAGTTTGCTATGGATTGTTGTCATTCCCTATCCCATGGAAATGGGGCCTTTTTGATGCTTCAAGGGGCAATCAAGACCACCTTGGGTAGTGGAGCCCTGGGTAACTAACTGCCTGGAATCGCCCTATAGCAGCATAGACCCTGGATGTGAGGTAAGAGGAAGACGATGATGCCGCTAAAACGCAGATGTGAAGTCAAGACTCACAAAGGGATAGCAGAGGAATGCCTTCTTCTTTAGTAGTGGCAACTCCAAGTCGTATAACAAACATTGGCAAAGACAATAGGTCTCACCAATGCAAGTGCTATTAGCTATGCCAATGTGTTTTAGCCATGTTGTACACCATCGTGGCTGCTGTTCAGCATGGCTAAACAATAATGGCATAAAGGAGAGTGGTGTGGAGTGTCTTAGAGTGGAATTGGGAAGAGCTGTGTAGTGTTGTAGAGTGGAGTGGCAGAGAGTGTCGTGTATTGAAGCGGCATAGTGTGGGGTCGCTTAAAGTGGCATACATAGGAGTGGTGTAGAGTACAGTGGGCTGCGTTTAGAGTTTATCGGTGTAAAGTATTGCTCAGTATAGCGGCATAGATTGCAGTGGAATTGAGTTCAATGGCATTGAATTCAGCGGCATAAAATGCAGCGTCATAGAAGGCAGTGGTGTAGATTTGAGTGGTGCATAGTAAAGTGCAGTGGTGCAGAGTGGAATGGCACAGAGTAGAGTGGCACAAAGTAAAGTGGTGCAGACTGTAGTGGCATAGAGTGCAGTGGCGTAGAGTGTGCAGAATGGAACAGCATAGAGTTGAGGACAGTGGCACAGAGTAGAGTCAAGTGCCATAGATTTCAGTAGCACAGGGTGGTGCAGAGTAGAGTAGCATAGAGTGGTACAGAGTAGAGTAGAGTGGCATAGAGTGCAGTGGTATAAAGTGCAGTAGAGTGGAGTAGCGCAGAGTAGAGTGGTGTAGAGTTCAGTAGTTGAAAGTGCAGTGTTGAATAGTAGAGTCTCAGAGTGCAGTGGCATAGAGTGTAGTAGAGTGGTGTAGAGAGTAGTAGATAGAGTACAGTGATGCAGGGTAGAGTGCAGTGTCATATAGTGCAATGAAATAGTGAAGTTGTGTAGAGTGCTGCAGTTAAGAGTAGAGTGTCGCAGAGTGCAGTAGCATAGGGTGGAGTGGAGTGGTGCAGGGTGGAGTAGAGTGGTGTGGAGGGCAGTGGCGTAGAGTAAATTGTTTCAGAGTAGAGAAAAGTGGCATAGAGTGGAATGGTGCAGGGTAGAGTGCAGTTGCGTAGAGTTGCATAGAGTGTAATGGCGTAGAGTGAAGTGGTGTAGAGTGCAGTGGCAGAGTAGTGGGGCAGAGTAGATTAGAGTGACGTACAGTGGATTGGCATAGAGTGCAGGGGCATAGAGGTGAGTGTTACAGAGTAAAGTTCATTGGCATAGAGAGTATTGGCTTTAAGTGTACTGGCAGAGTGTGCAGTGTTGCAGAGTGGCATAGAGTGGAGTTGTGCAGAGTAGATTGGTGGGGCCTAGACTGGAGTGGTATAGAGTTCAGTGGTGAAGATTACATTGGCGTAGAGTAGAGTGGCAAAGAGTGCATTTGCGTAGAGTAGAGTGGTACAGGGTAGAGTAGAGAGGCGTAACATTAAGAGACATAAAGTGTAGTGACATAGAGTGAGTGGTGTAGAGTGCAGTGGCGTGGAGTGTTGTAAAGTGGAGTGGTGCAGAGTAGAGTGCAGTGGTGTGGAGTGGTGCAGAGTAGAGTGGAGAAGCGTAGTGCGGAGTATGCATGGTATGGTAGTGCACTGCCATTACAGACAACACATTTTCAATTGAAATGACCATTACATTTACACAGACATTCAATTTTACTAATAAAGTATACAGTGCACAAACAAAGATTTATGTAAATTGCATCACCTAGTGGCCGATTCCGATTCAGGTCGGAAATCGGCCTGACCTACTCGTACCGGGACCGGAGTCCAACCGACACCTACATGCACTGTGCGAGCCTTGCAGTACGATGTAAAGCCCGCGATTTACAACCGAGCCGTACGGAAACCAAGCTGTATGTCCGAGCCGTACAAAATTCAGCCATCCGGCCGGAAAATGGACACGGGCCGCACTGACCGAACCGAACCCGGAATGAACCCGACCGATACGTACCCGCGACGTCCGAGCCGCACAGTACGATGCCAAACGCATGAAATCCGACCGAATCGCACGGAGCCCAAGCCGCACGACCGACCCGGATCAAAAACGTACCTGAAGCGAGAGAGACCTCCGTGATAGACTAGCATTCAAGACAGAAAACAATCAGCGTGAAAGACACGGAGCAGCGCGCAGAAGCCAACAAGAGCGTCCGACTTGGTCAGAAGAACGTCTCCTACATGCCCACCAAAAACAATGCCAAAAACACAAAAAAGGACCAGTCAAGCCATGACAAAGTCAATAAATACACCAAAAAAAACACAAAGACACACCCACAACTCCACCTATAAAAAGGCAAAGCTACACTACCATGATCCTTTGCAAATACAACAGAGCAGCCAGCACAGAATAACTTGAGACACCAACCACAGACACACACACAACTCACCCATCACACAACCTACACACCATCAGCACCCCTCCAAAAGCTCTCACACATATCCCTACAAAAACAGACACCCAAAACACCCACCCTCACTTGCACCCACATACCCACCTACCCATCACCATGCCCCCTAAGAAGAATCCACCGTTCACAGAGACAGAGTTAGAAATATTGGTAGATGAGATCCTCAGAGTGGAGCCACATTTGTTTGGCACATTGGTACAAAGGACCCCCATGTCACAGAAAACCAAGATGTGGGACAGGATCGTGGACAAGGTGAGCACCAGCATACCGCACAAAGACCGACATCCAGAACAGGTGGTATGACATGCGCAGGAGGGTCAAGAAGCTCGACCAGAAGGAACACGCCTTGAGCCAGGTTACTGGCAGTGGCCCTCCTGCCAAACCAGTCTACTTCAGGTCCTGGGAGGAAAAGAAGTGGGACATCCTACCACCAGAGGGCATCCATGGCCTACCTGACATAACAGAGCCTGGTGAGTACACAACCAATATTCCCAATATTGTGTCGCAATGCACACAATTCACCATTAAGGGGACAGTGAAACTAGGCACTGATAGCAACCTTGCTGAGTGTGACAGAAAACCTTTGTCATCTTTTGGACAGAGGAGACACAGCTGCGCTGATTCTGCTTGATCTCAGCACAGCATTTGATACCATTTCTCACACCATACCCATAAAGTCCCTTACGTCGATGGGCATCGGGGGCCAGGCTTTGGCCTGGCTGGCATCCTTTCTTACTCACCGTACTTTCCAAATCTTCTCAAACACTGCTACCTCCAATATCCATGCATCCCCCTATGGAGTACCCCAGGGCTCGGTACTCAGCCCTCTTCTATTCAACCTATATGTAACACCACTGGCCCACATTGCTGAACAAGAAGGTCTTACTCTGTTCACATATGCCGACGACTCCCAGATCGCTTTTTCACTCTCTAATTCGGACCAAGCCTCCACCTCCCTCCTCCAGTCAGGCCTAAAGAAAATTTCAAACTGGATGAACGACAATTTGTTTAAAATGAATGGAGGAAAAACCGAAGTCTTAGTTCTAGGTCAAAAGCATGACCTTTGGAGTTCTAAGCATTGGCCATCAGAGAGGGGTGCCCTTCCTCTTCCATCTGACCATGTGCGTAACTTGGGGGTTATCATGGACAACGTTTTAACTATGCAGCATCAGGTAAATAAGGTGACAGCCATCTGCTTGACCATTCTGCGATGGCTAAAGAAAATTATTTGGATGCTGCCTTGCGATACCCAGAAGTCTGTGGTCAATGCCCTGATAACCTCTTGGTTGGACTATGGCAATGTCCTTTACCTAGGGGCAACTGAGGCAGTAACAAGACGCCTACAGCTGGTTCAAAATGCCGCTGCTAGACTGCTATGTCACAGAACTGATCACATTACGGGGCACCTCCGTGACTTACATTGGCTTAGAGTGGTGAACCGGGTCAAAAATAAAACCCTGAGCTACATGTATAAAATAAAATGGGGTACTGCACCCCCGCTACCTGCAATCCCTTGTCCACACCTACACTCCTGTACGCTGCCTCCGATCTTCAACCCAAGGCTACTTCACCGTGCCCAAATTCAGACTTGCTAGAATGGGTGGTAGGTCCTTTTCTCTTTTAGGCCCTAAACTGTGGAATTCTCTCCGCATGAATATCCGTACAGAAACCAGCTATGTCCGATTTCGCAGAGCCATCAAGACCTGGCTGTTCAATCAATAATTTTCCAGTACGTAGAATTCTTTCCGGCCTCAAGCACACTGCCTTTTTCAGCACCGGGAAACCCTTTTTGGGTAGCTGTCGCGCTCTATAAGCTTAATAAATACATAAATAGCAAAGGCCCAGTAAACAAAAGTCAATCAGCCCAAGAAGTGTATGCTAGTCAGACAAACAATAATGGCCACATCATAGTGATTTATAACTGTGTCATGACATGTACAAACCTACCAACAAATAGGGCAAGGCAGTGGCACTAATCTGAGTTAACACTGTCAGACATCCCTGCCACCACAACCAATATCTCACAGTGAAGCTGACTGACAGGAAGGAATAGTGGATATGCTTGTGAAGTGAGTGTATACCAAAGCATGATGGTGTTGTTGTCACAGATAATGCACCCCCTCACAATTGCACCATCAACACCTCTCTGAACAATGCTCACCTTGGAGGGGCTAGAAATGGGCTGGCAAGTACTCTGGGAGTGGGCTCTGTTGTGGGCAGCACACGGCCCTGCTGGTAATTGGCCACCACCAAACAACAGAACTCCACTGTCAGTCATCTTGTCAGCACAGGCACATCCCCTCACAGGGAAGTCAGAAGGAGGGAAGTGAGAGCATGCTGGGAAGGGGGTGTAGCCAAGAGCATGCTGGGATTTGCAGTCACTCACAATACCCACCCACCCAAATGGCCCAGCAAGCTCACACTGAACCATGCTCACCTCACAGGGGGGGGACTGATAAGAACTCTGTGACTGGGCACTGTTGTGGGGAGTACAAAGCTCCACTGGGAATCATCCACCAACAAACACTAGGACTCCACTGTCAGCCATCTTGTCAGCACAGGCACACCCACTCACAGGGAAGCAGAGTCAGAAGGAGCCAAGAGTATGCTGGGACTTGCAGTCACTCACAATACCCACCCACCCAAATGGCCCAGCAAGCTCACAATGAACCATGCGGGGTTGGAAATGGGCTGGCAAGTACTCTGGGACTGGGCTCTGTTGTGGGCAGCACAAGGCCCTGCTGGGAATTGGCCACCACCAAACAACAGAACTCCACTGTCAGTCATCTTGTCAGCACAGGCACACACCCTCACAGGGAAGCAGAGTCAAATGTTAACAGGGATCACACTCCTGTGTCAGCCACCTGATGGTCCTTGAGTAACAATGACCATGTACATGGAAATCCATACATGAGCTGGGTTTGTGCACACATCAACATGCACATTGAAAGGCTTAATGTTGGCAGGACAATGTGCTACCACAACATCAATCTCTGTCTGTGACAACTGAAGACAATGCAGTGTTCAGGCATGCATCCTGACATCATGTTGTAAATGTCATGTATATCAAACTTTGTTACAAAGATCAAGGAGGGGTGAATGGTCTACTCCTCCTGTGCAACCTGGTTCATAACTGATTGTGTTGCCTCCATTGAAAGTCACACATATGTACACATGCGTAGTTCGTGACATCATGTTTTTCAGCATCAGTGTACTGTAGCAGCAGCATCATTGGCTCTCCCTTGCCGATGATGCTCCCTTGCTGCAAATATGCTGTGCCTCCACCTGGAGGTAACCTGGCTGGTTCCCCAGTAGTGCCCAGAGGAGAAAACTCAGAGTGTGTGTTTGTGCTCAAGTACTGCGAGTCAAAAACACACACAACACCCAAAGGCAAAGGAAAAATGTTGAACATTGTGATGTATGAAGTTACAAACAAAGGTGTTGTGTGTGGATCCAGCTACTGATCCACCGCACCAGGGTTGGTCACTGTTGGTCAACATGTAGCAGCCCCATGTGATCCTAGACCTAATATCTCCTCTCGACACTACTGGGAAAGCAGCCAGTCTACCTCCAGGTCGAGGCATGTCATATTTGCAGTAAAGTTGAACCAAAGTAAATGCAGCTACAGTACACTGAGGCAGCAATCCAAGTAGCACGGCCCCATTCCTGTATACGTATAGGAGGGAATTTACTAAGGAATGAAATCATGTACATAGCATGGCTGCACAGGATGAGTGATCCAATGCCCCCTCCTTCATTGTTAGAACTACCCATTGCAAGATGAATGTATCATCACCTCTTCCCCCTTCCCTGTTCCAATATACATAGTTCAACCATTGATGTCTGTAGTAACATAACTGGCAATGTCTGTCTCTTCCAAACACAGGTGCCACTGGGGATTCAGCAGCAAGTGAAGATGAGTCTCTGGCCCAGACTCTGGTGGAGTATGAGCTCTCTGGTGTCGATCTGTCTCTGTCCCCTTCGGATGACGATGATCAACCTGGCACCTCCGGTGTGAGTCATCAGGCAGCCCCACCATCAGAAACACCTGCACCCCCCTGTAGCCATGTCAACACCATCTGCCCACAGATCTAACACCCCCACCAACACGGACAGACCTAGGAGACCAAGTTCAAACAGCACAGGGGCCCCTGCCACCCAGGATGCTACGAACAATGACACCAGTAGCAACACCCAAGGGGGCCCGGGTCATCTGTGCCTGCCACCACAGGTACAGCCCGTGTGTCTAGGGGTGGTGGGAGTGGTGTTAGGTAGAGGTCACGGTCTGCAGAGGGGCCTGGACTGCCTGATGAGCCCCAACTGGTAAGCATCATAGATGCGTACCAGGATAGCACCGGAGGATTCAGCCAGGTAGTGGGGGTGCACCAAAATCACAACATACAGGGATGAACAAAGAGGAATAGTAAAAACAAAATTCATAAAAAAGTATACAATTTATTCAAAAGAGCATTAAAATCCAATACAGTCCTAGCATAAACAAGATTGTGAAATGTGAGTCTGGGCATACATTCATCCAGACCCCTGTACTGAGTGATTGGCATGCGATGTGTTATATGTCAATAGTACTGTACTTCTACATGGTCATTTGCATGGTCAACAACTGTGTATATGGTGCATGTGTGCACTTTTGGGTATCATCAGCCAGCATGCAACAGACATATGGGTACAGGTCCAGGAGGGATTTGTGTGCCATGGTTGATGTTCAGACTGGCTATTGTACTCCTGTGTGTGCATTTTGAGCACATATCAGCTAAGGATGCCAGTGCATGGCCTGTGATTTGGTGTATTTACAGTGTTGTGTGCAGTCAGTGCAGGCAACCAATGTGGTCCTTCTTTTCCTACTTATATGCAGATACATCCACGGGCACAGGAGACAGCGCCACGGAACAGGAGGAGCTGCAGAGCCAGCCTGAGCCAGCTATTGAGGAGTCTGAGGGACCCAGTGGTATGGAGGATGAAGGGAGTAACACCGAGGAGTCCTCGGCACCATCCACCTCAGCTGAGGACCACAGCAGCTCGGAGGATGACTCCCTTGTGGGGGCGGGTGTCAGCAGCCAGGAAACAATGGATAGTGAGGCTCTCCCCGCCACCACCACCATCCTCCCCTCGGCTCCCATCCCAGAGGTCCGTGGCAGTTCCCGTGTTAGGGAGCATGTCTCCTTCCTGCCAGGCACCACACCCCCTGTCCCTGTGTCCCCTGCTGCCCTGAGTGTGGCATCTGTGGACCTACTTAAACAGATTCATGTAGGGCAGACATCAATGCTGAGTGTCCTCCATGCACACACCGGTCTGTTGACGCAACTGGTGTCATTCATGGAGGGCATCTCATCTGGCATGTCTGCCCTACAGAGGACCAATCAGTCCTTGGCCTCCTCACTGACAGCAGCAGTATCCCTCCTACAGCAGTCCCTGACCCCTTCAGCCTCAGCCCAAACAACTACTCCTAGCACCCTACCTGTTCCCAGCACACACACCTGCACGGTCACCCAAACACACAGACCCAGACAGCACACAATCACCCAAACATAAATCTAAACGCGCACGCAAGGGAAGTCAGGGGACTGATACCACACACACAGGGGATGAATCGCATACACACACACACACACAGGCATCCACAACCACTCTGCAGTCCTCAGATCCCTATCCCTCCAAGATCCCTTCCCTTGCCTCACCTGCAACCCCATCTCCTAAGAAGCTCTTCCTGTGTGACCTGGGCCTCTTCCCCTCAGATCCAGCAGATCCTGACTACAGGGGGAAGGAGAAGTCCCCACATACAGAGAAGAGTGCCCCTCAAACCCGGAGACCCTCCCCCAAGCGCAAGCAGACTGAGGCCCCCACCCGCAAGTCACCCTGTACATGGAAGAGTAAGACCCCACCCCCCAGCTCCACTGCATAGTCCCCTTCCTCCATCCCCCAGGTTAGCACACCACAGGTTGCCCCGCCACTCCCTGTCCCAGGTTCCCCCACCCACAGATACATCATCCCCAAAATGCTTAGGCCCTCCCCAACTCCCACTTGCTCTTCCACTGACACCACCACCAGTCTGTCTGTTGCTGCAACTACTGTGGGGAGCGTGTCCCCCCAGCTGTCCTGCCAACCTCACCTGCACCCCTTTCCACTCCCATGGTGTTAGGCACTGCAGTGGAGTCCACTCCCACCCAGTCTGACATGGGCATTGCAGTGGGGGCCATGTCCACTACACCTGACCTGCCCACTGCAGTGGTTCCAGCACCCACCCCATCAGACTTGTGCCCCACAGTTGTGACGGCACAACCCATGTCAGACCCCTCCACTGCAATTGCCACTGACTCTCCTGCACCCAGCACCCCTTCACAACCTCCTTCTGCTGAGCCCTGATCCTGTCCCTGCGGTGCCTGGCCTGCTTCATGTATGCCCCTCAGAGTGGATTTCCCCAGTCCTTATCAGTGCAGGCAAGCAATGGGTGACAGGTGTCACTCGCACCATTATTGGACTTCGGATTTTCAAAGGGACATTGGACTACATTTCATTGTTGATTTTCCCTTCCAGATGTCAGATTGCTGATTAAAGCATTTTTTGTTCTCCTTGTGCATTTGATTGAGCTGTAGATTTTGTTGATGCTGTTTAGCCTGACCCTGGTGTGATAATGCAGGATTTACAAATTTCTGTTACTGAGGTGTTGATGTGGTGTACTCCATGTGGCCCAAGAGATGTGTTTCCTGTTCAGGTTGGTATCCATGTCATCCTTTGCAGCTGAGTGGGAGTGTCATGATTAACTAATTTAGCACAGGGATGGTAACATTTGATTGGCATGGCCACATCTGTGGCTTGCACTCATGCACATATGATGTACTTCACAATGTCCAATTTGACAGTTTTGAAATTGTTTTTGTTGAATTTTTTAGTTATTTATAGAGCGCACATTCACTGAGCAGTTTCTTGGCGCTATAGGATTTCAAGCCGAGGGACGCATCAGGGGGTAAGGGCTGAAGGCTTGCCAGAAAAGAAAGGTCTTAAGGGCCTTACGAAAATCCAAATAGGAGGAAGAGGATCTAAGAGAGGGGGGAAGGGAATTCCAGAAAATGGGTGCGAGTACTGAGAATTTCTGGCCACCGGATTGCTTTTTCTTGAACCGGGGGATGACGAGCAGAGACTTGGTAGAAGAACGTAGGTCTCTAGCAGGGCAGTAATTGATAATGGCGGAATTGATGAAAGCAGGGGGCGTGCCCGCCCGGGCTTGAAAAATGAGGCAGACAAGTTTGAAAAGGGCTCTTTGTTTGATCGGTAGCCAATGAAGGGCAGTGAGAAGGGGGGAGGAGTGGTGGTATTTCGGTAGGCCATGCACCAGGCGAGCTGCCTGGTTCTGCACCGTCTGAAGACGTTGGAGTGCATAAGCGGGGGCCCCATTATAAATGATGTTCCCGTAGTCGATCTTAGATAAGACCATGGCCATAACAATCAGTTTAAGTGCTGAGGGGGAAAAGAACCGGGATACTTTCCTGATGATACGTAAAGTAAAAAAACAGGAAGAAACAACTGAGCTAATGTGGGTGTGAAGTGTCAAGTGGTGATTGAGCATAATTCCAAGGCTCTTAACAGAGTGGGAGGGGGTGGGGGGGACCAAAGGAAGGGGGCCAGAAGGAGGGAGACCAGGGATTGCCGCTGCCTCCAGTCAGAATCAGCTCCGTTTTATCCGGGTTGAGTTTGAGATGGTTTGCATTCATCCAAGCCCGGATAAACAGCATGGTTGACTGGAAGCGGGAGGCTCCTGGTAGAGGGGAGGAAAAATTAAAAACGAGTTGGAGGTCGTCAGCATAATTGTAGACTGTGACCTCCATTTGTTGAAGTGCAAAAATCAGAGGAAAAATATAAAGGTTGAATAAAAGAGGGGAGAGAGAAGAGCCCTGGGGGACCCCGCATTTCACCCTGCTAGGTGGGGCCGAGAATTCGGCAAGATGGACCGCCTGAGTGCGCCCCTCCAGGAAGGATCCTATCCAGGTTAGAGCCTGGTCCCCTATGCCCGCCGCCCTGACACGGGACAGAAGAATGGAATGGTCAACCGTGTCAAAGGCGGCGGGCAGGTCGAGGAGGATCAGAGCCTGGGGGATGTTGGTGTTGAGTCCCTCCCTGAGTTGGTCCATAACTGAGAGGACCACCTTCTCAGTGGAATGTCGGGGACGGAAGCCCGCCTGGCAGGGTGCGAGGTAGTTGCTGCTCTCTATAAAGGAGCTAAGTACCTGGGTGACGTGGGACTCTGCGACTTTCCCCAGATAAGGAAGGAGAGATATGGGGCGGTAGTTTGCTGGAAGAGAAGGGTCGGCTCCTGATTTTTTTAATATTGGGAGAATTATGGCAGTCTTAAAGGGGGCTGGAATGATGCCAGAGGTGAAACAGTTGTTCAAGAGAGCTATGGCAGGGGAAGGGCACGCAGAGAAAAGCTGACAGAGGATGCGAGCCGGGCCGATATCAACCGGGAGCCCGACTTAACACGCCTGAGCAGCAAAAGCAGGGATTCTCTAGTGAGTGGAGGGATAGTGGTGAGCGAGTGATTGTTATCGGGGGGTTGAGGGGGAGAGAAGGTAGGTGGGGGAGGAGGAATGTTGGCTTTGATCAAGGTAATTTTATCAATGAAGAACTCGTTGAGCGAGTCACATAAGACCTGGGAGGGGGGGATCTTGGGTGAGGTTCTGTCCGAGGATGCCAGTTCGTGGACGGTGGAGAATATCTCGCGAGATTGGCATTCGGCCGCTAAGATGCGCCCAGAGAAATACTCGGTCTTGGCTGTCAAAATGGCAGCTTTGTATTCCTTGAGCATGGTGATAAAATATTGTCTGTGGACGGGGCAGTATGCTCTTTTCCAAGCTCGTTCGGCCGGCCTTAGCTCCAATTTCTTAGCTTTGAGCGCGGCGTTGAACCATTTGTTGGCATTATGGGTGCGGTTGATGGTAGTACGCTTCAGAGGGGCCACCGGATCGCAGGCATTAATGAGCCACTGATCTAAGGTGGCGGCCTGGGAGCAAGGGTCCGAGCCCAGAGAAACTGGGGAGGTGGCAGCCAGCAAGTTGCAAAGAGAAGGAATATCGACTTTATGCCAGCTCCTACCCCAGGTGATTTTGGGATGAGGGGGAGATATGGTATGGCTCAGGTCCAAGGAAAAAGGGAGCAAGGAGTGGTCCGACCAGGGACAGGGCGAAATCGTAGGGGTGGTCATAGGAATGTTAAGTGTCCAAATTTGATCTAAGGTATGGCCCCGGATGTGAGTGGGGCCATGGATGTGCTGGGTAAAATTAAGACTTAGGAGCAGTTGGGTAAAGTCTTTGGAGGTGGAATCCTCAGCAGGATCGGTAGGCCAATAATTAAAATCGCCCAGAACGAGGAAAGAAGCGTTGTTTATTACCAGGGTAGCCAATAAGTTCTGGAAAGCAGGGAGGAAATCAGGGGATGACTGAGGTGGTCGATAGATAAGCACACACGTGAGTGGAGTCTTGTGAGAAGTGAATCGCACTACAAGGCAGTCGGCTGCTGGTAGTGTGGGCGAGGTCAGAGTCTGAAAGTGAAAGTTCATGCGGGTAATCAGGGCTACACCGCCTCCTGTTTTGCTCTCAGGTCGATCGGCACGGAGCATGGAATAGTGGGCCGGGAGGGAGGCTAAGATGCTTGGCAGGGAATCAGGTCTGTACCAGGTTTCAGTTAGAAACAAAAGGTCCGGGGAATTAGAATCCAAAAGATCATATATTTCGGTCTGGTGCTTGACGGCTGATCTCGTATTAAGAAGAAGAGCAGAAGTGGAAGAGGGGGCAGTCGCAATGGGCGAGGGGGAAGCAATGCCAAGTTTTTGAACATAGGACAGCGTGGCGGGATTCAGGTGCCAGTTGGCTCTGCAGGAGCACAGTTGTTCAGAGGTATATGCATAAAAATGCACAGAGTGTGGTGCCCCGTGTCCCGGTTGGTCGCGGACGGGCGCAGACGGGCTTGCCTTAGGTGCGCCTTCGGCGCGCATTCGTCGCGCCCGCTGCGCTCGCCCGCTGCGCGACCGGAATATGCACGTATTTTATAGAAGAAAAAAAATGTGCGGTAGGGGGCGTGGCCTCGGCAAAAAGGGGCGTGGCCTGTGTGGGTGGCGGGGAATGGCGTCACTGGCAAGATCCCGCGTCAGCGTTAGGCTCCGCTGCGCTAGGAAATTCAGGAGTCAGAAGGCACCCTAAGCAGGTGAGAAGTGAGCAGGTAAAAGCAACAAGTTACTGTGACACTCAAATATTAAAAACAGCGAACAGACAGGCCTACTCCCGGCTTTCGCCTCAGGAGAAATCACTATCGTCAGGGGCTTGTACTCAGCGCCTTAAGTAGTCCGGTAGGGGGCGTGGCCTCGACAAAAAGGGGGCGTGGCCTGTGTGGGCGACGGGGAGTGGCGTCACTGGCAAGATCCCGCGTCAGCGTTAGGCTCCGCTGCGCTAGGAAATTCAGGAGTCAGAAGGCACCCTAAGCAGGTGAGAAGTGAGCAGGTAAAAGCAACAAGTTACTGTGACACTCAAATATTAAAAACAGCGAACAGACAGGCCTACTCCCGGCTTCCGCCTCAGGAGTTTCCCTGACTGTTGTGCCATCTTCACTGTACATGCAGGTGTGGGCATCATTGGTGTAATTCAACTGTGTCCTCTGTGCAACTTGGTAGACATATGCATTGTCTATGTGCAGGTGACTTAAAGGGCAATACCGTACCCAGGCGTATGTCACCAGTGCCTACGTTGGGTGGTAGATGAAGGTTGACTGTACAGGTGTTGTGCTGACATGCCCAGGAATCGTACATACTGTTTGGCACGTGCTGCTATTTCCATGATGACACCTACCTTGTGGTCACTGTGATGATGGGTGATTTTCACCCTTTGCCACAATGCTCAACTTTAGCTGCGGTTTGTGTCCACACATTTTACATTGGATGTACACACTGATGGGAGGCTTTCACACATTGGTCCAGTGCTATTTCAAAGCTTGACTTGTGTAGCCCACACTCTGGTGTTGTTCACACATGTGATGGTAGTTACTTTGTGTGTCATGCGTCAAAATCACAGTTGGGGGTATTTGTAAGGTACTACACTGTTGGCATGATGTTTTTGTGAAATGTATTTGGCTGGCATGCCTCTGGTTGATGTATGATGATGTGTGTCGCATCATCCTCCCTATGGGTAGGGATGCCAATATTGTCTGCCACACTGACCCCTATGGGTGGGTGAGGCAGTATTGATACGTAACATGTCCCTATGGGTGGGGTGGCATCAGTGATAGGCAACATGACACATATGGGTGCGGTGGCATCAGTGATAGGCAACATGACACATATGGGTGGGGTGGCAGTGGGGGTGGGTAACATGCCACTATGGGTGGGGTGGCATCAGTGATAGGAAACATGACACATATGGGTGGGGTGGCATCAGTGATAGGCAACATGACACATATGGGTGGGGTGGCAGTGGGGGTGGGTAACATGACCCTATGGGTGGGGTGGCATCAGTGATAGGCAACATGACACATATGGGTGGGGTTGCATCAGTGATAGGCAACATGACACATATGCGTGGGGTGGCAGTGGGGGTGGGTAACATGCCCCTATGGGTGGGTGGCATCAGTGATAGGCAACATGACACATATGGGTGGGGTGGCATCAGTGATAGGCACCATGACACATATGGGTGGGGTGGCATCAGTGATAGAGCACATGACACATATGGGTGGGATGGCATCAGTGATAGGCAACAATGCACATATGGGTGGAGTGGCAGTGGGGGTGGGTAACATGCCACTATGGGTGGGGTGGCATCAGTGATAGGCAACATGACACATATGGGTGGGGTGGCAGTAGGTGTGGGTAACATGCCCCTATGGGTGGGGTGGCATCAGTGATAGGCAACATGCCCCTATGGGTGGGATGGCAGTGGTGGTGGGTAACATGCCCCTATGGGTGGGGTGGCATCAGTGATAGAGCACATGACACATATGGGTGGGGTGGCATCAGTGATAGGCACCATGACACATATGGGTGGGGTGGCAGCAGTGATAGAGCACATGACACATATGGGTGGGGTGGCAGTAGGTGTGGGTAACATGCCCCTATGGGTGGGGTGGCATCAGTGATAGGCAACATGCCCCTATGGGTGGGATGGCAGCGGCGGTGGGTAACATGCCTCTATGGGTGGGGTGGCATCAGTGATAGAGCACATGCCACACATGGGTGGGGTGGCATCAGTGATAGGCAACAATGCACATATGGGTGGGGTGGCAGTGGGGGTGGGTAACATGCCCCTATGGGTGGGGTGGCATAAGTGATAGGTAACATGACTCATATGGGTGGGGTGTCATCAGTGATAGGTAACATGGCCCTATGGGTGGGGTGGCATCAGTGATAGGCAACATGCCCCTATGGGTGGGATGGCAGTGGTAGTGGGTAACATGCCCCTATGGGTGGGGTGGCATCAGTGAAAAGCAACATGACACATATGGGTGGGGTGGGTAACATGCCCCTATGGGTGGGGTGGCATCAGTGATAGGAAACATGACACATAGGGATGGGGTGGCATCAGTGATAGGTAACATGGCCCTATGGGTGGGGTGGCATCAGAGATAGGCAACATGACACATATGAGTGGGATTGCATCAGTGATAGGCAACATGACACATATGGGTGGGGTGGCATCAGTGATAGGTAACATGGCCCTTTGGGTGGGGTGACATCAGTGGGGGGCAACATGACACATATGGGTGGGGTAGCATCAGTGATAGGCAACATTAAACATATGGGTGGGGTGGCATCAGTGATAGAGCACATGACACATATGGATGGGATGGCATCAGTGATAGGCAACATGACACATATGGGTGGGATGGCATCAGTGATAGGTAACATGGATTTATGGGTGGGGTGGCATCAGTGATAGGCAACATGACACATATGGGTGGGGTGGCATCAGTGATAGGTAACATGGCCCTATGGGTGGGGTGGCATCAGTGATAGGTAACATGCCCCTATGGGTGGGGTGGCAGTAGTGGTGGCCATGGGTTTCCTGAGGAGTCATGGTACTGGTGGACAGGGTGTGGACCCCCTGGGTTTGTTTGTAGGGTGGGTGTCCGACTTACCGTCTGCGCCGT
Organism: Lissotriton helveticus; assembly: GCF_964261635.1. Classification (NCBI taxonomy): domain Eukaryota; kingdom Metazoa; phylum Chordata; class Amphibia; order Caudata; family Salamandridae; genus Lissotriton; species Lissotriton helveticus. Next base: position 845,086,850 of record NC_136059.1, on the reverse strand, counting down.
CCGCATCTGTTCCTGATCCGGTCATATATGTACAGGACTGGTATGATCTGCACGATTGGATTCATGCTCTGTCTCGTTCCGTTGTTGGCTGCTCCAGTTCGAATCCGTGGAATGGGTTAATGGTGCGAATCGGAGTTGATATGCAGCTCTTGCGGGTGCTGAGACGTCCTGTACGAGGCGACTCGTCCTGAATGTAGGAACTGCGCAACATACTTGACCGGCTGGAAGTAGCAGTGTTTATGTTGCCGTGCGACGCGGATTGGGTGTTTCCGGGTCAGGCGCGGACGGAAATTGATGATGGAGTCGGAGCGTGCGGATCAGTCGGGAATTTGGCACTTTTCCGCATTGTACTTCCTCGCCCAGAAGGTCCCGCTCCTGGTATGGTCTGGCCGTAAGGTAAGGCTATTGACATGTCTCGGAGGGCTGACCGACCGAGATTGGAATCGACCCCCTAGTGTGATGATTTGTTTTCACATTAAAGTATTTGTTTCCAATACACTTCAGAAATAACAAAACATTTACTTCATTTGTGTTCCTAATTCTGATATATTCTGAAATTCTTACCAGTTCATTTAAATGTTGTTGTGTGCTATAAAAGATCCTCTATCCTACCTCCAGTATCCAGCAGGATGGTCACAAAAATCCTCTCACAAGTCAGAAAGATAAAACTAAACATGCGTACTGAGAAAACAGCACATGACATTTTACCTCGGTCTTTGTATGCACAGCAAATGTGACAAGATAAGAACAAGATTTAAAGGCCTGTTTACTGAAGGAGAGTTTGTGAAAGAATACAGTAAACACACTTTAGGCAACAGGAGGGATGAACTGAACCTGGAGAGCCTTAAGCAAATACATTCAGCAAATAGAAAGCTAGAAAATGTTAGTTAGAAGCCACAAAGCCAATGGTAATCAACGGGCAAAATGCATTCCTAGGTCAACTTTCTGAAAGTCCCCAAAATGTCTTTAGCAAACCAGGCTGCTGCACTGTCTGGTAGGCTGCAACCTAAAAAGGAAAATAGTGAGGCTTATTCCCTCTGAACGATAAAGTTAAAAAGGTTTAAAACCTTGTAGTCCAGTACAGAAATACAAGCACTACTGTAGGCTTCAATATCATCTATTGGTGTAATTGAAATTAGAATGCAGTGACGTGAGACCTTGCTCAGTTCGAAGAAATTCAGTCAGATAAAATGCAAGAAAGTGTCTGTACGAGCTGGCACATATTAGAAGTTTAGATATGCCACAGCTGATTATCTGCATATCAGCTGGGACAGTGCAACCTGCATAGGAAGTAGATGAGCATTCTTTTCCAGTCATGTTCTGTGATCGATATATTTCTTATCAGTCGTAATGATATTGACCAGTGTTTATGAATCAATAATATATCTTGCCCCATCAAAGTTTAGCATGTTCTTCAGTGGGTTAGTTTTCTCATGGAGCTAGATTTTTTTATAATAACAGACCAGACGTTGGCATACATCTGACTGAGTTTCATGTTTCAAAATCTTTGCCTCAGGTGGGGTCTTCGGAAACGTAGGAACGTGTTTTTTCACCGAACTGCCCATCCTCAGATATTGGACATCAGATATTCTGCTCTCACCACAAAGCTAAACAAATGTTTATCTTCTTTTGAAAGCAACTCTGCAAAGAACTCCTGTAAAATATACCAAAGCTCAAATGTGTGCAATATCCTTTCATGGTGTGATTTGCAGAACTGGAAGAGGTACAGGGTCCAGTGCGGTAGGTACCTCGCCTTGCAGCGTCTGGCTCCTCTGTGTGTGGTCTTCTATTACACAAATGGCATGTGAATATGTGTAGGGAGTACTGCTTATGTGATCAGTGTGATAATCAATAAGATGAGATACAATTTAACATTCACATCAATTGACTCCGTATTTAAAACCAATCCAATGAGAAATGCACAGCATACATCCATTCTCACTACTACAATTTGGGGTTGCTACGATCCCATGGGACTCTCACTCTCTCCGAAACTAACACCATTCCCTTAATTCTGCTGAATTTATGAAAAAAAAGTACGTGGGGTGGGTGTCCCTTGGGGCAGTCCAGGCCCTACGGCCAACCCCACACCATGGGGCCGATTATGATGGAGGATTTTCCGCATCCTCCGGGCCGGCGGAAGCCACCGCCGGCCCGGAGGATGCGGAAAATCCTCTGCGGACCCACCAAAGACCCACCGCCACATTAGGATGGCTGGTGGGTCCTGGTTTCCGTCCGCAGCTTTTCCGCCGCGGTTGGCTTACAACCGCGGCTAAAAAGCACTAATATGGTGACGGTGTCTCTCAGACAAATGCAATGTATGCATTTTTAACATTGCGGCGGGTGCAGCTTGAAGCTGCACCCGCCGCAATGTTAAAGATTGAGGATGTGACCGCCACCCTGGCGGTCACATCCTAATCTGCACGGAGGGACCGCAGCAGCCCCTGCGGACGGTCCCTCCTACTCTATGGTGGCGGACGGACTCAGGTCCGTCCGCCATCATAATCGGCCCCTAAGTACCGCCACCCACGGAGGAATGGAAAGGTGACAACATATTACATTAAGTTAAAAAAAACTCTAGAGATGCATTGAAAAAAGCAACTGTTAAAGTATTATAGTTAGATACAGTACCAATATCTTACTTTACATTAAAAAGAACCTCAGAAATTCACTGAAAAAACAAAGCTTCAAGTGATGTTGTAGTTAGGTTAAACAAAGTAATTACAACTTACGCAGTCGCCATGCACTGCTTATGACCTCGCATATGTTCTCACATATTGCACCACTCATGACATGTTCTATAAACCATTGATAACCTCACTGATTACACTTGAAATTACATCAATGATGACACCACAATGCATGACAAGTAAGCAAGTTATAGTTACTTCAGGTAAGGGACTCTATTTGTCATACGCTGACTCACCTCTTTTGACCTGCAGCTGGGATTTCTTTGGGACGCGACTTGCTCTGCCCAGCTCAACGCCGCACCCGGTCTTTCCCTGCCGCCGCAGCAACTCCAACTCTTGCGCGGCCGCAGTGGGGGGGGGCCGAGGGGCACAAAAGACCACACCTCCCAGGTGCCCTTGCGGCCAGAGAGCCGTTTCCGGCGGAGTACGCGCCAGGAGGCGCTTCAAATACGAACTTCCCCTTGGTGGAGAGTGGACTCTGTTTGTCATACGCTGACTCACCTCTTTGGACCTGCAGCTGGGATTTCTTTGGGACGCGACTTGCTCTGCCCAGCTCAACGCCGCACCCGGTCTCTCCCTGCCGTCGCAGCAACTCCAACTCTTGCGTGGCCGCAGTGGGGGGGGGACCGAGGGGCACAAAAGACAACACCTCCCAGGTGCCCTTGCGGCCAGAGAGCCGTTTCCGGCGGAGTACGCGCCAGGAGGCGCTTTAAATACGAACTTCCCCTTCGCGTCACAGGATGCGCGCGGGCGGCGCCGGGCTAAGCCCGGGCAAAGTGCGGGCCGTCTGTGGCCATTAGGGGCTGGAAGAGGCTGGGCTGGGCCATCCCCCTTATGCCCCACTAATATAATATTTGTTTCCCATTCCTCTTACTCGTTGTTACATACTGTAGCCTTGTTGCTCCTGTTGAAATTGTCTACAAAGGTTAGTGTGCGTGCCCATGCCAATGTCAACTCGCTCAGGCAAGGGAAGGGGGGCTGGGGGTGGCTCTGTCATTGGCGCAATGGACCAGTTTATTACCCGTGCCTTTTCGGTAATTGAGAAAGAGATCGCCATGACAGAGGGTCGTTTGTCACAGGAGTTCCTGAAACGCTCTTCCTTAGGCTCCTTGGGGGTGGTCTTATCCCCGGAACAAGCATCTGAGTCGATTATTCTGTTTCCATCTGGCCCCGATTTGTCAAGAATAGGAGCTATAAGGGCTAGTTTGGATAGGCTTAATGCCCTCAATTCTAGCATAATCTTGACGTCACAGACGTCTATGGTTCCCTCTTTGTCTTCATCTGTAGTAAACTTAGATCCCATCAGTAATCCCAAAACATCAGAGGCACCTTCTGTGCTACCGGAGGTAGTGACTAGTAGCATACATAGACCAGCACCTACTAAACGGAAAAGAATCATGGATTATCAAAGGACTGGCTACTTAAAACCTTCAAAGAAATTTAAGGGAAAATGCACCAGGGGTTGTTTGAATCAAACAGGGTCGGGGATGACCCGAACCAACAACACTAATGCTCCCAAACAAGGGATTTCGCTGATCGACCCTCAGGTTATAGGTACACCGAGTGACCTAGGGAACAATAAGCAGCCGTCTAATCCATTCCTGGCCAATCAGGATCAAATGCCCCCCTAGCTCAGATTGAGAAACTGATGAAATCCTTAATACTCCCAGTCTTAGAGAGGGTGAAGCTTTTAACCGAGAGACTTGATTGTTTCGAGCAAGTTACTCTTGACAACTTCTTTTCTCTAAAATCCTTAATAAAATTACATACTAAGACCAGGAAGGGAGCTATAGAAACATCTAAGGATTCCCAGTCGGACTTAACATCCTTAGAGACTAGGAGGCAAATAGTATCCAAGGAAGTGATAGGGCCCACAATGTGTGCTAACACTGCTACCTAAGGTGGAAATACCCACATTAATGTCCAGACTTGTAAACCTTCCAACCTGGATAAAGGGCTTAAAAGTCGCAGACAAAGTCCGCCTGCCCAGAACAAGACCTCTAATATTGCTATGGGAAAGAGTGTGGGCTCAAAAGGCAAACTAGCTGAATCTACTCGCATGTCAATTGAAGTAAATAAGGGTACCCCTGATCTCCCCAACATTAATTTACTCCCTGATAGCCAGCCGTATGTAGTCGTGCTCACTGGGGTACCGCCCTGTAGGCCTGGCATCCATGAATCATACTATGAATTAAAAAACAAAACGATGTTTTGGCTAAACGAGAACAGACCCGTACCTAGCTCTTTGGATGATGAGATTCTCCATGTGAGAAGAGTTGGCGGGGTAGGGAACAGGCCAAAGGACCAGACAGGTGATTGCATCCTGGTTAATTTTAGGGATACTAGGGTTGCCAGCTATATCTGCAATCTACAGCACGGCCCAGGGAACTTGGGAATTGGTACATACGAAATCAGCCACTTCCAAAGTTTCCCTGGGTCTCACCCTAATGCTAACCCTCGACCGAGGGCTGGAGGGATAACAGGTTCTATTCCCAAGACGTCCAAGACTCCTACCAATGGCATATGACAAGGGGAGGCCGTGTAAACAGGCTGGGCTACGGTTGGTGACATGGCACTCTCTCCCCCGTTAAGAGCCCGCAAAAGGATATAGTTTTGTCTGGGAATAGAGTGACAACTGAGGTGCTGGAGGGTGGAGTACTAGATCAATCCCACCTTTTTCCCGGAGCATCTGACCTTGAGATCATCCACTGGTCAGGGGAAAGGGCAGACAATTTTAGAGAGATTGGTGCTGGGCCTAGATCATCCGATATACCGTTTCCTCTTGAGGAAGCGAATACGAATAATGCAGTGAGGATCCTCAGCTGGAATATAGCAGGGATCTCTAAGAAACTTGATGTCCCTGACTGGAATGTATTCATTGAGTCCTTTGGGATATGCATTTTTCCAAGAGACATGGAGTGTGGAACCCCGCCATAAGGTTGGATATTCTACTTATTATGTACCAGCAACGCCTGCCCATCTTGGAAAGGGTCTCCCTTATGGAGGCCTTCTCATTTGGTTTAGCATCTCCCTGGGCTGCCACATTAGACATTTAGTATCCAACTCACCTGATCTACTGTCTGTTAGGGGTCCTCGGAGAGGACGGTCTTTGGAGATATTCAACATCTACGCTAGAGGCACAAAAGGCGTTTCCCAATCTCCAACAATCTCTATGCTCGAAGAGGAACTCGGTAAGTGCATTAGGAGCCTGTATGTCCTGGTCGCAGGGGACCTCAATTGCACCTATGTGCCCCTTGCAGCTGAGGACATCTTGGGCATCTCCGAAGAGGATGCAAGAAGGGGTATTCCTGCCCTGACCATCCCACCCATAAAGAGATGGTCTCAGAAGTCTATACAGTTGAACACCCTAACTCTGGAATTTGGCTTGAGGGCAGCGAACGGCAGAACGCTATCGGACCCTTCAGGTGCCCACACATTCAACAGGGTAGATCACTCCTTAAGGATAGATTACATCCTACTTGATTTTAGGCTATGGACTCACTTACGTGACATGGAAGTTTTGTCTACGACAGATAGCGACCACAATCCGCTATCATTAAGTCTAGACTCCTTGTGGCCGTCCCTAGACGACTCACCTGAACCACCACCAAAAATAACCTCAGAAGTTTGTCTAGCTAAAGGAGGGAGGTGCCTCAACAGGCGCATGGTTGCCTTAGATGAAGGAAAGATCCAGAATATAGAGGCCACGATGGCAGTAGCCGTGACTAAGCTGGACACCCTTATCCTGGATCCCCCAGAGGTTCTTGGGCATTTTTGTAACACGACCAAAGCCTTGGGAAACGTATTTATAAAACCATGTGGCGCTACCCAAGATAGGGCCCCCCTGAAACCGAAGGGCACCTCAGACTGGTTCACTAAAAAGTGCCGCATGATGAAAACAGCCCTGGTGAAGGCAGTTAAACTGAAAAATCAAGAACTAATCCGGGCTGCCAGGAAGGACTATAGGCTTGCTATTCAAGAGGCAAAGAGGGATTGGGACGACAAATTCTGGTGTGACCTATTGAAAGCCAGCATGGGGAGGGACTCTTGTGGCTTCTGGAATTTAATAAGGACTAGGAATAGGCCTGATAGCAGCCTTATTACGTGTAACATCACAGGGCAAACGTGGTTTGATCACTTCTCCCTCCTCTATTCCACTAACACTGCTGAGGGGCCTGAGCTGTTTAAGCCACCTTTTTCGGGTACCTTGGAGGAGAGCTTGGATCGTCACTTTACTTCCAGGGAGGTGGAGGATGTGATCAAATCTCTAGTCCCCAACAAGTCAGCTGGCCCAGACGGGATACCTGGGGATTTGCTTTGCCTTAATCCCAAAGAATGGGGGAGGCTTATCTCATCCTTGCTTAACGCTAACCTTCACGGTACAGCGATTCCAGATTCCTGGAAGGGGGCCGAGGTCGTCCCGATTTTTAAAAAGGGCTGTCGGGATGACCCAGCCAACTATTGCCCCATAAAGCTCATAGATTCATCACAGAAGGTTGCCGGTAAGGTGATTTTAGGGAGAGTCCTCCAATGGGAAGCCGAGAATAATATCCTCTCCGCGTTCCAAGCAGGCTTTAGGTCAGGTACGGGCACCATTGAGCAGGTCTTTAGACTAATGCTTATTTATTGGAAGGTGGTACTCTTAGGCAAGGGCAGTCTTTATCTTGCCTTTATCGATTTAAAGACTGCCTTTGACCTGGTGCCGCAAGACCGCTTATGGGGGTACTCGCTGACCTGGGGATCCCGGATTACATCTTGTCCCCATTGATGAACTTGCATATGAGGAACTTTGCCAAGGTGAGGTTGGGTATTCAGGGCCAAAAGACCGCCAAAATTACGGTGAATAGGGGGGTCCACCAGGGATGCGTTCTTGCCCCCACTCTGTTCTCCTTGTACGTGAACGGAGTGATGGAGCATTTTTTGAACAAACCATCTGACGCTCCGTCCCTGGCGGGTAAGAAAATACCCACCCTTCTGTTCGCAGACGATACCCTCCTCATCTCAAAGTCACCCATGGGCCTACAGATCCTCTTAGATAACTTCCAGACCTTTTGCTCCAGTAGGGGGCTAAAAATCAATACCGATAAAACTAAGTACTTGGTATTGAATCCACCGAGGAAGCTTGGCCGTCCCCCAGTACTGAATTGTGTGTCCCTGGAAAGAGTCAAGGAATTTGATTATTTGGGTATTCACCTGTCTGACTCCATGCAGTGGAGCTCCCATCTCCAAAAACTGCTGTTGGGCCACAAAAGGGTCGTTGGGGCACTTCTCAATGAGCAGCGCTCTTCTTCATTCCAACTTATTGCCCCTGTGCTGGACATCTATAAAGCAAGAGGAGTAAGTGCAGCATTATACGGGGCAGAACTCTGGGGTGCAAATAAGATCGATCTCCTCTCCAGATCAGAGAACAAATTCCTGAAGGATCTGATGTCTCTCCCTCAGAGCACAACAACGCTACCCCTGCAGCTGGACATGGGTTGCCGCCCAATTGGAGACCAGGTCCGCCTCCGACCGCTACTTCTAAGGACCCGCCTTTGGAGGGTTCCCGAACTAGCAAGTTACGCTGAAGGACTGTCAGAGGTGCTGTCGATGCCGGGCTGGTCTAAAATAGGGTGGCTTAGTAATGTTAAATTCCTGCTTGAAGATATGGGACTTGGGGACGCATGGACTTCCAGAAGTGCCCCTCCGAAAGCTGCCCTCAAGACTATTTACTGGCAGTGGGTAGTCAACAAGCTAAATTCCAACCCTAAGGAATGTAGAACAACCACGGAGTTCCTCAAGATTAAGGATTTGCCGCAATATGATCCCTACCTGGACTTGATTTCAAAGCCTCTTGATAGAGCCTTGTATTTTAGATTCAGGGTGGGCCTCCTCCCCCTGAGAGAATTGACGGCCCGCTGGAAAATTCCGAGGCAAACTGGCTCTTTTTGTATATTTTGTACATCTAGAGTGGAGTCTGTTCCCCACTTTTTATTTGAATGCCCGGCATACAAATCCCCGAGATCTAGGTGGCTAAAACCACTATGTAGGGGGTTGGCGACCAGACACTATATAGTCGCTCTGCGTATCTCAATGTCAGATACCTATCCGTTGATTGTATGTGGCATGGCAAAATATTTAGGCTGGGCGTGGTCAATTAGACTTAAACGGCTAAAAATTATTGTTTAATTGTGATCATGTATTAGGACCTTTTTTACTTAATTTATTGGAAAATATTTGATCCTAACTGTTTAGCCAATGGTTTTTTTAATGTACTAGTTTTCTTGCTTACTGTTTTTGTAATGCTTTTAAGATACCTTTTTTATCGAAATAAAGCTAATTGACTGACTGACTGACAACATTTTACATTAAGTTAAAAAAACTCTAGAGATGCATTGAAAAAAGCAACTGTTAAAGTATTATAGTTAAATTTCGGAAGCTTTTGAAAACACATTTATTCCCCATGTGATGTAATTGATCTGGTTCCTGGTTATCGTTGCTGTCTGGTTAAGCGCTGGGATGCCCAAGGGTAACCACGCGCTATATAAGATTTCAAATAAATAAAAAATAAATAAATAGATACAGTACCAATATCTTACTTTACATTAAAAAGAACCTCAGAAATTCACTGAAAAACAAAGCTTCAAGTGATGTTGTAGTTAGGTTAAACAAAGTAATTACAACTTACGCAGTCGCCATGCACTTCTTATGACCTCGCATATGTTCTCACATATTGCACCACTCATGACATGTTCTATAAACCATTGATAACCTCACTGATTACGCTTGAAATTACATAATTAATGACACCACAATGCATGGCAAGTACGCAAGTTATAGTTACTTCAGGTAATGTGTGAATTTAGTTCGAGATTTTCATTTGTAACTGTTTTGTAATTGGTTGTTGTTTCTTTGTGATTTGTTTGTTTATTTGATAAATGGGAGTAAAGTGTTAGCTATAATTTCTGCATTTTTAATTAGATTTTGTTAATGTTTACTTTGTTTCATTTTATATTCATTCATAATATATATTTTGGATATATATTATTGCTTTTTTCTTTATTGTTTTAGTGGGTTTTTTTGTACAATGAGAATAATTTAAAAAAAAAATTCTACTACATAATGACCTCTCATTTTTTTCAAACAACATCAGTCCTTCACTTCAGTAGATAGTTTTCAGTTTTTTTTATTCAGGCATTTGATTTGGATTTTTTTGTTCTTCTTTTCAGGTTTTCCATCTATAGACTAGGTTTCACATAGGATGTCTTCTGCTGCAGAATTGGGGCGGATCATGGAAACCATTTCAGAAGAGGAGTAGAAGGAGTATTCAGAAACTGACACTGAGGGTGGAGAGGGCTCTGGCAGTGATTTCTCTGTGACAGAGGAATCCTCATTAGATTCTGATTCCTTTAATGATAGCGAACCAAGCCTGCATTCTTTTTCTGTTGAACAGGAAGTGTAAGTTACAAGGGTAAGGGTACCTTGAGCTTACCCACAACCTGCCAAACTTGTTTCTGCTACAGCTTAGGTGACCGATCAGCTAAAGTGGGTTACTAAGGATAGAGTCCAGCCTGTTCTTCCGCCTTTTTTTACCGGAGTTGCTGATTGTTCTGTGAACACAGACAATTACATTTCCATTGATCTTTCCAATCTATTTGTGGAGTATGAGTTTCTCAACTAGGTGTTTTTTCACACTAATCTTTATGCCGGGCAGTGTTTGTGGGAGTATAGGGACAGGTTGCTGCCCAATTGACCGATGCCCTGGTGAACTCCACCGGTGTGGGCAAGGCGAAGAAGTTTTAGGGTCTTACACTTCTGATGGTGATTTTGTCCAAGCCATCCATGTCCTCTTCTTCATCTTGTGACCCGTTGTAGTGCTCTCCATTGTTCTCTGCTGCTATGAGTAGAGATCATGTTTTGCTTCAGCAGTGCATGATGCATTTGAATGATAATGTACAGGCTCTTCTCGGAGGTCATACAGACTGTGCTCATCTGTTCAAAGTTTGTCCAGTACTGGATCACTTAGCTGGGGTTTTTTCTAGAAATGTATACTACTGTAAAGAAAATAGCTGTGGGTGAGTCATTGGTGTTATACAATGAATGGATGCTGTTTATGGCAAAACCAACAAAAGATGGACAGAATGCAGAACAATGTCATACATTCACCCCAGTACAGGGATCTGGGCCTAAATCCATCGTTTTTTTGCACTCCACACCACCCCAGGTCAGACATGGCCATATGCAAATAAGCCTGACCCTGTGCCTCGTGGGAACAGTCCAGCTCGAACTGCCAAGCCATGTCTTTCCTGGACCTGAATCAAGCATCCAAGGACCTGTTTCTGGCTATCAGCCGTCATCAGCCTGGATAGCTTGACTCCAGTGGTGTGGAGAGCATCGGACTCACGTCTGAGCATACCCATCCCACTCGGGGTGACAAAGGCCAAAACAACAAATGATGGACAGAATGCAGAACAAAGTCATACATTCACCCCAGTACAGAGATCTGGGCCTAAATCCATCGTTTTTTTGCACTCCACACCACCCCAGGTCAGACATGGCCATATGCAAATCAGCCTTGACCCTGTGCCTCATGGAAACAGTCCAGCCCGAACTGCCAAGCCATGTCTTTCCTGGACCGGAATCAAGCATCCAAGGACCGGTTTCTGGCTATCAGCCATCATCAACCTGGATAGCTTGACTCCAGTTGCTGTTTATGCACTACATCAAACGCAAGAGGATTTGGTATGGTATCAAATTTTACCTCCTTTGTGACAGTAGCATAACGAATCTTGAGGGGGCTCCCCTGCAACGTACATGGAGGGAGCCCCCAAAACTCCGGACCCAGTCAGGAGCTCTCAAGTCAGGGGCCAGTGCACAATGCCAGAAGGGGGCCCCTGGAGCCCAGGGGCCTCTCCCACACCGTGTGGGCTGCAAGGGCTATTGTTACGCCACTGCTGTGAAAGTTTCTACTGGTAACACTTACAACCTATGAGTTTACATTGGGAAGGACTCTAGCATTTCACTATCTGGTTGCAATTAGTCTTTCAATACCAGTGGAAAACGTGCTTGTGATCTTGTGTGTCCTCCATTGAACAAAGGATACCACTAGTACATAGATAATTTATAAAAATGCAATTTCACTTTTCAGGGAGTTTTTTTCTATAGCAAATCCTGCTTGTGGTACAATCAGAAGTTGACAAGAGGGGGAGGACAGTGTTATAAAGAACTGCTAGTCATCAAGAGCCAAGCCCACAGGAAAGTGCATGTTTTGACCAAAATAAATGATGAGACAACATCACCAGTGTCCATGTATGTTTGGATGACCAAAGCCCAGGAAGTCTAATTGTGCTTTGAACTTTATTAAACGCATGAGTAGGTGTGCCATTCACGACCAGATGCTTCAGATTTACAACATTGCAAGTAATATCTACGGTCCAGATGTATGACCTGTTTTTGCATGCGCAAATGGGACTATGACCTGTTTGCGCATGCAAAAACCCTACACGGTCATATACAAATGCCATTTAGCGAGTAGCAATCTATTTGGGACTTGCTAAATAGCATTTGCGAATCGCAAATAGGCAGGGGTGTTTCAAGGGCGTCCCTTCCTAATTGCGACTCTGAGCCCTCTGTATGACTGTTTTGCGACTGCAAAACAGTCGCAATTTACCACCCACTTGAAGTAGGTGATAATGCAGTCGCAAATAGGAAGGGGTCTCCAGGGGACCCCTTCCCCTTTGCAAATGTATGCAAAAATATTTTTTAAGGGCAGGCAGTGGTCCCAGGGACCACAGCCTGCTCTTAAAAAATTAAACGAAAAGCAGTACCAGACATGGTGGTCTTCTGAGTCCAGCAGGCCACCATCCCTGGGAGGGCCAGCCATTCTTAATGGGGTCGCAAAATGCAAGTGCCTCATGAATATTGATGAGCCTCGCATTTTGAGACCCCGAATCACTAACAGTGTCTCTGACACAGTTGTACATTTGGAATTGCAACTGGCTATTTTACACAATTTGCGATTCGCAAATCCAAATGGTCGTACATCTGCCCCAAATCTATTATAAGAAGCTGGCTGTGCAACTGATGCAAATGATACCATACAACACATAGGTTATACACTGCAGTACAGCTCCTGAACGCAAGATGTGTTTATTAACTTTAAAAAGGCAGTCTTCAGCACCCTTGTTTCGATTGAACCTGAAGGTGTGCACACTGAGTCTCGTCCTAGTGTTTGTCTTCATCTGGGCCCAAATCCATGATCCACTTGCAGATGAAATGCCTGCTAAGGTTGTCATATTAAAGAAGAGCATACCATACATTTTAGAGATAGCCCGCTTGGATAATTCATCTATTAGCACCCTAACTTCAAAAGGCGTATGATCCTGTATATCTTCACCTTTAGTCTTGTGGGCAAAGAGAGTATGTTGCTTACAAATATAATTATTGAGTTCTGTCTGTGTCAATTCAAAATTGGGTTGCATAATGTTAAAGGACCTGACCCTATTCTATAAAGTCGCCCAACTCGGAAATATATTTTTTTTTTTTCTTTTTCAAAAACCTTTATTGGAGCAAGCATAGAAAAGTACAAGGATGGGCCTACAACCGCACGGGCTGGCCGCTAACAACAAGGCACAATGCATGAAACAGAAATGTACACCCGTGGTCGGGTACAGCTCGAGCACAAAGCATCACTCTACATATATAACAGAGCAACTCGAATTTTTTATTTTACAAAAGAAAAACAAACACTAAAAGGCGAATGTACGATAATTAAGGTCAGCCCAAAGAAAGGAGGGGACGGTCCACGATCAGGAGAACACACCCAGAGCCCGGAGGCTCCAATCGAGTCGGGGGGGGGGGGGAGGGGAGCAGCGGGGAGAACCGGAAATATAGAAAAAACCCGTATGGGGAGGTTCCGGGAACGCACGTCTAGGGAGACAGGACAATCTCAGCAGTGCCTACAAGGGGAGGGGTGCAAATATCCCCACGATATTCATTCCACTGGCCCCAAACCTTCGTCCACGCCCTGGGTCTGCCCCTGGCCACATAAACCGTCTTCTCACGAAACATGGACCAGTCCATGTTGTCTTCCCACTTCGAGACCTCAGGGGGCCTGGAAGCGCCCCAGAGTTGCGCAACATCCCGCTTCGCAATCATGTATCCCAGGGTAGCCCATCTGGTCTGGGCCACAGAGTAGTCAGTGGGCTCCCACACATTCAACAGACACCGTCGCGGCTCCGGCCGCAGGGCAACACCAGTCACAGCAGTCATCACCTCAAGCACAGCAGTCCAGTAAGCCGCTACAGCCGGGCATTCCCAAAGGATATGTAAAAAGGTCGCAATCAAACCACAACCACGCTTGCATAGCCCATCCGAAGAAAAGCCCATCGTCACCAGACGCGGACCCGTGATATAAACTCGATGAAGAATCTTAAGTTGAACCAAACGGAGACGGGCAGGAATGGCCACCTCCTTGGGAGAAGAGAGTGCCGACTGCCAATCCTCGTCGTCCAGCTCCAACCCATCGCCAACCCAAGCCTCCCGAAGTCGGACCAATAAGTCCGCCCGATTATTGATCAATTTCTTGTAAATCAGAGAAATAGTACTATCGGGAAGATGCCCATCAAGGACGCGGTCCTCGAGGGGGGAAGAGTCAGGCAGGGCCTCATTAGGAACCAAAACTGAGGCGAGGGCATGCCGGACCTGCAGGTAGCGAAAAAATTCCCTACCACTCAAACCATATTCCGCCTGGAGGGCCTGGAACGACTTCACACTACCGTTCGAGCACACATCACCCACCTTACAAATCCCTATCATATCCCAGCGGTCGAAACCCTTGGTAGACCAAAGTCCGCCCAAACGTTCCGAGGCGTAAAGCGGCGTCGCCAACGTCAAGCGATCCTCCCACCCCAAACTCACATTCGCAGCTCGCCATACAGTTACTGCGATCTTGGATGGGCCCACAAGATGGCGCCCGGCCGATCGAGAATAAAGTACTCTAGTAAAGTCCCCACCCGGGAGCTGGAATCTGTCCATCTCGAACGCAGGATTACGACCCGGGGAAAACATCACGTGATTAATGGCAGACAACTGGGAAGCCCAGTAATATCGCTTGATATCGGGGAGCGCCATGCCCCCGTCATACCAAGGGATGGTGAGCTTTGCGAGTGCGATACGCGGACGCCCATCCCATATCAATTGCCGCTGAAGACTCTCAATCTCTTGGAAATAGGTCTTAGGAATAGCGTCATAGGAGTTTTGGAGCGCGTAAAGGAATCGCGGCAAGGACATCATTTTAAACAGAGCCGCCCTGCCCAGAGGAGACAAAGGAAGCTTACGCCAACGGGCCACATCCAGGCGCAATCTAAGCAATGGTGGGAGGAGATTACGCTCAAAGCGGAGCGTCGGGTCCAACGTAATAAAAATCCCTAAATACTTGAAACCCGAGTGGACCACCTGAATCGGAAGTCTGCTCGGCAAGGGGGGCAAAACCCCGGAAAGAACATATACACAGGACTTGGTCCAGTTAATAACAAGGCCCGAATTGGCCCCAAAGGAAGCAAGAACGTCGAACAGAACAGACAGAGATTTACGCGGGGAGGTGAGATATAAAAGGATATCGTCCGCGTAAAGCGACACGCGGTCCTCAAAGTCCGGAGACCAGCGGATCCCCTTGAGGGAAGGTTCCCCAAGCCAAGCAGCCAATGGTTCCATGGCGAGCGCAAACAGTAACGGAGACAAGGGGCATCCCTGACGGGTACCCCTACCAAGGGTGAAAGGAGCCGAGACCCTACCGTTCACCACTACTTGCGCCAGAGGTTCCGCGTACAATAACTGGACCCAACCAATAAACTCAGGCCCAAAACCAAATTTCTCAAGAGCCGCCCAGAGATAAGGCCACTCCACCGTGTCGAAGGCCATGGAAGCATCCAATGATGCCAAAATGGCCGGCTCCGCCAGAAGCCCCGCCCCCGCAATCGCACCGTGAAGACGTCGCAGGTTCAGAGCCGTGTTGCGATGCGGGATAAATCCAGATTGATCCGGATGGACCAAGTCACTAATGACCGTCAAGAGACGGGATGCCAGGAGTTTCGCCAATACCTTGGGTTCAACATTTAGCAGGGATATGGGCCTGTAGGAGGAACAAAGATCACGTGGTTTACCCTCCTTGGGGATGACAACTATTGTGGCCAGTCTCTGATCATAAGGGAGAATACCCCGTTCCCGGGACTCCAGAAACATGGCGCGAAGATACGGAGCCACCCTATCGGGACGCAACTTGTACAATTCGATCGGCAACCCGTTCGGGCCCAATGCTTTGCCCGAACGGAGGGAACGGATGGCAGTAGCTATCTCATCAACCGTAAAGGGGGAGTCCAACGCCACACGGTCTAAATCGGAAACAATGGGCAGGGCTATATCACGCAACAAAAGGCGAGAGTCAACCACATCCCTCTCAGACACAGGGGTATACACCACACGGAAGTAATCGGCAAACCGGTCAACTATTCCAATCGGGTCCGTTACACTCACACCACTCGCAGACTGAATCACGGGTACCACACGATTAGCTCTCTCCTTCTTATCCAGCCATGCCAGCAATTTACCCGCTTTGTCACCCACATCATACAAACGACCCTGTTGCTCCCGAAACATCACTTTGGCGGCATCTGTGACCATGGACTTATAAGCAAATCGTTTCAGACCCAGGGCATGGAGCTTCTCAGGCGTGACACCAGATTCCAAACCCTCCTCCAATGCAGAAATCTCCCCCTCAAGATCAACCACCTCTCTATTTCTCGCTCTCTTGGCCTCAACAATAAGGGAGAGGGCCTGCCCACGAATCACGGTCTTAAAGGCCTCCCATAGGGACACAGCAGAGGAAACCGACCCCTCGTTATCCAGAAAATACGAGTCAAAGGACTTAAGCAAAAGGGTGCGGGTCTCGGGGGAGGTGAGGTACCACGGATTAATGGGGGCCACCCGGCCCACTGCCTCCACTCCAACCTCAAAACGAAGCCAGAGCGGAGAGTGGTCAGAGACACCCCTGGGCAGGTGCACTATCTCACGCACCGCTGGGGACTGAGCCGCAGGCATCAGGAAATAATCCAGCCGAGACAGACTCCCATGGGCCCCAGAGTGAAAGGTGTACTGAAGCTGCGTAGGATGCAAAAGCCTCCAGCAATCCACCAGGCCAAAGGTATCCAAAAATCCACCCAACCACTGCTGAGCCGCAGGGGTATCCCTAGGGGGGTGGCGATCGTGGAGACTGGAGACTACTGAATTAAAATCACCAGCCAGAAAGAGAGTACTATCAGGGAGGTCCAACAAGACACGGCCCAAATCTGAAAAGGTAGAAGTCTGCAAGCCGGGGGGCACATAAACAGTTAACAAGGAGAGGGCACGGCCTTCATATCGACCCACAAGAACAGCATACCGCCCCCGATCATCCTGAATAACATCATCAATAGCCAGGGGGAGGGAAGCCCGGACAAGGATACCCACACCCCTGGAACCCGAGGTAAACCCCGAATGCGCTACGAGGCGATAGCCCCACCTATTCATTGCATGACAAACATTGCCTATCAAATGAGTCTCCTGCAGGAAAACAATGTCAGGAGATAAACGTCGTATACATTTCAACACCACACTTCGCTTGATACGATCTCCCAGACCATTAACGTTCAACGAAACAAATCTCAACCCGCTACCCCCCATCCCACCCGAAAAAGCCCAAACCCCCCACCAATGAGCACGACCATAAAAAGCAGTCCAGATACAGAATAAAGTCGCCTTGAACCCAGAACACACAAACAACAAACTTCCCAACCACCCACCCCCCAAGTAACAAGGAAACACCCCCCACCCTGCACCCCTGCAAAAAGCTAAAAAGCCACCCCAACCTGCAGTGTGCCTGTCGCCCAAGAACCCCTATTCTACACAAAGACCCCGGAGGAGGAAAGGCTCTGTCCCACCCGCCTCCCGATCAAACCAATGACGAGAAAAAGATCATACATCAAAACACATGTGAGGTAGAGGAACATAGGCTTACATCCCTGGAGAAGGTATACAAAACAAGGCATCAGTCAAAGATAAAATGTTCAGCTCTCTACGCCACCCTCAGCACCGCCCGGGTGGGCGTCGGACTCAGTCTCAGGAGGTCGATGAGGCAGGGAGTCTAGCCAGTCATTCACAGCATCTGGCCGATCAAAGAAGAAAGTACGATCATTATACTCCACCCGCAACCTAGTCGGAAAGAGCATTGCGTAACGCATCCCCATGTCCCTAAGACGCTTCTTGGCACCACGAAATCCCATACGCTGCTTCTGGACCTGTTGGGAAAAGTCCGGATAAAAGTTCACCGTGGCATTCTCAAAGGCCACCGGGCCCTTCACCCGCGAGGCCTGCAGGATAGCGTCCCGATCTCTATAGTGGAAAAGCTTTGCAATAATAGGTCTCGGCGGGGCGCCTGGCTTGCCCTGGCCTCCTGGAACACGATGTGCGCGCTCCACTGCGAAAAATTTACTAAGGCCAGACGGAGAAAGGTGGTTCTGGATGAGGTCTTCAACCAGGAGATCAACCGAGTGGGGTTCTGGATTCTCCGGCACACCCACCACGCGAACATTACAGCGACGTGCCCTGTTCTCAAAATCCTCCAAGCGCCGGGTCATGAAATCGTTCACCCTACGGAGATTGCCAATCTCCGTCTGAATATCAGAGACGTCCGTCGTGAGGCTGGATGATTTGATATCCAACGACTTCACCTTTTCGTTCGTCTTGGAGAGATCGGCTCGAATCAAATTCACCTCAATTGCCACAGTGTCAAGTTTGTGGGCCAAGGTTTCGTACTGTTGGCCTATGGATTCCCTCATGCCAGAAATGGCGCCCATGATGTCCTGCAAGGAGGGCTCCGTCGACGCATCCACTACTTGATCGGACGCGATGGGACCGGGCAGGGCAGCTCCGGGGGACCCTTTAGAGTGGGTATAACGATCCATAACATTGGATTGAACCGGACCCCCGCGCAGAGGTGTCTTCGTCTTGCGCGTCTCTCGGTCCCCTCTGCCCGCCATTTTGAAGATGCGTCACGAGTAAAGTCACCAGGGTCGACGGACCGGGCACCAGAAATGGAGGCCCCGGGACCAAAGGACTACAAGAGGGATATCACCAGGATAGAGGCAGCCCACTCCAGGAACAGTGCAGCCAAGGGCCAGACAACCCACTCGTGTCCCGGCCGCAGCTCTGGCCCGACCCTCTCACCAGTGTCCCAGTCTGAGGCAGAAACGAAACCGAAACTTAAGAGGGGGACCCGCAAGACCAATCCCCCTGCCGTTGTTGTTCAACTCCAAGACGGCCACTGAACCTCACCCAGTCCCGGGCGTACTTCGAGGGTGGAGCCCAAAAGTTCAATTGAACATAATTCAGGCACCCGATGTCCAAATCAGTTTCTGAAAGGTCCAGGTAGATCAGCCCAACGTCCTCTATATGAATCCTCGCAAAAAATCAGGATTAAAGCAGGATATTAAGCCGGGAGCGGCGGGGGTCCGGAGAGCGCTGTGCTCACGCGGCCATCTCGGATGCCCGCCAAGCTCCTCCTCCCAACTCGGAAATATTAATCACATCACACTTCCTTCAGTCCAGAGACTTTCCTATGTATGGTACCATCTAAAAAGGAGTATTTCCTTTGGTATTTTATCGATCCTTTCCACTAGGTCCATTGCAAATCTAAACAACCTTATTAGCATAGCCATCACCATCTCTCAATTGCACTTCTACAAAAAAGGAAGGACAGATATGTGTATATACTCCTGGCTAACCAATCCAAGCAACAGACGGCTAGTCTGGGCTTATTATGTACAGGGATTCACTGTCACATCAAATGGTCAGGCCAGGTTTATCCCTGTATATATGGTAGGGAGATGTCCTCTTTCCCCAAGTGCACCAATCAGTAAAGTTTGAGCACAAACATTTGTATGGTTTTGGATCCCCTTAGTAGGGTCCGAAGCAGGGTATCCATTTCCTTAAAGTAAGATTTGGAGATCCACTACAGGGTATTTTGTAGGATGCATAAAAATCAAGGGAGTGATGTCAAGTTGAGCAAGGAAGCTTTACCGAGCATGTATTGGTGGGGGGCTCTTTCAGTATCAGCATATTGCCAAAAGTTCCCCAAGACTGCAGAAAGATTGTGTTTCCTGTATTGTTCCTGAATCCTAAAAAATCATTAGCAATGCAACAAAACCCATTCTTGGTTTTGTGTAGGTTATATCATGGGAAAGGACCGCCGGATCAGTGGCACACTGGGAATTAAGAATACTGAAGTTGGATTACAGTCTGAGCTCACACACTATAGACAATAGTCTGGGCACTATGAACCAGGGATTTACAATGAGCAAAAAAAAATCATCAGATCATCAGCATACAGCAATATGTCATCTTCAATATCATCCTTCCATCAAAACCCCCTACACAAGGAGTCCCTCTGGAAAAGGGAATGAAAAGGGAGAAGCATAAACACATTACCATGTAATACATTCCAAAGGAGCTTTGAATGCTAAGTACACAATACAATGCATAAAGGATGTCAGGCAGGCGTTTGAAGTGTGCCCTGCATAATCATGACCCATTGATTTAAATGTGACTTCACATGAGAGTACACCATGGAAAGTGTTTTTACGTATTATGAAGCACTATTCAAAGAATGCCATGCAATACAAAACAACTACATTATCATTTATTTTTTTATAAATGAGGTGCAATGATTTTTCCATATCTTTCCATTTCAATGAATAATGTGACTTTCATTGCAGTGGGTACTGTCATTTTGCACTGTAAAGGTAGATAGGTATACAGGATAATTTCAATAAAAGAGCCCCTGTGTGGGGATAAACAACATTGAAGAAAATATACACAAACAAAGTGTTTATTATTATGATATAACAATTGGATTTACTGATTTGTTTACAGCCAGGTCTATTCTGATGTGGCATGTTGGGCAAAAGAACAATGGAATAGAATGCTACCCGAAGTGATTGCCAATGGTTAGACGTATTGTAAACATCCTCACATCACCCTTTCTGCATTTGATGTAACTCTGTAAGTGGCGAAGATTATGCCCACACGTGGATACCTTGCTCACAGTACCACTGGAATCATGCTGCACCTGACTGAAGAGCCCTAATCACAGCGTTCCGGTTCGGAGCAGTCCTGGCTTGGCAGTATGGGCTGGACTGTTCCTCATGGAGCAGGGTCAAGACTGATTTCCATAGAGCTGGGTCTAATCTCATGTAGCAGGGTGGGTAAAAAAAACGATTGGTTGAATACTACTCTGAGTCACTGTCAGTGGTTAGACTTATTGCAAGCATCCCCATATCGCCTTTTGTGTGTTTGATATAACAAGGTTATTGAACAACAAAGATATATGTTATCCTACTGAAACATCAGTGTGTTTGCATATTTGGGTCGCAGGTACAAAACTAGTTCTCATTACAATGTCAAATATCTATCTGTGTGCATTGAATACAATATCTATAAACTAAATTTACAACTACAAAACATATAAATGGCTAAAGGTATGTTAATAAAGGTAAACAACCTTTACAACGCAACTTTTACATCGCAGAGCCTTTACACCACAACCATTACACCGCAAACTATTACAACGCATTGCTCTGGGGGGCGCTCTAGGATAGGGAATAGGTTAATTTACTATCCAATAATCTTCCCTAGTGTCCACGGGGACTGGAGTTGGAATAGTAAATTAAACTATTCACTATCCAGCACCCCAAAGCACTATGCGTTGTAATGGACTGCGTTGTAATACTTGCGTTGTAAAGGCATGCGATGTAAAAGCATGCGTTGTAATGTCATACATCCGTTAATACTTGTTGGCAGTATCTGTACCTAACATGAATAGTGCAAAGTACTTCCACTCATCAAATAATATACCTGTAGCATCATTCAACCTGACTGTATGCAAGAGAGCATAGATGGTGCATACTGTTTTTTCAACTACCTTGCTCAAGTTGACATGTTTAAGTTCCCTGCATGAATAGTCACACTTCATTTGTCACCCGAGGACCTTCTTATCTGTCATTGTGTGGCCTACACACGTTTGGTGAATACAGCAGTCACTTTTCAAGTTGCCCCACTGCTCGACTAAGTGAGCCTTCCGGTCTCTTGGGTCTCCTGTTTGAAGGACCCTTAACCTCTGTTTGAACAAGGGACTTCTCTGCCTTAGCTACAAAGCCTACAGTATGGTTAAGTTGCCCAGTTGAGTCATTCATAAATGTTACGACAAAGGTCACACTGTGTTCCATAATACTTATTCTCCTACCAAACTTGTTTGTGACATACAACTTAGCCTTTTGGGTCCTTTGCTGGCCTTATGGTCGCTGTGAATAAGTCATATTGGACTCCTCATTTTATTGTTCTGCAGGTGTTATTTTGTCAATGTTCATACAATCAACCTCTTCCTCATCAATGGAAGGTGAGAAATGTACATCAACTCTGTACAAAAAGGAGGAGGAGCTACGCTACGAATCAAGATGGCCGCATAAGCTCCCGGCTCCGTCGACCTCCGCCAACAGCTCGATTATCCTGTCTTTCATCCTGTCTGCCCACCTGATTTTCTTGTCTATGAAGGTCTACTGCTTCCAGAGGTGCGATCCCGAGATTTCTACCTTATCGGCTGTCGAAGATACGCCGTGTTTCTATTCTCGGCCTAACATCGTGTTGAAGCCGGGGCCTCGATTTCTAGACTACCCGAGTCGGAGTTGAACAACATCGGCCGTGAGACCTGGACTGAGCCCGGTCTCCCGAAGAGTGCCTGAATTGTTGATTTTTCTGACGATCCTTTGAACGATCCACACCCGGGACACGCCAGCGTGCCACGCCGGCTGCTGTGGTGGAGGCCCGGTGCCCGGAGCCCTTTCTGCCCCGTGGGGGTCGACGGGCTGGGTCCTCCCTGACGGCGAAGGTGTATTCTATAAGACGAGGAGCGCCCATTATTTGTGATCAGATTTACGTGGCCTGTGACTCCGGAGCAGCCGGCCTCCGGGGTCCGAACCCGGCTCTGTCACCTACCGAGAGGAGATGGAGCGGACGGAGGGCACGCCATCACTGCGGGCCGTTGTGGCCGCCATTGGGGCGCTCCATTCGCACACAGTCGCTGTGTTCCGGACACTGATGGTGAAAGTGGACGGTATCCTGGCACCTGAGGACGACACCTCGTTTGGTCTCCAGCTGGAGATGATACCAGCGATGCATGGCATCTCAGAGGTCGGGGTCCCTGTGCATCGCCCGGACTTTATGATTCTCGACGGTCCCCTATTGCCCGCTGGCCAGCCCGTGCTTCTCACTAGTGTCTTTTGCCTGACCCTGCTGCCACCCAGCACTTCTATGGACAAACTTCCATGTGGCCACGAGTTACTTGCTGATGGTTTCGGATGCTCGCTGTTCTCGGACATCTTTCCTAGTTCGAGCCATGTACTTTTATCTTGTTTTCGATCCTCTTCTGCTGCAAAGAACTTTTATGGACGCTCTGCCTTTTCCATCAAAATGGCGGCTCGAGTGGCAAGGACTCTTGGGACGGACCGTACTGGCCAGGGCTGAACTTTATCGCTGGGTTCCGCTATAATAGCTTTTCTTAATGCCGGGGTTGTGCCTATATTGTGATGGGAATTGGGTGGCTGTTCTTTATCCTACCGTGACTGGTCTGTATAATTGCTGAATATTGGTTTTATTGTGTCTCCGGGTGGTTGCTGTTGGCGGTGGGCACGGGAGTCCGGGAGAGTGTCTGCTTTCTCCTCCTCCGCTTTCTCTTTTCTTTCCCTCTCCTTTGGGGCAGTTCCTGGGCGACAGGCACGCTGTTAGTGGGGTAGGCCGTAGCCATTACAGTGGTGTAGGGTGGCGGATGTGGGGGGGGTTTGTTATTTTAGTTTGTTTTGTTCTATGGTCCCTTTCTTCCTTTTCCGTCTGTCTCTGGGAGGGTTCTTTACCTCTTTAGTAGGGTTGGCTGTCTTTCTTTTCCCTTTTCCTTTCTTATGAGGCTTCTACACTCAACTATGCCTTTAGGTTACTGGGGGGCGAGTTTTCAGAATGGTGCTCTGCTTTATTGTTTGCTGTCGTATTGTTTTTGCTCTAGGTCCGCCTCGGCGACTGTATTGTTTTGACAGCTGTGTGGTTCATCAACTGATTCTGTTTGCTCTGTGGGGTACGCCCCCCCCCTTACCTCTTCTTATTTTATTATGTGGTGTGACGCCATTGCTCCTGCAGCCGTTCCTACTCTACATAACTTTAAAAAAACGAAAAACTCATATACCCTTATGCTTTGCAGTGCGCACTCACACATGACGTATCTATGATATTGCTTTTTTCGGTCGTGTTCTTGTTTCTACATCCTGATTCATTTGATACGCTTGCGGCCGGCCCCTGTGGTTGTGGGCATGCGCATGTAATACTTTGCAAGTTTCAATAAAGGTTTTAAAAAAAAAAAAAAAAACTCTGTACAAAAAATTTCATATTGTCATGGTAATGTAATGACAAATATTTCACAAAAAATTGTTAGGAAATGATTTCCAGTTGTCATTTTGCATGTCCTCATGAGTAAGAGGTTTGTTTAAAAAATATATCAGTCACTTTTTTATTGGAACAAACCCCTGTATTATAGTTTATTAATGCATTTAAGGCAGTCGTGCTTTGTCATGTGATATGTAATGCCTGTTTAATAAAGAGCAGTGGATTTACCAGTTGATGGTCCTGTATTTACATTATCTTCAGTACTTCTGGTGACAGCTGGCCTCCGTCTTGTATTTGTCATGAGAGCATATTGCTTCCTGTCATCTGTTGATGTGGAAATTGTTGCATGACTTCTTCCTTGTTCACCAACGGATGAATAGGACAATTTTGCTGATTGCTTATTCTTGTTTCTGGTACAAATGTCATAACACTTTTTCTGCAATACTGCGTTGATTATGATGGAGCGTATATGTTATCATGCAGCCATCTTTACCAATTCCTACCTGTACAACCGATTTACGACACCTTTTTAGGTTTCGCCGGGCGTCCACTGCGCAGCAGTTTTCGCGCAGGCGAAATCTTTTGAGCTTCAGTATGGGGCTTTAACCCGCCTCTCTGTTCCATTGGCTAGCTCCATAAATGGAGGCTAGCCATTGGAACAGAGAGGCGTCAGTCATTGTCCGAGCAGAATCGTGGGCGTTCCGGCGATTTTTTCGCTCTCCGTCCCTTTAACAACGTCATTGCGGCGGTGGGCGGATGGTTTTTTTTCCCGTCATGTTTTGGTCTTTTTCGAAGTGTCTTTTGCCGGAGTGGGCTGCGAGATTTAAGTTGCCAGGAAGTTGTTCTGTTGTCTCCTTGTATTGTTGTGCGTTTTCATGTCTGTTGTCTTTGTTTTCCGTCTTTGCGTGGCTCGTGGCTGTCTTACTGTCCTGCCTTCTCCCGCCCCTCCTCCCGCTGTCCGTGTCTCCGTTCCCACCCCCCATCCATTGCTTTGTATGTGCTTGTTTTTCCCTTGTTGGGCTCCCTCTACTTCACTCACCTTTTTCCCTGACTCGGTGTGGAAGGTGATGGGGGTGTAAGGGAACACAAATCGGAAGTCGCTTGGGAAGACTGACCTTCTTAGGGTAAGGCGCCCCTCCTGCACGCATTTTTGGGAAGAAGGGGCAGAAGGAAGAAAGTAGATCCCATGCACGCACACACTAAAAGCCTCAGTTCGGGGGAGCTTGAGATCCTTATCCTCACGCTGGAAGTAAGGGCACAAGGCACTACCGACTTGAGCAGGGCAACAAGAGGGCGACTCTCTGCTCAGTGTGTGGAAAGGACTGTGAATGGGAAATCCTCAACGCGCGCGCACTTAGAAAGGAGTAAGTGTCGGGAAGAGGGCAAGCTTCCCTCTTTCCAGTACTTCGTTTGCTGCTTCCTTTCTAAAGCGCCTTGACGCGACCGAGTTTTTATGTTGGGCAGCTGTAAGTGAAAACAGCCCGCTGGCCTTGTTTTTAATTGTCCTTCCTGTAACCTTTTGCGCTGTTTTGGATCTTTCAGTGTAGGTCTGACGTGCCCTTCTAATGAACGTGCTGGTTAAATAGGAACACTTGGTCTTACTGTTGTTGCTCACGTTCCAGTTTTATGATGTCCGGTTGGTACAGCGCGTATTAAGTGTGTGCACTCCAAGCAAGTCGTGCTTGAAGCTGACTACATGGAAGGAAACACCCCGCCCATAGCAATACCTTCGGGTCGAGTGGGCGCTATATAAAACTGCAAAACAAAATATATATATATATATATATATATATATATATATTTATTTATTTATATATTTATGTGTGTGTGTATATGTTGTTTTCCGTTTCCGTCTTCGTCTTTGCCTCCGTGTTCTGGTGTTCTGTTGTCTCCTTGTATTGTTGTGCGTTTTCGTGTCTGTCGTCTTTGTTTTCCGTCTTTGCGTGGCTCGTGGCTGTCTTGCTGTCCTGCCTTCACCCGCCCCCCTCCCGCTGTCCGTGTCTCCGTTCCCACCCCCCCTCCATTGCTTTGCATGTGCTTGTTTTTTCCCTTGTCAAGTCTGCCGCTTTCTCTGTGAACCATGCCTTCTGGCATTTCTCCACGCAGTCCGGTTTATTTCACTGTGGGGGTAAAAAGTTAGAGGCTTATTAAAATTCCTCCCGCTGTCTACCTCGCCACCCCTGACACGTTGCACTTTCCATGTGTTTCTCTCCAGTCCCTCTCATTGTGTCACCTGTTCTCTACAATCTGCTTCGCGTTCCTGCTTCTCTCGTCTTTCTCTCTCCCCTACAGATCCCCCCTCTGTTTCTGTAACCTCGTCTCCTGTTTCTCTCTCCTCCAATGTTGTAATGAAATCTCTCTCTTAAGCCTCTACCTTCTGTGTAGAGTTCATCTCTCTTCGGGTTCTCTCTCCTCTCGACCATCTGTTTCTCTCTCCGATTTACTCTCTCCTTTCTGCTTCTCGTTTGTGGACGACTCACTACACCCAGCCCCTCTCACACACACTGGATTATCTCTAGCTTTCCTTTTGTTTCTCACACTTGTGTGAGTGACCCCTCTTGCACTCTCAGGGCATTACTGTTTACTTCCCTACCCCTTCTGTGTTTCCCATAACTTCTCACCAGCAAAGCTTCTCACCCCTTATCTTATTGGGTCTTTGTTCTCACGCTCCCTTCTCCACTATTACATGGATCTGGCACCCCCCCTTTACTCCATACTTTACCCTCCCCCTGCACACACACAGCTATGCAGTTTAAACTTTGCGCCCACGGGATTCCTCCCCACCCACCCCCGTATAGCAGGAGAACACTCTGCAGCCCTAGCCCCTTCTTTTGTTTTTCCTCTTCTTTAGGGGTTCACACCTCTCTCAGGTGCTTTTTACCTCAATCCTACTCTACCCTCCTCTGATTCTCTGCCTATCTCCACTCTCTTTCTGCCTGCCGTCTCGTGTCCCACTCTGTCTTCCCTCACAGACGGGTCTCTTCAGTTCGCCCCTTGGATACCAGAATCAGGGTGCATTGTCTACGCTGGTACATCATTGTGATTTTTTCCTTACAGTATCAAGCAAGGTACATTGAGTCTGCAGGTCCTCACAATACCCTTTATTCTTAGTATAACTCAATGACGTTGCCTTGTGAATGGTAGTACATCAGACTAGTCTTGATTTATTTTGCTCCACATCAAACTGTACAATGTTCTTTAGTATATCGCAAAGCAATGTGTTTAGAGCAATTCCCATTGTCTTTGTATGAAGTATACCACAATCTGGGTGCATTGTTCTCTAGTACATCGCAGTACCCTTATTTTATACCCCATGTTGAATGAATTGTGTTTACTGGTACATCACAATGCCTTTTGTTTATATTATAACACAACCACAGACAGACAGCATGCTACTCCACTGGGACTCAGTGTTATTAGGAAAAGGTGTTTAGTAGTTAATGGTGTATTGCCTCAGTCAGTTTCACTGTTAGGGGGGAGTGATTAGTGTTTTGTTTTTGTTTAGTGATTAGTTATGTTTGGTAGAAATTAGAAGAGCGAGCTGCTTACAGTATTGGCTGTGCGCGGACTATTAGGTTGGGTTTATGCAACCGGCTAATATGTGCTTTTAGTTTGTTTGTTACACCTTTGCTTGAGTGAATGCGGCGCTTGTTTAAGATGCATGTTGGTGGTGGTGCCTCTGAAATAACCCGGACGTGGTTGGGGAAGGTTTGGTTGGTTGATCTTGTATGAGTTTATTTCTGATTCTGGTGCTCTGTGGCGTGATTTGTACAGTCAGTTGATTCCAGAGAGGAAGAACCAGGTCTTTTCTGCTTTCCTAAATGTCAGGTGAGTTTCAACGCACCCTTCATCCACTGGGAGTGAGCACCATCGTTTTGCTGCTTGCACAGAGAAAGATGTGCAACCAATGGTTTTCTTTTTGTAAGTCAGAAAAACCAGTTGTGGTGTCAATCTACAGCGAGGTAATCTTTTCAGGTAGTGTGTGTTGATATTTTGATGGAAGGTTGGTGCTGTTCTATTCATGGCTTTGTGTGGCATAAACAGGGTTTTGAAGGTGGATCCCTTTGTAATGGGCAACCAGTGAAAGGCCTTCAAAGCAGCAAGATGTTCTCTTATAGGTTTATGTGCAGGAACTGTTGTAGGGGCTAACTTCTGGATTCTTTCTAAACACCTCAAGACACAGAATCTTTGGTTAGGCTGGTGGCATAGTTGTCATGGATGTGCTCTGCATTATGAAGTCAGGAGTATTGCTGACATGCCATATATTTTCAAAAGCTAATTTTGCTGGGGCAAAGTCAGACACTTATAGGAGTACTTCTGGGAAAGTTATGTTGGCTCTTAAAGGCCAGTGCTGCAGAGGGGGGGGAGTTGACCCTCTTGTCAGGCAGCCTGACAATTCCTTTATAAATGATAATTTGGTCATGATATTTCTGGCAAACAGTATTGTTACTAATGACCACTGTCTATGAGGTCGCCCGAGTTGGCGAAGCAAAGGTATGCAGTCCCAGAGTGCGGCTGGAGACTCATGGGGGCATTGCATCTACTTTGACTCTCATGGCGTCTGCTGACCAAGTTTTCCCCTGTCAGTTAAATACTAAACCCTCTCGCCCACCATAACAATGCAGGATGGGAGAGGAGTGGCCAGAGCAGGTGGATTAATTTACAAATATATTCGAAATTCTCCCTTCTTTATTGATGTGAGCACAAACACGCATACACTCACAGCAATGCATATTGAAAAAGAAGAACTACTCAACATATGAGCTCTTACACCTGTTTTTTCGATTATCAGCCCTCATGTCTAACAAGTAATGGGATCTTAGGTGAGAATGATGGCAGCACATTTCTGGGAGAGAATAAAAGTGACACGTGGAAATGCTTGAATTACTCTAAATCACTAGCAGTGCATTCCATGCTATTGTTTTAGGTCATCACTATCATTTCAGAAAGAACCAATCACTTGGGCCTTGGTTTTGCTCCTCGTCCCCCCCCCATTTCTGTGTGTGTGATGGTGCTCTGTGTGTGTGTGCAAATGCAATAGGTCTCGCATTTGTGAGAGATTAAGCTATTGGCATTTTAAATGACAATGCCATTTATTTATCTGTTTTCAAAACCATCACATAAATACAAAATGTGTCATTTACAATGCCAATAGCTCTAACTTTTTCAAAGGCGAAACCGTTGCATTGTAAATGCTTGTTAATGGATGAGACCAAATAAAGATATGTTTGCTTACCAAAAGAAATTTCATTTGCGCCCTCATACTTAAATACTGCATCGTAACAGCATGCAGAATGGTAGAATATATGATGTATATAGCAATAAGAAACTATGCTAAGATAAATAATAAAGTTATGCTGAAGCATTTACGTGTTTTAGAAGAAAAAATAAAAAACAAACTGTAGCCCCTAGAAAACTTCAATAGACGAATAACAATGTGCATTGAATAATGTATTTCCTTTAACTGCACCAGAAAACTTGTGGATTTACACTAATTGGTTGTAAAGAATGATTTAACAGAGAGAAACATACATAAAATATTATAAGATTTCTGTAATGTAATATATATAATTACACGCTTTTAAAAGTGAAACGTTGAAATTTAAACTTGCATGGTACAATACGAATAATGACCTGAGAGAGAGAAAAGATTTAAGTAGTGCGCTTAATACTGACGTTTACCTCATGATATAATCATATTTGTAATTAATAAGAAAAGATTAAATGCCTTTAGAAATGTGTGCATATTAATAATATTAATATTTTGTGATTTAGCAGAATTCTGTATAAGCCTCAAAGGGTTTTTGTTCCTTAGCCAACGTTAAGTCATGTGAAAACTGTCACCCCAGCTCTATGAGAAATATCTATAAAGTTTTCCATTTGTATTTTCGTTTACAATGGACTCGCTTCTCACATGAAGGAAATTTCAACAACTTTGTTGCATCCCAGCCAAAAAGCATCTGGGAACGGACAGCTCACAGATGACAAAATGTACTGCCTACTACTGAGGATGTTACTAGATATTAACTAAGTGGAATATAATGATCCTAGAAAAAACATGAGAAAAGGATTACTTAATTCTTCCTGATTTGTATATTTTACCGATCACCATATAACCGCCCATCGTGAGTGAACAATGAAAGCCCCATGGACTGTTGGAATCGATACTTTTGAGGGGTGTAAACTTGAATAGATTGGAGTATACTTGCCAGATTAAGGAGGAGTTAAGTAAAACTGGCTGGCTGTCTGACCATTCCCTGCCCGTCAGGCTGTTGGGTTTTTCTTAGATCCAAGCATGTTACCTATCCTAAACTTTATTCTTTTTTTTCCCCCAAATCACTCATTCTGAGTGACAGAGACACTAACAACCTGAACCTTAAGTGAACTGAGACTTATCCTGTGCTACTGCTGGGTGGCAATCGGGCGCAGGGAGATAACCTTTCTCGGATGAGGGGTTATTCTGACTCCTAATGTGGCAATCGGAGCTTCATAATGGTCACAAACTGATTTCTTGAGGACGGAACCTGAAACGACATTGAGCGGCTTGTATGAGCATCACTGAACCTGTAATTTCTCATGTGCTGTGTGGGTTTCCTGAGCAATTTCAGCGTGTTATTAAAAATCTGATCTTTAATGTGTTTCTGTGCATCCCGCATTCTTGAGGCATTCAATAAATGTTTTTACTAAATTACCTTTATCCATTCTGTCTCATTCTTTTGGTGATATTCTGTGTCTCTAGGAATCTATACTTATGGCTGATAAAGGTGCTAAGTTGTAATGAAACATTAGTTTGAGATAACAATTATCTATTCCAGGTCCTCATAGGATAATTGTTCATTCCCCGAATATTTTAGTCCCTTTTAGCTCAATGCAAGATCCATCAGAGGACCTAAGTGACGTTGGGAGCAGTTGGTAGTAGTTTGTTTTCTAACTGACAAGAGTGATAGATATTGAGAAATGGACCTAATGATTTGAGTTGAAGCTATACTGGAAAGAATAAGTAGTAAAAAAATAGTTTTTGTTGCCCAGATGACCACTCCCCGCTTCCACTGGATCACTTTTCTGGTAGCTTGTTGGAAGGTTTAGTTTGGACTAATAAAACTGGGATGAAAGGGAGATATTGATTTATAGATACCCGTTAGTTTAAGGTTCAGTAATTTTCTCAGACTATATGACCAGGTAAGAAAGTATAGATAGGATTGTGGAATTGTGATCACAGAAGTGCAATGTCCTTTGTTTTGTGAGAATTAGTATAGATGTGTTGTCTTGGAGCTGAGAATGGCTCCGACGTGGCTTAAGATACCGGGATATACACCTATGGGTGGGTCTCAGTGTGGCATACACTGAATAAGTTTGTCTTCTGTTTCTAGGGTGCTGTGCGTGAGACGTCATCACCAGTACCACCAGTGAAAGGAAACGTTGTAAGAGTGTGACAAATTAAGATTGTTGGGATTTTTCCTAGAGTACATCGGCGGAATCCTAAAGATTTTCCTTAAGTAAAATTGCGCTGGACGAATGGAAAATTTCTGAGTGTATGAAAATCTGTAATTTCTTTTAGTGGAGCAGACAAGAGTTGTTTTATGTTTTATGCATGTGTTGGGTTAAAACATGTGGAAAAAGATGAAAACTGAAATTGTAAATGGAGGGTCAGAGTTGAATTGACGTCATAAAAGTGCTGTGCTGCGATAGGGCAGTTGGTGTAGAGCTGCGCTGAGATTTGTCGTCAAGATCGCGCAGAGATGGACGTTGAAATTATAATACAGAAGTAAGCTTTCCTGAAATAAGATTGATTTCAATTGAAAATGAGATATTATGAAATTATTTAAGTGATTAAGAGCTTTGATACGTAGAGGTGAGCCTATTCCTACTAGGGAGGGAGTTCCTGTGGCTCCGAAAGGAATGCTAGCATTATATATGTCACTAGAGACAAACTAATGACATGAAACCATTGCCTAGACCTATGCAATTTGAGGCCCTTGAAGAATGGGAACATGTAGCTCATCAGAAAGACAAGGAGAAATATCAGAATAGATATAAAAATACCTTAAATCGGTATGTAGAAGTTAAATGGGATTCCCAGAAGAAAATGTGGAAACAGGATGTTGCGGAGGGTGCTGGAATGTATCCTGTCAGAGAAGTCGAGGATATGGAAGTTAAAAAATGTCAAGAGAAAAAGAAACATTCAGAGGACGCACAAGCCCAAGTTCTTACATTAACTGAAGAGAACACTGATGAAATAAATGATGTGTTAGTGGATGAGTTGTTAATAAATTGACCACCACCTTATAATGAAGAGCAGACAAATTCAGGAACCAATCCGTTTGTGGGGACACCAGATGCACCACCTTTACCCAGTGGTTCAGGTCCTGGAAATCCCTTTTTGTCCAGTGGACAGACCCCTGGTGAAGTAGAATTTAATTCTGCTATGACTACTGGTCCAGATGCTTTGTCTGTCCCTGTTATTATAGGTCCAGTTGTTTCTTTATATCATTCAGAAAGAGCCCTTTGCACGTACATACAATGACAATACCTACTGGATTGTCAGGAATGAATATCATTACACGAGAACTGAATAGGAAGCAAATAAATCAGAATGCAGCATATGCCGTAAAGAATACTGCGACACGAGGAAATGGGATGGGAACCAGTGAGAGGACAATATCTAAGATGGAAGGAAGATCAGACTCTTTGACTGATACTTCAAAAAACATTTCTGAAACACCAAATAGAGGCCCGCAGGTTATGACAGAGAAGGTATTACAAATGGGGACTCAAAGACTGATGACACCTGAGGCACCACGTTCAGTAGAAATTGGTAGGGAACCATGAGAATGAGATCAGAGTAAATCCATAGGGCCCACCCCAGAAGAACTTGATGATTGGATTAGGGATATAGCGCCAATGACTATTGCAAAAAATACTGCAGGGAAAAATTGTAAACAAATGAATGTTAGTACAGACAATACTTTAGATAGAGGTAAGTTAAAAGTAGAACTAGAAGAGCTGATATTGGGAACTATTAGTCCAGGAAGGTTAACGAAATACCATGACAATGAGTTACTTAGTTTATTTAAATGCATCTAGTTTTCCTTAAAGGAAAATGGGCTGCATTAAAAAAAACTGCTTTATTTAACCCCTTCGCCGCAGGGCTAATTCCCCCGCGGTGCAGGCTGCGGGGCGCCGTGGTAATCATGACAAACTCAGCTCGTCATGAGGCACAGTAGAGCTGTGCTCATGATGAGCTGAGCTCGTCATGACTCCGCCCACACAATGGAACGCCCCGCACAGGAGGGGAATTATCCCCGCGTGGGTGTTCCACGGCAGTTATGACGAGCTCAGCTCGTCATGAGCACAGCTCCACTGTGGCACTTGAAGCACTTGATGAATCTTGGCCTTTTTTGCTTCATCTGGAGCTAGGCCTCATGTGGCTAATTCCTTGAAAGTAAACTCTATAGGGGGTGTGAGGAATGCACACCTGTTATCACTTTTTAAGTAAAAATGTATCTTGCGTACTCCTTAATGCGTGCCACTTAGTTGCAGTTCCTTGAAAGACCTTCTGAATAACTGCCAAACAATCAGATCATCACATTCAATTTCTCATCAACCGTTCAGGCAATTCACTTGGCCACCAGCTCTTCGTACCTGAAAAACACACTCCTAACACAATGCCCCACTTCTGGATCCTCGCATCCTGCATGCACAATGGGAAGAGAGTCACATAACACAACCTAATTACATGGGTGGAGTGGCACAGAGTGGAATGGGGTGGTGTAGAGTAGGGTCGAAAAGAGTGGCTTAAAGTGTCATAGATTAGAGTGGAATGATGTAGAGTAGACGATCGCAGAGTAGAGTAGAGTGCTGTAGAGTGACAAACAGTAGACCAGTGTAGAGTGGCTTTGTGTGGAGTGGCTTAGAGTGGAGTAGGGTGGCATAGTATAGAATAGAGTGGCACAAAGCAGAGTGGCGTGGAGTGTGGGGGAGTAGAGTAGAGTGGCATAAAGTAGAGTGGTGTGGAGTAGAGGGCATAGACATAGAGTGGCATGGAGATGAGTGGCATAGAGGGGTGTGGCGT
Organism: Lissotriton helveticus; assembly: GCF_964261635.1. Classification (NCBI taxonomy): domain Eukaryota; kingdom Metazoa; phylum Chordata; class Amphibia; order Caudata; family Salamandridae; genus Lissotriton; species Lissotriton helveticus. Next base: position 845,052,593 of record NC_136059.1, on the reverse strand, counting down.
AGAGTAGAGTGGCATAACATGGAGTGGTAAGAGTGGAATAAAGTTGCATACAGTGATGTAGATTGAAATGGAGTGATGTGGAGTGATGTGGAGTGAACAGGCATAGAGTAGAGTGGAGCAGAGTGAGGTAGCGTAAAGTGGGGTGGCATGAAATGGCATGGAGTGTAGTGTAGTGTCTTGGAGTACAGGGATGTACCTTTAGGGGGTGGTGTTTGAGGTGTCATACCCCCTAATAAAGTAATTTCTGGTAAATAGTTGGATAAAAGTGGTTTCAGTCGTGTATGGTAAGGTGTCTTCCAGACTTCATCAGGAATGTTTCCATAAACACTGACAAGAATGCACATAAACTCTCTCCTTTCAAAGTCTTAAAAATGTTGGTTTTACTAAATATTGTGATTTCTCTCACTCCGCATTTGTCTCACTGTCCACTGCCCCCTTAACCACTCTCTTGTACTCTACTTGTCTTATAGTGTATTTTAACAATATATGACAGTATGATTCTTGGAAAACCTGAAGCTCCCGTAGTGTAGAGTGGAATGAGGTAGAGTGGCATAGAGGAGAGTTGAGTGGTTAGAGTAGAGTGGAGTGTTGTACCATCAAGAAGATTGGAGTCACGCAGAGTAGAGTGGCATACAGTACAGTGTTATAGAGTGTTGTAAAGTGGCATTGAGTGGAGAGGCATAGAGTAGAATTGGATAGAGTGGCGAAGAGTAAAGTGGCATAGAGTAGAGTGAAGTGGCATAGAGTGGGGTGCCGTACAGTAGAGTGGAATGGCATAGAGTGAAGTGGCATAGATTCAAGTGGCGTAGAGTGGCGAGGTGCAGAGTGGACTAGTGTAGACTGAAGTGGAGTGGTGTGGAGTGGGGAAGAGTGGAGTGGCGTTGTGAAGGGTGGCGAAGAGTAGAGTGACAAAGACTAAAGTGGAGTAGAGTGGCATAGAGTGGATTGGCATAGAGTAGAGTGGAATGGTGTAGAGTAGCGTGGCATAGAGTAGAGTGGCATTTAGTGGAGTGGTGGTGAGTGGAGTGTAATGGAGTAGAGTGGAGTGTACAGTGGAGTAGAGTGAAGTGGAATAGTAAAGAGTGTAGTAGCATAGAGTAAAGTAGTGTAGACTAGTACCGTTGTGGGTGTAAGTAATTAAAGCGTCAATAGAGACGGAGGACAGGATGAAATCAACATATATTAGCTGTATGCCTGTGATAAAAGTAGGAAAGCACATTGCAGGTCCAGGAATAATACTGAAACAAATTTTGAAAAGTGATTTTCAAAACAATGAGGAAGAACAAAGACAAGAAAGAACACATATACTTGGTCCATGATTGATGCAGGAGCTAGCCCAAGAAAGGGAAAAAAGCCTGTGGGAGCTAAGCAGTAAAAGATTTCAAATGAGAGTGACAGTGAAAACAACTAGTGGAGTAGAGTGGTGTGGATTAGAGTGGAGTGGAGTAGAGTGGTGTAGAGTGGCGTAGACTACAGTGGCATATAATGGAGTGGCTTGGAGTGCAGTAGCTCAGAGCAGAATGGAGTGGCAAATAATGGAGTAGAGTCGAAGTAGAGTATAGTGGAGTGTCACAATGTGGGGTAAAGTGGAGTGGTGTAGAGAAGAGTGGTATAGAGAGGAGTGGTGTCAAGTAGAGTGGCATTGTGTGGAGTGGAGTAGAGTGGTGCAGAGTTGAGTGGAGTGGCATAGAGTGATATAGCATAATGGAGCGGAGTGGTGGAGAATAGAGTGGAATGGAGTAGAGTAGAGTGGTGTAGAGTGGCACAGAGTGTCGTAGAGTAGAGTGGAGTGGCGTGGAGCAGAGTACAGTGGCGTAGAGTGGAATGGTGAAGGTCCAGGAATTATACTGAAACATATATAAAAAAAATTTAAGTGATTTTTAAAATGATTAGGAAGAACAAAGACAAGGAAGAACACATGTACTTGGTCGATGCTCCGTGGAGGAGCTACAAAAAGAAAAGAAAGGAAGCCTATAGGAGCTAAGCAGTAAACGATTTCAAATGAGAGTGACAATGAAAACAACCAGTAGGGAGAGATCAGGATTGGATGTTCCGGATTTTAGATTATACCACCTAGCATCAGCCCTGCAATATATGTGTGGTCTAGTTGAGGAAACCCCTTGGATCCTTGGAATCTCGGGAGGGTACCGGATATCTTTGAGCTATTGGTAGGGAAATATGCTAAAAACCTTTTTTAAGATTTACTGATCCTGGCTATTATAAGAAGGTATGGTGGGTATGGGGGATGTTAAAGAGAAAGATATGAATAGGAAGAATAAATTACTACACCCCTCTTTTTACGAATCCATCCCTTTCAGTAGTTTTTTATGATAGCACAATGAAAAGGTGGAGGGACTTAGGGGTGGAGACGATTGGGGATTTTTTTAGTACAATCGGAGTTAAATCATTTACCGAGATTCAAGATAGGTATGTAATAGATAGGGTAAAGTGGAGTGGTGTAGAGTAGAGTGGTGTTGAATGGAGTGGCATTGAGTAGATTGGCATTGTGTGGAGTGGGTAGAGTGGTGCCGAGTTTAATAGAGTGGAGCAGAGTGGCATAGCAAGCAAAGAGTAGAGTGGCATAGAATAAAATGACAGAGTAGAGTGGTGTAGAATGGGGTGGCAGATAGTGGGGTGGCATAAAGTTCAGTGATGTGGAGTGGCATAGAGGAGAATAGAGAAGAACAGAGGGGTTTGGAGCCAAGTAAGGTAGAGTAGAGTGCAATAGAGTACACTGCCGTAGAGTACAGTGATGTGGAGTTGTGCAGAATAGAGTGGGGTAGAGTAGAGTGGCATAGAGTGCAGTAGAGTGGCATCATGTGGAGCAGAGTTGCGAAGAGAAGAATGGCATAGAGTAGAATGAAAGGACGGAGATTAAAATAGAGTGGTGTAGAATAGAGTGATGAAGAGTAAAGTGGCATAGAGTAGAGTGGAGTGGCATAGAGTAGAGTGGCGTGGCATAGAGTGGAGTAGTGTAATGTAGAGCAGAGTGGCATAGAGTGCCGTGGAGTGTAGAGTGGAGTGGTGCAGAGTGGCCTACAATGGAAAAGTGTAGAGTAAATTGGAATAGAGAACTACAGTTGTGGGCGTAGGTAACAAAAGCATTGATAGAGACAACAGATATGGTGCAAGCAACATAAATAAGAAGTTGTATACCTATGTTAAAAGTAGGAACGCACATTGCAGGTCCAGGAATAATACCGAAATGCTTATTAAATAAAATATATAGTGCACTGCAAAAAGACGAGGAAAACAAAGAAAATGAGCAACACATGTATACTTGGTCCATGCTTCAGGGAAGAGCTAACTCAAGAAAGGAAATGAAACCTACAGGTGCAAACAAATGTAAAGATTGCAAATGAGAGTGACAACTAAAACAACTATTGATATGTTGAGCCTGGCTGCAAGACTACTGAATTGTAAACAATACGCCTTGCAGCACAGCACATGCACAGGATAGGCTAGATCTAAAAACGTGGTTCTTTAAATATGTACAGCGTACGGAATCAAGTCAGCTAATCAGAAAGGCTGTAAAGAAGGGCTGCTCCAGGTAAGGGACAAACACAAGAGGAGGAAGGCAGGCCACTGATTAAGAAGCAATCAAACACAAAAGAGTGATATTAAGTCAAACTAATGATAAGCAATGGGCAGCCTGTAAGCCACTGACATCTCACAATAGATCTTTGCAACCAGAAGTGTCTAGTAGGCTTGGCCTTAAAAACAAGATAAACCTTATTTGTACAATTCTTCAGGTGTTTACAGCGCAGTTTCAATGCTGCCATTTACCCTAATGCAGTTTAAAATTAGTGAGCATTCGCACCCTGTCTCCTGGAGCCCTATGGCCCCCACAACAACTGTTGTTGTAAGTCTAGTCTAGAACTTTTGTTTACAGTTTTTTATAGCACGAACTCGACCCGAAGGTACTGGAGCGCTTTCCGTGCGCACCAGTCCCATTACAATAGGGCAGTTAGTTTTAGTACTTCTAACACTCTCGCAAGTGCACAGCTACACGAGCAGCACTGCTACGTGGACTGGTAGAGGATGTGGCATTAGTTGGCGCGTCTGCAGAGCGCATGCGCGGGGTGTTGCTCTCGGAGGTTCGCCTCCTCCTTGTCCTGTATCCTTGCTCCGGCAGTGCTGGTCGCTGCCGCTTCCTCCGGCTCCCGCGGGAATGGGTTCTCTCCGCCCCAGGAGCAACAGGGCCTCTGTGCTGCTGCTTCTCCTGCCGCTCTTCCTGCAGCATCCACCGGGGGCGTGCGGCCTGAAGAAGCGGGGTCCCACCGTCACGAACAAGGTGACTACTACTGACGGGGCATTCCTCCGCCCTGCTCGTTCCATTGAACTTTCAGATTTATAGTTTGAAAGTTGTACTTTCATTGTGGTATTGTTTGTTGTATTGTTTATATTAGTATTTTTTTTTATTAAATCTACGCTATTGCAACTTTCAGTGGCTCCTACGCACAGTTTTCTACTGTTTTGTTTTTATTTATATTATCGATTCCAACACTGCATATGTTGGTAGTGGGAGCCTGGCCCTCTGTATTTTTATCATCCTGTGGTTGACTGCTTGCCCTGGAGGCAAGGAATCCCCGGGCTACATGTTTTTAGGTTCGCAAATCGCCGACACAGCCAGGTGCGCTTTGTGTGCAGAGACCCTCCCAGCTCCCCAAGCCCCGTTCAGCGCACAGCTGATCATCATAACGCACTGTTTTGAATTATAAAATGTGCAATAAAGCAATACAGATTAATTTTTAGGACTTTCTGATATGTGCCGGCATTCTGCGTACCAAAAAAGCCCGTTTATGATAATGCCTGAAGCAGAGGTTTGAGTCCAGCTGCCTGCGTGTTCAGAGGGCTGTCTCAGACGGAAATATCTGCTTCCAAGGTGTCTCGCTCGCCACTGACAACTGCTGATGTGGCCGGACAGCTTGCTGTGTCGGTGGATGCGAGCGCTCGCACGTGAAAGTCCCGGAAATGGGCTGCTTCATCCCGCAATCCGCTGTCCGTACCGCAAAACGACCCCAATGGGCCAGGAGAGTAACATGGCATTTTCTACATAGATTGCTCCGTTGCAACAGCAGTTGAGAGAGAACAGCCCCTCCTCCATCCCACCACAAGTGGCATAAAAACCTCAAACAGCTATTTTTGTTCTGAAATCATCTTTCTTTTTCAGCTTCTACAGGCATTGCTCCGGAATAAACGACGTGCCCTTTTTAGGTCTCGTTGAAGCAATGCGTAAGCATTGTTCGGCGAGATTATAGTAAGCCACTTTCAAAACTCTAAACTCTGCGGATCCCATGCAGTTCAAAGCGACCGGCCGCTTTGAGTCCATTTGCCAGCAGCCACTTCATGCGTTCCGCAGGTCATAAACAGGACCATCTGCTCGTGAATGCTGGCATGCTTGCCCAGCCCCCTCCCAGCGTCGTGGCACATGCATTCTTTTGTGTCAAATTTGCTGCTAAGCTTCAACCATTGCCAATATCGCACCCCAGTTCTACGCTCCTCACATGTATCGTCCTGTCCCATGACCGGAGCTCTCTTTACCACCACTGCATGGCCCCAGCCCCTCTGAAACCTTTTAATCCCATCTCCACCTTCTCACAACCCCTTCAAGCACTGTTATTTTAACTTTTGTGTTTCTCTCTGTCTTATGATGCCTGTCCTGCCACCATTTACATCGGACCCTCACACTCTCTCTCACACACCCTCATACCCTCTCACCCTCACACAACCTCACACCCTCACCCTCCCTCACTCACCCTCACACCCTCTCACCCTCACACACCCTCACCCTCCCTCACCCTCACACACCCTCACACACACACCCGCTCACCCTCACACACCCTCACACCCTCACCCTCACACACCCTCACACCCTCACCCTCACTCACCCTCACACCCTCACCCTCACTCACCCTCCTCAACCTCACACACCCTCTCACCCTCACACCCCCTCACACACCCTCACACACGCTCACCCCCCTCTCACCCTCACACCATCACACCCTCTCACCTTCACACGCCCTCACAACATCACTCTCCCTCACTACCTCACTCTATCACTACCTCTCTCTCTCTCTCACTACCTCACTCTCTCACTACCTCACTCTCTCTCTCTCTCACTACCTCACTCTCTCTCTATATCACTACCTCACTCTCTCTCTATCTCACTATCTCATTACCCCACTCTCCAAAACGACCCTCCAACTTCACACTCCAACTCCACCCTCCAAATCAACCATCCAAAACCACAATCCAAGTACTACTACACCCTCCAAATCCACCCTCCGACTACACCCTCTAATTCCACCATCCAACTACACCCTCCAACTCCACCCTCCAACTACAAATCCACCCTCCAACTCCACCCTACAACTCCACCCTACAAATCCACCCTCCAACTACAACTCCACCCTACAAATCCACCCTCCAACTACAACTCCAGCCTCCAAATCAACCCTCCAAATCCACCCTCCAAATCCACCTGCAAACTACAACTACAGACTCCCACTCCACCCTCAAAATCCAACTCCACCCTCCAACTCCACTCTCCAACTCCCAACTCCACCCTCCAATTCCAACTCCACCCTCCAACTTCACCCTTCAACTCCAAATCCACCCTTCAACTCCAAATCCACCCTTCAACTCCAAATCCACCCTCTAACTCCACCCTCTAACTCCACCCTCTAACTCCACCCTCTAACTCCACCCTCTAACTCCACCCTCTAACTCCACCCTCTAACTCCCCCTCCAAATCCAACTCCACCCTCCAACTCCAAATCCACCCTCCAAATCCACCCTCCAACTCCACCCTCCAACTCCACCCTCCAACTCCACCCTCCAACTCCACACTCCAACTCCAGCTCCACCCTCCAACTCCACCCTCCAACTCCACCCTCCAACTCTACCCTCCAACTCTACCCTCCAACTCTACCCTCCAACTCTACCCTCCAACTCTACCCTCCAACTCCACCCTCAAAAACAAAATCCAACTCCACCCTCCAAATCCAACTCCACCCTCCAAATCCAACTTCACCCTCCAAATCCAACTCCACCCTCCAAATCTAACTCCACCCTCCAACTCCAAATCCCACATCCAAATACAAATCCACCCTCCAACTCCACCCTCCAACTCCATCCTCCAAATCCACCCTTCAATTCCAACTCTACCCTCCAACTCCACCCTCCAAATCCACCCTTCAATTCCAACTCCACCCTCCAACTCCACCCTCCAAATAAAATCCAACCTCCAACTCCACCCTCCAACTCCACCCTCCAAATAAAATCCACCCTCCAAATCCACCCTCCAACTCCACCCTCCAAATCCACCCTTCAATTCCAACTCCACCCTCCAACTCCACCCTCCAACTCCACCCTCCAAATCCACCCTTCAATTCCAACTCCACCCTCCAACTCCACCCTCCAAATAAAATCCACCCTCCAACTCCACCCTCCAAATCCAAATCCACCCTCAAACTCTAACTCCACCCTCAAACTCTAACTCCACCCTCAAACTCTAACTCCACCCTCAAACTGAAAATGCAAATCCACCCTCCAAATCCACCTCCCAAATCCACCCTCCAACTCCACCATCCAAATCAAAATCCTACATCCAAATCCACCCTCCAACTCTACCCTCCAACTCTACCCTCCAACTCTACCCTCCAACTCTACCCTCCAACTCTACCCTCCAACTCTACCCTCCAACTCCACCCTCCAACTCCACCCTCCAACTCCACCCTCCAACTCCACCCTCCAACTCCACCATCCAACTCCACCATCCAAATAAAAACCCTACATCCAAATCCACCCTCCAACTCTACCCTCCAACTCCACCCTCCAAATCAAAAGCCAACTCCACCCTCCAAATCAAAAGCAAACTCCACCCTCCAACTCCACCCTCCAACTCCACCCTCCAAATCAAAAGCCAACTCCACCCTTCAACTCCAACTCCACCCTCCAAATCAAAACCAGTGTTTGTAATATCAATACATGTAAGTCACATAAATACAACACATATTGCATTACAAATGCTTTAGGTGTCACATTTGCAAAAGTTATAACTATTATCGTTGTAAATGACAAAGCAATTTTTTCACTATTTTCCACAACAAAACGTTAAAATAAAATTGGTCATTTACAATAGCAATAGCTCAAACTTTCCAAATGAGAAACATATTGCATTGTATTTTAACTCCCTGTTAACTTCTGCTGATCTGATGCTCACTTTCACCACACCTCCTTCTCTAACTCCCTATTCTATTCTCTTCTCCTGTGCTGATCTGCTGCTCTCTTCCACACCTCCTTCTTTAACTCCCTGTTCTCTTCTGTGCGGATCTGTTCCTCTCTTCTAACAAACTCCTTCTCTAACTCCCTGTTCTCTTCTTTTCTCCCATGCAGAACTGCTGATCTCTTCCACCCTGCCTCCTTCTCTAACTCCATGTTCTCTTCTCTTCTCATGTGCTGATCTGCTGCTCTCTTCCAACCCGCCTCCTTCTTTAACTGCGTTTTCTTTTCCTATGCTAATCTGCTGTTCTCTTCCTCTCCCCTCTTTCTCAAACTCCCTGTTCTATTCTCCTGTGCTGATCTGCTGCTCTCTTCCACCCACCTACTTCTCTAACTCCCTGGTCACTTCTCTTCTCCAGAGCTGATCTGCAGCTCTCCTCAACCCGCCTACTTCTCTACCTTCCTGTTCTCTTCTCCCGTCCTGTTCTGCTGCTCTCTTCAACACCACCTCCTTCTTTAACTCCATGTTATCTTCGCCTGTGCTAATCTGCTGCTCTCTTTCACCCACCTCCTTCTGTAACTCCCTGTTCTCTTATGCTGTGCTGATCTGATGCTCTCCTCCACCCACCTCCTTCTGTAACTCCCTGTTCTCTTCTGGTGTGTTCATCTGCTGCTCTCTTCCACCCACCTCCTTCTCTAACTCCCTGTTCTCTTCTTTTAGCCCTCTGCTGACCTGCTGCTCTCTTCCACCCCACCTCCTTCTTTAACTCCCTGTTCTCTTATGCTGATCTGCTGCTCTCTTCCACATCGCATCCTTCTCTAACTCACTGTTCTCTTCTCCTGTGCTAATCTGCTGCTCTCTTCCACCCCACCTCCTTCTTTAACTCCCTGTTCTCTTTTGCTGTGCTGATCTGATGCTCTCTTCCACCCACCTCCTTCTCTAATTCCCTGTTCTCTTCTATTCTCACATACTAATCTACTGCTCTATTACACCGACTCTTTCTCTAACTACCTGTTCTCTTCTTTTAGCCCTCTGCTGACCTGCGGCTCTCTTCCACCCTGCTTCCTTCTTTAACTCTCTGTTCTCTTATGCTGATCTGCTGCTCTCTTCCACATCGCATCCTTCTCTAACTCACTGTTCTCTTCTCCTGTGCTAATCTGCTGCTCTCTTCCACCCCACCTCCTTCTTTAACTCCCTGTTCTCTTCTGATGTGCTGATTTGCTTATCTCTTCCACCCTGCCTCCTTCTCTAACTCCATGTTCTCTTCTCTTCTCATGTGCTGATCTGCTGCTCTCTTCCAACCCGCCTCCTTCTTTAACTGCGTTTTCTTTTCCTATGCTAATCTGCTGTTCTCTTCCTCTCCCCTCTTTCTCAAACTCCCTGTTCTATTCTCCTGTGCTGATCTGCTGCTCTCTTCCACCCACCTACTTCTCTAACTCCCTGGTCACTTCTCTTCTCCAGAGCTGATCTGCAGCTCTCCTCAACCCGCCTACTTCTCTACCTTCCTGTTCTCTTCTCCCGTCCTGTTCTGCTGCTCTCTTCAACACCACCTCCTTCTTTAACTCCATGTTATCTTAGCCTGTGCTAATCTGCTGCTCTCTTTCACCCACCTCCTTCTGTAACTCCCGGTTCTCTTATGCTGTGCTGATCTGATGCTCTCTTCCACCCACCTACTTCTGTAACTCCCTGTTCTCTTCTGGTGTGTTGATCTGCTGCTCTCTTCCACCCACCTCCTTCTCTAACTCCCTGTTCTCTTCTTTTAGCCCTCTGCTGACCTGCTGCTCTCTTCCACCCCACCTCCTTCTTTAACTCCCTGTTCTCTTATGCTGATCTGCTGCTCTCTTCCACATCGCATCCTTCTCTAACTCACTGTTCTCTTCTCCTGTGCTAATCTGCTGCTCTCTTCCACCCCACCTCCTTCTTTAACTCCCTGTTCTCTTTTGCTGTGCTGATCTGATGCTCTCTTCCACCCACCTCCTTCTTTAATTCCCTGTTCTCTTCTATTCTCACATACTAATCTACTGCTCTATTACACCGACTCTTTCTCTAACTACCTGTTCTCTTCTTTTAGCCCTCTGCTGACCTGCGGCTCTCTTCCACCCCGCTTCCTTCTTTAACTCTCTGTTCTCTTATGCTGATCTGCTGCTCTCTTCCACATCGCATCCTTCTCTAACTCACTGTTCTCTTCTCCTGTGCTAATCTGCTGCTGTCTTCCACCCCACCTCCTTCTTTAACTCCCTGTTCTCTTCTGATGTGCTGATTTGCTTATCTCTTCCACCCACCTCCTTCTCTAACTCCCTGTTCTCTTCTCTTCTCCCGTGCTGATCTGCTGCTCTCTTCCACTCTGCCTCCTTCTCTAACTCACTGTTCTCTTTTCCTGTGCTAAACTGCTGTTCTCTTCCACCCGCCTCTTTCTCTAACTCCCTGTTCTCTTCTCCTGTGCCGATCTGCTGTTCTCTTCCACTCCGCATCCTTTCCCTGTTCTCTTATCCTGTGCGGATCTGCTGCTCTCCTCCACCCCAAATCCTTCTTTAACTCCCTGTTCTCTTCTGCTGTGTTGATCTGCTCCTATTTTCCACCCACCTCCTTCTCTAACTCCCTGTTTTCTTGTCTTCTCCCATGCTGATCTGCTGCTCTCTTCCACTCTGCCTCCTTCTCTAGCTACCTTTTCTCTTCTCTTGTGCTGATCTGCTGTTCTTTCACCCGCCTCCTTCTCTAACTCCTTTTTCTCTTCTCTCATGCTGATCTGCTGCTCTCTTCCACCCAGCCTCTTTCTTAAACTCCATTTTCTCTTCTCCTGTGCTGATCTGCTGCTCTCTTCCACACCGCCTCCTTCTTTAACTCCATGTTCTCTTCTCCTGCGCTGATCTGCTGTTCTCTAAAACCCGCCTCTTTATTTAACTCCATGTTCTCTTCACCTGAGCTGATCTGCTGCTCTCAAACAACCGCACCTTTTTCTTTAACTCTCTTATTTTCTCCTGTGCTAATCTGCTGTTCTCTTCCACCCGCCTCCTTCTTTAACTCCCTATTCTGTTCTCCCATCCTGATTTGCTGCTCTCTTCCACCCCGCCCCCTTCTCTAAAGCCCTGTTCTCTTCCCCCGTGCTGATCTGCTGTTCCCTTCCACCGCCTACTTCTCTAACTTCCTGTTCTCTTCTCTTCTCTTCTCCTGTGCTGATCTGCTGCTCTCTTCCACAAGCCTCCTTCTTAAACTCCATGTTCTGTACTCCCATCCTGATCTGCTGCTTTCTTCCACCCGCCCCCCTATTCCAAAACCCTGTTCTCTTCTCCTGTGCTGATCTGCTGTTCCCTTCCACCGCCTACTTCTCTAACTCCCTGTTCTCTTCTCCTGTGCTGATCTGCTTTTCTCTTCAACACGCATCCTTCTTTAACTCCCTGTTCTCTTATAATATGCTGATCTGCTTCTCTCTTCCACATACATCCTTCTGTAACCGCTCACTCACATACATACAACCATGCACGCACACACATACAACACACATACAACCACACACACACTACCACACAGATCTATCGCCCTCACTCTATCTATCGCCCTCACTCTATCTATCGCCCTCACTCTATCTATCGCCCTCACTCTATCTATCGCCCTCACTCTATCTATCGCCCTCACTCTATCTATCGCCCTCACTCTATCTATCGCCCTCACTCTATCTATCGCCCTCACTCTATCTATCGCCCTCACTCTATCTATCGCCCTCACTCTATCTATCGCCCTCACTCTATCTATCGCCCTCACTCTATCTATCGCCCTCACTCTATCTATCGCCCTCACTCTATCTATCGCCCTCACTCTATCTATCGCCCTCACTCTATCTATCTATCGCCTTCACTCTATCTATCGCCCTCACTCTATCTATCTATCGCCCTCACTCTATCTATCGCCCTCACTCTATCTATCTATCGCCCTCACTCTATCTATCTATCGCCCTCACTCTATCTATCTATCGCCTTCACTCTATCTATCTATCGCCCTCACTCTATCTATCTATCGCCCTCACTCTATCTATCTATCGCCCTCACTCTATCTATCTATCGCCCTCACTCCATCTATCGCACAAAAACAGCATCACTTAGGGGCACCACAACATCACTATGCTCTGTCACAGCATCACTGAACGCCACAGCATCACTTGTCGCCACCACAACATCACTCAGCGCCACCACAGTATCAATCTGTGCAAACATTCAACAACAACTGGTTCAAATATGTCTCTCAATGTTTCAAGCTTTATTACAAATGTCACCAAAAAATGTTGATATTTCACTTCTGTTCTTATATTTTAGTCACGATAAAATACACTGAACATAATCTTCACAAAAGTTATTCACAAAAATGTAAGCTATTGCCATTATAAATTACAATAACTTTTATTTAAATATTATTATTTTTTTTTTTAAACATTGTTATTTGTAAAATCAATACTTCTAAGTCACGTAAATACAAAACATGTTGCATTAAAAATGCTACAGGTGTCACATTGTCAAAATAAAAGTATTACCATTGTAAATGACAAGGCTATTAATTTCACAATTTTCAAAAATGACACATAAATAACAAATTTGTCATGTACAGGACAAATAACTCAAACTTTCCTAATGCGAGACCTATTGCATTGCAAATGCTTGTTTTATTTATTCTGCATCTTAACCTCCATCTTGATTTCAGCTTCCAGGCTTTGTTCTTGAGTTTTATTGCATGAGTTTGCTTAACAACAGTGGATACTCTTTTTACGTCGTGCGCGAAGGCATCCATCACATTTTAAAAGCTTTCATCGGTTTGAACTCGTAACTCGCTTAGTTTAAAGTGTATTAATCATGTTATAGTTAATTAAAACCTTTACATGATGTACAAACACAGTGCTAACCAGTATACAATCAGTTAAAAAAATAACAAGGACATCCTAAAACATGAGGTCACTTCTGTAAATGCAAATCTAGTCAAGAACCTCTTGAATATTACACTCTCAGGTCATGAATTAAATATCCTTAACAAAGGACTGTCGTTTTGCCCTACGGCCTCCTAGAATCTAGTACAAACACAGATAGATGTCTTTAAATTTTCCAGAAAGCTCAAACTCAAAGTATTCTTTGCAGACAGAGCTAACCAACAGTGTGAACCACAATTTACTGCCATCTCAAATCTTTCTATCCAAGATATAAAAAACATAGATCTCCTTACCAAGCTATGCGAACAAGGGACGGATCCAAACTCACTAACTAGAACCGCAATGGAATTAGTACAGACCTGGCCATGGACACTCTTTGACAACAAAATCCTCCTTTAGCCTGCAGTTACCAGCTGGCAACAGCATTGATGCTTTTCATCTTGCGGTGGCCCATGATCTCGAAAAAGAACATTCTAAGTATCAGAAGAAACTCAAATTTCTACCACAAAATATCACCAAGGAAGAGAGAATGGCAAACAGAACACTACAAGGGAGGAAGGAATTGATCCTCAAGGAAGCAGACAAAGGGGGTAACCCAGTGGCCTTACATGTTGATGACTACATCCATGAAGCAAATCGTCAACTATCAGACATTGCATGCTACCAACCCCTTGCACAGGAACTGTTGGACCTGGCCCTTTTTGGCAGGTTCACCCCGAAACTTTTTGCTGTTTCCTAGCCTGTTTCTGGAACCTGGTGTTGGTGATTTTAGGCCTCTGCGCACTTTTTCACTGTGGTACAGTGTAAAGTGCGTGAGCTCTCTGGGTAAGTGTGGTGAGTGACCTACCCTCCCATAGGAATGCATGGGGAATATGTTTGCCCATGGTAGTTCCTGATGTGTGGGGAGTGCAGGGTCGAGTTTGGTATGTGCAAACTCGTGAGGTTGAATGCTGCGCAATGGTATATGCGGCATGATTGTGTCTAGTGTAGAAGTGCCACTTTTAGAAGTTGGCATATTTGTGTAATTTGTGTCTGGCGTGTGATTGGCTGAGGCTGGCTGGTGAGCCTGGCTCCAAGAGTCTGGGAGGGTCTGCCCCGGTGGTGAATAGAGTGTTTAGCATGCTGATGTGAGGGGAGGAGTGAGCCTGGGCCTGCTTGTGGATTGACTGTCTGGTTTGAGGGTCCTGAGTGAGGCTGGGTTTTCCCCACACAATGCTGGCTCCACCCCCTGGGGTGCGTCTGATGTCCCTAGCCTGGCCAGTGAAAGGAATTCCCTATAACCAGTTCTAGCTGGTTCTCACACTGCATGCACCTTGATAGACAAAGGATTTCTCTGTATAAAAAGGGGCTGTGTCCCCTTCCAAAATGTTCTTGTTTCTAACTTGAATCCTTCCAGGGGCGTGCTAATTGCTTGGGCTCAGGGGAAGGCTTGCCCCCCCTGGGCCCTGCCCAGCCCCTGGATACCTGATGGACTTGTCCTGGACCCCTGATGGACTTGTTCTGGACCCCTGAAGGACTTTTTGATGGATCTTTGTTGCCCTAGCGCTGGGAGCACTTCTTGTGGGTCTGCCTGATGCCACAGCGCTTGGAAGCGCTTTATTTATGCTTCTAGCGCTTGGGGAGCGCTTCTTGTGCTGCCTGTGCCCGTATAGCGCTTGAGAGCGCTGTATTTTACTCATAGCGCTGGGAGCGCTTTATTTTACCCCCAAGCGCTTAGTAGCGCTTTTATTTGGTATATTTTAAATTGCAGGTGCCACCCTGCTTATGGTTGCCCTAGTGGGTGCTCCGCCCGCTTTATATTGAAATTGAAGAGGGAGCCTACCCCTCCGTGAATTCAGCCCCCGCCTAGAGTGCCTGGCCGCCGCGCTGCCCGCGACGACCCGGAAGTGGTTGGCCGGCCGGCCAATTGCAAGCGTGGCCGGGCCGGAAGTCCCGCCCTCACAGGGGTAGCCCGAGGAGAGGAGCATGGCGGCCGAGGGTGCAGGCGGGGCTCCTATGGTGGAGTATAGCCCCGCGCTGCCCAAAGGACGCTGGTGATGCGGCCGCCGACGTCGGCGGGGCTCTCATGAGTGAGAGAGCCCCGCTTGCTGCAGCCATGGAGGGAGTTGCCGCCCGGAGGAGCCCAACCCAGCAAACAGCCCGGTGAGTGTTGTCGGGCCAGGGGGAAGCTCCGGGCGGGTGTTAAGGCCAGCGCGAGGCCCCGTATGCTGTTGGTGCAAGCAGGGCGACCCCAGTTGGCAGTGGGTCGCCACAACGTTGTAGAGCCCTGAGAAGGCTCCAGAGGGGCATAGTTGTACCTGAGAGCCCCGTGTGATTGTGCCTTAAGGCGGCCCCAGATGGCAGTGGGCCGCCCCACCATTTTGATAGAGCCAGTTGGCTCCAACGTCCTGGGGGCATGTTGGTCAGAGCCACAAAGCTCTAAGGGGGCCATATTTGTTTTAAGGAGCCTGTGAGACTCCAGGGCATGTTTGCCTTAAGGAACTAGATGGCTCCCTCGCCCCCATTATGTCCCAGACCTGAATGTTTTAGGCATCATGTGTTTTCCTTCCCTGCACCTCTGAATGTGTTTTGATGCATCATGTGTAATGTGTTCTTGCTTACGCCCCTAAATGTATTTTATTCTTAGGTGGATGTTCTTTCCAGTACAGGTGGTCCTAGTGAGGTCCTGGTTCCCTGTGTGACATTCTCCTAAGGTGGTTAGGGTTGCGTAGGTGGTACTTACCTGTTACCAGTAGTTACTGGTTGTGTGCTATACTTGCTAATTTGTGCTACAGTGATTTTTTTTATCCTATATTCTATGATCTAAAAGTGCTATTTCTACTAAGTGCTGATTCTGACAGTGTCCCATGTGGCCCTGTCTTGTACATAATCCCTTGTGAATATTGCCCGTGCCAGTTGGCACAATGTACATGTGTGATTTCTATCTGATGTGTTTTGACAATACAGAAGTTATTTTTATATAACCTTATGTGGAGTTCCTTTTGTGGTGTGCCTAGGATGTTGTTGCTGTTGTGTGCGTGTGCAAATGCTTTACACATTGCCTCCGAGTTTAGCCTTACTGCTCGTGCCAAGCTACCAAGGGGGTGAGCAGGGGTTATCTTGGCGTGTGACTCCCTTGCCCTGACTAGAATGGTGGTTTCTGCCTGGCTTTGGCGTCAGCCTTAGCCTACCATAAATAGCCAGTTCTAACATCTCGAAAAAGAACATTCTAAGTATCAGAAGAAACTCAAATTTCTACCACTAAATATCACCAAGGAAGAGAGAATGGCAAAGTCAAGTCAAGTCAAGTCATAAAATTTATATAGCGCACTACATACCCAGAGGGTTTCAAGGCGCTTGGGGAGGGGAGGGGGGTTATTTGTCAAATATCCACGTTTTAAGTTGTTTTCTGAACGCTAGGTGATTCTGGGTGAGGCGAAGGTAAGCGGGGAGTGAGTTCCATGTTTTGGCAGCCAGGTATGAGAAGGATCTGCCTCCCATGGTGGTTTTGTTGATGCGAGGGACAGTGGCGAATGCTTGGCTGGAAGATCGAAGTTGGCGGGAGGGGGTGTAGAAGGACAGTCGAGAGTTGAGGCAATCTGGTCCGATGTCGTAGAGTGATTTGTGTGCGTGGGTAAGCAGTCGGAAAGTGATCCTCTTATTGACGGGTAGCCAGTGGAGGTCTTTAAGGTGACCAGAGATGTGTTCGTTGCGTGGGATGTCTAATATGAGCCTGGCTGAGGCGTTTTGGATTCGTTGTAGTTTCTTCTGTAGTTTGGCGGTGGTACCTGCGTAGAGGGTGTTTCCGTAGTCCAGTCGGCTCGTGACCAGAGCATGGGTGACTGTTTTCCTTGTTTCGGTGGGGATCCAGCGAAATGTTTTCCTGAGCATGCGAAGGATGTTGAAGCAGGATGAGGATACGGCGCTGACTTGTCTGTTCATTGAAAGTGAAGAGTCCAGGATGACGCCAAGGTTCCGTGCGTGGTCTGTCGGGATGGGTGCTTTTCCGAGGGCTTCCGGCCACCAGGAGTCGTCCCAAGCAGAGGGGGATTTACCTAAGATGAGGACTTCTGTTTTGTCTGAGTTCAGTTTCAGACGGCTTTGTTTCATCCATTCGGCGACTTCTTTCATTCCTTCGTGTAGGTTAGTTTTGGCGGTGCTGGGGTCCTTGGTGAGAGAAAGGATCAGTTGAGTGTCATCCGCGTAAGAGATGATGTTGAGGTTGTGTTGGCGGGCGATGGTCGCGAGGGGGCTCATGTATACGTTGAAGAGGGTGGGGCTGAGTGAGGATCCTTGTGGTACGCCGCAGATGATTTCAGAGGCCTCGGACTTGAATGGTGGGAGGCGGACTCTCTGGGTTCTTCCGGAGAGGAACGAGGTGATCCATTCCAGTGCCTTTCCTTGGATTCCGATGTTTTTGAGGCGCTGTAAAAGGGTGCTGTGGCAGACTGTGTCGAAGGCTGCAGAGAGGTCGAGGAGGATGAGGGCGACTGTGTCTCCATTGTCCAGTAGAGTTCGAATGTCGTCTGTTGCTGCGATGAGGGCGGTCTCAGTGCTGTGTTTGGCTCGGAATCCAGATTGTGAGGAGTCGAGGGATTTGTTGGCTTCGAGGAAGGTGGCGAGCTGGTTGTTGACAGCTTTCTCGATGACTTTGGCCGGGAATGGAAGAAGTGAGATGGGGCGGTAGTTTTTGAGTTCGGTGGGGTCTGCTGTTGGTTTTTTCAGAAGAGCGGTGAGTTCAGCGTGTTTCCAGTCTTCTGGGAAGGTAGCGGAGTTGAAGGAGCAGTTGATGACGTCTCGGAGGTGCGGAGCTATGACGGAGTCTGCTTTGTTGAAGATGTGGTGAGGGCATGGGTCTGTGGGGGATCCAGAGTGGATGGAATTCATCAGGCGGATGGTGTCCTCAGTGGTGATTGGGTTCCAGGCGTTGAGGGTGTTAACGGGGGGAAGATAGTCAGCTGATGGTAGGGTGGGTTGGCTTCCGGGTTGGTTGTCAAAGCTGTTGTGGATGTCAGCAATCTTGTTGTGGAAAAAAGAGGCTAGGGAGTCGCAGAGAGTTTGAGAGGGGGTGATGTCGTTGGAGTTGGCCGAGGGGTTGGAAAATTCCTTGACGATGTTGAAAAGTTCCTTGCTGTTGTGGGCGTTGTTGTCGAGTCGATCCTTGAATGCTGTTTTTTTGGCTTTTCGGATCAGTTGGTGGTGAGTACGGATGGCGTTTTTGAAGGCGTCCTTGTTGCTGGTGGATGAGTCTTTTTTCCAGGCCTTTTCAAGGGAGCGGCATAGTTTCTTGGATTTCTTGAGGTCCTCGTTGAACCATGAGGCCTTCTTGATTTTGTGTAGGCGTTTTTTCAGTGGTGCTAAGGTGTCTGCGGTGTTGGATAGCCAAAGGGTGAGGTTGGAGGCGGCTTCGTTGGCGTCAGAAGAGAGGGCTGGGGAGGTTTGAAGGAGCGATGAGGAGATCTGTTCCGTGGTGATTTTGTTCCAGTTTCTTTGTAGAGTTGGTTGGAGGTGGATGATGGGTTTCGGCTTGTTGTAGGTGAAGTGGACGCAGCTGTGGTCAGTCCAGAGGAGCTCCGTAGTGTGGTTGAAAGAGACATGGTTGCTAGAGGTGAAGATGGGATCGAGTGTGTGACCTGCGATGTGGGTGGGGGAAGTGACCAGTTGTTTAAGTCCGAGGTTGGCGAGGTTGTCTAAGAGGGTGGCGGTGTTGCGGTCGTTGATCTTCTCAAGGTGGAAGTTGAGGTCTCCCAGGAGGATGTAGTCTTTGGAGGGGAGCGCGTGTGGGGTGATGAAGTCCGTGATGTCTTCACTGAATTTTGCGCGGGGTCCTGGTGGTCTGTAGAGGAGGGTGCCTCTGAGAGTGGTCTTGGGGTCGATGTGGATCTGGAAGTGAAGGTGTTCGGAGTTGGCGAGGTTGGCGTCAGAGCTGGTTGAGATGCGGATTGATTTCTTGTGGACGATAGCGATTCCTCCTCCTGTTTGGTCGGTGCGGTCTTTGCGTGTAATCTTATAGTCGTCGGGGATAGCGATGGCGATGTCAGGAGCGGAGGAGGCGTTCATCCATGTTTCCGTTAGGAAGGCGACGTCTGGAGAGATGGTGTCTAGTAGGTTCCAAAGGTCAATGGCGTGCCTGTGGACCGAGCGGGTGTTGAGAAGGATGCATTCTAGGTGGTTGGGGTCGGGAATCTGTGGTGTGGTCGGAGCGGAGATGTTGACGGTGCCGCTGAATTTGCAGGAGTAGCAAGAGAAAGGTCCATGGGTGTGGCCAGGGGCGGCTTGGACGCAGTTGGGGGCGCGGCCGGGGTTAAGGGCTAGGAGGGTGGCTGCATCGTAGGTAATGCGGGGGTGGGCAGAGCGAGGGGCAGGGGGTCTGGCGCTGGGCGCGGTCCAGGCGCGGACGGGCGTAGACGGGCTTACCTTTGGCGCACCTTCGGCGTGTCCGTAGCGCGTGGACGCTGCGCGTGGAGGCATTGGCCATAAATGGAGGGTGGAGGGGGCGGAGCGTGGGAGGGTCAGCAGCTGGGAGGCGGTAGCGGGGAGGAGGGGCAGGGAAAACAACAACAGCAGACAAGATGGAGGTCAGAGGGGAGGCGAGGCAGGGGCAGTAGGTCGCCAGCGAATAAAATTACTCTAATAATGCACGTTGCTGCCAGGTGAAATGCAGTGCAGGGCGGGCGGCGCTATAGTCACAAGCGCTGATAGCAATGAGATTACACAAAACACTGCGCAAATGTGATAAAAGCAGGCGAGCCGATTTTAAACACGGCGCTATTTACTCTAATGCAGGCGATACCACTGAGATAAATAAATAATGCAGGCGATACCGTGCAAGTAGCAGTGCGATCCCCAGCAAGATAGCAGCACAGGGAGAGGAGCAAGGAAGGAGCAACCGGTCAGGAGCGAGTCCGGGCGGTCACAGGGGCTGTGAGGACGAGGTAGGCTCTGTGAACGTGGGTGGGAGGGTCAGCAGCTGGGAGGCGGTAGCGGGGAGGAGGGGCAGGGAAAACAACAACAGCAGACAAGATGGAGGTCAGAGGGGAGGCGAGGCAGGGGCAGTAGGTCGCCAGCGAATAAAATTACTCTAATAATGCACGTTGCTGCCAGGTGAAATGCAGTGCAGGGCGGGCGGCGCTATAGTCACAAGCGCTGATAGCAATGAGATTACACAAAACACTGCGCAAATGTGATAAAAGCAGGCGAGCCGATTTTAAACACGGCGCTATTTACTCTAATGCAGGCGATACCACTGAGATAAATAAATAATGCAGGCGATACCGTGCAAGTAGCAGTGCGATCCCCAGCAAGATAGCAGCACAGGGAGAGGAGCAAGGAAGGAGCAACCGGTCAGGAGCGAGTCCGGGCGGTCACCAGACAGAACACTACAAGGGAGGAAGGAATTGATCCTCAAGGAAGCAGACAAAGGGGGTAACCCAGTGGCCTTACATGTTGATGACTACATCCATGAAGCAAATCGTCAACTATCAGACATTGCATGCTACCAACCCCTTGCACAGGACCCAACAAAAGACATCCAGCACACGATAAGGGAGAAATTAGATAAATGGTATGGATCTGAGCTTATATCCTGAAGAAAAGGAATTTATTTACATCGAACATCCCACTATGCCCACATTCTACCTGCTCCCACAAATCCGGCACCTACCTGCCTCCTGGAAGACCGTTTATAGCAGGCATAAATTCACCTTGCTACAGAATCGGGGAGTTCATGGACAGGAAACTTTAAGTACTGATGAAAGACATCCCCTCCTTTGTACAGGACACTAAATACATTTTACATAAAGTCAAAGACATTACATGGGAACCAGATTTGCTGATGTCCACTGACACAGAACAGACTCAAATGGCGAGACGTCTTCTAACTCCAAATACCCCTCTTATTGCGGTGTGTAACACAGGATGATATAAGGTTCTGTCCGTACTACAATGCCCTGAGGAATCCCCAGGGGGCTTGAAGGGGGCGAAACACGTGTTGGCTGTAACCCTCACTCTTAGATTTGTGAAACATTGATTCTGTATGCCCCTTTGCACCCGACTGAGTTCTGAAAAAGAGTCAAACCTCATAAATACCTCATAACATAACCTTGTATTGGAATTTTACCCCCGAAAAAAGTGACAATCCTAACCTGTCCTGACAAAACCTTGAATCACTTCTGTAAATGTCCTAATTAATACAAGTCTACACAGGGTAAAGTGTGGATGCATGGACTCTTCAGTAAATGTCCCTAATGCTACCTAAAAAGCTGATGCACAACAGATAAAACTGAAGAATGGACGCATCCTACCAGAGTAAAACGCTTTAAAAAGTGCAGTTGCGGGCTAATCACTAACAAACTCTTCATTAAGTCTCCCTAGTTGAGACCGACAAACAGTTGGTAAAGTGCTGGCGCATAGAAAGTGCAAATGAGAAGGGGAAAGCCTTTAGTACATAGTTCCTCCATTTGATTGTACAGCCACTTAAATTGTTGTTCCACAGTTATAGTAAATTTTACCAGGCAAGCTATTACTTGTGGAATGAAGCCTTGCGGGCAGAACAGCAAGGCTTGGCGGCATGTTCTTACTTTATTAGTATTAAAGAGGTTGCATAAAAGCTTTCTGCGTGACTGTTGCAAAATGTGGTATATGCATATGTGCAAAAAAGATCTGTCCGGCCCCTGACACAGCCTGCATGAAAGTGAAGTCTGTTCTGGGGCGCCCGGAGACATCACATCCTTTGTTGGTAACAGGCAGTGTCTTAAGACAAAAAATCTAGATTTGTAAAAGCCTTTGATGGTTTCGAAGAGCTAGCCCTGTGGCGTTGGTGATTTGTATGTGTTGATACACAGCCACGAGTGTCCACGCTTGTGGAAGCGTTCCTTGTCAGGCACCCAGGATAATCGCCTCGTTTGTTTGTTCCCTATGAGTTTGAAAGTATGATGTGGTAAGTTTGCTTCCCACAGATGTTGCAAGGCCACTGCTTATAAAGCATCACTTCTCGCCTGGGCCCAACGGTTCGTTTGACTATTATCCTGAATTTCTTTCCAGATTAGTGCTTTTAGAGTGTTCGGAGGGCCCGATTTTAGGGTGCACAGGTACTTGAGAAGGATGCTTTGCTGTACTAGACCTTGCTCGTGGAGCCCACATTCGAACCATATTTGTGCAGGTGACATGTATTGTGGGAGATGGAATAGTGGTTGGCAGACTTTACTTGGACCATCGTTCAGAAATGGACTTAGCTGTCCCGGGAAAGCTACTGATCCATAAGAAAGCATTGGGATTAGTTTTGCTTTGATTGCTGCCAGAGTTGGTGTCCAAGTTGGCATGGTAAATTTACTGTGTAAGTTTTCGAGGCAAAGCAAGGCTTTAATGAGTTTAGACGAAGCCTGGAAGAAGTGTAGCCAAACCCCTAGGTATTTATAGCTGGGACTCCTTTCTGCTTTGCTGCTTTCCAGGTACTATTTGCCCTTCTTTTTGTGGCAGTTTCCGAAGATGAATATTTTAGTTTTCTCTAAATTGTCATCCAATTTGTTGCGCAGTAATGAGTTCGAGTGTTAAGCATGTTTTGCAGGCCAATGAGGGCTAAATTCATGAGGATTATATCATCTGCATATTGAAGTGAAGTCAATGTTTGTTGTCCCAGTTTTGGGGGACGTGAGTGTGCCTCATTCAGAGCTATGTTCAGATCTGAAATAAAAAGACTAAATAGTGTTGTGGCAAGGATACAGCCTTGTTTTAGGCTATGTTTTGTTAGTATTGTGGTAGTTAGACCCTTATTCGTGCAGAGGCTAATCTTTGCCCAAGTTTGAGTACAATAGCTGTAGTGCTCGAGGAGGCTGGCTGGGATGTTCCATGTTGCCAATTTATAACACATCAAACCACATCAAATTCCTGTCAACGTGGTCCAAGGTCGTTGAAAAATTAATAAGGCATGTGTAGGGGAGATTTCTCATTATGTTTCAATATTAGCATAAAAAGGTGGCGATTGTCTGCCGTGCTCAAATTAGAACGGAAAACTGTTTGATTGAGTGAGAGCCGATCTGATTCCTCCACCAAGTTTTCCAATTCCTGCAGTGGGATGCCGGCTAAGATCCTTGTATAAGTAGCAAATAATGCAATCATGCGATAGTTGTCTGGGGATTGACTATGGTATTGCATTTTCACGGAGGCAGTAGCTGATTAATTAACAGAGTATTTAACTCCATAAATCCGGGTCATGCTTGTAGATTGAAACTGTCACCCCATTTCCCCTTATTTTCTTTATTTGCGCCGCACTTAGACATACACTGTCCGCCTTTTGGCTCTCTAGAAATTCTGATTTGTGGTAATTGATTTGAACGAAGAAGATAGTTTTTGGGATGGGGTCACATTTATGCTGTAAGGTCAGAATGATTGCTTTTTGTCCAGTCACAGGACCTTGCAGGCCTGGACTGGAAACCAACATCAGCCCGACCGAAACATTTTCAAACCAGCACCCACACAGTAGGTGATCGCGAATAAAATGGGGGCAAGGGTGGGTTGTTGCAGCCTACCCTGCACTGAATGCAGCCATTGCCCTGCTTTTTCTGCACCTAGTGTTTGGATGCAGGGGTTGACTGGTCCATAAGGCAGTGTCCGATGGGCTGGCATGACAGGTCAGTATTTGGGATGTTTTTGGGCTGTTTGTGGGAATGTTTCATGGTCTGCTGGACCGGTTTTTACTGTTTATTTAATTGATATTAAAACAAACATGGTCTGCAGTTAGCTCAAATGCATTCAGTCTTCCATACCTTGTAAATCATTTATACATGTTCAAAACTGCCACAATTTGCAAACATGGGCCACATTTTTAGCAATCTATTTCACTAATGGGGGGCACGTTTATTTTGGTGCAAAGGCCTATTTTCTGTCATAGCTGACCCTGTTTGTAGGGCCAGCTTTTGTTATGGACGAGCTGCCAATCGTTATAGGGGCTTTCGGAGCTCTCTGCACGAAGGTCCTGCACACTGCAGCGTCCCTCTACCTTAACTCCTACGATTTAAAGTTCTAATGATTTTTAATGTGTCACAATCTCTTTATTTCACACCCTATCAGCCTCCTTCTGTGCCCTCCCATTTACCTTTCACTCCCTGCTGTTATACTCTAACAACCCCTCCTCACTCCAATGAACAACTTGGCATAAGCCTTACAGAGCTAAGTGTGGATGATTCAGGTGAGTTGGGGAAGGTACAAGATGTTCGTAATCAGATATGTGCTTTGATGTAGCCAGTCATGGACTGACCTGTGAAAAGTGACCATCTGCCGCCTTCCACCCAGGGCACACACTGAGCAAAGGCCAACACTGCCAGTTTCAATGCTGTCTCTTGTAGCGACATGGTCCGTGAAAAACATGTGCTTTTCTTAAACTTGACCTCATCAACCCCTTCAATTAAAATATTGTGACACTTAGTTCCTAGAATTCTAAAATAAAATGTGTGCCACTGGTGCTGCGTACTGGGCTTGTGAAATCAATGCGCCTGCAGGTTCCTGCTTTGCACTAACTCTTCATTTATACCAAGCGCGATTTGAAACCGTCCACCTGCTGGACTTCATCATTCTGGGCTATCTCCAACCTTTCTTTGTGCATTTTACATAGCCTCCTACACTGGGTTCAATGTTGCATTTCAGGCGTTCTTAGGAATGCATAATACACAACTAACAGCCTCCATTGTTTTGCTGTCTATGCATCTTCTAAGCCTGCCAGCTTTCTATTGTACGTTCTAACAATATCATGTATTGTTTGACCGCTTAAGTCATCCAGTGAAGTAAACTGAAAATCCTCTTTTGCTCCCAATGCCTCAACTTCCATGTTGTGCTGCTCTTGTGCTCCTTGTATATGATCTTGCTGTTAGATGTTTTAACTCTCAAGCTTCCTTGGCCACTTTTCAAGCTTTCCTAAATCCCAATCCCTGTCTTGGTGCTCTCTCTGTGGTAGAAGCCTTTTCACAGATCTTTGTATCACCTGTTTCAAGGCATAACTTTAGATATCAATTCCTCTCTAGTATCATGTGCGAAAGCCTCACAGAGCAACAGCGGGGGGGATCGATACACATGGAAAACCTTGTTACCCCTTTTGTTTAGAATTTAAACCCACATGCAAGCTGTCGACAAAAGATCACCCAGCCAATTCTAGTATAAGTTACTACTCTAGCACCCATCCTCACTTTGTGAATGGTTCAATTTATAAAACTCACACAACAGCCGTATATGAAGCCTGCACCATGGATCAAACTGTAGTTGGGACCACACCGTGGAACCAACAAGGCCTCATTAGCTGACTTAGGCAAGGAGATTGTATTTAAGGAGTTTCTCAACATGGAGTATCCCAACAAGTGTCTGTAAACCCACTGTGCTACATGTACTAGCTGTTGTAGTTTAGAGACAGATCAAGGCAAAAGAGAAACATGCATTGGCAAAGGTAATAAATAGGTTTGCTCTTGGTAAGCCCACCTTTGTTTTATTTTTTTTGTTATGTTTTGCAAAATATGCCAGAAGCATTAAAGGCGCAGAAGGAATAAAAACGTTTTAAAAAAATGCTGTAGTGTAATGATGCGATGCATTTGTTTGAAGAAAAAAAAGGCAAACCTCAAAAATACATTTAGATAAACATGAAATTAAAACAGATAAAAGTGGAAATTGGGGTACCAGCACTGACTCTGAAGTGGACTACATTTTTAGGCAGATGAGCTCAAGCAAAATTGAGTTACATTGAAGCGAGTCAAAAGCTCAAGTGAGGTGGGAACTTTAAGTATAGTGGTATGAGGTGCAAACATGATGAGAAGCAAATTAAATTTAATATAGGAATTGAACATGCGATTACACGGTTGCGGGAGAGGGTCAACAGCTTCTGGCTCCTAAATCAGAAGATGGTTTGGGGGATTTTCTTTACATTTCAAAGCGCTATCGGTAGCGCTTTTTGCCTATGCACCACCAGCGATCTGGCAGCACGCCAGTATTACCGCAAGTTTGTTTGGAATTTTGAGGCAGGCATGCTCCCATGCTAGGGTGTGGCAGTGGAGAGGAGGAGAATGCACATGTGGAGGTGGAAGTTGATACGCTGGGAGAGGAGTTTCCCATGGCGGGGACTGGGATACCTGCATGAAGAGGACTTCGTCACCCTGGTATTACCACCCATGCGATGAAGCTGGACACCGACAGTGGCACTGGCCGAAATAGCGGTGGTGATGTGGGACCCTAATACTGTTTGCTGGGATTGTTTTGCATCAGATACAGGAATTGGAATTTTAAGGACATCTAGTCGCCACTGTCAGTTTTAACCTCCTTTTGAACTTGGATAATTGTGTCCCTGAAATAAGTTGTTTTCGAGTAGAGCCAGCTGCCCCCGGAAACATGTGTGCCTACAAGGAGTGTTTTGAATAACCAAGTGGTTGACTGTGCCTTCAAAAATGTTACACAAATTGGCAAACATGCGTAACTTTATTGTGATACCTCTACGGACACACAAAGAGCTTTAATCCTGCGATGGTTTTTGACACAACATTACGAGGCATGATGTGACCTTTTTGCACTAAAACGAATTGTAAAGCATTAAAGAACACAGTTAGTAAGATACCATCCAGGAATGTAATCTTTAGGGCTTACTCTGTTGTGTTTTCATGCAATGCAAACCTGTTTGTGCAAAGCTATATATTGTTAATCAAATCTGCCCACAAGCCTGTGTCTTGCCAATAACTGTGAAGTGGAGTGCGTCTTCTATTCTTATTGTATAGAGGCTTTAAAAGGAAGCATCCAATATGGCTCATGTTAGGTCGAAAAAGGCAGGATGACTGCCAAAACGCCTCCCTCTTCTGTTCCAACCTGTGTCAGCTGCAAATGATGCAATAAACGGTAGAAATACCCTCAACTACGAGTGCAGGCTCCTAAATCAGAAGAAGGTTTGGGGTTATATATATACTGTTGAATCACTGAATACTCAAGGGTATAGGTGAATGGAGGGCCAAAGCCCTCAACTGACTTCATAAAGCGGTAAAAGAGTAAAAAAAAAAAAAGGAATTATATTGATATACATCAGGGGCTGATGGATCTACTGAGCAAAGCACCCTGCCTTCAAAGTGTGTAGTATGTCTAATGTAAACCTTGTGAAGAAGACTAGATCTGAATTGACTGAATTGGCTCTTGCACTACAATGCAGGTCATGGCAAGGAAATCTTCAGGATGGTTGGTTTTGGTGTCAATTATATCACACTTTGAATGCAGATTTACACTGATGATGTGACAGTTTATCCACTCCTTCATTTCTTAAATGTTTGTTGTTCCTGTTAGGCTGCAATTTATTTTAACTTTGATCAAGCTCAATTTCTGTTTCTTTGTACCTTGCAAAATATCCCAATATCCCAATTTCAAATAAATTGGGAGGGCTGGCATTATGGATCTGAATGAGGTGAGCTTTGTATTCTGAATTTCACATCAGTATAGCTAATTATAAGCAATGTGGTATCCCCTGTTATGCACACACTAGAAGCCACCTCTCTTGTGATGGCAAGGGGCCCAGTCGCTACTGGGGAGCTACACTAGTCACCATTGTGTGGTTGATCACCCCCAAGTTATGAGGCCAACAAAACTTGAAAACAAAAATAATGTTCTGTCAAATTAACTGAACAAGTGTGCAGTGACATTATGCAATACTGTAAATCATTAGCTGGTTGGGTATTGGACTAAAAATAAGCTTTGCTTTATTACCAAGGACAACATATTAGGTATGAAAACAGACTTAAGTTGTGTCTGTTGGCTAGTTATGGAAGTGTATTTGACTATATGGGCCGCGAGGAAGTGGGAGCTGGAAGACGTGAGTCTGTGTTTACTAAGCACCTGTGGGATTTAGCATGGTATGTTTTGTTGTTGGTTTGAGGATTTTGAGTGCTAAGAAAACATATTTTGTTAGTAGCTGGTACAACTGTAGGCACCTAGAATGAAATGATGATCCTGAGGTAACTAGTGAGGGTTGAGAGGTGAAAAGTTAAATTTTGATTTCACCAATTACAAACTGCTACAATTGTGTCAAGAGTTTGAGCTGCCTGATAGAAGTTTAATACGCGAGTCATGGCAGTTTAAAATGTGTCTCAGGTGAAGTTAGACAGCAATGTCAATTCATTGGCTTTAATTTGTATTGATAATGGAACGTGAATAGTGGCTTTGGAAGATGAGGATCCAGGATGTCCATCAGGGCTGCCGAAAAGAGAATTGCATTTTTAAGGGTATATTGTCAAATATTCTTCTGTAAATAAATACATTAAATATCCTCAACGGCATCGGTGATAGTTTCCATCCCATGCACGATGGTTCAAAGATCATAGATTGAACCTAGCTTGCAGTAACTGGACAGCGTTATCTATAATACAGAGTGCTTTAATCTGTACCAAGCTCATTCGAAGACCGTGTGGGTGGATAGGCGAGTCCTGAGTGCTCGTGAACCATTGCAGGTGTTGAGAGACCAGCTAAACCAAGTGGAGTGGATGGTTAGTGGTGGTGGAGGACACGGACCGTGCTGGTAAATCTGGAAGGTGAAATGATGAGCCAATCAGTTGCAGACAATGAGGAGATGGTGTGTTTTGATATTAGATTTATATACAGTTTTGGACTATGAACTATATGTACACTAGAATTGTTAGATGTGGAGTTTTGAACTGTAGAAGCCATTATCGTAGTACCACGTGGAGTATAAATAAGTCAAAAACCAGACATTCTCTTATGCAGGATTTACCCAGCTGCTCTCTGTCGTCTGCAGAGTAGGTAAGGAGGGAATACTGAGTGATGGGACATTGCATTCTGGACAGTGAGGAGGTAGTAAGAGCAGAGAGGTGGTTATGAAGCACAAATGAATTGTTGCTGTGCATTCCAGCTCTGCCCTGGCAGTGAGGTTCTCTGCTGTCTTCCCAAAACATAATTCATTAGGGAGGCGACTATAAGAAAGGAATTTATATGTATCTGGGGTTGGGACCCTGTACACTTCTTTATAACCATTGTATGGGGAGTGGCTGGTTGCCCTGTTAATGTTTATCTGTTCTCCTCGACTGAGGAGGTTCTGGAAAGTATTGCAACCACAGCCCTTCTAATGTACAACAACCCCAATGAGAATTACTAGTAGCTGCGCTATCCAAGTAAAGAGAGCCCAACTAGAAATGCGGAGTCCGTCCAATATAAGACTGCTGGTTCTAATTAAATATATTACTGCTAGCCTGTTGAATATTTAGCAGCAATGTTGAGATGTGGCTGCACGTACATATTGAGTGTTGATAAAAAGTGCCAATGTGAGTTTCTGAGAAAGGTTCCAAGCACAGGGATGGCTTCACCAACACATTTGGCCTTTTGGGTTCCCAAGAAAGAGAGCATTTGAGGAGCATAGGTTGTGGCAAGGATCTATGAACTTTATTAAAGCAGTAGGCGAGTTAAAAATTGAGTGTCTCTTGGAGAAGAGAAGATGGTATTTTATGCTCCACATTCTGCTTCTCTGATGGAATACACACAACCCAACCATAGGAATATAAAGCAACATTCCCTTCAATATTGTTCTTACCTTGATGCCTTTAATATAACATTTTAACTCGTATATAGTCTTTTGTTAGCCAAATTCTTCTCTGGTTTCATCACTTCATCTTAAAACGTCGCACCTTATCCTAGAATAGCTGGTAAACCCATGAAAATATGTTGGGCTTCTTAAAGAATAGAATGTAAAAGTACATTCTACGTCCTTCCCAATTAAATGTTTTACCATCACTACCCTTTAAAAAGTCATACACTTCTCCCTCCATTTCTCTCACAGTTACCATAAGTTATTGCAATGATGCACTGACCTTCAAGGCCACTCATTTCCCAATGTGGTCAGAGATGAGATAGTAGAAAAACACACGCCTCTCCTCCGAATCGAAACCCCCCAATGGAAGTAGAGTACCTCGCGGATTCCTACTTCGGTAACTAATATAGAACGTTTTTCACCTCTGAAAACTGTGCTTTGCCTGTTTCTTCTCCACACTTCAGCTCTGTATGACATTTTCAAGGCTGAAACAATTCAATTCGTGAATGCTCTGGCTTGACACTGTACCACAGGAAATTGAGAATATTCTGCCACCTTACTGTTGTTGTACCTTCACATGGCCATCCCCTCTCCAGGTGCTTCGTGTCAGCTACCTCGGTCCCCTCCCCTGCTGCTCATGTCTACCAGTGACATGGGAAGGTGGGATTTTATCTCTAGAGTCTGCTTACCATTCTCCAAAATCCCGTCACAGGTCGACTGAACGTTTTTACCTGTCATAGAGTGAATTAGGCAACCTATTTACCAACAATCGACTCTTACAACTTATACCCATTTACCTCTCCCCAAAGGACCACTGACCAAGAATCGAGTTTAAAGATTTATTACAGAAAAGAAAACATCTGAAGATACAGGCACCTCAACACGAGGTTCAGAAGATAAACGGGCACTAATACAAACATGATCCTACGGAAAAGTCTTAAGCGACTTATGAATAATACGAGAATCAGTTCCAGAACCATCAGGCTAACAAAAATTGCTGTAACTTGGGTTCTAGTATGCATTAGAAAGAAAAACCAAGTTAATCTGTCCCTACTCTCTACTAAGTGACATCCCTACTCAACAACGACCATCCTAACCAAAAGGTGTCAGCCGTGGTAACTTCCCAATGAAGTTCGCCCACTCCTCTCTTAGACTAGAGTTTCTCAACCACACTAAAACTCCCTGCCCAACACAACCACTCTCTCTAACTCCTCAGCCCATCTGCTCTCTCTCCTCCCTCGGGGTACTGTCCCTAATACGAAACCCCACAATGTGAGCGACACGCCCCAGGTACGCCCCTCTCGAAGGTGTTAACTTCTGAAATTTTCCACCATGGCATTTGCCCATCCTTGTCCGTGCAGACGTCCTTGGGTCCCAGACTCTTCATCCTTTCAAGTTGCTCTTTCAAATTCCTGGTCTACTCCTCCATGTCTGAGTCTAACATTTCTAACAGTCATACACAATGGGCCTTTCTACCCTACAGTCTACTTGGTGATGCACCTGCAAAGGAATACATACTATTCGGCTCACATTCTATCAATGTTGCAATATTTTCTAAAAACATCTTCTTTTACCAAACATTTCTACAGTCAAATGCTAAGCAAGACAATTTTCGATCAGGCCTGCACAATTTCCATGAACTAGGCCTCTGCTTGGTTCTAGGCCTGACGTTTACACGAACACTTCACTTTAATTCTCTAGGCCTCTTCCTTTAAGCAAATGCATTTTCTTAACTCACGCTAATTATCGAGTACATAAAGCATGATTATACGTTTCAATTAATCAATCTGAAGACACATTAGTGAATCAGTTTAAACACATTTCTAATTAGCAGAAGATTTCATTTCAACAACATCTCTATATTTTGCAGCAAATATGGATTTGCACTTGGTAACATTGGTTCTGCACATCTGCTAATACCACTTTCTCTAGTACTCCTATCCCATATTGCATCTAAGCATGATTAAATCCTCTATGTATATGCGGGTGCTGACTACTTGTACATATGATGCACCCCTACAAATTTCACTGTAAATGGCGCTCTCTCAGTTCCCCCCTTTGATGACCTGTGTCATCACCACCACACCATCCTCAGGGTAAGAACCGCCCTAAACCGTGCTTGTGGCCATTTTTCCTCGCTTCAGCATATCCAACGCTCTCAAGCTGCGGTATTGACTGTCCTGCAGCCTCTCCATTCGCATCTCCTGCGCTCTCATGGATCTTGCCAATCTAGTGGATCTGTACCACTTGTATAATCTCACCAGACCCCACAATCCAATCACACAAGCCACTGCTATGAGAAGAGGTTTCAGTACAAACCCAAGGAAACCCTTCCCTAAATTGGCAAACCAGCTTCCAACTTTCCCAAATCCCTTGCCAACCGTCTCCCACGCATTTCTCCAAATCCTTAGATTCATCTGGAATGTAAGTACAACATTCCTGGACCTTCAAACGTTTACAGACTCCGCCCTCCTTAGCGAGAATGACGTCAAGAGCAAGACGGTTCTGTAAAACCATTGTCCTGATCGACAACATCTAACCCTCAACCAACACCAATGACTTGGCCGTATTCATTGACAATTCATCCACTACAGTTGCCAACCGCCGTATCTTTATTTCATTCAAAATGACACCCAACATAGGTATCGCTGCTCCAGACACATCTCCCACAATTGCTCCAGCACTTTCCCCTCGCTTTACCCTCCTTTGAGGCCCTCCCTCTAAGAGTTCAAAATCCTCTGTATGATAAATCTTGGGAAAAATAATAGCTAGATAGCAAGTTCCATACCACTTCTCAGGTAATCTCACATACGCATTCCTTCCGCAGACAAAATACACAGTAGGGATCACCCGGACCACGTTCTTCAAAAAGTCTTTCGTGTAGTACTCTAATGTGAAGGTGTGTTCACATGTAGTATGACCCACATACACATTTTCATAATACGTCTGTGGTCGGTGAAGGCACAACTTCCCTTTCTGTACTTCATCTAGAGCTATTGGACCGTAACTCCCTCTTGACTTATGCTGCTTCTCTTCTTCGGTCCAATCTACCTTGCCTTGCCCTGAATCTCTCAACCGTTTTTGCTTTGTGTACCTATCTTCCACCTGCTCAATGAACTTCTTCTCTGTCTCTGATAATAAGCACGTCAAGTTGTGTCGGTGTGCATACGGAGTGTCTAACTCTTGTGTGGGAATGAAAAAGTATCCGAGTCTGTCCTCTGACTTATAATAATCCCACTTGTTCAAATGCTTATAATTCGGGACTTCTGGTAACACAGCATCATAATTCGAAAAGAAATACTCAAAATGATTTCGCCCATATAGTATACTAATCAACAAACTACAGGATATTCCATATGTCAATGGAAGGTGATGGTATCTAATACCCTCATCTACTGAAGCTGGCAATTGCATACACACATAACAGTCCTTCGCATCCATCGCCTCAATGTATTCATACAACAACTTGGCATACGCATTCTGTCCAAAATTTCCTTTAGACAGATCAGTATGTAACCTACGACTTTCCGCAGCCAGCAAGGCTTTCTCTCTTCGCTCTCTGTCTTCTTTCTGGCTAGGGGTGGTAGGTTTCGGTGTCCCCTCAGCCTTTTCTACCTGTTCGTGTGGTGCAAAATAGGAAACTAAAACTACTATAGCTATAAGGAGTATCACTCCTCCTAAAAGAGTGCCTACTATGCACTTGGCTCTACGATTCGGGTTTCCAGGCGCCATGGTCTCAGCACAAGGTAGTTCGTTCTCGGAAAGTACCCAAAAGTCTCTCTCTTTGTTACTTGAGTCTTTTGAACCACCTCGGAAAGCAGAAATCCCCTTTTCAGTTCTTCTTTCGTTTCAACAGCAGGCAACCCTAACCCTTCTCTGTCCTCTGTGGAAAGTCCCTAAATTTGTTCTTCTTCCACTCGGCTCTAGGTTAAGTTCAACAGCTATATACAAAGTATTTTCAAAGTTCTTTCAAAGTCTTTTCAAAGTCCCTACAAAGTTCTTAATAATCTATGATTATACTTGCTCCGATTGCCTGCAACACATAGTCCAAAAGTTCCATGCGGAGCACAACTGAGTCGTAAGATGGTATATCCGGACCAAATGTAGGAAAAATCAATCTATCCAGGAGTAAATCACGTATCTTGCTTAGGTAAGGGGGATTAGGAATTGTGAGTGTCAGTACGCCTTCGATTTCAAGTCCAGGTACCAACAGTATCACTTCCAACTTAACGTTTGGGATCGTACTGGTCACAGCCACTGACCTCACCCTCCCGGACCTCAGTACACCTGGCATTTGTGAAAGGGTAGGTCCACTCAGGAGTGGCGTATCTTCGGCAAGGTACTCTCACCCTTCTTGACCTTCTCAGGCCCCTTTGCTCTGATTCTTGTTCTCCCTCCTCCGGATCTGATTCTTCGGACACAGGAGCAAGATCTCTTTCGGAAGCCAATCTCACATTCATTCGCCTCCGTCTCTCAGGCCAATGATCCTCTGCACTTCTTGCTCTTCTGCTTCTCGTTTGCACACCCTGTTCGTCCCCACTGTCAGCCTCTCCTGCGCTCTGATCACCTTCGTCACCACTTCCCCTTTCTGAGGCAGACTCGGTGTCACTGTCGTCGTGGTCACTTTCAGCTTGATTAGGGGAGTCCCCAACTTCCACTGGCACCCCCTCAGCGTGACTCGACCCCTCCTGTGGGTCCTCTTCCTCTTCAGAATTTCTCTCTTCTAGAGGAGCTGTTCCTTCTAGGGGTGCTGGGACTCCGCGAGTGTGAGAAGCATGGATCCAATTTGGCAATCCACCACACTTTACAGCAGTAGTTGTGACTAGAATCACCTGGAAAGGTCCTCTCCAACGCACATCCAGGCAGCTCTTCCGCACGTGCTTCCACACCAGGACCCAGTCACCAGGGCACAGGTCATGACAAAGGTCGCTAGAAGCCGGGATTTCAGCAGTCTGCACCTGAAGAGACACAGAACGTATGACATCAGAAAGTCCCCTGCAGTAATCAAGAATCACATCATCTGTGATATTCAGCAAGGCAGTTGTAGGAATAGATGGCAGTCTCATAGCCCTCCCCATCAGTACTTCATGAGGTGAGAGCCCTGTCCTCCTGTCTGGTGTACTACGCAATTCCCTCAACAACAGTTTTGCTACTGTGAGTGTATCGCACCTACGAGTGGGATATGCCTCAACCCATCTACAGAACACACACACAATCACCAAGACATACCTGAGGCGATTGCACCTCGGCATCTCAATGAAATCTATTTGCATCCTATAGAAGGGTCCACCGGACCTCCCAATATGACTCAATGTAACTGGTGTCCTTTTCCCAACATTCAGCTGTTGACAGGTTACACATCTCTGACATACTGCTTCCGCAGCCTGCCTAAATTTCGGATTGTACCACGTTTGCCTGAACACACGCATCATCGCATCCCTTCCCAGATGCACAGGACCATGTATCTGTCGTGCCATTGCACTCACCAGTTCATTCGGCAACACAGCTCTTCCGTCAACCGAAACCCACATGTCCAAATCTCCTTTGACACAACCAGCCGATTCCCACACCCTTTTTTCTTCTAGATCTTGATCTGAATACTGTAACCGGTGGCCACTCTGCAGTGCTTTTGTCTTTGTTAAGTCTACATTATACTTATTCGCTAATTCTGAGAGTTTCTCATGAGCTGTCCTAGCCCTCCTTGTAACATCATTCGCCACAAACAATAGCTCATCTGGTTCGTAGAGTTCGATCCTTTCTAGTGGCAATGTACCTTCCACTATCTCCTCCACTTCTGTTTTTAGTCTCAGCACATCTATCCTTCTTGCTTTGATCACTGCCCTCAATGTACCTTGGCTAGTAATTCCATTAGAGCCCCTCCCGCCACTGTCCTGACTCTCTCGTCTGTTCTCTTCAGGCGTGTTGGGGGGAACTCTTCTGTTTTCCCAGCCATCTCGAACCCACTCCTGTCTACTGTCTCCAGAGGTGTGGTGGGACGCCCCACTACTCCCCACCCCTTCACGTTCCCATTCCTGCCTGCTTTCACTAGGCACACAGTGAGACTCCATCCTACCTTCCTGGTTCTCAGACCCAAAGACATTCCTGGATCTATCACTCGGAGTGTCCACAATTGTTTCCCAAGTTCTCAAGTCTGGCCTTAATTCTCTCATCGACCTCGGTCTTGGTCCCCTCAGATCCATTGGTCCCCTCCAACCCTCCTGCTGTTCCGAGGAGTCTGCCGATGCTACCAAAGGAGTGCTTCTTTCTACTGGTTTTGGCAACTGCCTCCACCCTTCTGTCCCATTACTCCTGTCCTCACTGGCACATCTCTCACTCCCCATTTGCAGCGGACTCTCGTCTTGTTTCTGTTCTGGGTTGTACACTGATACTATGGGACCTATGGTAACAGGTACCGTAAGAGCATCTGGCAATTTCTGTGAGTGGACACGCTCTTCCGCCCGCACCTTTTGTATTGTAAATCGTCCCACTACTCTCGTCACTGGTGAAGGTGGAGGTGCCTTTTCTCCCTTCACTGGGCAAAACATGTCCTCTGAGGTGCTCACATCACTCGTCATTTTGACCCCACCGTCCCCTTCTGAGGCTTCCCAGTTCTTGGCTGATGTTGGCGTGCCCCCCAACTCGGGATGGTACGGGGGTGGTCTTTCTGACAACATCCTCTCTATCAGGTTATCATCTGTCTCACTTTCCTCATCTTCCGTACTTTTCCTCTGTGCATCCCCTGTCTTTTCCAGCAGCGGGTACAACCTATCCCCCTCTATGGTCTGTACCCTCCATCTCTTGGCCATGGCATCCCATTTCGCGTCTTGAACCGCCCTTACCGATCGTTTCACTCTTTCTTGTCTCCTATCTCTGTTCTTTTCATGGGCTGCCCTGATCCATGCATTTAACGCTTCAAACTGTGTTGGTCTGGGCAAGGGTCGCAACGCAGCCATAATCACTTTCAGCTGATAAAACACCTCTAATCTAAATGTTCCATATTTAGGGAATGTCAATTCTTCCTTTCCGTCTGTCATCTTACACCAATTGTCAAGCCACAATATGTTATGTAACCCAACGTTCGTTGTCATGTAATAAGCTGGGGTATCCTCGGGTGGAGACTCCTCCCCACCCCGAGGTTCTATCTTGTCTTCCCCCTTGAAACATTTTCGCAACACTTTAAAACATTTCATGTTGAAAATCACAACGTTTCCTTGTTCTACAGCGCTCGTTTACTTCCTGACGACAATCCGCCAATCTCAGTGCGGCTTCACACTAACCGCCCTATCCCAGCGCGGTTCCACGCCAACCGACCAATCCCAGCGCGGCTCTTTCTGACGTCACTCGCCTCCGTTTCGCAGCAGTTCCCCTCCTTTCGCCGCTCGTCTCGCGGTCTCGCATGCGTCCCAATCATACACTGGAATTGATTACTTCCGCCCAAGCAACCACTTCCTCGACTGTACGTCCACAGTCTGACTGTAATTGTCGCCTCAACCGGCAAATGTCTGTCCGCTAACGGCTAGACAATCGCCTCAACTGATAGGTTACAACTCACGGCAACTTCCGACCAGCGTCCGTTACCCACGCACTCACACATTCGTTCCCCCTATCGCGGTCCTTCGGGCGATCAATGGTACCTCATGACCCCCTTAACAATGGTCGACAATTACTATGGGTGTTCGATACACCCGAACCACTTAGACTCCCCTTGAGCCTAAGATTTTCACTGGTTGCGCGCGCTCACAACCTGTTCCTCTTTCACACTACAGGCATTCAACTCCGCAAGACAATACAACACACAATACAACATAACACCGCAATCTAGCAACGCATGACCCTTTTCATACTCACTCTCCTCCGACCTGCTGCTTTTCTGCCGCACTGTCACTCTTCGTCAGTTTCCGTGGAATGCCATCCTCCGTCCGCGATTCTCTGGACACTCATCCTTGGTTCTCTATGGGCCTCGGGGAAATCTCAACCTACTTCTAGATTACCCTCACTCCAGAAGATAAACCATCCTACTCTGCTACCAACTGGAAAGGCGGGATTTTATCTCTAGAGTCTGCTTACCATTCTCCAAAATCCCGTCACAGGTCGACTGAACCTTTTTACCTGTCATAGAGTGAATTAGGCAACCTATTTACCAGCAATCGGCTCTTACAACTTATTCCCATTTACCTCTCCCCAAAGGACCACTGACCAAGAATCGAGTTTAAAGATTTATTACAGAAAAGAAAACATCTGAAGATACAGGCACCTCAACACGAGGTTCAGAAGATAAACGGGCACTAATACAAACATGATCCTACGGAAAAGTCTTAAGCGACTTATGAATAATACAAGAATCAGTTCCAGAACCATCAGGCTAACAAAAATTGCTGTAACTTGGGTTCTAGTATGCATTAGAAAGAAAAACCAAGTTAATCTGTCCCTACTCTCTACTAAGTGACATCCCTACTCAACAACGACCATCCTAACCAAAAGGTGTCAGCCGTGGTAACTTCCCAATGAAGTTCGCCCACTCCTCTCTTAGACTAGAGTTTCTCAACCACACTAAAACTCCCTGCCCAACACAACCACTCTCTCGAACTCCTCAGCCCCTCTGCTCTCTCTCCTCCCTCGGGGTACTGTCCCTAATACGAAACCCCACAATGTGAGCGACACGCCCTGAGGTACGCCCCTCTCGAAGGTATTAACTTCTGAAATTTTCCACCATGGCATTTGTCCATCCTTGTCCGTGCAGACGTCCTTGGGTCCCAGACTCTTCATCCTTTCAAGTTGCTCTTTCAAATTCCTGGTCTACTCCTCCATGTCTGAGTCTAACATTTCTAACAGTCATACACAATGGGCCTTTCTACCCTACAGTCTACTTGGTGATGCACCTGCAAAGGAATACATACTATTCGGCTCACATTCTATCAATGTTGCAATATTTTCTAAAAACATCTTCTTTTACCAAACATTTCTACAGTCAAATGCTAAGCAAGACAATTTTCGATCAGGCCTGCACAATTTCCATGAACTAGGCCTCTGCTTGGTTCTAGGCCTGACGTTTACACGAACACTTCACTTTAATTCTCTAGGCCTCTTCCTTTAAGCAAATGCATTTTCTTAACTCAAGCTAATTATCGAGTACATAAAGCATGATTATACGTTTCAATTAATCAATCTGAAGACACATTAGTGAATCAGTTTAAACACATTTCTAATTAGCAGAAGATTTCATTTCAACAACATCTCTATATTTTGCAGCAAATATGGATTTGCACTTGGTAACATTGGTTCTGCACATCTGCTAATACCACTTTCTCTAGTACTCTTATCCCATATTGCATCTAAGCATGATTAAATCCTCTATGTATATGCGGGTGCTGACTACTTGTACATATGATGCACCCCTACAAATTTCACTGTAAATGGCGCTCTCTCAGACACAAGAAGACCCATGTTTTACACCTCGCTCCTGAGTGCATAACACGCATTGCTTCACTTCCCTGCAGGATGGTTCTTGTGCACACAATGTCAACATGTGGTTTTTGCTTTATTTACAGTCACAATTATGCTAATCAACTAGATTTTTGAGGCAGCGTGTGAAGGAGGCTTCGCAGCCAGAAATACAGGAATGGGTGAAAAGCTAGAGGCTGGGTCAGGCCCCAGGATCGCACCAAAAGGTTGGGCACCTGCTACAGTCAGGTCAGTCAGTGCTGCAAACATAATGTCTCAGTAGCTCCCCTGGCACATGCAGTGGAGCATTGTAATCTCCATCGAGATTTACCAAACCAATGAAAGACTGCGGGGGAAAAACCCCATTCGGGAAAAGCCCCATTCGGGAAAGTCCTATTGGCAGACATTGGCAGCAAGTGTCTTCAGAAGGTGCCTCCTTTGTAAAATGTTCTGAAGCACCCCTGCATGCAGCCAAAATACATAAACAATACCGACAGCTCTGTGACCAACTCGTACAGCCAACAAAGAAAATTCAGTTACAAATGCCAGTGATGTACAAATGGATAGCTGTTAGGCGTGGATGGGTTTATAAGTGCAAATATCACCACCATGAGTGCAGAGAAATTCACACTCTTAAATCCCACTCAAGATATGAACATAGGCATTCAGTGTGTGTTTTGCCTTGGAAGTTTGGAAATGTATGCCAACATGTTCTTTTGTGGGTATTCCTAAACTCTGATCCAGCTCTTTCCCACCCTCAAAATGGTCGCAGATTTACTCCAGACATGAGCTAGAGCACCTCCTGTCCGAGGATGGGAAGAGGACCAGATCGCCATTGCGTTTGATGGGGATGTAGTGCGGCTTTCTCCTGTAGGAAGAATGTTTTGCCTGAGATGAGAATTATTCATTTGCACAGGGGGGCTCTATTCTTCCTTAGCTTACTTCTCTAGTATGGAGAATTTTGCACATTAGGATTAGGACCCAGCAGGAAGAGTCCGTTGACTTTCCTAGTAGTGGCCTTGGAAACCAGCATCTTTGTGTACTATTGGGAGTAATGGTGAATACCCAAAACAGTAAATCTGCACCCACACATACTTGAAAATTACCTGGTTAAGATGTCCCAAATGTTTTCCAGTTCTATGGTCTTGAAGACTCCTTGTGGCCAACGGTACAAGCACGATAAGAAGAGGATCTGCATTTTTCATGGCACATACACCTGAATCCAGTCAGCATTCCATTGCCTTACATGTGCACCTTAATGAACAGATTTTCATATTTTTATTTTGCACAGACTTTCATTAAAACAGATTCTCTGAGTACACTTCCTCGACGGCCACCTTTCCCTCCACTTACCCTACAAAATATCAGGGTGCCCTGTGCCTCCAATTACCTGCCCAGAACCACTGCCCGACTGCAACACGCCAGTTGGTATACAAGAAAGCCTTCTCCCTTCGGTCTCCGCTCAGATGTTTACAAGATTCATTCCTGTAGAGCTCTGACAGGCGTGTAACATTTTGTAAAAATTGATGTTAAACATTACATATCTTATCGGAATTTGACAAGCACTGATGGATCTACAGTAGCTCTAACCATGCAGTTGAAAGTGATGGCATTGGTCTTGTTTACAACAATTCCAGTGTCATTTCCTGGAGTAACATGAATGGTTTTTCATAATGACTCTTTAAGCAAAGACGTTTCAGTGGGTGGCAGCTAGTTACATTTTCCTGTCCTGCACAGTGTACACACATTTCTTTACATAGCTTTGATATCGAGAGCTCTATCAGGCCCATCAGGCCATAATAATGACAGACATGCGCCATAGAAATGCTGATTGATTTACATTTTGGTGAGTACATGTACTACCTATGCAACAGTGGGTTATTTTCTATGTAGGATTTAGCCTTCCTTTGATCTTGCTAACCTATAAACATTTTTTGTTTCATACATTCAGGTCAACGTCTATTTCTCGTCTTTTCCCTCTATTACAAAATTAATGTATTTTTGGTGGCTCCCTGATATTTCTGATCTAGAGAACGTATGCATGACAATGGTTTCTGATATAAAGGTGTTTACAAGGAAGCAAAAAAAGATTTTATTTTGCAGAAATTTTTAGTTTGCACAAATTGTGAATAATAATACAAATACGTTGTATACTAGAAGTGAAAAAAATAAAACTAAGGCTAGATAGTTCAACCTTATTCCTCAGCCTGAATATGCCTTTTGTCCTTATGGCACAATTTATTTCCCATCACATGGATGCAATATCAGTTCCTTAGCTTGGGAAGCGGAGCAGTTCGTTTCGTCGTTTCGTCGTTTCGTATGTAGGAAAGATTTTGTTTAGTACTTCAGATCTGTTTTGGACCCAGGCCCGCCTGCCCATCTGATTGCAGATACTGCCAGTGCAAATCTAACGTTTAAAATTCCCTCATTTCTCTCCTCCTTCGAAATTGTTAGTTCTTGACTAAAATAAAAACAAGAACTAGTGAACCCAATCGGTGTCACTGTTTGGGTTTACTAAAGCAGACCTTTTGATCTTTTGACTTTACCAATGGGTTTTGCCAATTTTGTCCACTATCCTCTAAAAGAGAAAAAATTATCAATAACGAACAACGTAAGAAAAAATAAATAAGTGTAATTCTGTGTACACACCAACATATGTTATTACGCCAGGGTAGCTGCTACAGGATGAGGTATATGCATACATCACCATTCATGCATGGGCACACATATGCCGTGACACAGAGGCCATTTTTTAAAATGTACTATTCCAAAATGCCTTTTTTAATATAAAGCAGTGGCACGGCAGCAACTTACTTACAGCTGCGAAATTCCCACCCCCCTCCTAGCAGTAAAATAAAATCAAATCAAAAAATGGGAGGAGACCAATAGAGGAGTGGAGGGATTTGGGGAGCAATGTCACTGCCACCGGCAAGCAGAGAGGATCCTGGGAGTGACAGAGAGGAGGGGTATAAAAAAGTGATACAATCAAACATGATCTAGAAGAAATGTGCCATAGGTGGGACAAACCAGAAAATGAACAGTTCTAAAGAATTGTCTTATTTTTGGGAGGTTAAGGGTGTTTACTGCTGCCTATGGACATCAAGCGTATAGATATGTATATTTGTCATCATCTATATATTAATTTGTTATGCTTAAGATGACAGCCTGCCATTGATGTCCTTTTAACTCTATGCCATCTTGAGCAAAATTGCTAGTGGTCATTTTGATTTATCCATCGACTCTGTAACTTCCTATGTTTTGCTAAGTTTATTCAGCCCTTATCCAAACATGGGAGGTGCACTTCTCTTGCAATTTGTG
Source organism: Lissotriton helveticus (assembly GCF_964261635.1). Taxonomy (NCBI): domain Eukaryota; kingdom Metazoa; phylum Chordata; class Amphibia; order Caudata; family Salamandridae; genus Lissotriton; species Lissotriton helveticus. Next base: position 845,010,176 of record NC_136059.1, on the reverse strand, counting down.
GCTTGTGCCACAAATGCAAGACGTGGGTGAGAAAGATATTTGAAGACTCATAGAAAATGTGTCCTTATTTTAGCTTTCTAGAGCACTAACCCTAATTTCTATGACAAAATGAACCCCCTAATTTTGCTCATTTCTAAAGGAAATGATTGAAGTTTTAAAGGTTTGATTCTATCAAGATGGCTTTGGGTGTGCCACGGTTTTGTCATAAATACAGAATCTCACTGCTCTAGTTGTTCATCAACTCACAGTGGGAAGCTTCATTAGAGCAATGGGGAATAAACTGACGTACTGCTGCTGCTGTTTGAAGTACATTTTACTAAGAATATCAGACTGTATACTCGCATATCTGAGGAAGAAAATGTGAATTTCTTTTAGCTTCTGGAACACCTTACATAACTTTGATAAGAAAAATGGTATCTCTCAAATATGGCTCATCAAATCCCAGCCGAGGATCAACATTTTTTAAAGAGTAAGATCGCCTTAAAACACATCATAATGCCTAAAATTAATATGGCACCACTGACAAATGTGTCTAGAATCTGGTATCACCATTTATATGTGATCCTTTTTATTACTCTCAAACAGGCTTTCACCACATACAGTTCAGCGGGGACCATGTCCCCAAGTCCTGTAACAGTTGTCACAACATGCTATGGCCAGACAATTAAGAGAGGCCTCCCTGCCACCTTATTTTATTTTTTTATTAATTTTCAGGACACAGGGACCAGGTCTTCGAATCTTGTAGTGGCTACCACAACATATTGGTTAGCCTGTGCGCAACTAATCAGGATTGACTAGCTCCCTTTGAATATACCAATCAGAGCATACCTGGATGCCAATAGTCCAGATATGCCTAACTTTTTAATCTATTCATGCCCAACTGAGATTCTATTTTATTGATTTATTTATTTAGAGTTTTATATAGCGCTGGCAAGACCCGAGGGTATCAGAGCGCTTTACAACATGTAACAGAGAAGCAATCAAACATAAGAAGTGACCATAGTAGAGCATAGTGATTCGTGATTAGTAGAGTTCAAACACATAGAGTGGTAAATCAGACTTAATGATCCGTGACGTGCACAGTTCAAACATAAAGAGTAACCGATAGACTCAATGACTTGCGACAACTTCAGATCGGCAAGAGGGAGCACCAGAGCGAGACGAGAGGTGAGCGAGGTATTGGTGCCCTAAACAGAGTGCATTTATACTGCAGTGCGCAGGATTCAATGTGGAGCGTCAGCTATACATTTGGAAGAGATCGGTTGAGGAAAAGGTCTTTGAGCGGGCTTTTGAATTTTGGAAAGGAGGGGTTAGTCCTGATATGAACTGGGATGGTGTTGCAAATTTTGGGCGCATTTACAGGGAAGGAGCGCGATGAGGCTTTATGTTTGTGAGTTTTTGGCGGGATGAGAAGTAGAGTGTTGGTACTCCTTAGGTTCCTTGACTGACCAGCTTTGTTTAGTTTGACGGCCAGGTATGCGGGTTTGCCGGTATGCAGGGCTTTGTGAGTGATACATGCTGTTCTGAAGCTGGCGCGCATTTCGGTCGGTATCCAATTTAGCTCTCTGAGGGCAGGAGTGATGTGTTCATATATTTTACTCTAGTGACCATCCAGGTTGCTACATTTAAAGTTGTTCTGCCTGTGAGGGTTGCTTTTCCGTATTCCAATCTGGACAGAACCAAGGATTGGGTGGCTTGTTTGAGGTCATTGGGGGGGATAAATGGCTTTATTTTGTTGAGCAGTTTTAGGTTGATGAACGTGCTCTTGGCAGTATTTTTGATGTATTTGACCATGTCTAAATTAGGGTCCAGAGTGATTCCCAGTGATTTTACAGAGTCTGCTGGGATGAGGCTACAGTTTAGAGCATCAATGGTTTTTAGCCATTCTGTGACTTGGGGGTCTGTGCTTTGTTGGCTATGATGAGTATTTCTGTTTTGTCCTGGTTTATTTTCAGGTGGTTGAGGGATAACCAGTGTTGTATTTCTTTCAGGGTGAGGTTTAGTCTTTGTATGTCTTCAATAGAGGAAGTTTCAAGGTAAATCTGGGTATCGTCTGCATATAGGTGGAAGGGGATGTTGGTGTTGTTGAGTATCTTGGTGAGTGGCTCAATGTAGATATTGAATAGTGCCGGGGAAAGAACTGATCCTTGCGGAACCCCCCTGTTTACGGGGAGTAAGTCTGACGTGTTGTTTTTAATCTTTATTCTTTGGGTACGGTTCTGCAGGAATGAGGAGAACCACTGTATTACCACCTCATCTGCTCCAACCCTTCCCAGTAGAACATTAATGAGCGGTTTGTGATCAACCGTGTCGAAGGCTGCTGATAGGTCCAGGAGGATGAGTAGGCAGCATCGATCATTGTCAAGTGAGTTGTGGACATCATCTATGACAGTCAGGATCGCTGTCTCAGTGCTGCAACCTTTTCTGAAGCCTGATTGGTGAGGATCTAGGAAGTTGTTGCTTTCGATGTGTTGTGTTAATTGCAGGAGGACACATCTTTCTAAGTTTTTTGCTAGAAAAGGGAGATTAGATACAGGCCTGAAGTTGTTGAAATCATTGGGGTCGGAGCCTGTTTTTTTTAGAAGTGGTGTGACTTGACACATTTTGAGACAGTCTGGCATGATTCCAGTTCTTAGAGAGCTGTTTATAATCTTGGTCCACAGTGGGGCTAGGGTGAGATTGAGTTTCTTAGCTAGTTGCACATTGATAGGGTCTGAGAAGTGAGACGAGGGTTTGGAGCTGGCAATCAATTTAGAGATCCCTGCTTGTGAGATGGGGGCGAAGGATTTCCAGTTGATGGGGGGGTGGTGGTTGGGAGGGTTGAGGTCTTCTTCACAGGGTGGAGGGCTTACGTTGGATGCTTGGAGGTTGTTGTCCAAGGAGAGCTCAATCTTGTTGATCTTCTCATTGAAGAAGGTGGCAAAGTTGTTGCATAGTTCTGTGGAGGCTGTCACTGCGGAAGAGGGGGACTTGGAGGTTTGTTGTCTGATGATATTGAAGAGTTCTTTGGGTTGATTTTTGGCATTGTTTAGTGCATCACAGAAGAAAGAGGTTTTCTCATTCTTGATGAGTTTTTTTTATATTCCCTGCATTCGGATTTGAGTAGGTCTAGGTGGGTTATTGACGGGTTGTTTCTCCAGAGTCTTTCTGAAGCTCTTTGTTGTCTTCTTTTCAAGTTTAGATCTGTGTTGAACCAGGATCTTGAAGGAGTGGTCCTGGATTTTTTTAGTTTCATGGGGGCAATCTGGGCGAGAATGGAGGTCATTGTTGAGTTGTAATGCCAGGTGAGTTCTGTTGTCGTAGGTTCATCTGCAGTGATGGGAAGGAGTGGGCTTACCCTTTCTTCCAGGTCGGTGTGGGAGATTTGTCTAAGAATCCTCACCCAGTGGAAGGATTCCTGTGTACGGGGTAGGTGTTGGCATGATTGATTGATGTGGAATAGGATAATATGATGGTCTGACCAGTCAACAGGGAGGATGTGGTCTATCGTGATTGTGTCTTCATGGGCAATGATGGCATCGAGAATTGCACCCCTGTTATGGGTGAAAATTTCTCAAACGGCTTAAGGGAGTTGCACCAAATCACAAAAACATGATTTCTAAGTTAAGCTGTCGCTTTTTGCCAAATTTGTTGCAATTCCGTTCATCTGTTTTTTTTTTCTATAACTGCGAGACAAATTTCCTTTGGGAATTAACATAGGAAAGCAATGTTTTGTAATCCCCCCTTTTTGTTAGCCGCTCCTTGACTGATTGGTGCAAACCTTTCCAGGAGTGTTGCTGAGGTGAATGAAATAATCTTTTCAGAAAGCTTCATGAAGATTCATGAAACAGCACCAAAGTTATTCGCAAAACAATACTCTCTTTTCCTATGGTACATCTAACTACACAGTGAGGACCGCCGTGGTGTTTTTTATATATGTATATGTTTGTGTAAATATATAATATACTGTGTAAAGTGTGTGTGTGTGTGTGTATGTGTATATATATATGTGTATATATATATATATATATATATATATATATATACACAAAAGTCCTGACCCTCCAAAATCAGAGGAGGGACTGCAAGCAGGTACAGACCACAGCAGAGAAGACATCCAAAGAGGTACGTAGGCAGGTTTCAAAGTTCCATCGTATATTTTATTCACCCATAATAGTACAGACAAGTGTCCGCCATATATATATATATATATATATATATCCAAACGAAAAAGGTTGCCCTTGAGGAAACGCCAACACAGTGGATGAATATCTCCATAATTTATTTTAGGCAGCAGGCACAGCATAGCACCTCTCCCCCACAAAGATTGCCAAATGCATTTCGAGCTCCCGCCCTTGCTCACTGGCTGTTCACAGAAACATCGACAGCTGTGTGGACTCAATATCCATACACCCCGCCCCAGTGGGACTTCTTGCCTCAATGCTTGTTGGGTGTTGTAGTCCAAAGAAACCAAAGTTGGCGCTGATAGACATTCTTGTGAAGTTCAACTTTTTTTCCCAAGTGGGTTCCATGGGGGAGATGCACCTCCGTACTTGCAAGTGTTCAGTCCCAAAATATCGGAATCACCCACTCCTTATGGCACCCGACTGTTCAAGTGCCAATGGAGATATTCATCCACTGTGTTGGCGTTTCCTCAAGGGCAACCTTTTTCGTTTGGATACAATGCGGCGCGCCTCGTCGCGGAAACGCTCCGCCGCCAGAACAGCGGTCCATTGGCACTTGAACAGTCGGGTGCCATAAGGAGTGGGTGATTCCGATATTTTGGGACTGAACACTTGCAAGTACGGAGGTGCATCTCCCCCATGGAACCCACTTGGGAAAAAAAGTTGAACTTCACAAGAATGTCTATCAGCGCCAACTTTGGTTTCTTTGGACTACAACACCCAACAAGCATTGAGGCAAGAAGTCCCACTGGGGCGGGGTGTATGGATATTGAGTCCACACAGCTGTCGATGTTTCTGTGAACAGCCAGTGAGCAAGGGCGGGAGCTCGAAATGCATTTGGCAATCTTTGTGGGGGAGAGGTGCTATGCTGTGCCTGCTGCCTAAAATAAATTATGGAGATATTCATCCACTGTGTTGGCGTTTCCTCAAGGGCAACCTTTTTCGTTTGGATACAATGCGGCGCGCCTCGTCGCGGAAACGCTCCGCCGCCAGAACAGCGGTCCATTGGCACTTGAACAGTCGGGTGCCATAAGGAGTGGGTGATTCCGATATTTTGGGACTGAACACTTGCAAGTACGGAGGTGCATCTCCCCCATGGAACCCACTTGGGAAAAAAAGTTGAACTTCACAAGAATGTCTATCAGCGCCAACTTTGGTTTCTTTGGACTACAACACCCAACAAGCATTGAGGCAAGAAGTCCCACTGGGGCGGGGTGTATGGATATTGAGTCCACACAGCTGTCGATGTTTCTGTGAACAGCCAGTGAGCAAGGGCGGGAGCTCGAAATGCATTTGGCAATCTTTGTGGGGGAGAGGTGCTATGCTGTGCCTGCTGCCTAAAATAAATTATGGAGATATTCATCCACTGTGTTGGCGTTTCCTCAAGGGCAACCTTTTTCGTTTGGATACAATGCGGCGCGCCTCGTCGCGGAAACGCTCCGCCGCCAGAACAGCGGTCCATTGGCACTTGAACAGTCGGGTGCCATAAGGAGTGGGTGATTCCGATATTTTGGGACTGAACACTTGCAAGTACGGAGGTGCATCTCCCCCATGGAACCCACTTGGGAAAAAAAGTTGAACTTCACAAGAATGTCTATCAGCGCCAACTTTGGTTTCTTTGGACTACAACACCCAACAAGCATTGAGGCAAGAAGTCCCACTGGGGCGGGGTGTATGGATATTGAGTCCACACAGCTGTCGATGTTTCTGTGAACAGCCAGTGAGCAAGGGCGGGAGCTCGAAATGCATTTGGCAATCTTTGTGGGGGAGAGGTGCTATGCTGTGCCTGCTGCCTAAAATAAATTATGGAGATATTCATCCACTGTGTTGGCGTTTCCTCAAGGGCAACCTTTTTCGTTTGGATACAATGCGGCGCGCCTCGTCGCGGAAACGCTCCGCCGCCAGAACAGCGGTCCATTGGCACTTGAACAGTCGGGTGCCATAAGGAGTGGGTGATTCCGATATTTTGGGACTGAACACTTGCAAGTACGGAGGTGCATCTCCCCCATGGAACCCACTTGGGAAAAAAAGTTGAACTTCACAAGAATGTCTATCAGCGCCAACTTTGGTTTCTTTGGACTACAACACCCAACAAGCATTGAGGCAAGAAGTCCCACTGGGGCGGGGTGTATGGATATTGAGTCCACACAGCTGTCGATGTTTCTGTGAACAGCCAGTGAGCAAGGGCGGGAGCTCGAAATGCATTTGGCAATCTTTGTGGGGGAGAGGTGCTATGCTGTGCCTGCTGCCTAAAATAAATTATGGAGATATTCATCCACTGTGTTGGCGTTTCCTCAAGGGCAACCTTTTTCGTTTGGATACAATGCGGCGCGCCTCGTCGCGGAAACGCTCCGCCGCCAGAACAGCGGTCCATTGGCACTTGAACAGTCGGGTGCCATAAGGAGTGGGTGATTCCGATATTTTGGGACTGAACACTTGCAAGTACGGAGGTGCATCTCCCCCATGGAACCCACTTGGGAAAAAAAGTTGAACTTCACAAGAATGTCTATCAGCGCCAACTTTGGTTTCTTTGGACTACAACACCCAACAAGCATTGAGGCAAGAAGTCCCACTGGGGCGGGGTGTATGGATATTGAGTCCACACAGCTGTCGATGTTTCTGTGAACAGCCAGTGAGCAAGGGCGGGAGCTCGAAATGCATTTGGCAATCTTTGTGGGGGAGAGGTGCTATGCTGTGCCTGCTGCCTAAAATAAATTATGGAGATATTCATCCACTGTGTTGGCGTTTCCTCAAGGGCAACCTTTTTCGTTTGGATACAATGCGGCGCGCCTCGTCGCGGAAACGCTCCGCCGCCAGAACAGCGGTCCATTGGCACTTGAACAGTCGGGTGCCATAAGGAGTGGGTGATTCCGATATTTTGGGACTGAACACTTGCAAGTACGGAGGTGCATCTCCCCCATGGAACCCACTTGGGAAAAAAAGTTGAACTTCACAAGAATGTCTATCAGCGCCAACTTTGGTTTCTTTGGACTACAACACCCAACAAGCATTGAGGCAAGAAGTCCCACTGGGGCGGGGTGTATGGATATTGAGTCCACACAGCTGTCGATGTTTCTGTGAACAGCCAGTGAGCAAGGGCGGGAGCTCGAAATGCATTTGGCAATCTTTGTGGGGGAGAGGTGCTATGCTGTGCCTGCTGCCTAAAATAAATTATGGAGATATTCAACCACTGTGTTGGCGTTTCCTCAAGGGCAACCTTTTTCGTTTGGATACAATGCGGCGCGCCTCGTCGCGGAAACGCTCCGCCGCCAGAACAGCGGTCCATTGGCACTTGAACAGTCGGGTGCCATAAGGAGTGGGTGATTCCGATATTTTGGGACTGAACACTTGCAAGTACGGAGGTGCATCTCCCCCATGGAACCCACTTGGGAAAAAAAGTTGAACTTCACAAGAATGTCTATCAGCGCCAACTTTGGTTTCTTTGGACTACAACACCCAACAAGCTTTGAGGCAAGAAGTCCCACTGGGGCGGGGTGTATGGATATTGAGTCCACACAGCTGTCGATGTTTCTGTGAACAGCCAGTGAGCAAGGGCGGGAGCTCGAAATGCATTTGGCAATCTTTGTGGGGGAGAGGTGCTATGCTGTGCCTGCTGCCTAAAATAAATTATGGAGATATTCATCCACTGTGTTGGCGTTTCCTCAAGGGCAACCTTTTTCGTTTGGATACAATGCGGCGGGCCTCGTCGCGGAAACGCTCCGCCGCCAGAACAGCGGTCCATTGGCACTTGAACAGTCGGGTGCCATAAGGAGTGGGTGATTCCGATATTTTGGGACTGAACACTTGCAAGTACGGAGGTGCATCTCCCCCATGGAACCCACTTGGGAAAAAAAGTTGAACTTCACAAGAATGTCTATCAGCGCCAACTTTGGTTTCTTTGGACTACAACACCCAACAAGCATTGAGGCAAGAAGTCCCACTGGGGCGGGGTGTATGGATATTGAGTCCACACAGCTGTCGATGTTTCTGTGAACAGCCAGTGAGCAAGGGCGGGAGCTCGAAATGCATTTGGCAATCTTTGTGGGGGAGAGGTGCTATGCTGTGCCTGCTGCCTAAAATAAATTATGGAGATATTCATCCACTGTGTTGGCGTTTCCTCAAGGGCAACCTTTTTCGTTTGGATACAATGCGGCGCGCCTCGTCGCGGAAACGCTCCGCCGCCAGAACAGCGGTCCATTGGCACTTGAACAGTCGGGTGCCATAAGGAGTGGGTGATTCCGATATTTTGGGACTGAACACTTGCAAGTACGGAGGTGCATCTCCCCCATGGAACCCACTTGGGAAAAAAAGTTGAACTTCACAAGAATGTCTATCAGCGCCAACTTTGGTTTCTTTGGACTACAACACCCAACAAGCATTGAGGCAAGAAGTCCCACTGGGGCGGGGTGTATGGATATTGAGTCCACACAGCTGTCGATGTTTCTGTGAACAGCCAGTGAGCAAGGGCGGGAGCTCGAAATGCATTTGGCAATCTTTGTGGGGGAGAGGTGCTATGCTGTGCCTGCTGCCTAAAATAAATTATGGAGATATTCATCCACTGTGTTGGCGTTTCCTCAAGGGCAACCTTTTTCGTTTGGATACAATGCGGCGCGCCTCGTCGCGGAAACGCTCCGCCGCCAGAACAGCGGTCCATTGGCACTTGAACAGTCGGGTGCCATAAGGAGTGGGTGATTCCGATATTTTGGGACTGAACACTTGCAAGTACGGAGGTGCATCTCCCCCATGGAACCCACTTGGGAAAAAAAGTTGAACTTCACAAGAATGTCTATCAGCGCCAACTTTGGTTTCTTTGGACTACAACACCCAACAAGCATTGAGGCAAGAAGTCCCACTGGGGCGGGGTGTATGGATATTGAGTCCACACAGCTGTCGATGTTTCTGTGAACAGCCAGTGAGCAAGGGCGGGAGCTCGAAATGCATTTGGCAATCTTTGTGGGGGAGAGGTGCTATGCTGTGCCTGCTGCCTAAAATAAATTATGGAGATATTCATCCACTGTGTTGGCGTTTCCTCAAGGGCAACCTTTTTCGTTTGGATATATATATATATATATATATATATATATATATATATTCACTGAAAAAACCATAGGTTATAGACCATATATAGTTAGGAATTAGCATTTACAAAACCTTGAAAATTCACTGAAAAAACCATAGGTTATAGACCATATATAGTTAGGAATTAGCATTTAGAAAACCTTATTTAACTCACACAAATCCATTGAAATTCCATATATAGTTAGTGCACTAACTATATATCGCGCACCCGCAATCCACTGCTGATGATGTCACATATTACATCATTCATGACATGGTCAGTGACATCACTGATGACATCATCTAGTGTCTGTGTGTTTTTGTAAAGTTTAAATACGTTTTACATATTGAAGAATGACTGGATGGATGGAAGACTGAGTGTGTGTGTGGCTGGCTGGGAGGTGTGTGACGCTGTGCATATCAATGTGTACTTGTATCAGTGATTGTATAAGAGAGTAAGTATGTGTTAGTATGTGTGTGAAAAGTATGGTGTTCTGTGTTTAACTATAGATGAGGAAATCGAAGTGTGATTGATTCTTCACAGGACTGACTAGGTGTATGAGTGCATATGATAGTGTTCTAATAATAACTGACTGTATGTATGAGTAATTGTATGGGTGAATGAGTGAATGTGTGTGTAGACGTACGAATCAGTGAGTGCGTATGTAGTAACTGGTATTGGTGTGTCATGATGTCATCAGTGATGTCATTTGAGATGTCATCAGTGATGTCATTTCAGATGTCATTAGTGATGTCATCAGTGATGTCACTGAAGTATGGTGTTCTGTGTTTAACTGTATAGATGAAGAAATGGAAGTGTGATTGATTCTTTACAGGACTGACTTGGTGTGTGAGTAACTCCATGGATGAGTGGCAGTGTGTGACTGTCTGCATAGGTGTATGAGTGCATATGATAGTGTTGTAATAATGAGTGACTGTATGTATGAGTGATTGTATGGGTGAATGAGTGAATGTGTGTGTAGACGTAGGAATCAGTGAGTGCGTATGTAGTAACTGGTATTGGTGTGTCATGATGTCATCAGTGATGTCATTTGAGATGTCATCAGTGATGTCATCAGTGATGTCATTTGAGATGTCATCAGTGATGTCATCAGTGATGTCACTGACCATGTCATGAATGATGTAATATGTGACATCATCAGCAGTGGATTGCGGGTGCGCGATATATAGTTAGTGCAACTAACTATATATGGAATTTCAATGGTTTTGTGTGAGTAAAATAAGGTTTTCTAAATGCTAATTCCTAACTATATATGGTCTATAACCTATGGTTTTTTCAGTGAATTTTCAAGGTTTTGTAAATGCTAATTCCTAACCATATATGGTCTATAACCTATGGTTTTTTCAGTGAATTTCATTGGTTTTTTAACAGCTAATATCTGTAGCTGTAAAATGTATTCTTCTTTAAATCCAAAAATATATTTTATATGTTTATTAATAATTTTTTTTTTAAATATTTTTTTTTCTTCGTTCCCGCTTCGCGAATCGGGAAGCTTCCCGTTAGCTGACCTTGATGCCGCGAAATAGACCGCGAGCCGGTAAACGTTTCTTTACCGCAACTGCCGCGTTAGAAAACAACATCGTGACGCCTCCCGTCCGCATGACGTTTCGCGTTGTCGCGTGATACGTCATATGACGTGCTACGTTAGCGAACTGGTACGCTTACCGAGTCGCAAAGCACAGGTTTCTGGAAGCAAACCGGGAGGCCCTGCAAAGCGCTTAACGTAAACACAGCAGGTCATGTGAATTGGTAATAACACTTTTCATTGGTTCATTTCACTTTTGGTTTCCTAATGATGTAAGACTAGGTCATATAATCTAAAATGAACACTTTTCATTGGTTGAGAACTATTGTTTTTCCCAAATGATGAAAATCCCTCCTTCTTTCCTCACTCTGACTTTCATCATTGTGAGAGAAAGACCCTTTGTTACCAGTGAGCAATGGCTTCTTTAGTAGCTTCAGCTGGTGCTTCCCCACCACCTCCACCACATCCAAGGAAGAGTGGACCACCTGCTCAAGTTATAATTCAGCAAGAAGAGGAAGAAGAGGAAGAAGAGGAACAGGACGACGAGCACGAAGAGAGGCACTTTTTGCCTGAGGAGCCCAGGACGTCTCACCGGAAAGAAAACTTCATTTGGCAATTTTTTTAAATTCCCAAAGGTCAGAAAAAAGTAAATGCAAGATACGTAACTTGCCTTATATGTCAAGATAGACTGTCCAGAGGGACCGACAAAAAATACAGTTTCGGAAACTACACAATGCATCGCCATATGACTAGGTGGCATCCTAACAACTACAGTGCTGCACAGTTTCGTAACGACCTAGATAATCTCCCTATTATGGCCAGAAGATCTGTTGTACCGGAAGTAACGGGACCAGAGGGCAGGGAGATGGTGCCAAATATTCAAACGAGATTTCATGAAGTAAAACACGTCTGCGTACATTGCAATGGATTCATTTGCTACGGAGAAAGAAGCATCACTCTGATCAACAGAGCTATTGACTATCATATGCAAGTTTGTACGAAACGCCCCAAATAATAAATACTTTTTTTTTGTTTTGTTGCTCCTGTTGAGCCCTTTACAATGAATCGTTTTCATTGCCCCCTGCAAGAAAAACCCAAAAAAATATAAAACTGTTCAGAAAAATTCAAAAAATGTTCAGAAAAATAATAAAAAAAATATAAAACAACAAAAACAATTTAAAAAAAAGTTCTTTTCAGAACTACCTCCCCGTTATTAAAAAATTGGTACAATATTTGGAACTGTGCCAACCTCTATTTCTCGTAGTTCGCTTCCCAGTTCGCTCGCCGGTACGCGAACCGGAAGTGAACCAAAAATTTTTTTTAAAAAAAAGAACAGTAAGTATAAGGGAAGGAAACAGACAGTTATGTTAAAAGAAAGACAGCTATAGGGGAGTAAACTAGAGATACTATTACCCGTAATCCACTGCTGATGATGTCACATATTACATCATTCATGACATGCTCAGTGACATCATCAGCAGAGGATTGCGGGTTTTTTGGCAACGTGCCTTATCCACGGTTTAATAACGCTGCCTTTTGCTTTATATAAGTTTTCAAATTGTATGAAATATATACCAATAGGTCGTTATGAACCTTTAGGTAGTGCTTTTCTTCATGAGGTCTGGTCGCTTCCATACACATACAGATGTTTCAAAGATGATCAAGAAGTTTATCTGAATGGAGAGGAATGCACTGAGACGCCAGATCATTCACTAATGTGTAGGCACATACAGTTACACGGTTCATGCAACAAACACCGACCAAATATGGCTTGCGTGTTGCAAGGCACGCCAGTTCCTGCTATCATCCCCACGTTCAAGTTGTTGGAAAATGGTAGTTATTTGATGCTAAATAATGAAGATTGTTCTGGGTTAATTAAAAGTATTCCTTTTATCGTAACAGTAAGTGAACGGGTTATTTGCTGCAGAAATGTTCTATTTCCTCCCACACATGAACATAGGGAGTTTTCAATCTGGCCACAAATACCAACCTTGGGAGCAGATTTCAACGGCATGGCAAGAATAAGAGCTCTTTTGTCTCAGAGAGAGGTGGCCTTGAGTTCGGCCCGTGAAACTTTCGTGCTTCACATAGCGAACACCCGTACAGAGGTGCAGACCCTTTTCAATACTGATTCGCCTTTCCATTTCAGCAAGATGGTTCGGACTATCTTTAACGCGTCCTCCACAAAGGCCCTGGCGCACTTTTTTAAAGTTGTTACCAGTGGTCTCGTGACTTCATTTGAGAAAATCTTTGGAGTCATCCCTGCTTTCTTTCATTCTATTTTTTTCCACTGTGCTTCGTGGATTCCCATTTTTACTTGCATTACCAGCGGACGCTCTTGTGCTTTTTTACATTTTTAAATATGGATGTCCCTCCTGTGCAAGCTCCCGCCCTGCAGCTGCTGACACTGTTCCGCAATCGCATGCTAGAATATTATGGCACAATGCCGTTGGCGATATTAAGCACGGCATATGGATTATCTTTTCGATTCTCCTACTTCACCTGTGTCCAGCCTGTATTTCACTGCCTGACCTGTGATTTCGATTGGGCCATTGATTTGTGTCTCTGCGGACCGGTTTCTCCTGACGTCGACTTTAATCAGCTGATGACTCCTATCATTACTCACGAGTTGGTTTGTCCTGGCGAAAGGATTATGGCTGTGGCATTGATGCATGGACTAATTGGTCCCTGGAATTTACTGGCGGCAACACAGTCTTTCTTGGAACAGAGCTTTCTTGAAAACCCACCGAGCTGTCCTCTGATGGTGATAGAGGATCCGGTGCTGGGAGAGCACGTATGTTCTTTTCCGCTTTTAAATTGGATGGCTGAACTCTTTTCGGATGAAGACGGTGACTTCCTATTGGAGGCTGTTGCAGCTTATTTTGCATACACAGTTATGTCATAGACCTTTTTCATGTTTGATATGCTGAGTACTAGCATTTCATTGACAATTCATTGACTTATTTGTCAAGTTTTTATTATTTAGCTTGCCTATTGGCTTAAGACTCGATAAAGTACTTGGCTGTTTTATTTTTCTTTAGCATTAAGTTTTCCTAGTTTTTAATGTTTTACCTTGCGGACCGTCCACATATAAAGTTGCAATCTGCTCTCATGAGATGGCACTTCTATTATCTTATTCAGTTCGTTTCCGGATCATGGGGAGGTGTCATCTAGGTCCTGGATATCTTTACACCGTGTTAAGTTAGCATGGGCTCATTACCGGTTTAAACGCCATTTTTCCTTTTTTGCAACTTCTGAACACGACACTTAGTTGTTGCTTTAGCTTTCAACCTAGTAGTTCATCGTGGTTTACATGAGAATAATATGTTATTGCTCTACTATCTGCTTTGCTTGTTAAACTATATCTGTACAGCGAGTGCTGAAGTTTCAAGAACAACACGATACAGAATTGTTATGAGGTCTGATCTCCACGACTTCATACTCATAACATAAGTGCAGCTTCTGCCAATTCTGGGCATGAGGCGGGTTTTATATTGCTTTGCCGAACACACATACACAACAGTTGATGCGGTTCACATGAAGAGAGAGCTGGTGTACGCTGATGTGATTCCTTCAAATCTAAGACACTAAAGTATGGGCACGCCCTAAACCAACACAAAGAGACCTTCTTAGCAAATAATATAATATGTGTATTAGGGAGGGTGAGATATAAGCAGCCGCGGGCCGTGGAGGGAGTTACGGTGGGGCAGGGAGGCGGGGAGGGGGAGGGGCAGGGTGGAGCCCTCTCCACCCTGCCCCTCCCCCTCCCCGCCTCCCTGCCCCACCGTAACTCCCTCCACGGCCCGTGGCTGCTTATAAGTGTTGCTAACTCTTATTCATTTACAGCATGTTAACATACTGTCACCATTCGCTTTTTATGTACTAGTAACTATGCTGGTAATTTTGCTACTGATAATATGTGTACTTGTATTATCTAAGATACTACGCCTGAGAAGACGGCATTAGTAAATAAACATTTCAAATACACATGTGTTCTTCTTAACTCCATGTTCTGGTTTCTAAGAAATATATAACGACCGACTGTTCATGAGTTCCACGTATCCTGAGGTACTATAAGTTCATATTCTGGATTGTCTAAACATTGAGAGTTTGTTATATCCAATGTGACACTGTACCTAGCTTGCTAAGGGGTTTTTGATTACTAAGGTGAGTTTTGGGGCACCCTAATTCGCCGAGGTTCCAATCCTCTGTCCACAGTTCTGTGTGAGAACAGAAACCCTGCGACAGGGGCACCCCCGACCCTTGCTGGAGCTTCATCACACTTGCGATACAACTCCAGCAATGCGCCACCTTTACGGCACAGATACATCACGCATCTGTGCTGTTTTTGCCCCATGATGCGCCGCATTGTAAATGCAGCACACCATAGGTGACGGAACAGCGGCACAGAATGACTAACACATCCCTGGTGATGCGCCAGTCATCATAAATCTATCCCTATGCTTCTTATCTTGTTAGAGATGAACCGCCATATGTATCATCAAAGTTTTTTGCATTTCCTAAATAGCGTACTTTAAGGAATAAATAGCGATTCTTTACCATTCCTAGTTTGCGATGAGCTATTTGCTAATTACAAATTACCCATTCATTTCCTTCATTTCCATAGGGCGGTTGGACTCACTTTTAGCTCGAACGGCTGAATGGATTTCCACGAAACTTGGCAAAATTGTAGGGACTGGTAGCCCGATGTGCCTTTGCTATGTCTCAAGATATATGCTCCAGTGGTTTTTACGAAAATTAACTTTGAAAAATATATATTGGGCTACATTGGCCTATATATATGTTGGAGCCCAAATGTAGCCCAATGAAGCCCAATGTAGCCCAATGTAGCCCAATGTAGCCCAAAGATGGCCGCCAGAGACAAAAAAAACAAATGTAGCCCAAATATCAGCCAGATGTAGCCCAACTATAGCCCAGTGACAGAATGACCAATCAGCTTCGCAAACCTCCGTTACGCGAAGCGGAGCGCTGTTACAGATATATATCTTTTTTTGAACGTTAATTTCTCAAAATCCACTGGAGCACACATATTGAGACCTAGCAAAGGCACATCGGGCTACCAGTCCCTAATATTTTACCAAGTTTCGTGCAAATCCATTCAGCCGTTCGATTATTATTATTATTTTTTTTTTTTGCCCCGCGGGGCCCTTTTAAAACCTCCACATCAAACCTAGGGGGTCAGCGAGGATCTACTATGCCCCCTTATGGTCATTTGCCCCTTCGCTTTGGCCTCCTCTTGTCTCTGACGCCGGAGAACCAATCAGCTTCGCTTCACAAAGCTCCGTTGCGCGAAAAGTACGCGTACTGGAGCGCTGCCCGGTCCGCTGTTACAGATATATATCTTTTTTTAAACGTTAATTTCTCAAAATCCACTGTAGCACATATATTGAGACCTACAAAAGGCACATCGGGCTACCAGTCCCTACAATTTTGCCAAGTTTCGTGCAAATCCATTCAGCCGTTCGGGCTAAAAGTGAGGCCAACCGCCCTATGGAAAACTCAATGTTAAAAACACGTTTTGGGACCCCCCTTTTTTCTCGACCCCCCCCTGGACGAACCCCCCCCCAATTTTCAGGGGCTGCTCAGAAACAAAATGTGCCATTTTCCTGAAAATTTCAGCCAATTCCGTCCACAAACGCCAAAGTTATTTGACATAGAATTTTCAAAAATCCCATAGAGAAAAAATCCTAACTATATATACCTACTGGCGACCGCCAGTAGGTAATATATATATATATATATATATATATATATTCCACATGATCACCTTCTCACAAGGACACAGCGGGGTACTTGTTGGGAGCTTTTAATCACCAAACCAAACAGCATGATGCATTTCGGCCATTACGCCTTCCTCAGATGCTGAATCGTTCGTGGGTGTCACCTCCTCCCTCCTTTGTAATTGCCAGGGCACTCCCATTGGTGAGAGCTCAGCTGATCCTGCAGCCTGGGAATGCTGCAGTGCAGTAAACAACTACAGCTCCCAGCATGCATCAGTTCTAATCCATCTGGCAGCTGGATCCGATGTTGCTCGCATGAGCGCCGAGATTTGCCTCGCAAAGGGGGGCCGTATATATATATATATATATATATATATATATATATATATATATATATATATATATATATATATATATATATATATATATATATATATATATATATATATATATATATATATATATATATATATATATTACCTACTGGCGATAGCCAGTAGGTATATATAGTTAGGATTGTTTTCCATAGGGAAATCGCAACATTCTATTGGGAATAACTTTGGCGCCGGTTGAGGAATCTTCCTGAAATGTTCCTTAGCTTTGCCTCGCGGCGCTCCGGTCCTTCCCTGAAAGTTTGGGGGGGATTCGTCAAGCGGGGGCCGAGATAAAAGGGGGTCCCAAAACGTGTTTTCCCCATGTTAATTTCCATAGGGCGGTTGGACTCACTTTTAGCCCGAACGGCTGAATGGTTTTCCACCAAACTTGGCAAAATTGTAGGGACTGGTAGCCCGATGTGCCTTTGCTATGTCTCAAGATATGTGCTCCAGTGGTTTTTACGAAAATTAACTTTGAAAAAATATATATTGGGCTACATTGGGCTATATATATGTTGGAGCCCAAATGTAGCCCAATGTAGCCCAAAGATGGCCACCAGAGACAAAAAAAACAAATGTAGCCCAAATATCAGCCAGATGTAGCCCAACTATAGCCCAATGACAGAATATCCCAGAGTGTTCTAAAGAACAACTAGAGTGCTAACAGTCTTACTTATGACAAAAGTATGGCACGCCTGAAGTCATCTTGATTGGAATAAAGTGTTAACACTTAAAACATTTAATTTGCAAAGGAACAAAATGAGAGGGTTCATTTTGCCATAGAAATTATGATTAGTGCTGAAGAAAGAAAAATTAGGGCACATTTTGAGTGACTTCTCAAATCCTCTTATATTTCATTAAAAAAATTCTGATATGCAGTCTCCCAAGATGGCCACCAGAGACAAAAGAGCCTGTGCTTAAAAACTCTGTTAGCAAAGCAGGCATTTGAGATTTAAAAAACGTTTTAATATATAAAAACGTTATCCGCTAATAGAATTAGCATTTAAAAAACCTTGCGAATTCAATGAAAATACCATAGGTTTCAGGCCTTATATAGTTAGGAATTAGCATTTAAAAAACCTTTGAAATTCACTGAAAAAACCATAGGTTTCAGGCCTTATATAGTTAGGAATTAGCATTTAAAAAAACCTTGCAAATTCACTGAAAAAACCATAGGTTTCAGGCCTTATATAGTTAGGAATTAGCATTTAAAAAACCTTTGAAATTCACTGAAAAAACCATAGGTTTCAGGCCTTATATAGTTAGGAATTAGCATTTAAAAAACCTTGCAAATTCACTGAAAAACCATAGGTTTCAGGCCTTATATAGTTAGGAATTAGCATTTAAAAAACCTTTGAAATTCACTGAAAAAACCATAGGTTTCAGGAGTTATATAGTTAGGAATTAGCTTTTAAAAAACCTTTGAAATTCACTCAAAAAACTATAGGTTTTAGTGGTGTTATAGTTAGCTTGACATTTTACTCATACAAAACCATTGAAATTGCTCCTATATAGTTAGTTGTACTAACTATATTTCGCGCACCCGCAATCCACTGCTGATGATGTCACATATTAGATCATTCATGACATGGTCAGTGACATCACTGATGACATCTCACATGACATCACTGATGACATCATCCACGTGACAATCACATACACCTTTTCATTTTCATACACTATTACAATTTTTCATCACTCTTTGTAAAATACAGAGTATCATATTTAAATCCATTGTCACAGCAATACAAGTATCTAAAAATCCACTCAGTGATTCATAGATGTATACACAGATCTAATCACTTACCTATGGATTCACTCATACATGCTGTCAATGAACAATAGAACACTATCAAAAATACTTATACATCTATATCGACATTAAACAACAGCACGCATCCTATTCACATATGAAGTCATCCTACTCACTTATGCAAACAATGGATCATACTTACATATTTACTTAGCAAAACACTTATACAAACACCACTTCTTCTATTCATTTAGATAGTAAGTCATACTTAGTGAATTATAAAATCATTATTACAAGTATACAGTTATCCATACAGTCACTCACACAATCATTGTGTCTTATGTATACTTATTTATAAACAACAACTGACACATACACTGCCTTTTATTTTTCTAGTTTGTTGGACCTGTACCATTGAGAAAGATATTTGCTCATCACCACACCCATAAAGATATTCACTCACCCAAACAACTGTTAGAACATGTAGTTTTAACTTCATATATCTACTGAATCAACTATTCACACATCTTTGGACAGTCAGTCACACACCCCCCACCGAACCACACACACTTTCACACTCCCATACAAATACTCAGTTAACTAATCAATAACTAATATAGACTTTCACATAGCTAGTAACCAACTGTAGAATCAGTTTATACAACAACTGACAAAGTGATACAGATATTCACACAGTTTAGTCACTATCCACTATATTTAGTGAGACATTATAAATTGGTCAAGTAAACAGTCAATTACACTGCTACTAAATCCTCCATCCAAATATTTATTTATATATATCCACTTGTTCTTCAATGCAAATTGCTATATATATAATGCATATTTAAATAACGAAGCAAACCACATTCACTGGATGATGTCATCAGTGATGTCATTTGAGATGTCATCAGTGATGTCACTGACCATGTCATGAATGATCTAATATGTGACATCATCAGCAGTGGATTGCGGGTGCGCGAAATATAGTTAGTACAACTAACTATATAGGAGCAATTTCAATGGTTTTGTATGAGTAAAATGTCCAGCTAACTATAACACCACTAAAACCTATAGTTTTTTGAGTGAATGTCAAAGATTTTTTGAAACATAATTCCTAACTATATAACTCCTGAAACCTATGTTTTTTTCAGTGAATATATATATATATATATATATATATATATATATATACATATATATATGTATTTGCATAAAAGAAACTTTAGAAATTCACTGAAAAAAACTAAAGTTATTGGGACATTATAGTTAGGTGAATATGGCACTTAAAACATGCCATTTTAAACTAACAAACCACAGAAATTCACCAGTAATAGTTGTCCCAAGTAAGTGTAACTCGAACCCTAAAGTAACGATAACTCACACCCTCACCATGCACAGTGTGGTCATCAATGATGTAATTTCAGATGTTACAGTCTTGTTATCAATGATGTTATAGAACATGTCACGTGATGTAATATGGGAGGTAATTAGCAGTGCATGGAGAGGGACATATAAATATATATTTCAGCATTTAGCACAGTGCAATGTGTATTAAAAGTGATTTTCATAAAAAATATAATAAAGTTTAATTTGAAAAAAATCAACATGCCTTTGTCTTTTTTTAACATTTTTAAAGGTAAGAAATGCAGCCATAACATCCACCACAAGGGGGCTGTGAACTCCAGCAGAAGAGCACAGAGGTTCAACTAGGGGTTCTTAAAAAAATTGAAAGCTCTCCTAGAGTCATGGTTTAAATGGCCCACGAGATTTACTGTCTTTTTAATGTTGCTAGGTGGTTGCTACACTCTCTGTAGCCACCACAACATTAAAAAAATGCGTGGTGGCAGCTCTGCCTCTTCTAAAGTAACCACCAGCAAGAAAAAAAGCCCTCTGGTATTATCGGTCGCACCTTGCCCAAGCAGTGAATATTACATGAGCTGTTCTGGATGCTCATTTATTATTCACTTTTTCTTTCGATTACATTTTTGGTGAGTGTCCTAGTGCCAACCTGTGGCATCCACAGCAACATTTTTGTTGGGAGCTGAGGGAGGAACCCCAGGACCCCACAACCCCAACCTCCAACCACTTACGGGAGCCGGCCATGTTTTTTATTTGTAAATGGGTACCCCGGTGCCCTCTCAAGGCACCCACAATGCAGGCGAGTTGTAGGCCATACCTTCTCCCCAAGTCCAGCACCGTACTGAGTGCTGGCAGGAGTCGGCTCAGTAACTTTGCTCCTGACCGGGGTGAAGCAGCATTTTTTTCTATCCTAATGGGACTGGAGCAAACATCTGTTCCCTACCAGAGTGAGTGTGGGCAAGGAATGCCCCCACTCTCCCGGGCAGAGAACCACAGTGCCCTGGGTGGGCTCCCAGGACACTGCAAAGTAAAGGGCCCTGAGAGATGGAAACACCAGGACCGATGTTGTCTCAGGGAGGGGGCGCAAGCCTCCTCCCCTTATTTAAAATATCAGCCTCGGCAGAGGAGGTCTTCGGCCTGAAGAGGCTCAGCGAGGGGGCCGCATGCCCCTTTCCCCTTTAAATATATATAGGCCCCTGGGCATGGGGTCCCTGGCACCTCAACCAGCCATTGGGGGGAATCTGCACATCCCCATCACCGTATTGATTGATTCAGCCCCAGGGACTGGTGCTCCTGTGGCATTAGAGAAGCTCGGGTAAGGTGTTGTATGTTGTTAAAGTTTTTGGCACCAAGTATATATATATATATATATATATGTATATGTATATGTATATATATATATATATATATATATATGTGTATATATATATATATATATATATATATATATATATATATATATATATATATATACATATATATTCACTGAAAAAAACATAGGTTTCACACCAGTTATAGTTAGCTGGAAATTTTACTCGCATAAAACCATTGAAATTCCCACGTTATAGTTAGTTGGACTCACTATAACTTGCGCGTGCAATGCACTGCTGATGACGTCACATATTACATCACTCATGACATGGTCAGTGACATCACTCATGACATAACTTGGAATTGCAATGGTTTTATGCGAGTAAAATTTCCAGCTAACTATAACTGGTGTGAAACCTATGGTTTTTTCAGTGAATTTAATAGGTTTTTTAAATGCTAATTCCTAACTATAACTGGTGTGAAACCTATGGTTTTTTCAGTGAATATATATATATATATATATATATATATAACAAAAGTCATGACCCTCCAAATCAGAGGAGGGACAGCGAACAGGTACAGACCACAGCAGAGAAGACATCCAAAGAGGTACGTAGGCAGGTTTCAACATTCCATCGTATATTTTATTCACCCATAATAGGAAATCCACAACATTCTATTTGGAATAACTTTAGCGGCAGTTGACGAATCTTCTCAAAATTTTCTAAACTGGTGTCCCGCTCCTATCCTGAAAGTCTTGGGGTTATTCGTCAAGCGGGGGCCGAAAAAAAGGGGGGTCCCAAAACGTGTTTTCCCCATGCAATTTTCCATAGGAACCGTTAATCGTGGCTACAGCCCGAACTGCTGAACGGAATTACACCATATTTGGCCAAGAGGTAGTCCTTGGTTCAGACTTGTGCCTTTTGGTTAAATTATGTAAATCTGTTCAGTAGTTTTTTAGATATTAAAGAAAAAAAATACATATATATCTGGGAGGAGCCTAATGACATCTCATTGTGAGATCTGATTGGCTGTCAGCACTTCATCCCAGAAGTGGTGGCAGCCATCTTGGGATCAATTTACATGATAGCACCTCATTAAAAAGCATTGCAGTTAATAGAAGGTTTTAAGACTTCAGTTACATTATAAATCATTTGTTGATGGTACTATACTCATTTTAGGAATTGTGGTGTGTTTTAAGGTGATTTTATCATGTTAAAAAGATAAACCACTTTACCCCGAAACTATCTCCCCGCATGGAAACATAACGCGGTCATTACCACGACCGCGTTGTGATTCCGCATACCATTACTCCGCAAGTCGGAACAACGACTTGCGGAGCGGGGGGGGGAGGTGTTGGATTTAAAATCCAACACCTTCCCTAGGTCCGCACTGACTGGAGTTGGAATAGTAAATTATACTATTCCAACATCCAGTGCCCCCCCTCCGCAAGTCGTTGTTCCGACTTGCGGAGTAATGGTATGCGGAATCACAACGCGGTCGTGGTAACAACCGCGTTGTGATTCCCTGCGGGAAGAAAGACTGCGGGGTAAAGAGCATATTCTGTTAAAAAGCCTTCTGCTGGGATATCATTTTCTCTGGCTTTTTCCACAGAGGTTTGGAAGGTGAACTATAATTTAAACAGAGCATATTTTCTGTAAATTCACATTATCTCTCTCAGTCATGTGAGAATGAAGTCTGACATTCTCAGTAAAATATGTACATCCAACAAGGGCAGAGACTGTCAGTTGATTCCTTTGTGTTCTACTGCAGCTTCACAGAGTGTTCTAAAGAACAACTAGAGCACTAACAGCCTTACTTATGACAAAAGTATAGCACACCTGAAGCCATCTTGATTTGAATAAAGTGGTAACTCTTAAAACATTTAATTTAAAAAGGAACAACATGAGGGGGTTCATTTTGCCATAGAAAGTATGATTAGTGCTGTAGAAAGAAAAATGAGGGCACATTTTGAGTGACTTCTCAAATCCTCTTCTATTTCACTTAACAAATTCTGACATGCAGACTGAAACATGTACTTTCAATACCAACAACAGACTTCCCTGGTGAGGCTAACTCATTAGTAGCATAGTGTGGTGAACGTTTAACCTCTGTGCTCACGTAAGTGTTCCATGAACTATTACTATGGTAACAGACAGAAAGCCGTTTGGGGGTAGGGTTAAAAGTTACTGGCTGTACAAAAACCGTTATATTTACCCAGGATCTTCTACATCACAGAAAGGAAAGCAAAGTAAAACAAAACACTGTACCAGATATACAACCCCCTTGCACCACTTTCGCGTCCAACCCCCCCTACAACATTACAAGTATGTGGGCTACAACGACCCCCTCAAGCCCCGGAAACCACCACCACCTGAAATGTGTGTATTACGGGAGGCAAACTGCGTGGCCTATGTTTATATTTATTCACATGCCACCTTGCGTGATGCACCACTAGGATGCAGGAGGCCTTCAGCCCCAGGAGCCGCAGCATCAACCTGACCGAGACCCGGGATAAAAGCTGAAAGATCAGAATCAGAGCTTAAATATCCCGAACCTGCTGTTCGGAGTGAAAAACCCGAAACTATGCCGAGTCCAGAACCGCTCCAATGAAGAGGAGCTTCTGACGGGGCACAGGTGCGACTTCCGCAAACGTTGATGGACAACCTCAGGAGGTGCAAGAGGTCGACCGTAGTCTGGATGTGGGAGACGACTGTCTGGGGCGTGCCCGCCTTCAACAACCAGTTGTCAAGATAGAGGAAGACTGGAACACCTGATCGGCGCAGATAAGTGAATAAACATGTGAATAAATCTTTCTACTTTTCTCCGAGACTATAGAATATTGTCCATATACCACAACAATCTGCGTTTCAATATGCATGAATCTATTAAAGAGATAGTGTACATTTTACAGATGAAGGAAACCGAGTCTTCCTCATGAACTTTAGACTCTGCATCGATACTTACTTGTAATTACTAAAATCTCTCAATAAACACAAGGGCTCTTTGTAGAACCACCCAACATCTATACACATAAGCTTGATATATATCTCAAAAATACATGCTTTGTTTTTTTCAGCAACCAAATGCGCAGATCCTACGCGCATCTCGAGACTTTTTTTGTAAAGAAATGTTCTTTTTATGCCCTATGGGCCCCTATGTCACCCTCTGAGCAGGCCTAGGGGTCAGAGTGTGTCTAACCTGCCCCTGTTTACGTTTTGCCAACATATTTCACAGACTTCTTCACCCTCGCTTCTACCCAATCACAAAATGGCTGCCAACAGTTCCTGGTTTTGAATGTTTTCAACCGCTTGACAGCCAATTAGAATTCAGCGTGTGATCGGAACGGTCCTATGAGAAATTGCAGGGGGAAACCCCCCTTTTTTCTCGGCCCCCGTTTCACCAATCACCTCCAAACTTTCAGGGAAGGAGCAGAACTGAGCTGGCCAAACGTTCGGAAAATTTCAAGAAGGTTCATCAATCGACGCCAAAGTTATTGGTAATAGAATGTTGCGGTTTTCCTATGCATACTAGGCCCTAACTATAACTACCTACTGGCGACCGCCAGTAGGTAATATAATTTAGGAGATCATGCACAAATATATATTCACTACAATAATAGAATTGTATACTATAGTTTGACAAACAATAGTATTTACTAAAGTAAAAAAGCTATATACTAACCCATGACACTGTGACTCACAAAACGTTTGTCATCACAATATTTTGATCACAATTTAATTGCCCCACATTACTAAAAATGTTATATTTAGGTACCATGTTTCTGGGTTCACACTCAAGTGGAACTGACCATGAACCCACACATTTTCTGATTTTTTCTTCTACCCCAGCTCTCAAGCACGCAATCGCACATAAGCAGAACACGCATATTGTAAGATGTAGATTATGGGCAAACTTGAATTTGTCCAGAGTATGCAATATAAGAGAAGGGAACCTACAAGAGGGGCTAGGGTCACTGGAGCATGTTAACAACTAAGGCACTATTGGAAAAAAAAATACTACTATGCTGGATAGAATAATAGAAGATATTAAGAATAGAATTCAGAATAGTAACTATATCCGATCAGATTGCCAGAGTTTTATTGTACAGTTAATTCAGGATATTTTCCTAACTTTCAATTTTGCTATTTGAATAAAAAAGTTCACCAGCCTCACCTCCTTACCCTTGCATGTTTTCAGTATATGTGGGGCACGTCCTATTGCAAGAGAAGTTATATTTTTGAATTTCCCCACACTTCCACAAGAATGTTAATTTTTGTGTTTTCTTCTTTTTTGACATACAAGCCTGAGTGACGCTTGAGCTCATTTATGCATTTGAAGCTCTGGGAGATGCTGTGTACTTTCAGGCACCAGGAAACATCACACTAGTTACACTGGTTTAATTAATGTCAGTCCACAGCACAAGCCGAAGCTCTTAATTTGGAATACGAACAGTGGGTGAATTAAAGAGGTAATGGCTCATGGAAGGGGGGTATGGGTAAATATTGATCTTTGGATGCATTCATCACCAGGGTGGCTGCACAATTGCCTTGATTCTGTACTCCATCATGGGTAGCTTCTGTAGGTTGAGGGTGGTGGGGTGTTGTGTGCCACCCAGGAGTGATACGGGGAATGGGGCCAGTAAGAATGCCAACTAGTTTGTGAAGGACCTAACCATGGAGTGGGAATTGAGCAGTAACTGTTAAAAATGCTACCTGTACGTCCTGTTCTAATTTGTTTGGTGAGGATGTGAAAAATATCTATATTTGTTTTATGTATCCAAATGTTGTTTTACAACCTCATAAATGGTTGAATATTCTTGATTTTGTTTTTGTATCAGATTAAAGTTAATATTGTGTTTATAGAGTAGTTTGACCAGCACTCGAAATATTAAACTTGCTGGAAAGACTTTTTTTTTTCTCAAATACAGAACATTATCTCTACATCTGATTTCTCTGTTTAGATGTCTTCGTGTTTGGTAATAAACAATTCTACATTTATTTTAGGGGCTTTTTGGAAGGCTTTTCACTCCCTTTCTGCATTAGGGGAAGTATTAGCAAAGAAAACAGTTATGCATTCTCCTTTTAAACCTTCTTTACTACCATTGTGATTTTTTATCTGGTTACAGGTGTTTTTTGACATTAACATTGGAGACAAAGAAATTGGCAGAATTGTAATTGGTTTGTTTGGAAAAGTTGTACCTAAAACAGTAGAGAACTTCCTCGCACTGGCAGCTGGAGAGGTAAGCTGTATTTGTATATCCTGCAAAGTAATAACTCCATATTTTATTGCAACAAAGGATATTTTAAATTCTTCATAGCGGTATGCTCCAACTACAACATTTTCTGAATACTCTTTTTCATGTTTTTTTAAGTGTCATCAACCTAAAGCATTATTGTACCAGGCTTTGCCTGGCTGGCACAAAAGATATACAACTAAAGTCTTGTCCTTTAACTGAGGCAAGGCTAAGTTAGGGTCACAGAGTCTTCTGAAGTTTGTTTCAAAGTTGCAATATCTAAATGAATGCCTGTGAGCGATTGAGAGCCTCATTTAATATTGTAGGGGATGTAAAATCCTTTATTTTCTGGACATGTGACCCTAGGGTCGTGGCAAGAGGGGACACAGCTCCCAGTACTTCTTGGCGACTGGGTTGGGTAGTGTGACTAGAATGCTTCCGAGTCCTGAAGATGTTGAATCTTGATATTCTGTGTTGTAGTCCCTCTGAGTCATGGGCTTGGTGTATCTTGATTTGTATGCCTTTAATTCCCTCACCTCTTCTCCCTGGTCCTCCCACTCCTCCTCCTCAATTCTGTGTCGATCCACATCATCTTCTGGCTCCAGTCCCACTCTGAACTCTTGTGATACTTTCCCCAGCTTCTTGAAAGGATCCTCTTCCTAACTCACATACTTAATGTTGTTGTTGAATTCTCCCATTCGTCTTGTGTATGACTTCCATCATTCTCATAGGTGCCTGGAGAAAAGGAGTCTCTCTCCTGTAACTAAGGGGAGAGTGAAAGCATGAGGGTGACGGAAGACAAGTGGGTATCCCATGACAAAGGCATTAATGTACCTTTTAATCATATAAAACATATATCTTTACAACTTCCACAGAGCTAGTAAATTAATGTTAGGTACTATGATTCCTTTGAAAAATCAATATGTTGCGTGTACTGGTATTAGTAAGTTTCTTAGAGTACAATACGAGTAAACAAAAGTTGACACTGTATTATACGAGTCAATCATGTCAGGGGAATTACCTTCATAGGTCCATATAGGATGTTACTTAGAATTGGTCTGTGCCAGCTTCTCCTAGGAGGAGTCCGACCAGTCTTCTGGTGTACATGAAACATGGCTGACTTCACCCTCCCTTCTGAGTACCAAGTACAAAATATGTCCTTTCAAATGAGTGGCAAAGGGAGATGCTTGTTTAAATGGTTTTCTAAGGTGCTCACTAACACTAGTGCAATCTTGTCCTGCAGATCGTCACACTACAAATTAAAATAGCCCATGTTAGTTCATTTAAAATTAAGCAACATTATAGGACCGCGATGTTCCAAAAGAATATTTTTTAAATCTCTTGCCTGTTTGGGATGTTAAGTGAGTACAAATACCAACTCAAATACTGAAACTCTCAATCATATTTTTAAATAGCTTATAGATCTACATATGTAAACCTGGAGTTTTACTTTTTGCGAAAATAAGCCCCGGAACCTAATTTCACTGTGTTTTATAGGGATCACTACAATAAAACGGTTGTGTATAATAACATATGATCAGACAAGTATGTATACTTTGTGCTCTAATACATATGTGTCCAACAATGGCCAGATCCAGAACAGATATACAGACTAATTAATGTCTGATTATATAAAGGGTTTGCAGTTAGATTTTATGTAAAATTGATCCCAGGGTGAGCTCTTGAACATCTGGCATGGATCCAGTACAAATAGACCCATGGTGGGCATTCCTGACATATCAAATGAGATATGCTACGTTAAAATATGACTTACAAATGTTTCATATTCAAAAGCAAAACATATTTGCCATTTTTGCATCTTTTCAGAAAGGATATGGCTACAAGGGATCTAAATTTCACAGAGTTATCAAAGATTTTATGATCCAAGGAGGAGACTATGAAGCTGGAGATGGAACTGGAGGTAAATTATTTCTACTGTTTTGCAGTTTTTATCTGATTACCTTCTGCATCCTTTACAATTTTAATTTCTTCTTGAGCACATCTCAGGGCTGTCTGGCATTGGCAAGACAGGCACTGCAACAAGATTGTGCACAGAAGTCCACTAAGTGGTAAGGAAAGTGGAACTGGCTGTCAACAACCAAACCTTTATGAAAAAAAACTCTAGTTATTCATGAGTTACTTACCAGAAGGTCCTTCTAATCTATTTATAGGTACTCCAGATCTGAGTCTTGAATTCTGAAAGGTAATGCAGATGACTTTAAAGCGGGACCTCTTGCAGTAAATAAAGAGATGTGTTGGTTCAATCCCAGAATGACCATCTGAGTCCTACATTTAAGGTGGCCTGGATACATTGGATTTCATAGTTAAGAGAGTTATTACTGCATTTGGTACAGTTGTCTGTCATGAAGGAGAAGATGAAGGTGTTACTACATCAGCCTAACAGTTAAAAACATGCCTGCCATTCCCTTTCAAAGTGGGAAATAGTAAAGATTTAATATTTAAAACCCAAATAAAAAATAGATGAAACTTGAGTATGTAGTGTTCTCAATGAATGAGGTCAGAATTAGGGTATGGTTAGAGGATGGACTTTCCAGAATCACAATGTTAGGCTTGTTTCAGTTGAGTTATTTGTCTCATCGTAAGCAAGGGAGATAATGTTGCTGTTTAAAAGTTTGCTGGGTGATTCCTGAAATGAGGTTATTGGTCAAGACATGTTAGGAACCACATCTTTTGGAAGGTATTTATTTGGACAATAGATCCAAGAAAGGAGCTAGTGACAGGCAATTAGTGATCACATATAGTAAGAATAACACATGTAGAAGGGTAGGGAAAAGAGTATGACATACTGTTTTCGAATCTCACTGTTAACAGGTCACTAAGCCAAACAAACTGAAAGAGAAAATGGGCAATAAACAGGTCACATGGGATATAACCCAGTTAATGTTACACTAGTCAAGAGTAGCACAATCCCTCACAGTATATTTGGTGTACTGTAATCAGACCAAATAAGCCGATTGTAGTCAGAGAGCTTTGTAGAGTTCAGAAAAAAGACATGCATTTAGTCTGGGTGCCCTTAAGGTGAAAAAAGGTCTTTAATAGTAGGATAACAATGAGCTTCAAAATATTAGATGCAGTAGTAATCCTTGTCAAGTAAGTTTCTTGTACACCTTGTGTGATGTTCAATAACGTTTCTTCAGCTTGGGAAGATATTCCTACCTCCACCAGAGTTCTGCTTTCTTCACATTATGCCTGCTAAATATACAAATATTACTGTGGGTATTTAAATACTGCACTAAAGTACATGTTGAAAGACAATGTTGTATATTAAGGGCTAAAAACACATGTTTTTATGAGATAGATTCTTTAATCTCCTTTCATTACATTGAAGTGTGCATATTGTTTACAGTCAGACGGGATTAGGAAGGATATTAACAGTGATGCAAATAAAGTAATAGATCTTTTATTATATATAACAACTGTTTCTGTTTGGTGCTCATGCTGCCTTCCTGTGACTTCAGAGCAACTTTTGAGGTAGGGCACAATGGTTAGGAGATTACAACGGAGAGGGAAATGGTTATCAACCATGGAATAAAAACCTAGCTGCAAAAAAGTAAGGAGGCGGGTTGCCGGCATACAGTCCATATGTCTGTTGTAATTGGCATTTTCCAGGTCCTTCAAGTATCTTGCAGTCCGATTTGAGTCGGAAACGTGGTGATATGGATTTCGATTGTAGAGAGCCTTGCACATATAGATTTCGACCCTACATGGAGTCTGATTAATGTGTATTGTCTGGTGAGTCGAATTCTCATCAAGATCTACTCAATGCTGTAAAGCATCAGGTTTAGTCAATGGCAACCAATAACATTAAGTAGTGTAACTCTGTCCACAAGCTGATAAGAGGAGAGACCTCACAAGAGTGGCAACAGGCACCACAGACACATTGGTTACTTTGTCCAAGTAGGCTCATCATTGATACTCCCTCCATATGTAAGGGAAGCCGTGTCAAGCAAGGCAGTATAGTGTTTAGCCTTACACTACTTATACTTCAAGATATTAGGGGAATGAAAGCAAGCCTACTGCTGGATCTGTACTTATCACTGTATATCTATGTGAAAGAGAAGAAAAGGGAATTCAGCCATTGCCATGTCATCAGTACTTCCTACCAATCAGTAGATAAAAAGATGATGTTTGGTATTTGGTCTGTATTGCATCACCTGCACATATTAAAACCAAATGTACATTGGTAGGCCTACTACTCTTAGAGATAAGTATGGTGGAGTGCATGTGGCCCAGTTTGGAGTGTCGTAGTAGGAAGGATCTCTGGACATCAGTGGTAAACTATCCCAACCACCAGGATTGGGGCCCAGTAATTTCTGCGTACCCTGTGGCCCCCACACCGGTTCTGACATTTGGTGGCAGTGGTGTAGGATTGGTAGATTCTAGTTCTAACTTTCTACAAAAAGCAATAGGTTGACTAGAACACATTATTACCTGAGCACACGATTGGTTGATACTAGGTTTGAGGTTTGTGGAAGTGGACTTTGATACCCTGTCTTAGAACAGTTAAGGGACCTGTGTTTGGAGAGAGGGTAGAAGGCTTCCAAATTCAAGGACGAGAATATTTCAAATGGCCTTGCTGGGCTTGGAAAAGCAGTTGTTATCACAAAGGGACCATGTTCCTATTGCGGGGTCCAAAAAGTCACATACGCATCAGGGTGCAAATAGTCACCCGTGCAATAAAGATAGAAAAGTAAGAAGATAAAGAAGAAAAAAGATATCCTAGGTAATTATGACCCACTGGTAAAGGGGAACAACAACTTGTCCTGTGTTGCCCTCACACACCCCAGGGGGTGTCATGCTTCATCATCGGGCAGTTGCTCCTCGTAGGGCCGGCGTTGCAATTCCCTACGGGTCCCCCAAAGGGTCTTTTTGTCGGAGATCTTTTGAGGACTGCCGGATGGTGCATGTGGGTGTGTGGGGTGTGGGTCTCTCAAGGGTAAAAAAGTGCGTGCAAAATTGTGAAAATCTTTTTTAATAAAGGGTAAACATGCAACGAATGTATAGATTGTAACCCTTGGCAGATAAACTGCTAAATAAAATCTTATCCCAGAGGCACACTATGCCCAGGTGTTTAAGGTCATAGGTCAACATGTTTCGCGCCTGTATTGCCATATAGATCGTTGGCGCTTCTTCAGGACCAGAACAAAGATATGTGAAGTGCACGTGTTAAAATATTACTAAGACCCTTTAAAACAAGCAGGGCGGTGCAGTACCTTGTATACCTATAGTATGGCTACAGCGGCATGATGAAAGAACGCTCCTGATGGAAACCTAGGAAACATAAGCAAAATAAACAACAGATCAGAGCATCAGTAACAACTTGATGTCTCATAACGTGCCACATCTGCGTGCACATCAATTTATATCAACCAATATGTGAAAAGAGAAGAACAGGTACACGAGGCATATGAGTATTTTCAAAGTGGCCTATCTCAGTGCAATGTTGTAAATACGTGGGGTCAATTATTCATTGTGTTTGTGGTGGCACTCACAACCTCCAAATGACCCAATTGCAGGGAGTGCCCAAGCAAGACATAACTGATGGCGGTTTTATACAAGTCTAGTCCCGCTCTGTAACAGTAGCCAGCGGTGATTAGTTCAGAAATTACGCTTACCTCGCCAAGTTGTGAAGAAACCTCCACCGGCGAGAGCAAGTGATGCCCGCACATTACCGGGCTGTAAATACAAGAGAAGTAAAATGAAAGAAAAATGTAGGAGCAAGAACATGGAGCTGGCCGGGATGCACATTTCGTTTGCCATATCCCAATCCATGCCACACAAAACTACTTACAATTTTACCGGGGTGCCGACTCCTCTGCACCTACCCCCTCCATGCGTCTGCCGGTGGTCTGCTAAATGATGGCAGGGCGCATTTCTAATGAAGTAAAGTCGCGGGGTCAGGTGTGGGTGGTAACCCTATCCGGGTTGGTCCTCACTGATACATAGATTGCGCGCAAGCGCAATAACAGGGATCGACTACGCATGTGCAATGATAGAGAAACTATTCCCCAGTGCGTGCGTGAAGGCTGAGTAGGATGACTAAATACGGAAGTGAGTAATCCTCAATTGTACCGTGTTGTTTCGACAACAACAAATACATTATCCACAGCATTGAAACACCGACAAACCAATGCTAAGCTCCCTCACGTTAAATACCCTGCCGCATGTACGCTATTCCCATATGGTGGTGCCGGGACCAAAACCCCATACTAAACATAATAAGTAGTCAGTCAGTGTTGCTAGTGACTGTTCCTGTGGGATTACTTCTACGAAACCCATTCAAAAGGAAGGGGGTCCGAGGGGTGGATGGAGGGATGTCAACGGGGAGGTACCCATGGCATACCCTCAAACATTATTGCCTCCCCAAGCTCATATTCAACGAACTTAATAGGGTGGTGGATTCCAATCTGAACCTCATACTACAATACCACAACGTAAGGTACTGATGTAGGGTCCAACATTAAGGCCCAAATCAGTGTAATGATGCCTCGTGTGCCCATAAGAGAAAGCATAAGAAAGAAAAACATAGTAATGGCCCTCGGCTGAGCCGCCGTACATAATTTAACACAAAAAAGAGAGGGGGGCCCAGGAGCTATTAAGGTCCAGTGTCTGCGCTCCTCATGTTTACATTTGTTTTCACAAAGGGACACTGTTCCTATTGCGGGGTCCAAAAAGTCACCCACGCATCAGGGTGCAAATAGTCACCCGTGCAATAAAGATAGAAGAGTGAGAAGATAAAGAAGAAAAAAGATATCCTAGGTAATTATGACCCACTGGTAAAGGGGAACAACAACTTGTCCTCTGTTGCCCTCACACACCCCAGGGGGTGTCATGCTTCATCATCGGGCAGTTGCTCCTCGTAGGGCCGGCGTTGCAATTCCCTACGGGTCCCCCGAAGGGTCTCTCTGTCGGAGATCTTTTGAGGACTGCCGGATGGTGCATGTGGGTGTGTGGGGTGTGGGTCTCTCAAGGGTAAAAAAGTGCGTGCAAAATTGTGAAAATCTTTTTTAATAAGGGTAAACATGCAATGAATGTATAGATTGTAACCCGTGGCAGATAAACTGCTAAATAAAATCTTATCCCAGAGGCAAACTATGCCCAGGTGTTTAAGGTCATAGGTCAACATGTTTCGCGCCTGTATTGCCATATAGATCGTTGGCGCTTCTTCAGGACCAGAACAAAGATATGTGAAGTGCACGTGTTAAAATATTACTAAGACCCTTTAAAACAAGCAGGGCGGTGCAGTACCCTGTATACCTATAGTATGGCTACAGCGGCATGATGAAAGAACGCTCCTGATGGAAACCTAGGAAACATAAGCAAAATAAACAACAGATCGGAGCATCAGTAACAACTTGATGTCTCATAACGTGCCACATCTGCGTGCACATCAATTTATATCAACCAATATGTGAAAAGAGAAGAACAGGTACACGAGGCATATGAGTATTTTCAAAGTGGCCTATCTCAGTGCAATGTTGTAAACACGTGGGGTCAATTATTCATTGTGTTTGTGGTGGCACTCACAACCTCCAAATGACCCAATTGCAGGGAGTGCCCAAGCAAGACATAACTGATGGCGATTTTATACAAGTCTAGTCCCGCTCTGTAACAGTAGCCAGCGGTGATTAGTTCAGAAATTATGCTTACCTCGCCAAGTTGTGAAGAAACCTCCACCGGCGAGAGCAAGTGATGCCCGCACATTACCAGGCTGTAAATACAAGAGAAGTAAAATGAAAGAAAAATGTAGGAGCAAGAACATGGAGCTGGCCGGGATGCACATTTCGTTTGCCATATCCCAATCCATGCCACACAAAACTACTTACAATTTTACCGGGGTGCCGACTCCTCTGCACCTACCCCCTCCATGCGTCTGCCGGTGGTCTGCTAAATGATGGCAGGGCGCATTTCTAATGAAGTAAAGTCGCGGGGTCAGGTGTGGGTGGTAACCCTATCCGGGTTGGTCCTCACTGATACATAGATTGCGCTCAAGCGCAATAACAGGGATCGACTACACATGTGCAATGATAGAGAAACTATTCCCCAGTGCGTGTGTGAAGGCTGAGTAGGATGACTAAATACGGAAGTGAGTAATCCTCAATTGTACCGTGTTGTTTCGACAACAACAAATACATTATCCACAGCATTGAAACACCGACAAACCAATGCTAAGCTCCCTCACGTTAAATACCCTGCCGCATGTACGCTATTCCCATATGGTGGTGCCGGGACCAAAACCCCATACTAAACATAATAAGTAGTCAGTCAGTGTTGCTAGTGACTGTTCCTGTGGGATTACTTCTACGAAACCCATTCAAAAGGAAGGGGGTCCGAGGGGTGGATGGAGGGATGTCAACGGGGAGGTACCCATGGCATACCCTCAAACATTATTGCCTCCCCAAGCTCATATTCAACAAACTTAATAGGGTGGTGGATTCCAATCTGAACCTCATACTACAATACCACAACGTAAGGTACTGATGTAGGGTCCAACATTAAGGCCCAAATCAGTGTAATGATGCCTCGTGTGCCCATAAGAGAAAGCATAAGAAAGAAAAACATAGTAATGGCCCTCGGCTGAGCCGCCGTACATAATTTAACACAAAAAAGAGAGGGGGGCCCAGGAGCTATTAAGGTCCAGTGTCTGCGCTCCTCATGTTTACATTTGTTTTCACAAAGGGACACTGTTCCTATTGCGGGGTCCAAAAAGTCACCCACGCATCAGGGTGCAAATAGTCACCCGTGCAATAAAGATAGAAAAGTGAGAAGATAAAGAAGAAAAAAGATATCCTAGGTAATTATGACCCACTGGTAAAGGGGAACAACAACTTGTCCTCTGTTGCCCTCACACACCCCAGGGGGTGTCATGCTTCATCATCGGGCAGTTGCTCCTCGTAGGGCCGGCGTTGCAATTCCCTACGGGTCCCCCGAAGGGTCTCTCTGTCGGAGATCTTTTGAGGACTGCCGGATGGTGCATGTGGGTGTGTGGGCTGTGGGTCTCTCAAGGGTAAAAAAGTGCGTGCAAAATTGTGAAAATCTTTTTTAATAAGGGTAAACATGCAATGAATGTATAGATTGTAACCCTTGGCAGATAAACTGCTAAATAAAATCTTATCCCAGAGGCAAACTATGCCCAGGTGTTTAAGGTCATAGGTCAACATGTTTCGCGCCTGTATTGCCATATAGATCGTTGGCGCTTCTTCAGGACCAGAACAAAGATATGTGAAGTGCACGTGTTAAAATATTACTAAGACCCTTTAAAACAAGCAGGGTGGTGCAGTACCCTGTATACCTATAGTATGGCTACAGCGGCATGATGAAAGAACGCTCCTGATGGAAACCTAGGAAACATAAGCAAAATAAACAACAGATCAGAGCATCAGTAACAACTTGATGTCTCATAACGTGCCACATCTGCGTGCACATCAATTTATATCAACCAATATGTGAAAAGAGAAGAACAGGTACACGAGGCATATTAGTATTTTCAAAGTGGCCTATCTCAGTGCAATGTTGTAAACACGTGGGGCCAATTATTCATTGTGTTTGTGGTGGCACTCACAACCTCCAAATGACCCAATTGCAGGGAGTGCCCAAGCAAGACATAACTGATGGCGATTTTATACAAGTCTAGTCCCGACCTGTAGCAGTAGCCAGCGGTGATTAGTTCAGAAATGATGCTTACCTCGCCAAGTTGTGAAGAAACCTCCACCGGCGAGAGCAAGTGATGCCCGCACATTACCGGGCTGTAAATACAAGAGAAGTAAAATGAAACGAAAAATGTAGGAGCAAGAACATGGAGCTGGTCGGGATGCACATTTCGTTTGCCATATCCCAATCCATGCCACACAAAACTACTTACAATTTTACCGGGGTGCCGACTCCTCTGCACCTACCCCCTCCATGCGTCTGCCGGTGGTCTGCTAAATGATGGCAGGGCGCATTTCTAATGAAGTAAAGTCGCGGGGTCAGGTGTGGGTGGTAACCCTATCCGGGTTGGTCCTCACTGATACATAGATTGCGCGCAAGCGCAATAACAGGGATCGACTACGCATGTGAAAAGCAGTTGCTGGATCTACTAAATGAGTCATTAGACTCAGGGTACCTGCCAGTGAATCTGAAGGAAGCTAGGGTTATCCCCTCCTGAAAAAAGTAGGGGCGGATACAAAAGCTTAAAAAAACTACAGGCCCATCTCCCAACTCCCTTTTCTGGCAAATATCCTGGAAAAGCAGGTTCTGAATACTCTGGCCAGCTACTTGGAGGAACATGGACTTCTCCATCCCAGACAGGCAGGCATTAGATCACAGCAGAGCACTGAGCTGGTGATG
Source organism: Lissotriton helveticus (assembly GCF_964261635.1). NCBI lineage: Eukaryota > Metazoa > Chordata > Amphibia > Caudata > Salamandridae > Lissotriton > Lissotriton helveticus. The sequence goes on along the minus strand of NC_136059.1, from coordinate 844,973,284 downwards.
GCCTCTGTTGTTGACGATCTGAGAATACGGGCCGACAATAAACAGCTTTGTGCCTGATTCTCTTAGATCTGTCAGCAGCATTCGACACGGTCAGCCATGTCATCCTGCTGAACCGGGTATCGAAACTGGGAATAATGGGGCAAGCATTTAAATGGCTTCAATCCTTTTTCACTGGCCGAACTCAGAGAGTGCAAATGGGAGATCATCTTTCCGCTGCTAGCTCTGTGACCTGTGGCGTACCCCAGGGATCTGCACTGTCCCCTCTTCTATTTTAATATTTATCTGCAACCTTTAGTGGAAGAACTAACGCATAGAAACTGTCAAGTTTTTAACTATGCGGATGATGCTCAATTGTTGGTCCAACTTGATAACATCAGTCAGGCGCAAGACTCAGTAAAGAATCTTCTTAGATTTACGGTCAACTGGATGGCAAATAATCTCCTGAAGGTTAACCCGGACAAAACTGAGGTGCTCATCATCGCAACACAAGACAGCCCCTGGTGTGAGATTTTCTGGCCCCCCGAATTAGGGGAGGTACCAACTCCGGGGAAAGTAGTAAAAAAAACTTTAGGACTAAAAATTGATGCAGATCTGTCCATGGCCCCCCAAGTCTCTGCGGTGGTGGGCTCCTGTATAGGCCTACTTAGGCAACTTCGGAAACCTGTTCCTATTCTCTCTGTTCCGACATTGCAATCCATTGTGTCCGCCACAGTCATCTCGCGGCTGGACTATGGAAACGCTCTTTATTTGGGTCTCCCTCGGAAGCTCCTTAGGAAATTGCAGGTGGTTCAGAATGATGCGGCCAGGCTGATTTTCTCCCTACCGAGGAGAACACGAGCGACGCCCCTTCTACAGAAATTGCACTGGCTGCCCATCGAACACCGAGTGCAATTCAAGTGTCTCTGTATAGCCCATACAGCCATCTATGGAGAGGCCCCCAAATATATTAAAGACCGTCTGAGTAAGTACATCCCGGGCAGAGCCTTGCACTTCTTTAAAGCCTGTAAACTAACCCCACTGAGATTTAACCATAAATCAAAGGGTGGTACAGCTCTGTCGGTCCTCCTTCCTCAAATCTGGAATGAGTTACCTGCAACTTTGCAAGGGGAGCCAGTGCTATTGCCCTTCAGAAAGGCGTTAAAGACCCACTTGTTCAAAAAGACAACATCTTTACTTTAAATCGGCAGTGTGGTCGCGGGTGGTCTACCGGTGGCTGTTTGTTGTGTTCCTTTTCTTCAAAAGCGCTTAGAGACCAGTGGTGATTTGCGCTAAACAAAACTATAGTAACATATCATAACATAACAGGTAGGTGATTGTGAGTTATGTTGGAGTCCAGATAGAGAAACTGGGTGGTAGGTGGTAAGCAAGAAGTGGTAACGGGCTGTGGACAAGATATCTCCTTTGGAACCCAGAAATGTAGTGCTGGCTCACTCAACCCCATAGGACAGGTTTTCCTTAGATACGGTGCAAGTATGTCTTCAAATTTGCTTTCTGTGGTTTCCCCAAAATTGTCTCAACCTATGATTTCCAGAGTGTCAGTCTCTCCAACTCCAGGAGCTGTTGCTTTGAGGTAACTAAGCCTACGAGAGACCTTAAACTTGCAATTGACCCTTCAGAGGGCTAAAGGTGAAAACAATGAGAAGGCCAGGTAGTTTAAGAAGCTGAGGTTAGCTCTCCAGAGCAGAAGAGACCAGAGGAATGGGGTTAAGAAGACAAGAAAAGAGAGATGAGAGATAAACGCAAGAAAAATAAAAGGACAGATAATTTGAGAGATTGAGAGGAGAGCCTTAGAACAAGAGAAACTCAGGATTGAGGCAGAGAAAGCTACTTCTCCAATTTTGCAGAAAGAGCTTGCCTTCATGTATGTGGAAGGCAAGACTACTTTGGAATGGTGTGTGAGCTTTGAGATCACTTGTAGAGCACTGGCTTTGAATAATGTGTCTAAAGTAGCTGAATGATTGGCATAAGCTCTGATCATGGTTTGCTCTGAAGCCAGATGAGTACCTTCAGAATGTCAGAGAGGATAGTTTCCAGTTAGAAACCTCTTTCCATGTGTTTAATGATTGGATGAGTACGTGAGAGTAATGGTGGCATAGGATTTTAAGTACATTAACCACATCACTGCTCTATGAATTCGCCCTCTGTGCTGAAGGTCAATAGAAACGGGTGTGGTCATGACGAGCTCAGCTCGTCATGAGCATGGAAGGGGTTTACCAATTAATATTCACAGGGAGACTCAAAGAAAATCGCTCAACATCACTTAGGCAGTACTTGTTAGAACTGGCAGAAGAGGATCCACAAAAACTTTCAGTGGTTAGCTAGCCGGATAACAAACGGGATAGAGTATCATAGGTCTAAATTTAAGGGAGAGAGGATATCTCAACAGACTGGTTCCAAGCTGGAAGGTAAAGGCCAGCGTAATTCCCAAGAGTCCAAATTGGAACACAAGCAAAAGGACTATGGTTCCGAATCAGAAACAAAATAAGAAGGAATGGAAGGAAGTTTACTTCAGAACGAAAGTGGTGACTTGTTATAAGCGCCACATTGATGGGCATTACTAGAAATACTGCATAGATAATGATCCTGTACCAGCTATGAGGTGCAAACCTTTCTTCCCTTCTATTTCCTCTTTTTATTGAGCCACTGGCGATAAAGATCGGCTCTAACACATCAATTCTGGCTCCGCTAACAGGAATGGCAAAAATTAAGCTGTTTGCCGATGATGTGATTTTATATCTGAATCCAGATAAGGCAAACATCCAGTCAGCAGTAGGGGAAATCCAGGCATTTATAGCCTTTGGGATGGGGGGGTGGGGGTGGTGCGGGGGGATATAGGTTAATCAGGCCAGACAGAGCTCCTTTTGTTTAATTTGGTGGGAGGCTGATCTTACAGCAGGGCTAAAATGTCTGCCTTTACGACCTATAAGTTAATAGGGCTTAAACGTTACTGCTGATTTTTCTCAAATGTTTTAACTAAATTGTGTAAATACTCTTCATAAAATAAAAATCCTTTTAGAAAGAGGGTTGCTTTTACCTCTGTCTATAGTAGACAGAGTTTCCCTAGTAAAAATGTCTATACTTCCCTTGCTGATATTTCTGTTTCTAAATCTTCCTTTAAAAATACCTATCTCATACTTTAATGAAGTGGATAAAGTCATTTGTGAGTTTGTATTGGGAATCAAAAAAAACTCTGATCAAACTATCCATTCTACAATTAGATGTAGAACAGGGGGGGCTTGCACTTCCTCACTTTTCCACTTATTATCTAGCTGCGTAAGTTAGTTTACCAACACAGCTAGCAGCCCCTTCCTCGAAATGTGATCATTTGTTGTTGTCTTATGTTAACAGAAAGCTCAATCAAGTTACCAGTATTCTTGCGCACCACAAAATTACCTAAGAAAACAAGACATGAGGTTGTGAATATAATTGCAAATCATACGCAGTGGTTTTATAAAACGTACAATGTTCAAACATGTCAATCATACACCTCTCTTCAAGACTGTGAGTTATAGGGTCTCCAGCTTTGGCAAATGGGAATGCAGTCCTATAACAATCTAGGCTTTCGTAAGCTAGGTGACTTCTATAACTGTACCAACTTGTTAGCATGAGAATCATTTGTATTGCAATTTGAAACCCAAAGTCGAGATCTGTGGTTAAGCAATAGGCAAATAACATGCTTTCTTATAAAAAATAATACAATAATTAATGAGAGGGCATGAATTTTAAAAGAAACCTTTTAGTTGAATTAAAGTGGTGTTGGAAATTGGTATCAACTACTGCGCCAGGGCACGAATAAGAGACTCGTTGAAGAAATGCTTCTTAAAATTGCTCCAGAAACTAATTGTCAGTTTAACATCCAGGAATGGCAGCGAGTGTGTGATCTCGGGAATAAAGCTCTGAGGGCGGCCAACTTCAAAAGAATGTCTTTACTTTCTAGATGGTTGGTCTATTATACTCCCCTCAGGCTACATAAATGGTTCCCATCAATCCCGAATGATTGTGTTAGATGCAACCTGGCTGGAGCAGGAGACTGGATACATATGTCCAAGACTGCAACACTTTTGGCAGGAGGAGTTTAGGTTTATTAGCTGTCGTATGTCTTTGGTTATCCTACCCTCTACATCATTGGCATTATTATTTTTTTGTCGCACAGGCACTCAGCTTCCAAAACATAAGCAATACTTTGTTTTCATAGCTATAGCCAGATCCTTGGTGTTGCAAAACAGGAGATCACCTAGGGAACCTACAATGGGGCAGTGGCTCCCTAAGTTGCCCCGGACCTACCAATTTGAAGAGGCTTAGTCAAAAAGGGTGGGGGGGCTTTGTAGGTTTAGGGTGACATGGGATGGCTGTGTTCTGGTCACACATGCAAATGAGAATTTGTATTTGTAAAGCAGGCTATCTATCCCCTATGTAACGAAATATGAGGTGTTTTAATCTATAAAGTATTTTTTATTCAATAGATCAATGCCTGTTTGTAGCAATATCAGTATTCTAGGTAATTCATGTTTTGACATATAGAATGCTGGTTATATATTTTGTAAAATAGAATATAAATTCATGCTATTTATTGTCTAATGAATTATGAGATTGGGTATTATGAAATGTTTTCTTTTTTATGTACCATGATTATAATGTCTGCTGTTTTCCGCTCAATAATAAAAAATAAAATAAAAAAATAGAGATTCTCCCTTGAGCCAATAGCATAGACATGGTAGCCAGGGGACGACGTGGAGTACCCACTTGCAGAGTAGAAGTCAATGGCAAGACGGCAATGGTGGATGTAGGGGTAATAGAGTGACAGGGTGCTTGATGCCTTTTAGGGAATTACTTGATAATGGTTTGGTTAGAAGCAAGGTCTGTGGCCTACATCGCTTGGACCATGTCAGCTGTGTTGACCTGTGCCAGTTTCAGGAGGAAATTATGACCATCCCAAATTTGTTAGGACCACACAAGGGTAGTGAGTGGATCAAATGAATTCTGTGAAGGTACCATCAGTGTCGCCCATTGGCCCTGCTCGGGATGGGAGTGGGAAATGAGGTGCCTGAAGCAGACTGCATTTTTGAATCTGAGTTACTGCCAGAGCTGCAGGGTTTATTAGCTGCTGGAGGCCTACCCAGGAGGAATTCCACTTGACACAAGATGAGTGCCCTACACTTGTCGGACTGCGGAGGAATCCCAAGAACAGGTCAGCAATGGAGTGGTTGGAAGGCATTATGTTGGCTGGGAGGACAGATTGGTATTGTTTGAACTGGGGGTCTCTAGTTGGCAGAGGTAGGTACCACTGTCCAAATAGGGACCCTTGCTTCTAGTCAGGATAAGGAGGAAACCCTCTGAGATAACCCCTGCTCACCCTCTAGGTAGCTTGGCACGAGCAGTCTAGGCTAACCAGAGGCAATGTGTAAAGTACTTGTACCAACACGCACAGTAACACAGTGAAAACACCACAAACTGACTCCACAACAGTTTAGAAAAATAAAGGTATTTTAATCTAAACTACACAAGACCAAAACGACAAAAATCCACCATACACAGTTCAAGAATATGGTTTCAAAAGAGTTCTTAAGGTTGCGTTAAAATTCTTTAGGTTGCGATACAATAATCCACAGATGTGTAAAAAGTTCACAGTTGCGTCACGTTTACTCACAGTACCTTTTAGTTGCAACAAAGTTCCAAAAGCAGAAGCTGGTGCGGTGAAAAACAAGCGATGCGTTGCTCCTGAGACCCTGGGGAGGCGATGCGACAACCCCGCTGCAGCAGCGGGCGTGTTGCGACTAATCCGGTCTGTATGGTGAGGAAGGCCACTTCTAAGGATTCCGGTGCGTAGGTTCCTTAGGAAGTTTGTTCTCGCAAAGGCACGATGCGACGATCTCATAGGGGCTGCGACGATGCGCGGTCCAGCGGTGATCCTCTCTCTCGCGGCTCCTCGATGCGATGGTTCTGCGACGATGCTCGCAGCGACGTGATGCGGTCCTCAAGCAAGCGGTGCGGCGATCTCACCCAGCGACGACAGGCTCTGCGACGACACTCGCAGCGATGTTTGACTTTCCTGCACCGGTCTGGTGCGTCCCGCAAACGAAGGATGCGACGGTTCTGGCAGCGGCGTCAGGCGCTGCGACGATCTCGGCCTTTGTAGCAGCGGGAAACTTCTCGCACTGTCGGGGATGCGTTCCGCAAGCGAGCGATGCAACACTTTTCAATTGCAAAAGTCTCTCAAGCTCAGTTTCAAGCTTCCCAGCACAGGTACAACTTCCAGAGGCCCCACAACTGGATCAAGCACTCTAGGAAGGACAGAACTCTCTCAGCAGAGTTCAGGGAAGCTGAGGGTGAAGTCCTTTTGTTCCTGGGACTTCAGAACAGGGAGCCAGCTCTTCTCAGGCCCTTGGAGATTCCTTCAAGACAGGGGACACAGCACACTAGCAAAGTCCTTCCCCTCTCCTTTGCAGCAAAGCAACAGCAGGTCAGTCCAGCAGAGCAACAGCAGGACAGTCTTCCTTCTTCAGTTTCAGCTTTCTCCTTGGCAGAGGTTCCTTCTTGGTTACAGGATGATCTAATTTTCTGTTGTCAGGGGTCCTGTACTTATACCCCTAAAAGTCTTTGTTCTCTTTGTGCATGTGGGCCCTGAGCCCGGTCTGAACCAGTTCTGGGTGTCTCCTGAGTACTTTGTTTTGATGGCTTCTTCTTTCCTTTCAGAGTGAGAGGCAGGGTTGTCAGCCACCCAGCAGGAGGTGGAGCCAGCATTGTGGAAGGCAGGCACAGCCCTATTCAGGCCCAGGTGCTAACTCCTCCCACCACTCCAGTTGCAAATGCAGTCATTCAGCCTAAGGCTGACTCAGCTAGCCTCCTGGGGCATCCCCAGCCCCTGTCACTCTCAAACCAGACAGTCAATCCACAAACAGGCCAAGGCACACAGAAAGGTCAGACAAGATAACAGCAACTTTCTAAAAGTGCTGTTCTCAAACACAGGATTTAAAAACAACCTTTCCTAAAAGATGTGTTATTAAATTCTGAGTTCAGGGATACTATATACTTATGTCCCATCTTGTTCCTATGGGAAGAAATGCTGTTAACCACTATAGCCAGCATCCCCCATGTTAATCTATGGAGCAAGATAGCCTTACAATAGTGAAAACGAAAATGGCGGCCATTCACTATCAGAGCATGTCACCTGCACTAGTACATGCTCTACCTTTTACATACACTCTACCCTGCCCAGGGGGGTATCTTGGGCCTTCCATAGGGGTGACTGATGCGCACAAAAAGGGAAGGGTTAGGCCTGGTCAGTGGGGACACTGACCGGGAGGACATGGCAGTTTCTAAACTGCACACAGGCACTGCAGTGGCAGGCCTTAGACACTATTTTAGAGCTACTCCTGTGGGTGGCACAATCAGTGCTGCAGGCCCACTAGTAGCATTTGTCATCACCAGCCCTGGCACACCCAGTGCACTTTACTAGGGACTTCATGGTGATTCAAATATGCCAAACATGTATATCCAATCAGAATAACAATTTACATAGGGAGCATTTACACTCTGGCACTGATCAGCAGTGGCAGAGTGTCCAAAGCATCTAAACCAGCAAAAACGAAATCCAGCACAGCATCAAAAATACAGGAGGTAGAGACAAAAAGATAGGGGAAAACCACGCCAAAGATGCCAGGTCTAACACGTGTCCCCTCCAGCTGAAAGTGGGGAGAACTACCCACCCGCTTGGGAGTTCTCTTCACTAAGGCGGAAAAACCTGGACAGACCATCAGCATTAGCGTGTTCTGTGCCAGGGCGGTGTTCCACCGTGAAGTCCATTCCCTGTAGGGAGATGGACCACATGAACAGTTTTGGGTTCTCACCCCTCATTTGCATTAACTATCTGAGGGGCCTGTGGTCGGTCTGAACACGGAAGTGAGTCCCAAACAGGTAGGGCCTCAACTTCTTCAGAGCCCAGACCACAGCAAATGCTTCTCTCTCAATCGCACTCCACCTCTGTTCCCTGGGGAGTAGTCTCCTATTAATGAAGGCTACTGGCTGGTCTCCTCCCTCCTCAGTGGTTTGTGAGAGTACTGCTCCCACACCATGCTCTGAAGCGTCTGTCTGTACTATGAACTCACTGGAAAAGTCAGGTGCCTTGAGCACCGGTGCTGTGCACATGGCAGTTTTCAAGGTTTTAAAAGCAGTCTGGCAGGCTTCAGTCCAGTCCACTCTTTTGGGCAACTTCTTAGAAGTGAGTTCTGTCAAGGGGGCGACAATGGTGCCATATCCCTTGACAAACCGTCTGTAATACCCGGTGAGTCCTAAGAAGGCTCTCACCTCTGTCTGGGTCTTTGGGGGCTCCCAAGTCAGAATGGTATCAATCTTTGCCTGTAGGGGCGCCACCTGGCCGCTCCCCACCTGGTGTCCCAAATACACCACAGATCCCTGCCCTATCTGGCACTTGCTGGCCTTGATAGTAAGGCCTGCCCTTTGCAGAGCCTTCAACACTTCACAGAGGTGTTGCAAGTGTTCCTCCCACGTGGAGCTGAACACAGCAATGTCATCCAGGTATGCGGCGCTGAATTCCTCCAGCCCGGACAGTACCTGGTTAACCAGTCTCTGGAATGTGGCAGGGGCATTCTTCAACCCAAAGGGCATGACTCAGAACTGGAAGTGCCCCTCTGGCGTTGAAAATGCTGACCTCTCTTTGGCCCCCTCAGTTAAGGCAATCTGCCAGTACCCAGAAGTCAAATCAAATGTACTGAGGTACTGGGCAGCTCCCAACCGATCCACAAGCTCATCAGCTCTGGGGATGGGGTGTACGTCAGTCTTCGTGACCGCATTGAGCCCACGGTAGTCCACGCAAAACCGGAGTTCTGGAGGGCCACCAGGCGTAGCAGCTTTCTTGGTCACTAAGACCACTGGGCTAGCCCAGGGGCTGCTGGAGGGCTCAATCATCCCTAGCGCCAACATCTTAGAAACCTCTTCCTTGATGCTGGCCCTGACTTTGTCAGCTACCCTGTAAAATTTGTGTTTCACAGGCAGACTGTCTCCAGTGTCCACATCATGGACGCACCAGTTGGTGACACATGGGGTCAGGGAGGACAGGGAGGAGAACTGACCCAACACTTGGCGACAGTCCCTCTGCTGAGTCAGGGTGGGCGAGAGGACCACACCATCCACTGACCCATCTTTCTCCTTAACTGCCAGGAGGTCAGGGAGAGGATCACTATCCTCTTCCATTCCTGCATCTGTAGCCATAAGCATAGTCACTTCAGACCTCTCAAAGTGTGGTTTGAGGCGGTTCACATGCAAAACTCTCAGGGGCTGCCTGGGAGTCTTCAGGTTAACCAGGTAGGTTACTTCACTTTTCCTTTCTACCAACTCATATGGCCCAGTCCACTTGTCTTGGAGCGCGCAAGGCTCCACTGGCGCCATCACCCACACTTTCTGCCCAGGTTGAAATTCGACCAGAGTGGTATTCTGGTCGTACCATCTTTTCATTTCTTCCTGGCTTGCTTCCAGGTTCGCCTGAGCGAGCTTCCTGAAGCATTTTGTCTGGTTGCGGATGGCCAGCACATAGCTGAACACATCCTGGGGGGTCTTCCCACTGGACTTTTCCCAACCCTCCATCACCAGTGAGAGAGGTCCTCTAACAGGGTGGCCATACAGGAGTTCAAAGGGACTGAACCCAAAGGACTTCTGAGGCACCTTCCTGTAGGCAAACAACAGGCATGGTAACAAGACGTCCCACTTCCGTCTCATGGGGTCCGCTAGGCCCATAATCATACCTTTCAGGGTCCGGTTGAACCTTTCAACCAACCCATTTCCTTGAGGGTGGTAAGGAGTGGTGAACTTATAAGTTACCCCACACTCCTCCCACAGAGACCTCATGTACTTAGAGATGAAGTTGGTACCCCGGTCGGAGACCACCTCTCTGGGGAACCCCACACTGGAAAAGATCCCCATCAATGCACGGCCCACCACGGGTGCTGTGATTGTCCTGAGAGGGACTGCTTCCGGGTACCGGGTGGCATGGTCCACCAAGACCAGGATGAACCTGTTGCCTAAGGCTGTCTTGGGGTACAGGGGCCCTACTATGTCTATGCCCGGCCGCTCGAAAGGGGTGCTCACCACTGGGAAGGGTTGAAGGGATGCCTTCAACTTTATTCCAGTCTTGCCACTGGCTTGACAGGTTTGGCAAGATCTGCAAAAGGAACCAACATGCTCTCTCATCTGGGGCCAGTGGAAGTGGGTGACAAGCCGGTTCAGGGTCTTGTCTTGCCCCAGATGTCCTGCAAGAGGCACGTCATGAGCCAGACCCATTAGGAAGTTTCTGAAACGCTCGGGTACCATTAGCACACAGGCTGCACCGGGCTCAGCAAACTTAGGCTCGCTATATAGTAGGTCATCTTCCCAGTAGATAAAGTGGTCTCTGGCTGCTCCACCTGCTGCCTGATCTACAGCCTGTTGCCGCAGACCATCGAGGGAAGGGCATTCCTTCTGCGTCTGGCAGAACTCCTCCCTGGAGGGACCACCTTCCTGCTGCCAATGGGTCAGCTCGGGGAGGTCTCCCAGTTCGGCCACCTGTTCCCCTGTAGGTTCCAGGGCATCCCCCTCAGGTTCTGCTCCTTCCTGGACCGTGGGAACTGCTGGAGCGGGTTTCCCGCGCCGCTTGCCTCTTCTTCTCCTGGCAGGTCTCTGGGCCACTGTTTCAGGCTCCAGTTCTGCTGAGTTACCCTTACTGGCTGCCATTGCACGCGTGGTCACACAGATCCACGCAGGCAAACCCAACATCTCCAAATGAGTTCTGTGTTCTACATCCTTCCATGGAGAACTCTCCAGGTCGTTACCTAACAGACAGTCTACAGGCAAGGCATCACTGACAACTACTTCTAAAAGACCAGAGAGACCCCCCCCCCCCATTCAAAGGGAACACGCGCCAGCTTGCAGAGGTGCACTGAGCTGTCAACTGCCACTACAGGGCGGAGTACATCAGGGATGATTTGCTCTTCAGACACCCACTGACACCTCACGGATGTCAAGCTGTCTCCTGTGTCTCTCAGAGCCTCAACCTCCCTCCCATTGATGGTCACCTTCTGCCCATACTTCTTAGTGTTAGAGGGCAGTAAGGTTTCCTGGACCATCTCTTGGTCTCCTAGAGAGACAAGGGTCATAACTGCTAGCTCCCCCCATTCACTAGAAACCAAATCCCTTCCCAAAGCTACACTAGCTAACGCTGGGGCGGGAGCACCAGTGGGTGCTGGCTTCTTCTTGGGACATTTTGGAGCAATGTGGCCCACCTCATTGCATTGATAGCAGTTAGGGGGACCTTGGTTATCTCTTCTGTCTCTATTGTCCCGCCTGCCCTTAGGGGGCCATGGCTGTCTAGGTTTGGGGGGTTGGGATTCCTTTCCCTGGGAACTATTTTGAGGCCCTTGTGAGAACTCCTTTTGGTTACCCTTGTCCCCCCCACTCTTCTGCTGGGGACACTGTCCACCTTTGGCTGTGGTACCCTTCCTTCCTCTGTGGACCCTGGTACTGGTCCAGCGGTCCGCCTCCTTAGCAAGCTCAATGGGGTCTGTCAGCTTGCTGTCTAAAAGATGCTGGCGCAGCTCTGGAACACAAAGACTACTCAAGTGCTCCCAACTGATTAAATGCAACAACCCCTTAAAATCAGTTACTTTACTGCCCTTCATCCAACCTTCCAGTGCACGCGAGTACTGATTCACACATTCCATCCAAGTCTCAGACTCTCTCTTCTTGGAGTTTCTAAACTGCAGTCTATACTGCTCTGGAGTAAGGCCATACCTGAGACATAAGGCCACCTTCATATTGGGGTAGGTCATGGCACCTGCCATCTCTTAGGGCTCTAGAGGACTCCTCCCAGAAGCCTCAAAATGTTTACACAGGCCCGCCCCCCAATGCTGATCAGGCACACCATTCATCTTCAATGCAATTTCATACGAAGTGAACCAGGCATACATATCCTCACTCCTATGGTAATTCTGTACCAGGTCTTTGGGAATATATACTTTACCCCCCTGCGCTGGCTGTGCGCTGCCACCATTTGAACTGGCATCCACCTCCTTGGCTTTAAGATCCAGTTCTCTCATGCTCAACTCATGAGCCAAAAGCAATTTCTTCTCTGCTAAGGCACGGGCATTTTTGCTCTCCTCCGCCGCCTTTTCTACTTCTAATTGCTTCATTTTCATTTTCATGACTTCCAAGTCATATTCTCTCACTCTCTGATTTTCTTGTAACTCTTCTGGGGTGAGGCCCCTGCTGGAATGGTTGCTGCCAGCTCCTGCACCTACTCTGCCCACTGGCAGATCTGTGACTTGAAAAGCATTCCCTGCATCCACATCATCATTTCCCTCTTGTGCCTCCCAATGGGCCTTCAAGATTCTTTGCAGCTCATCCTTCCTGTAGTTGCTCTTTATGGGGCACTCAAACTGGTTTGCAGAATTCCTGAAGCTGTGTAACTTTGTAAGAATATAGATCCTCAATGCGAAACTCTAATTCTGCTTCCTTACTAGGTGCTTTCCCATTCAAAGACATGATGTTTTAGAAGAGTTACTCAAAAATCGAATCAAAAATCAAAAACCAGTAGTATGTGGTGGCGTAGTGGTCTGCACTCACTAGTGATGTACACCAATTACTGTGGGTCTAGTACAAATACAAGTTCAATCCCACCGCTGCCACCAATGTTAGAACTGGGGGTCTCTAGTTGGCAGAGGTAGGTACCACTGTCCAAATAGGGACCCTTGCTTCTATTCAGGGTAAGGAGGAAGCCCTCTGAGATAACCCCTGCTCACCCTCTAGGTAGCTTGGCACGAGCAGTCTAGGCTAACCAGAGGCAATGTGTAAAGTATTTGTACCAACACGCACAGTAACACAGTGAAAACACCACAAACTGACTCCACAACAGTTTAGAAAAATAAAGGTATTTTAATCTAAACTACACAAGACCAAAACGACAAAAATCCAACATACACAGTTCAAGAATATGGTTTCAAAAGAGTTCTTAAGGTTTGCGTTAAAATCCTTTAGGTTGCTATAGAATAATCCACAGATGCGTGAACAGTTCACAGTTGCGTCACGTTTACTCACAGTACCTTTTAGTTGCAACAAAGTTCCAAAAGCAGAAGCTGGTGCGGTGGAAAACAAGCGATGCGTTGCTCCTGAGATCCTGGGGAGGCGATGCGACAACCCCGCTGCAGCAGCGGGCATGTTGCGAAGAATCCGGTCTGTATGGGGAGGAAGGCCACTTGTATGGATTCCGGTGCGTAGGTTCCGTAGGAAGTTTGTTCTCGCAAAGGCACGATGCGACTATCTCGTAGGGGCTGCGACGATCTCCGGGGCAACGATGCGCGGTCCAGCGGTGATCCTCTCTCTCGAGGCTCCTCGATGCGATGGTTCTGCGACGATGCTCGCAGCGACATGATGCGGTCCGCAAGCAAGCGGTGCGGCTATCTCACCCAGCAACGACAGGCTCTACGACGACACTCGCAGCGATGTTCGACTTTCCGGCAACGGTCTGGTGCGTCCCGCAAACGAAGGATGCGATGGTTCTGGCAGCGGCGTCAGGCGCTGCGATGATCTCGGCCTTCGTAGCGGCGGGAAACTTCTCGCACTGTCGGGGATGCGCTCCGCAAGCGAGCGATGCGACACTTTTCAATTGCAAAAGTCTCTCAAGCTTAGTTTCAAGCTTCCCAGCGCAGCTACAACTTCCAGAGACCCACAACTGGGTCAAGCACTCTAGGAAGGACAGAGCTCTCTCAGCAGAGTTCAGGGAAGCTGGGGGTGAAGTCCTTTTGTTCCTGGGACTTCAGAACAGGGAGCCAGCTCTTCTCAGGCCCTTGGAGATTCCTTCAAGACAGGGGACACAGCACACTAGCAAAGTCCCCCCCCTCTCCTTGGCAGCAAAGCAACAGCAGGTCAGTCCAGCAGAGCAACAGCAGGACAGTCTTCCTTCTTCAGTTTCAGCTTTCTCCTTGGCAGAGGTTCCTTCTTGGTTCCAGGATGATCTAACTTTCTGTTGTCAGGGGTCCTGTACTTATATCCCTAAAAGTCTTTGTTCTCTTTGTGCATGTGGGCCCTGAGCCCGGTCTGAACCAGTTCTGGGTGTCTTCCGAGTACTTTGTTTTGCTGGCTTCTTCTTTACTTTCAGAGTGAGGGGCAGGGTCGTCAGCCGCCCAGCAGGAGGTGAAGCCAGCATTGTGGAAGGCAGGCACAGCCCTATTCAGGCCCAGGTGCTAACTCCTCCCACCACTCCAGGTGCAAATGCAGTCATTCAGCCTAGGGCTGACTCAGCCAGCCTCCTGGGGCATCCCCAGCCTCTGTCACTCTCAAACCAGACAGTCAATCTACAAACAGGCCAAGGCACATAGAAAGGTCAGACAAGAGAACAGCAACTTTCTAAAAGTGCTGTTCTCAAACACGGAATTTAAAAACAACCTTTCCTAAAATTCTGAGTTCAGGGATACTATATACTTATGTCCCATCTTGTTCCTATGGAAAGAAATGCTGTTAACTACTGTAGCCAGCATCCCCCATGTTAATCTATGGAGCAAGATAGCCGTACAATAGTGAAAACGAAAATGGCTGCCATTCACTATCAGAGCATGTCACCTGCACTAGTACATGCTCTACCTTTTACATTCACTGTACCCTGCCCAGGGGGGTACCTTGGGCCTTCCATAGGGGTGACTGATGCGCACAAAAAGGGAAGGGTTAGGCCTGGTCAGTGGGGACACTGACCAGGAGGACATGGCAGTTTCTAAACTGCACACAGGCATTGCAGTGGCAGGCCTTAGACACTATTTTAGAGCTACTCCTGTGGGTGGCACAATCAGTGCTGCAGGCCCACTAGTAGCATTTGTCATCACTAGCCCTGGCACACCCAGTGCACTTTACTAGGGGCTTCATGGTGATACAAATATGCCAAACATGTATATCCAATCAGAATAACAATTTACATAGGGAGCACTTACACTCTGGCACTGATCAGCAGTGGCAGAGTGTCCAAAGCATCTAAACCAGCAAAAACGAAATTCAGCACAGCATCAAAAATACAGGAGGTAGAGGCAAAAAGATAGGGGAAAACCACGCCAAAGATGCCAGGTCTAACAGCTATACAGTGAGCCTGTGAATCTCAAGCCAGGAGCTAGCAAGAGGGTAGTGGCTACTCTAGTGCATAGGAACTTCTGTTGTCACTGGTCAATGAAGTGCCAGTTGGGCATTAGAAAGACCCACGTTCGCTTAGACTTATGTGCTGGGACAGAGTGGTTCTGTAGAATCTATACTACTTACCAACAGTGTTAAATCAGGAGGTAAGACCAGTGATACCACTGCCTGAGTAAGTGTGCCATTCGAGCAGGGGGTTATTGACATTATTTTATGACATTATTTAACCCTTTGGTCCCCCTTCAATGTCAGGCAGCAAGTACATCTTAGTTGTGGTGGGACCGGTACCAGGTATCCAGCGGCAAAACCTCTGAGGATCACCACCACTAGGGTAGTAGCAAGGGCACTCCTGGGAATCTTTTCCAGGCCTTGAGTCAGATTCTTGAAGGTGGTGATTTATGACGGGTTTTATTTCTTCCTGTATGAAAGAGATGTAATAGCAAGCATGTGTGATTTGCCACATCTCCATAGCATATAATGCACAGATCAGTGGGTTAGTGGAATGCTTTAAGAAGACCCTTAAGAGAATGATCGAAACTCTGCCGGAGAACCTCAAGAGGAAGTGGGATCTTCTCCTGCCATATATCTTTTTCATCTGTCTGTGCTGGAGTGGGAGGTCCACACTACCCAGACTGAGGTGAGAGTTTTTCCATACTACAGAACTTTGTGGCCATCTGTGGGACCACAAGTGCACCCTTGACAACACTGATGTCCAAGAAATAGCATTAGAAAATAATGTAGACTGTGGATTGTCGGAATGCCTTAAAGGACCTAAAGTATGTGCTATGCAATGCATGTGAACTGAAGGCACCTGTCTATTGTCAGACCTTTATTGTACAGATGGATGTCTCAGACAAGAGAGTTGACGCAGGTGTAGGGCAAGGGCAGAGAGCATCCAGGGGCCTTTATCAGCCACAGACTGTTTCCAAGGGAACAGAACTCGGTTGCCTTAGAAAAACAGTGCTATGCTATGTATTAGGCTTGAGGAGCTTCTGGCCTTACTTGTTAGGTAACAGATATGTGGTCCAGATGGATCACAAACCATTCAAGTGTCAATGAAATGTGAATATTCCAAGTTGCTTATATGGTCTGTCTCGAAGCAAGGTCTAGATTTAAAAATGGAACTGAAAGCTAGATTACAACATGGGAATACAGATGGACTTTCACTAAGGTTTTGAAGATCCAACTCCGTTGGTGCCCGGTCTGGGAAAGGATTCTCTTGCGATGCGACTGTCCCCTGCATGATAAATAGGTGTGCATGTGCACCCCTGCCCAACACTACATTACAGCAATTGAGTCTAGTATCCTGCCTTTATTTTGGCCCATCACCCCTGAAATCCTGTGTGTATAGTGAGATTTAGGGCTGATATTGATCCTGGAACCCAGGGTTTGGCTCAGAGGTTAATTAGAGAACAACAGAACTGTAGCCCGTTAGTGACACAAGACCACTGTTTCTGTCCTTGGGACAGGTGTATTAAGCAGTGTACATTTTTCAAATCCTTAGTATTGGGATAGGATTTTTTCCTTATTTCAGACCTGAGCTTGATGCATACCAGCCCATTTGTGTAAATCTCTGCTTCTCTGTGAAGCCGAGCCTCTCCCCTGACGTGTGTGTGCATGTAATGTGTGTTGTAATTTAGGTGTGTATTGTACGTTTGGTTAGACGTTTATGTATGCTATAAGCCAGTGTGATCCATTTTGGATTGCCCTCAGAGGACGGTGCAGCCTCAGACACTGAAGTGTGGAGGCATGGAGACAAGACTGTCCTTAGAAATTCAATGTGAGCTATTTAGCAAGGGCATGCTTATTAGTCCTTCTTTAGCAATCTCAGGGCCACTGCTGCTCTTAAGAAATGTCAGCGCCTTGGTCTTTTGTCGTCCTTGGAGTGGCCCATCCTGGAAGGCTGATGACAGACAGGTGCAGAGTTTAACAGTTATTATGCTTATTTTATGGGATCGCTTCCTTAGTGGCCAACATCACTACATAAAAAGGAAGCACCCCAGCTAGTTCCTGAACTGTAGACGGTTGACCCACAACTGGAAACTCAAAGTGGGACCCAAACCTCCCCATTTTGTTCAAGCTGCTTCACTGAACAAGGACATGGGACCTCCACAGATAACTTGAGGAGCTGCTGGGGTCCATGGCTAGTATCCCGACAACCAGTCTTTCAGAGGGGAGGGAACACTTCCTGAACCTACACATCTCGTTAAATAAGCTGTTGGTCTGCATAGAACTGGGTTCCAGCCTTTCTTCAGAGAAAAGAAGAGCCCCTTGTCCCACACAAGCCCTTAGAAGAAGGAGGTCAGTCACAAAGTATGGGAGAGCAGTGGCCCAAGAGAACTAGCTTGCCCTATGGGGTGTACTGGAGCTTACCTAAGTAAACCGAGGGGCTCCCAACCGTCTTATTTAACCAAAGCACTTGTTTTTTTTAGCCAAGATGGACCTAAATACCTACTTTTGAGACTGCCAAACAGGAAAACAGAGAGCCTGTGCGTCTTTCTCTATACCCAAGAACCGCATTTCAAAGCCTGAACTGAAAAGAACAGATTCCCCACCACATTTGCTGGTGTTGTCTTTGCTGAGCTGGTCCATCCGAGGCCAGCTGACGTGGAGAAAAATAGATAGAGCAGCACCGGGGGACCACAAGGATGACTGCTTGATCCATGCAGAGAACAACCATCACTGCCTAAATGTGTAAAGAGTCTAAGGGTAAGCTTAAGTTGAATGCTGAAAAGACAAAATTCCTTACTGTAAGTAGGCGCACCCTCTGGGTGGCAGTGTTTTGCGCTATACAAGACTGGAATACATACATACATACATAATAGACTCTTATTGTCCAACTGAGTCGGGAAGTATACCATCACTGGCTAAATATGTAATAAGTCTGGGAGTAAAGATAGATAGTCAACGATCTATGTCTGCTAACGTTTTCAAAGTTGTTCCTGTATATAACTTTCACATTAAAATCCTAAAGAAGAGGGGGGCGCGGCTTAGCGGGCGAAGATGGCGGTCGCAGCTTCGTAGAGCTCCCGCCGGCCCGGACGACATCCGACCAATTATCCTGGCCCCTGAACCCATCCAGCAATAAATACACGGGGCGAGTGTGTATGGCAGCGCTGGGAATCCTCTGGTGCCGCGGACGATATTCCTGAGCGGTCCGGTGCGGCTGCGTTGTCGGCGGAGGCTTGCGGCCTGGTCTCTGACACCGAGACCGGGGCCTCGATTTTGGAGCAGCCGTGGGGGTGAACTGACGGGCGGGCCGGCCGGCTGCCGGACCTTGGGCCGCGGCGACTCTGAGGCGCCGTGAATGCGCGCTGGACTGCATTGCTGAACACGGGGGAGGTGCTTGGAGTACATCGGACCCCCTGGTGGAAACGGAGGCCTACGTGGACGTCGAACAGCCGGGGCCTCGAGTTTCGTGCTCCCGGAGCCGGCCCTGACCTGGGCTGAGGCTGATCGGTGGAGGTGCCTGGGTGACTGTGGCCCTCATATGCGGCAGGGACAAACTGTGAGTAACGCTGCGGTGCTGCCCCTGGAAGTGGACTATTGGGCCCCTGTGGAAGTTGGTGTGCTTGATCGGCTCGGGGCGGCCTGCTGATAGTCGGTGACTCCCCTGAGTCCATTGTTTGGTGTGGTCGGCTGTAGCGCTGTGAGGGACGTCCAGAGACTCACGTGAGCCCGCAGCGCCCGGAGTGGTCCACGGGGCGACCGGTACAGTGGAGGTGGTCCGGCGCCTGGCCTGCAACTGATTTGCGACGCTGGCCCTGGCCTGGCTGAGGGCCGACTCAACACCAGTAGCCGAGGTGCCTCGGACGCTTCTACCCGACGGTGGAGGACTTGCAGCGCTGTTCTGCTTGTACGAATCCTTCCCATAGTGTGGCCCTGAGACTACACGTAGCCATGACCAGTGGAGGTGGTGGCCCGCCCAAGCAGGGGCCCATCGACAAATTTACGGGGCCCAGTGGAGGGTCCGGTGCGGCTTGTGTTAGCAGTGGAGCGGGGCCGGACAACGCGGCGCTCATGGCGGCGATCACCCAGTCCAGGGACATGCTGGACGCAAAGATTGGGGCAGTGGGCGCGGATGTGACTCTGTTGCGCCAAGACCTGCGAAATGCCGTGGCACGGATTACGGAGGCAGAATCAAGTATTTCGGTGGTGGAAGATGATGTTGGGTCCCTGAAACGCAAGATGGCTGCGATGGAACACATCCAAAGAAACCTTGCGACCCGGGTGGAGGATGCTGAAGGACGCGCACGCAGGAACAACCTTCGCTTCGTTGGCTTTCCGGAGAGGTGTGAGGAGGACAATATGGAACTGTTCCTAACCCAATGGCTAGAGAGCTGGCTCCCCTCGGGGGTCCTTTCCAATTGCTTTATAATTGAACGTGCACATCGGGCCCTAACACAGAGGCCGCCGGAAGGTGAGCGTCCCAGGCCTGTAATTGCCAAAATTTTGAATTACCATGACAGGGACGTTATCCTGCGGGAAGCGAGAACCAGGGACTCCATTACATACGAAAATCGAAAGATCATGATCTTCCCCGACTACACCAAACTGGTGCAGCAGCAACGCCGTTCTTTCGTGGAAGCCAAAGCCAAGTTACGGGGTCTGAAGATCGGTGAGAGTGGGTGGTGGCAGCGCTCATGCTGAACCGCTTCTCGTTTGTGTACGCATGTGTGATTATTTTAAGAATTTTAACCAGCTCCTGAACCAACTGTGATTGCGACATTTGGTTTTTTATTTTTCATATTTTGGACTCGCTCCTCGAGTCAGTTTGTATCATTGCTGGGGGCAGCTTAAAAAACTGTAAAACGTTTGGGGCTCGTTTTCAGACTTGTCTGACTTCTGTTGTGTGGTGAGGTGAGCCTACCCGGCCCCGTTCCATCGCGGCTGCTGTGCCGTTTGTGTGGAGGGCGGGCGGCCATCTTACTAGGAGTCCTCTCCCCGGCAGAACCTGTGGCAGCGGTCTAGCTGGGGGAGTGACGCGCTCCTATAAAATCAGCTGCTGGACTAAGCGCTGGGCGGTGAGAGTGGGTGGTGGCAGCGCTCATGCTGAACCGCTTCTCGTTTGTGCACGCATGTGTGATTATTTTAAGAATTTTAACCAGCTCATGAACCAACTGTGATTGCGACATTTGGTTTTTTATTTTTCATATTTTGGACTCGCTCCTCAAATCAGTTTGTATCATTGCTGGGGGCAGCTTAAAAAACTGTAAAACATTTGGGGCTCGTTTTCAGACTTGTCTGACTTCTGTTGTGTGGTGAGGTGAGCCTACCCGGCCCCGTTCCATCGCGGCTGCTGTGCCGTTTGTGTGGAGGGCGGGCGGCCATCTTACTAGGAGTCCTCTCCCCGGCAGAACCTGTGGCAGCGGTCTAGCTGGGGGAGTGACGCGCTCCTATAAAATCACCATGCCTTTTCTGACGCGCAGCGGTCACGCGTGGCGGGCGCGCCTTAGGCGCGCCGAAGGTAAGCCAAAGGTCAGCCCGTCTGCGCCCGTCTGCGCCCGTCTGCGCCCGTCCGCGCCTTACAGCCTCGGACTGTGGCTAGTTCCACGTTTATGTACACGAGTGAGCAGCTGCTATCTCTGCGCTCTGCAGGGTGTCTGAATGTCGGTGGTGATGTGGGGAAGTGTCCATGGCTTTCCCCTTGCTCGATCTGTGGTTTCCGCTGTGTGGAAAAACCCCCTGCCCCCTCACCCCAGGAGCCGGCCTCTCACGTTTTTTCCGCTGCCTTAGTCAATGCGCGCTCGATGTGCAAACATGCTGCGGATATTTTTGAGCTTCTTGCTGACAGCTCGCTCGAGTTTTTGTTTGTGACGGAAACCTGGCTCACTGCGGCCAGTGCTCCAGATGTCGAGTTAGCTGTCCCCCGGGGCTATAAAATATACAGGAGGGATCGAGCTCTAGGAAGAGGAGGGGGTGTTGCAATTATTTTAAGAGATTCATTGACTCTTCAGGTAGACCCCCCGGTAATTTTAGATGGTGGCAAAGCGATGAATTTTTCTGTGGTTCTCTCCCCTCACTTTACTCTTGGGGGCACCCTAATATATAGGCCTCCGGGATCAGCTGGGTCGTTTCTTACGGCTTTGATGGATTTTATTGCCCCACGAGCCCTTAGATTCCCCCACTTTCTACTTCTGGGTGATTTCAACATTCATGTTGAGGAAGTCGATCTTCCAGAAAGCAAAAGCCTGCTTGATTTTCTGGACCTTGCGCACTTGTCTCAGTGGGTCTCCCTACCCACGCACTCGGGAGGGCACACCCTGGATGTGATCTGCTCCAACTTTTCTCTCCAGGTTGATGCCCCTCAAATTCTGACGTGGTCAGACCATCAGCTGATCAGATTTGCATGGTCAACTTTGGGTGTTCCCACTGAGAGGGTCAAATCACTCTGTGTTAGTAAAATCAACAATGCGACTCTGGCAGCCACCTTGATTGAGTGTCGGCCTGAGCTGGGTAGTGATCTTACCACAGCGGTGTCGTCCTTCAATGATTGGATGGTGACGGGGGTTTCGGTCTCTTCTAAAGGGAGCTGTGGCAGATTGCGCTCCACTCCCTCTAAACCTTGGTTTTCCCCGGAGTTGCGCGTTCACTAGCAGACCTGTAAAAAACTAGAGCGGGCTTGGCGTCAATTCTATTGCCCTTTGGCCAAGGAAATACTACGTAAAGAACAGAGAAATTACTATGCTAGTATTAAAAGGGCCAAAGGTATTTATTATGCCAATCGAATTGCTAAAGCCAACAATAGCAGCCGAGAGATCTTTTCGATTGTGAATAGCTTTCTTGCCCCTTGCGCGGAGCAGCGGATAGTTCCAGCTTCAAAGGCCTGGTGTGAGAGTTTGTCCAGGTTTTTTGAGGATAAAATAGCCGCTATTCAGTTAAATTTTGCTGCCACCAGTTTAGTAAATGACACGTTGGAGTCTTTTCTTCCTCTGAGGGTTCCATCGGCCTGGATGACGGAGTTTGTTCCTCCTACAACTATTGACACTCTTGCCGTGATCAAATCTTTGAAATCTGGGTCACCGTCCGACCCATGTCCAGCAAGAGTGTTGGCTGCGGTTGCCGATGTGGTTGTTCAGGAGGTAACACACTTAGTCGGCCTTTCCTTTAAATCAGCCACTGTGCCTCCAGAGTGGAAACAAGCTAAGCTCCTGCCTTTGCTTAAAAAGGCCGGGGCGGACCCTGCTGTGCTGACTAACTATCGGCCTATATCATTGCTTCCTGCTCTGGCTAAAATTGGCGAGAAATTGGCTTTCCAGCAGCTCAATGAGTTTGTGGAAAGATCCGGAGCTCTTCACGAGGCCCAATCCGGGTTCCGCGCTGCTCACAGCACGGAGTCGGCCCTGGTGGAAATCTCGGAAGCAGTTAGGGAGTGTCTGGATGGTGGCGGCAGAGCGGCTCTAATTTTATTGGACCTCTCTGCCGCGTTCGACACGGTACCCCACCAACGTCTCCTGGCCCGGCTCGCAGACATTGGAATTACTGATCTCGCATTAGACTGGCTGAGCTCATTTCTGATGGCAAGATCTCAGCAGGTATGGCTCCCTCCTTTTTCATCATCGGATAGACCTCTCATGACAGGGGTCCCTCAGGGCTCGACTTTGAGCCCTCTGCTTTTTAATATATATCTGACCCCCCTGATTGACTTAGCCGAACATTTGGGAGCCAAAATTATAGCATACGCGGATGACACGCAGCTGTTGTTCACCTGGCCGGGAGAGGCTCTGGAGACAGAGCAGATTCAGAACTGTCTGTCCTCAGTTTTCAATTGGTTAGCGTCTTCTCAATTGAAATGCAATGAGGACAAGACCGAAATCCTGCTCTATGGCCACTTCCCCCCTGAGTTTAGGATCCTATTGTGGCCGGACGGCTTCCCCATGCCATGTGCCTCGAACACACTGGCCAAGAACCTTGGGGTCTGGTTTGGGGAAGACCTTCGATTTGAGGGGCATATTAAGAAGCTTACTGGAGGCTGCTTTGGGACCCTGAAGTCTCTCAGAAAGTTTTTTCCTTATTTGCCCGCCTCGGCACGCGAGTCAGTCGCGAGAGCTTTAATCCTCTCGCGACTGGACTATGCCAATGCTTTGCTTAGTGGCTCTCCGGCCTACTTGGTAAAGCGGCTCCAGATTATTCAGAACGCTACCGCCAGATTATTGGGGAATATCTCCAGGCGGATCAGCGTTAGGAGTTACCTGGAGAGCCTGCATTGGTTGCCGGTGCCGCATAGGATCACTTTTAAAATTCTGACTCTGGCTCATAAGGCCATCAACGGGCTGGGTCCCGCCTATCTGAAGAAGCGATTCATTCGGTATTCCCCCAACCGAGAATTGCGTTCAGCGGCCCAACATCTGTTGCAGGTTCCGCGTTTCCGGCGTGTCCGGTTGGGAGGACATTCAGTGGCAGTGAAGGCCGCGCGAGCTTGGAATGCGCTCCCGGCTTCTTTGCGTGGTATTGTTGACTTTATGGCTTTTAAGAAAGCGCTAAAAACTCATTTGTTTAGATTGGCTGTCTAGTCCTTTCGGTCGGATCTGGGTCTGCTGTTAAAAATTCTTTTTTGTTCATCCGCGCCAGGATATTCCGGCAGTAATTGAGCGCGCTATAAAACAGCTTAATAATAATAATAATATTCTTTACTGTACCCGGCTCGCCTGCGGGTTGTTTATCAGTCCCGGACTCACTTTTTTGATTCCCCTGAAGATGTCTTCAAATGGACTGACGAATCTGTGCCGAACAGGCCGCATGCTCAGCCGGGACTGAATTCTGGAGACCCTGGAGGTTCTGCGCAGGAGCAGAGAGGCCAGCCGGCTCGGAGCGGACGCCATCGGAGGTCCCGGTCGCGGAAGAGATCCGCTTCCGCCAGCGCAACTCAAGATAGTGGAGCTGTTGCATCTGATCACTCCGAAGATAATTCTTGAGACCCTGGGGAGGGATGCATTTCTCTGCAGATGCGGTGGACTCGGACTGCCGAGAGTCCCACGGTCAGGTTTCATCTCTTGGAAGCATTGACACTGCCTACATTGCCAGTTCTTAAGAACGATTTAGCTATGAGTGGTATTGCGGATGGAGGTTTGGGGGCAACTTGATTGGGGCCTCCCACTACCGCACGCGGTAGGTGTTGACTGGGGGAGAGGCGGGCTTTACTGTTCCTAAGGGGGGTTGGGATCCATTGGTATGGTTGGTCTTGGACCCTCTGTTTTAGGCCCGGGGCTGCCCATGCCGCGACAGGTACTTCAGCGTTCTATGAGGTATAGGGGTGGAGGGTGTGGGGGGAAGGGGAGAGGGGAGGGAGGTGTGGGGATGAAGATGGCTTGGGGTGGGGGTTGGGCGGGGATTGCTATCGTTTATGTTTGGGGGCTTTGGGACGGGTGGGGGGAAATGCACGTGCTGTTTGCTGATGTCCTGAGGAAGGTGCGAAGTGTGTGGGGGTGGCGCAGAGGGCCTCCTTGGTGGGTCTCACTTGACTATGGCTGAAATGTCTCATGGACTCCCCGGAGAGTCCCTACGGGTGATCACCTGGAATGTCAGGGGGATGCTTGATAAGATTAAACGGGGAGCTGTCTTGCGCTGGGGGAAGAGGGAGACTGCTGACATGCTCTTGCTCCAAGAAACACACATGATGGGATCTAAGGTACTTAGCTTACAGAGATTTGGCTATCAACAGGTCTTTCATGCTGGTTTGGCTAGGGGATCCAGAGGTGTTGCTATCTTGGTGCATCGCAGAGTGGCCTATGTTCATGAGAAGCAATGGGCGGACCCACAAGGCCGCTATATTTTTGTCAAGGGAATGGTGGGTGCTGAGCCGGTGATCTTTGGGAGTGTCTATGCCCCTCCCCCCCTGCAGTGGGCCCTGTCCGAGAAGTTGTTTACGGTGTGGGATGATATCCCGGACTCCTTGGCTGTGCTTGGGGGCGATTGGAGTGAGGTGATGGATGTGTGTATAGATCGTCAGAGGCAACTAGGGGTACTTGCAAGCTCTCTCCCCACCTCCCCTACCCGGTTGCACGCTATGGCTGAGGGATTGGGATGGGTGGATGTGTGGCGACATATGCACCCCGCCGCGCGCGAATACACATATGTTTCTGCAGTACATGGCTCCTTCTCGAGACTGGATTATGTGTTTGTGCCTGCGGTCTGCCTGAGCAGGATACGAAAAGCCGTGATATTACCAAGAGGGCTGTCAGATCATTCCCCAGTATCGGTCAGGGTAGAACTCCTTAGGTCACGACAACCGTTCCGGTGGAGGATGTCCTCGTGGCATCTTCAGCAACCCAGCTATGTCCAACACCTGCGAGAGGCGATCGCCCATTACTGGCGGGAGAACGTTATAGGTGATATAGACGCAGCAGTGGTTTGGGAGGCAATGAAGCCCACTATACGGGGAGTAGATATCGCGTGGTGTGCTGCGGCCCGTCGCAGACATCGGGAGTCAGCCACTACAGCGGCCACGCTGGTGGAAGACTTGGAGCGGCGGAGCCGGGGAGGGGGAGACGAGGTCGCGATACGATTGCTTCTCCAGGCACAGCAGTCCTACGCATCTATATTGATGGATGACGCCAAGCAGGCTTGGTTGGCCACACCGAGCAGAATATACCAGTGGGGAGATAAGTCCTGTACCCTGCTCCATAGGCTATGTCAGCGCAGTCTTCAACCGATCACGCTGCTGGGTCTCACTGCTGAAGACGGAGTGGTGATTACAGACCCGACCGAGCTGGCGGCGAG
Organism: Lissotriton helveticus; assembly: GCF_964261635.1. Lineage (NCBI taxonomy): Eukaryota > Metazoa > Chordata > Amphibia > Caudata > Salamandridae > Lissotriton > Lissotriton helveticus. The sequence continues at coordinate 844,947,409 of NC_136059.1, read as the reverse complement.
TTTTGCCACTTATTTCAAAGTACAATATGCCCCGCGAGACTGCCTCTCCGTAGAACACGTAGCTAAATTCATAGACGACTTGCCGCCTAGGGCGGTCTCCGATGAGACCAGGAAAACGCTTGATGCTCCCCTTACGGCCGATGAACTGGGGGAGGCGCTGGGTCAACTTAATGTAGGGAAGGCGCCTGGACCGAGCGGCTATCTCTGTGAATTTTTTAAGAAATTCCAACTCCAGCTGGGTTCCCATTATCGCTGTGCACTGGAGGCGGCACGGGTGCGGGGTAGGTTGCCTCCTGACTGGCGCCATGCTGAAATTGTGGTTTTCCAAAAGCCGGGTAGACCCCCTGACAGACATGACTCATATCGCCCCATCTCATTGCTAAATATAGAGGCTAAAATACTAGCAAAGGCTCTAGCAAACCGTTTACTCCCATATATGACGGACCTGGTCCATCCTGACCAGGCCGGCTTTATGCCTCATAGGGCGACACGACACAACATCAGGCGTGCGCAGGCGGCGGTGGACGCCATGGGGGCCACCGGGGAACAGGCGGCTCTGTTACTGGCTGATATTCATAAAGCCTTTGATTCAGTTAGCTGGACGTACCTCTTTGCGCTCCTGCCTCGTCTCAACCTGGGCCCAGTGTTTCTGTCATATATCTCGCTGTTGTACACGGATATCACGGTGTCAGTGCGGGTCGCCGGGGCGGTGTCGGAGACATTTTCCATCGGACGGGGGACCCGTCAGGGGTGCCCATTGTCCTCATACCTCTTCGCCTTGGCCATGGAGCCTCTGGCCTCTTGGGTGCGCATAGACGCACAGATGCGGGGCTTCGTGTGGACCGAGACCCTTGTAGATAGAATTGCCCTATATGCGGACGATGTCCTCTTCTTCCTTACCGACTTGTGCCGCTCGGGGCCCCGAGTCTTAGAAATTATGCGAATATTTGGGGAGGTCTCGGGCCTTTTTTTAAATTTAGGCAAATCCACCCTTTGGGTCCTGGGGGGCGGAGTGGTGATGGACCCCTGGGCGACAGGCTTACAGTTGGCAACCGGAGGATTGAAATACCTGGGGGTGTTCCTGTCCGAGTCAATGCACACCGCATGGGACCGCAACATAGTGCCTGTGTGGGAGAGAGTTCAGGCAGATATTAAGACGTGGTCCCGGATGCCCCTCACTATTTTCGGTAGGTCTGCGATTTTCAAGATGGTGGCGCTTCCGCGTCTCTTATACCAGCTGCAGAACTATCCTCACCCCATCCCTCCCCAGTGGTTTCGGCAGGTCAACTCCGCCTTGGGTCGTTTCTTGTGGGCTGGGGGAGTGGTCAGAGTGGCACTACGGACATGTTTCCTCTCCACGTATTGTGGTGGCTTGGCCACCCCGGATCTACTATCCTATTACCAAGCCTCCCAACTGCTAATACTCAATGTATGGTGGTACGGTGACAGGGGGGATCCGGCGTACGCCCTAGAGCGCTCACTGATGGGGGATAGTACACTACACACGATTCTTTATTCAGCCCGGCTGCGGCGGACATTGCCATGCGTCACGAAAATTGTCTTTGCTGTGTGGCGGCAGGCGTTGCGTCGCATGGGCTGGTGGGGTAGACTAACTGCGGAAACGCCGTTGTGGCACAATGGACGACTCCCCGAACTCTCCACGCTGCCGGGATTCGACGGCTGGGAGGCGATTGGGATTTCGACGCTGGGACATGTAATGTCCGGGGTCACTCTTAAATCGTTCCAAGAACTCAGTACTGAGTTCCACATGCCCCAAACCCAATTCTTTCGCTATTTACAATTTCGTCACGCGATTACGCCCAGTGTTGCTAACCTGGAATCGCTCCCTGAATTCAGCCCTGTCGAGTCGAAAGTATTCATGGGAGACCTCGGAGATAAGAAGGTCTCCCGTATCTACCAAACGTTGGTCACTCATTGCTCCTCCACCCTGCTTCCCCTGAGGGCGGCTTGGGAGGCTGATGTTGGACCCATCGACGAAGACGACTGGAGGGAAGCCCTGGAATCTCCGCGGGGGACCGCGATAGCAATGCGACTTAGATTAATTCAGTTTAAGTATCTCCATAGGGCCTATTATACCCGAGAGCGACTTTGGAAGGCAGGACTGATTGGTTCGCCGGAATGTCTGAGGTGTGGGGCTGCAGCGGGCACGCTGCTGCATACGGTGTGGTCGTGTCCTGGACTGATTGGCTTCTAGAGTTGTGTATGGGGCTGCCTGTCTGAAGTTTTGGGATGGGACCTCCCACGCACTCATCGATTGGGGTTGCTCCACATACTTGAGGGGGTGGGCGGGAACATATATAAACGCCATCTATTATTGCTGGGGCTGGTAGTTGCCAAAAGAGACCTGGCCCGAGCGTGGAAGGGAGAACGAGCCCCCCCCTGTGTGCATGGAAGGCCGGACTAGACTACTACATGGGGCTGGAACGGCCGGTGTTTGAGGCGAGAGGATGCCCCCGTAAACACTTCAAGATCTGGAAGAGGTGGGCAGACTATAGGGAATTGCCATTGGATCCCCCTGTGGAACATGAGGAAGATGTGTAGGAGGTGGGTACCATGCGGGCCTGTAAATTGTGTCATGCCTCACACTACGACCGAGCACCGACGGTTTTCTGTATGCACGTGCATAGGGTTAGGGAGGGATAAGGGGGGGTAGTAGGGTTGTTGGGTGATGGGGGTAGGGGTGGGGGAGGGGGTTGATTTTCTTGGTTTTCCTCCTATTCTTGATTGGTCATGGTTATTATAATGTAAACTGTAACACGATGCTTGGCGGTGATCTCCTGATTGTGGGGAACCGCTTCTCTCATACTGCTCAAATCAATCAATAAAATTTGTTGTGAAAAAAATCCTAAAGAAGAGCCTGCCTTACTTCTGTTTTGAAGGCAAGCATGCCTTATTCGAATCTCACCTGGACTATGCAAACTCTCTTTATTTGGAGCTACTCCAATATTTGCTCCACAAGTTACAAATGGTGCAAAATACAGACTCCAGGCAAGTAGTAGGAAGCAACTTGTTTTGCTCGCACAAGTCCAATTTTGCAGAAGTTACACTAGCCTCCAATGAAACAATGTATTCATTTCAAGATGCTGTGCACAAGTCATTATCAGATGATGCTAAGCTATCTTCACAGGAGGACCTTGCCCTGTTCGTCAGCTAATTTAGTAATTGTTTCAAAATTTCCCAGGCACAAAATAGGTGGTCATATGTTCTTGGCTTGTACAATGAAGCTTTCGAATTACTTTCCTGATGGCGTACACCTGGAAAAATCATTAAGCAGATTTACACATTAGCTGAAAACTATTTAAACAATCTTTCACAGTTTTATAGGCAATTGTTCTCGGTCTTTGACTTATTCTTCACATATGGGAAGCACCCAGTGACCATTATTGATAGTTCACGCTATAAATGTATATTAACAAAACACGAAAGAATGAAGCGCGTGAGGAGCACTCCGTATTTTATAAAAATTTTCAGTGTTTTCCAATGGTGCTGCGATTGATCAGGGTAGTCAGTCCTGTGGTATCTGAATTGGTTATGGCGGATTGTTAGACCCACCCAATCGTGCACTGTTCACGTGGTGCTCCGCACCTTAATTACTCATTACACTTTTACTCTTGTAGTATTAGTAATCTTTTTATTTCTCTTTGTTATTTTGATTATTGTATTCTTTATGTCAATGAATGTGCTCATATGTTATTTACAAACTTCATAACACAAGCATATGATTCGTTTCCTTAATCACATTAACATTGATGCTTTTTACAATTTTGACATTTACAATACTTTGGCATTGCTTAAATTTATCCACATAAATTTATAAGTGAGCCCAATGCATTTCGGCACCCCTACTGTGCCTTCGTCAGGGGCGGCTCTGTAATAAAAACATATAGAAATGTATAAGATTCATTTCTGTGGTAGTTCATGGGGGAATGTAAATAGATAATGTGTGCTAGTCCTACCTTATCTCTGTAGTTGTGGATATGCGTATGTGTTCGCCACTCTCTTTTACTCAAAAATGAGCACTGTAAATAATGGTAAACCACCTTAGTAGGTTAGACGCTAGACATCAACTGTCAACTAATTTAACAGTGAAGAATCTCATTAAACATACCTGGTGAGCATGTTCAGTATTCTCTGAAATGACAAGAATGTAAAACCTATCAGGACCAAAAAATGGACCACTCGAGAATTAGGTAACTCTAACTGTTAATCTAAACCCCTTACCTTGTCTTCACCATTGATAGTAATCTATATGGTGGAAAAAAAGAGATATTCTTACTTTATCACGTTAAGTAGCTGATGGAAGACTAGAGGGTGTTCCTCATACTATCTATCTCGTACCTGATATGCCAAAGGTTTTCTCCGTATTTAGATTCCTGCTCCTATTGCTGTCGCCAAGTAACTCTCAGTGTTTTTGGTCGCCATTAAAACTCCGTGGACTCCGCCGGAAAGTGGAGTTGAAAACATAGAAAACGGACTATCTATCAAGCCTCAAACCGAAATGTTTACTTCTCTGACCGCCATATTGGTATCGCTCATGTATCATGCTGTTTGATGCACAGAAAGTAATTCTTCTCATCAGATTGGTCCCATTTTAATTAGCTTAATATTATATGTTTATATTTCAGAAGCCTAATGATTTACGCAATCAAAACCGATTGTCGTTATATGAATGAAGTGCTCCGTGAGAATTAAGTGCGCCGTGAGAATTATCACAATACTCACATATATATTCTGAAAAAATAAAATCAAGTGCTTTTACTTGATTTAATCAATGCTTTTCCGGCCGTTTCCTCGCCTTGTTTTCCGCTTGTTACTGCTGGCTCCGATGTTACCGTTGGCGGTTGTCCTGACTCTTGTGCCTGTGACAAAAAAGATGTTTCTCTGCTTGTAGTTGCCTGGTTGATATTGTCGGCGGGTGTGGTGACCCCTTGAAATGCTAATTCAAATGAGAAAAAACATTTCAGATTCATGAGAACCTTGAAACTGAGACATTATTTTGAAAATGTGGCAGAACCCACAGAAAACAGAGATCCCTACACCATTAAGAAATTCAGACCTAAAAGTACATTCCAGGCACCGGTATCGCACAAGATGCTTGATACATTTGAAATAATGGTCAGGAAAGACCTCCAGACATTGGATTACAACAGAAAACGACCAAACAATTTAACCAAACAAGAACAACACACCATAAACAATTTGGCTAAAGATGCGTCCTTAACCATACAACCAGCAGACAAGGGCGGCGCATTAGTACTGATGGATACGGCGTTTTATGATCAAAAAGTTAATGAACATGTTGCAGATCTGAATACATATCCCAAATTACCATCAGATCCTACAGGGACATTACAGCATATGCTGAGTGACATACTTAAAACAGCCACAGACAATGAATGGATTGATGAGCAAACTTCAGCATACCTCACGCAAAAGAATCCCAGACGTCCAAATCTTTATATGATCCCAAAGATTCATAAACACCCAACAAACCCCCCATTTAGACCGATAGTATCAGGGTGCGGGTCTATCTTTGACCCCCTTGGTCGCTACATTGATCATCATCTACAGCAGTTTGTTCAAGGCTGGGGATCATACATACGGGATACGACAGACTTTTTAAATAAACTGAAATGGATCGAGGAAGGGTTCCAACCACATTGGATAATGTGCACCATAGATGTGGTGGCACTATACACCTCCATACCACACCATGCAGGATTAGAATCCATCGAATGGGCATTGCTCAAAATGGAAAATGTATCAATGAACCAAAAAGATTTTTTGATACAGTTACTAAAATTTTGTCTTCATAACAGCTATTTCACATGGAAGAATGAGTATTTTGCACAATTGAACGGGACATCTATGGGTTTTGCAGGGGCTCCTGCGTATGCCAATACCTTCATGGCACAGTATGAGGCGCACCATTTGATGGCAGTAAGAGAGTGGTCACACGTGAAAATGTATAGTCGATTTATTGACGATGTGTTTTTAATTTGGGATGACACACAAGAAACCCTTGAACAATTGATAATGACTTTGAATCAAGTGGACAACAGGATTCAATTCACTCATAAAATCAGTAACACATCAATAGACTACTTAGACGTTAGAATCACTAAAACACAACATGGCTTTGTAACAGCACTATACTCGAAACCAACTGACCGCAACAGCGCTCTTGATTACACGAGTTTCCATCCCAGGGGTCTCATAAAGAATTTACCAGTATCCCAATTCATTAGGATCAAACGCATATGCTCAGACCCTCAAGAGTGTCAAAACACACTGGAGAAACAGGTTCACAAATATATGGAAAGAGGCTATCCAGCGGAAGCATTGGAATCTCAATTAAACAAAGTACAATCGATGAACAGACTGGATCTATTGAAACCAAGCGTGAAGAAAACACATGATAAAATGGTATTTGTCACGAAGTACACAACTTTATCGACAAAGATCAGAGCTATAATTAACAAAAGATGGGAATTATTATCAGAGGAACCAGACTTTCATGGCATTTTCAAAGTACCTCCAGTACATGCATACACTAGAGGACCAAACCTGAGAACAAGGCTTAAATACAAACAACCGCCTGAGAACCCAGCAACATACAAGGGCACTACAAGATGCTTAAATTGCATCAACTGCAACAATGTGATCATTGGGAGTACCTGTAGACATCCAACCACAGGGAAACTTATTCAGTTAAAACACACCAGTGACTGCAATACTACCAATGTGGTATACGCGATTAAATGCCCATGCGGGAAAATGTATATAGGCAAAACGGAACGAAAGGTCAAAACTCGCATAACGGAACATAAGAGCAGAATCCGCAACCAGAACTTAACCTCTCCGTTAGTTCTCCATTGGAGAGATGAGAAACATTCTATTTCGCAGCTGAGATTCTTCATCATTGAAAAAGTTTCTGTAAAGCAAGGGATTGACAATCACCAGAGACTAATGCAAAGAGAACTATTTTGGATTAGACACTTCAGAACATTAGCCCCGACAGGGCTCAATGACAAATATGACTTTTCATGTTATCTTTAAATAACCTTTGAGTGCCCATTTTATATGAATCACTCCGAGATATGATAACCCTCATAATATCACCAGTCTTGATACCATACACTATTACAGTGGAACATCACATGGGGTTATATAAGTTTTGAAGTTTTCTCAGGATTTATTGATGTATATGCCAAAAGTTCTGCACCATGGCTACAAAACTGTTTATTATTGAGCATAGCATTAATAACTATGACTGTTTAATGTTTGAATTACCAGTGATACTATCCACTATCACATGAGAACATCACATGGAGTTATATAAGTTTTGTATTTTTCTTATAATTTATTGATGTATATGCCAATAGTTTCAGCTTCTGCACCATTGCTACATAATTGTTTATTACTGAGCATAGCATTAATAACTATGACTGTTTAATGTTTGAATTACCTGTGATATCACCGAAGGCTACCTCACTAATCTCATCAACATTCCATTTAACCTGAGAACATCTTTATTACCAACATTAGGATTTGAATAGCTTAGAGTGCCATATACTTGGACGATTAACCAAAGAACTACCGTAGTTTAGAGCATTCAATAGCGTCACATGATAATTCTCGAAACAGGTCGCGTTACATTTTTATTTATTTTTTCTCATTTGAATTAGCATTTATTAAATCAAGTAAAAGCACTTGATTTTATTTTTTCAGAATATATATGTGAGTATTGTGATAATTCTCATGGCGCACTTAATTCTCACGGAGCACTTCATTCATATAACGACAATCGGTTTTGATTGCGTAAATCATTAGGCTTCTGAAATATAAACATATAATATTAAGCTAATTAAAATGGGACCAATCTGATGAGAAGAATTACTTTCTGTGCATCAAACAGCATGATACATGAGCGATACCAATATGGCGGTCAGAGAAGTAAACATTTCGGTTTGAGGCTTGATAGATAGTCCGTTTTCTATGTTTTCAACTCCACTTTCCGGCGGAGTCCACGGAGTTTTAATGGCGACCAAAAACACTGAGAGTTACTTGGCGACAGCAATAGGAGCAGGAATCTAAATACGGAGAAAACCTTTGGCATATCAGGTACGAAATAGATAGTATGAGGAACACCCTCTAGTCTTCCATCAGCTACTTAACGTGATAAAGTAAGAATATCTCTTTTTTTCCACCATATAGATTACTATCAATGGTGAAGACAAGGTAAGGGGTTTAGATTAACAGTTAGAGTTACCTAATTCTCGAGTGGTCCATTTTTTGGTCCTGATAGGTTTTACATTCTTGTCATTTCAGAGAATACTGAACATGCTCACCAGGTATGTTTAATGAGATTCTTCACTGTTAAATTAGTTGACAGTTGATGTCTAGCGTCTAACCTACTAAGGTGGTTTACCATTATTTACAGTGCTCATTTTTGAGTAAAAGAGAGTGGCGAACACATACGCATATCCACAACTACAGAGATAAGGTAGGACTAGCACACATTATCTATTTACATTCCCCCATGAACTACCACAGAAATGAATCTTATACATTTCTATATGTTTTTATTACAGAGCCGCCCCTGACGAAGGCACAGTAGGGGTGCCGAAATGCATTGGGCTCACTTATAAATTTATGTGGATAAATTTAAGCAATGCCAAAGTATTGTAAATGTCAAAATTGTAAAAAGCATCAATGTTAATGTGATTAAGGAAACGAATCATATGCTTGTGTTATGAAGTTTGTAAATAACATATGAGCACATTCATTGACATAAAGAATACAATAATCAAAATAACAAAGAGAAATAAAAAGATTACTAATACTACAAGAGTAAAAGTGTAATGAGTAATTAAGGTGCGGAGCACCACGTGAACAGTGCACGATTGGGTGGGTCTAACAATCCGCCATAACCAATTATTAACAAAACACGACAGCTTCAAGTCAAGCGGCAAATCCACCTCAGCAGTGAAGCAACCTTAGCAACTAGGAACTTGTGTTATCCAGGTCGGAGCTTTTGGGGCCAGAACTACAGGTTTGAGAGGGGGGGATCAACGAAAATATATACAACATCGATGGACCCTTGCTTGCTTGGCCTTCTTGCGTAGCCCCACTGGCGGACTTGGTGCTCCAGAGAATAGTGAGAAGGTGATCAAAGTGATCTACTTGGCCTACCTGACCTCTGCTCCATTGCAGTCAGCCTGAAATGACACCTAGGTCCAAGTCAACTGTGACTCTACTTTGTTGCTCTGTGTTTTTTTTGCCTCACTTTTTTAAAAACGGATATTTCTTAACCCCTGTATTCAATTTTGATTTTTTGGGTACTGTTTGCTTTGATTTTTCTAGATTGGTTTGGGAATTTTATTGCGTTGGTTTCTTGACGTTGAGATTGAACTTGTAACACATTTCTCTGGAGAATTACCTCCTGCTTTTACCAATGCCAAGATTGTTTGGGAAATGTCATGTGACCTAACCAGATTGTGTTTATTAAGTTAATAGGGGCAAACCACATCCAAATTATTAGCCCTAAGTCCGACAGATTTTTATTAATTTTCGAAACTTTATGAAGAACACACAAATGACACACATGATTTAAGGCACTTGTGCTGTTACCAGATTCAGTACACCAAAGGCCAAGCATTGCATTTTTAACTGTTGGTTCACCACCTCTGCTGTGGAGTAACTAACAGAAGGAGGACGTGTTCATATCAGGCATTTCTCTTTCGGTCAGCAGAAGAGGCCTCGATACAGAGAATTGCATTCCAATATGCTTTTGTCTGTAGGGTCGTGACATAGGAGAGGGAGTGCAACCCATCACGGCCATGTTCCTAAGGATTCTTTAATTTTTGGCTTTTGCAAAAGATCGACAGATGCCTTCTTGCACTAAAAATACACTGTTCTCACACTAGTGTCTATTGGCAGACTTTTATCCAGAAATGAATCGACTGTTAATTCGGAAAGATGACATAGTGAAGAATCCAGAAACACACCAGTCTCTTTTCCATTTTGGATTGGATTAATACGGTTCTCTTCTCTTTGTTCTTAATAAGGACAGGGCTTAAGGGTATGTAGCCAAAGTAGGGGAGGTTCTAGCATGGAGGTTTAATTTCCTTTCTCCACTTCAACTCACTTCAGTCTTAGCAATTTAAAGAGGGAGCCATCGATTTTCACCAAGTAAGATGACCTGAAAAGCCTATCATTCAGATGCATCATTTCTCTGTGTGCAGTTCTTATTTACTTCTGCCAACCTTAACAAAAACTAGTTGCTCTGTCAACATCATGAACACCTTCCCTCTTTTTGTTCTGGTTTCCCAGTAGACTGATACATAGGAAGAAGGGCAGAATTTCAGATGTTTTTCTTAATTTCCAAGCTGCTGGCCAACACCACATGTTTGCAGTTGGCCAATAATTGACCGTTCCTCACTTTTAGGGAAGAAGTTGATTCTGTCAAAAATAAACTGAGTAACATCCCAAATGTATATATGTTATTAATTTACTGTAACTCTTCTCTTTCAGTTGTGTGGCTTAGAAACCCATTTCCGTTGGCATTCAACAAGCGTCAAAAGGCATGGCTTCCCTTTCTTGGTCACAAGTAATGGGCCAAACATGTGTTCATTACGGTGCTGCAAAGGGGGTAGTCAGTGCTTAGAAAATTAGAAACATGATGTATGGTGGTCGGAAAGAAAAGTAGTCCGCTATAAGAGTGCACAATTTCCATCCAAATACATAAGTTCTTTAAATTTGAGCTCCTGTCACTCCCTAGGCAACATGAGATGAGAGAACAACCCACAAACGGAACCGAAAATTCAAATTGAAAATGACAACAGGTTTCTCAAATTGGAGCCCATATTACAAACCTCTTCCTGACAGCAGTGAACCTGCATCCTTTGTACAATTACAGTCCCAGTACTTTGTCACCACAGGTGGATGAACAATACATCAGAGGAGCAGCAGGTGTTTTAATCTTGTTGTTTGGCACTAGGAAATCTGATTTTAATGTGCATGGAGGACTGATTGCATGACCATATCGGGGATGCTATTGACATTATCAGGAGCCTTTATCAATCAAGCACACCTTACAGATGCACGTGTTGCCTCTATGGCAAATCTTGTACATTAAAAACAAACCACAAACAGAAGGAGTGAGATGAGAAAGAGACCTTGCTAAAGCTTCCTCCCTATGATGGAGGTCACGGTGTATAACTACGCCGATGACCTCCAGCTCATTTTTAATCTTTCCTCCTCATCAGCCAGTATCCATAGCTTTCAATCAGTCATGCTGTTTATCCGGGATTGGATGAATTGTAACCAACTCAAACTCAACCCGGATAAGACTGAGTTAGTCTTGACCGGTGGCAGCGGCAGCCCCTGGTCCTCCACTTTTTGTCCCTCCTCTCTTGGTCCCCCTCCTTCTTCCTCAGTCTCAGTCAAAACACTAGGTATCACATTAAACCAACATCTCACACTTCACTCCCAGATCAGTTCTGTTGTTTCTTCTTGTTTCTTCATTCTTCGCACTATCCGGAAGATCTCCAGGTTTTTTTCTCTCCCGGCTCTTAAGTTGATCCTTATGGCGATGGTTCTATCTCGGCTGGACTACGGAAACATCGTGTATAACGGTGTTCCCGCTTATGCCCTTCAACGCCTTCAGTTAGTGCAGAATCAGGCGGCCTGATCCATGGCTTACCTAAATTTCACCATGCCACCCCTTTACTTAAAGCACTACACTGGCTGCCTATTAAAGAGCGGGCTCTTTTTAAGATGGGCTGTTTGACTTTTCAAGCCCGTGCAGGGACGGCCCCCGCTTTCATCTCCTCTGCAATCCAGGCCTATCACCCTACTAGAGAGCTGCGCTCCTCTTCCAAATGCCTTCTCTCAGTTCCTCGCTTTAAGAAACGCAGAATGGAAAGCTTGAAATTTTCCGTCCTGGCCCCATCATTCTGGAACACACTCCCGCTCGCCATGAGATCGGCTACCTCCTACATGGAGTTTCGTAGAGTCTTCCTTTTCCGGCAAGCCTTTTCGTCCTAGGCACCCGCCTTCCTGCCCTTTGTATTAGCTTCCTCCAGCGCCAAGAAACCGCATGGTATACGTGCGCTTTATAAATTCTTTTAAATTCAAATTCAAATTCTATGACTGTCACACAAAAGTATGGCAAGGCTAAAGAAACGCGTTCTTTGGTTGTATAAGGTGCATATCCAGATCTTTCTGGGATGTTAAAACAGCCCCCACCCACAGATTGTGGGATGCTTCATCATCCTGCCTGAGTTCATGCTGACTATTATCATGTCAGGAAAGACTCACCAAGCTGATATGAGAGCTCTAAATCTTATATTTGGGGATCAGAGTTGTATATATATGAAAAAATCAAAAATTTTATATGAACTGTAAATGGCTTATTTTCTATTGGGTAAGCTGCCAAGGGCAAAAATAAATTGTGGGTGGCCAAAGAAAATTGTCTTTTTATCCTTAAAGTTTCAATCGAAGTGTTTTAGTCTACTCTGGTAGTCACTGTGGGTTATGAGGCTTTCGTTAGGCCTGTAAGAGCCCTGTGGTATACTGTATCTCACTTCTTAGTTATTTCCTGGTTTGGCAGTAAATGCAATACAAACAAGCAACAAATAAGTAGGTACAGATACTCAATCCTAATTTCTTCGGGATTTCCCTGTAAATAGTCAAGGAAACACATTAATTATACATATAATATTGAAAATATATTTCGCATGCAGATGCATTCCACTTTTGTCAAAAGGTTCAGTTTATCAACTATTAGGATACTGTCTATTATCTGTAATGATGATATCGGAGTACATTTCAAACTAATGTGTTTTTTTGTTGTTGAATAAAACACAATTTCAAGGTCTAAAAAGGATTTATGCAGCTTGAACTGCTTTTCTTCCCCCAGGTAGCAGCATATATGGAAAAACATTCCCAGATGAGAACTTCAAGCTGAAACACTACGGGATTGGCTGGATCAGCATGGCTAATGCCGGGCCTGATACCAATGGGTCACAGTTCTTTATAACTACAACTAAACCTTCTTGGCTGGATGGGAAACACGTGGTTTTTGGCAAAATCCTGGAGGGCATGGTGGGTAATATCTTGAAATATGCATATCCTTAAAATTTGTTTTGACACATTTGTCATTGTCGTTTTATCTTTTTCGCCCTATAAGAGATACAGCAGTTTCATGCAGATAGTCTAAATAGTACCAATGTATTACATGTGGTTTACAGTGGATTTTGACGTACATGCATGATAGCATTCCAAAAGGTCCTGTACCTAGACTGCACTATCGTCTTCAAAATCCTAGATTGCCAGAACAGCACCCAACTGTTGCAGTAGTTTGAGAGATTTTCTGGATCAAATGTCAGCTTTTTAATAAATGGGGTTACCACAGATGCAAGAAAGAACAATGTGTGTTACAGCTGATTCAAGTATAAAGAGTTGTATGATGGTGAGAAGGTAAAGAGATGGGTACATTTTCAGATGTGTGCCAAGAAAACTGATTTTTAGTGGAAACGTGAGTCAAAATGTTTGGATCCATATGAAATTATTAACCCCTTCCAGGCTCATGACGAGCTCAGCTCGTCATGCAGTACACTGCTTGTGTGCTCATGACGAGCTGAGCTCGTCATGAACAATGAGATTCAAGGATCTGCAGCACAGAGGATGAATTGCTGTAGCATCCAAGATTGGTTTAAAGGTGGTGGAAATGGATTACAGCTACATTATTAAATAGGATGGTAACTATGAAAATTAAGATGGGGCTGATTTTATACATTTGGGTTTGTCTTGGTGTGTGTGTGCACATGGAGGAGGGTTTGTGAAATTGTCACGAAAGGGAAATTTGTGGTGTACTGGAGTGTGGTTGTGCTGGTCTGGAAAGCGGTATGTGGTGCATTGTATTGTGTTGTGGTTATTTACGTGTCATAAATACCGAACTATACAAAGTATGAAGTCAAGGGAAGGTTAAAGTTGCAATGGTTCCACTGTCTCATTTAGTACCACTGTCGATCTTCTCTGTAGAATGCAATGTGGTGTATCAAGAAAAAATACCTTATTTCAGGATTATGCATGCATGCTGTATCTCGGCATTAGTTCACAAATTTTACCCTTCCATGTTGTAACATTCAACTCCACCTGGGTGTAATGGCCCAGCAATGATAATAGCTATTGTGAGACTCTTGCTAAGGAAAATAAGCTTTCCTTATAATCCGCAAAATTGGCTATTTATAATTAAACTTTACTATATATTTATGCTTTTACAGATTAAGTACAAGACCACATAGAAATCCATATTATTTAATCCTTTGTCACGTTTACATGTTTAGTCTGAGGATACCTTTGGTTGGTGGAATTTCCTCTGGCCTTATGAATCGGCCCTGCTTTTTGGCCTTACACTGCTTACTTTACATGGGCAACACCTGTTTTTCCCCTCGCTAGCAATGCAGAAGAGGCACTGGGCAATCTTAAGAGGTGTGCTTGAGAATAACCCCCTACCGTAGTTTTTATAGTGTGCTTCTTTGTGGCCTAGTACTTCCTAGTCGTGTAAGAACTACTGGGGTGTCCCCAAAGACCTTCATCACCAAGAGTCTTTCCAACAGCTGATTCCAAAGTATCCTGATGGTTTTGTGCAAACAAGGGGTTTGGCCGTGCTGGTGGTCAGGTCGGGCCTATACAAATTTTCATACAAAAAAGTACCTGACGACCAATCTATGAGGCTGTTTCCTGATTAAACAGACTTAGACCATTTGGTTACTGCACTTGGTCTAAAGTCATTTATTTACTTCTATTTTCAACTTTTTAAGCATATTCAAGCATTATTAGAACATGTCTTCAAAAAGCCAGACTGTCTACAAAATTTAACAGTTACACACAAAATTACTCAATTATTAGAGCAAACCTATATTACAACACATTCATTAAATACCGAATGCAACATACAACAATTTGGATTCTTATTACAGCCAGTCAGACATAAACAACTACAGCCATGAAAATGGTTATTTCCACATCATTAGTATTGGATACCTATGAAGGCTGTTGGCCACTTGGTACACACATTTGAGGGTCTAATGGTGCAAATACATTTTTAAGCACATGCTCCAGATAGTCAAGTGAAAGTCACTATATAAAACTTTATAAATAAATAAATAAATAAAATTGGTGTGGTATCCCAGGAAAAGTCAACACCAATGTGTTTCGAGCCCCAGATTTGATCCAGTCACATGCCCTAAAGAGAACCCTGTGAGTGATTGAGGGGCTCGAAACGCGTTGGCGTTGACTTTCCCTGGGATAACACATCAATGACTTTCACTTGTCTATCTGGAGCATTTGTTTAAAAATGTGTTTGCCCTGTTAGACCCTCGAATATGTGTACCCAGTGGACAACAGCCTCCATAGGTTTCCAATACTAATGATGTGGAAAGGACCATTTCCATGGCTGCTGTTGTTTATTTCTGACTGGCTGTGATATAAGAATCCAAATTGTCTTATGTTGCTTTCGGTACTTAATGTATGTTATGTAATACATGTTTGCTCTAATAATTGAGTAATTTTGTGTGTAAATGTTAAATGTTGTAGGGAGTCTGTCTTTTTAAGGGACATGTTCTAATAATGCTTGAATATGCTAAGAAATAGATGAAAATAGAAGTAAATAAATGACTTTAGACCAAATGAAGTAACAAAATGGTCTAAGTCTGTTTAATCAGTAAACAGCCTCATAGATTTGTAGTCAGGTACTTTTTTGTATAAAAAGTATCCTGTTAAGCATAGGTAACCTTATTCAGAGGCATGAGCACATCACTTTCCACTTCTCTGTAGAACATTAGGGTGTACTATCTAGACAAGGGATGTCAAGAGTGGTTCTCTTTTGAACTGCATATGAGGCAGCCACTGGGCTGTTGGTTACGGTGGAAGTGTCCCACAAAAGCTCTAACTTACCTGCATCTAGAAGAATTGCTTCTGGCAGGTCTCCTACAGATTTAGATTTTGCCCTTCCCTGGTTATTGGGTCCCATATTGTCTAGCTTTGAGACAGCTCAATGTACCTCTCTTTATTCTTCTATATTATATAAGGCGACATGAAGTTTTTAGGTCATTGCATCCAGGATGCTAATGTTCATTTCCTGGACTCTCACTCACTTTGTCAACGTTGTCCACAGTGGTCCGATGACCTATTCCATGCAGAATTCCCCCATCAATGATGGGTGCAAATACTGGCCAATATATACACTGGTGTCCCTTTTTGTAGAGCTCATTTGGAGGCTGAAGTGTGTGCATGTGTGTGTAGGCCTTCTCCTTGACCCCAACAAATGCACTGGGGGTAGTGCTTGTACAACCTACTCTAAAAATGAAAAAAATGCTTGGGGCACTCGCGTTTTATCATCCTAAAACAGCTTAGTTTTTTTTTTAAACCATTATCTGTCTAGCTTTGCTGCCCTACTCACTCCCTAACCTGCATACAACCTCTCCAATCCTTGCTCCAGGTAGCCATGACAAGTCTATGGACGATTCCTCTTACACTTTTAAGTTGGTACAATGCCCAAAAGCCATGCAATTTTTAACAGAACATTTACTCGATGTGATGGTCTGAAGCAAGAGATGGGATGAAGCGTCATGATCCTACAGTGCATCTGCTCCCAGGTGGGGCCACAAGAAGTTTATTCCTCATAAAATAATTTTCCTGTCAGTCTTCAAGCAGATGCTTCTTCATAGAGGAAAACTGGCCACACATCTTGGACTCTGGTCTGCTTTCTGCTAGAGAAAGTTTTTAGGTCAAGCCTGGGCAGCGCATGTGCTGTTCTGCGAGCCATGCTGTATTGGAATATGTTCTTGAAGCCCTGCTCACTCTCCACCCATATTTGTCATTGGCTTGTGTCATTGTCCTTTGTAAATGCTGGCTTCTGATTCGCTGTAAGGCATGCTAGTCCCTGCTTGGTACCACCTTGCCTTCATTTGTAACCTCCCATGAGGACTGGCCCTTTTACTTACAGTTGTTACACAGAACGTCTTCTTTAGTCTGTAAGCACTATTTTCTTTAATTTCCCTAACTGCAGGAGGGTCTCTCTTGCGCAGTTGTGACCACCGGCTTTTTTATTTCACTCGTAGCAAACGGGGAGCTCTTCAGTGGCCATGGGAGACTGAAGAAAGCAACTCAGCGATGCCTTCAAGCATTTGGAATGCAATAGGTCTCACATTTGCAAGATTTTGAGCTATTGGCATTGTATACGACAATGCCTTTTATTTATGTTTTAAAAACTAAAACATAAATAAAAGGCATTGTCATTTATAATGCCAATAGCTCAAACTCACTAAATGTGATACCTGTTGCAATGCAGATACTTGTTTTTATTAAAGGTGTACAGGCTGACCTGTAACCAGGCATTATACCGTTCCAATGAAGTTTATGGTGGGTGGCACTAGTTTACTGCTGTGGGGCCCTGCAAGACCTCAGTATTTTCCCTCTCATAGAAAGAAAAACCAGTGTTCATCCCTCCCTTATAGAAATTACATCCCACATTCAGAGCACTTCAGTTGCTTTGCCCAGGACTGAGATAGGTAGCCTTTGAAAGGCTCGGTGTTCCAGGCAAGAGGACCTGTTTCCCTCCTATCAGATGTATGGCTGGAATTTAAGGCTTACACAAGTTCTGCTTCTCCTTCTCCCATATTGGCGGAGCCACTTGCTCTCATTGTACCTCTGATGTCTTCCTCGTCCCTATGCATCTTAGTGATCACCTGATCACAATTCCTTTCTAGTGGTGATCTCCTTTTGAGCCAAAGCCCTCTGAGGGTAGGGTCAGGGGTGTAGCTTGGTCAGTGAAATTGGGTGGGGCTGAGCTTCAGCTTTCCCAACAATCATGCTGGCATGTAATGTCAAATTACATTATAGGAGAAGCAGGGTGGATGAAAGGCGCTTAAGAGGCAGTGGAAAGGAACAGGAATGCCGATTGGTTGGAGTACTAAACTGAGAGAAACACTATATTTTGTAAAATAATCAATATTTTTTAGGGCTTTCAAAACAGAGGTGTTCAGAGGTGCAAAGTGCTTATAACTTCATGAAGCCAATTTGTTTGCCTGCCACACTTGTATGGATGATTTCTCCTGTATTTATTTATTTATTTTATTTTATTTATTTATGAAGTTTTATGTAGCGCAAACTAGATCCCGAAGGATATCAGAGCGCTTTACAAGAGAGGCCAGGAGTGTAATGACAACAACAAATTAGTAAAGATGGGGATCATACAGTAAAACAGAGGCAAGCGGGCCATAATGGTGGCAAAAATAAGCATAGTAAACAACAGGATCATTTTATAAACAGAAGTAAGTGGGCCATAGGGGGGGCAGTAATATGCATAGTAGCAGATCCATATCAAATGAAGGTTCCATGGTAATAAGAAAATGAAAGCCACCCGATCAAGAGAGCCTAACCGACTAGGGTAAGAATTTGCTCATTAGGAATCTTTTGGTTTCCAGTTTGAACGCCGTCGTTGACATGAGTTTGCGTACTTCCGGTGGTAGAGAGTTCCAAATCTTTGGGGCAGCACCTGTGAAAGCTCGGTGACAAGTTCTCTTTTTGCTAAGGATGCAAGGTTTCAAGAGGAAAGTAGAGGCGCTTCTTGATGCTCTCTCCCCACAGGATAGTTCAAGTTTTTGTTCCAGGTACCTGGGAGTATTGAAGTGAAGGGCTTTGTGTGCTAGAACTGCAATCTTCAGCTGAATTCGTGCTTCATAGGGTAGCCAGTTGAGAGATTTAAAGACTGGTGAAATGTGCTTGTTTCGTTTGTCGCCAGTAACTAGTCTTGCCGCGGAGTTCAGTGAGGCCCTTAGTGGCGTCAAGGCGTATTTGGGAAGGCCACAGAGAGTAGCACTGCCATAGTCTAGCCTCGGCAGGACAAGTGCTTGTACCACATGCTTGAAATCATTTTGTGACAGGAAAGGTTTGATATTTCTTAGAGTCCTTGTCAAGTGGTTTGTCCCTTTACTAACATTGCTGATGTGATTGTTCATATTCAGGTACTTGTCCATGGTGATTCCGGCGATTTGGCTGAGTCTATGATAATCGGAGTGCAGTTGAAAGAATTGAAATGAGTCAACCAGAGATCTAGATTGGGGATGTGTTTCGGAGGGGAGATGAGCAGGAACTTGGTTTTGGCGGTGTTAAGCAGGAGATGGTTCTTGGTTAACCAATTTTGAGTAGACGTTATGATAGTATTGAGTGAGATTTTATTTTTCGGGGATGAAATTTTCAGGTAGAGTTGTGAGTCGTCAGCATACATGTTCGTTGAATTTAGTGCGTTAGCTAGAGGTTCCAAGAAGAGGTTGAAGAGGATGGGGGAAAAGGCAGACCCTTGGGAGGACCCCCATGATTGCTGGAGAAGGCTGGGAGCTGGAGTGGTTTGACTTGAGTCTTTGTGATCTGTGCTGGAGGAAGGATGAGAACCATTGAAGCACCAAATCCAAGAAACTCATTCTATATTGCAAGATGGATAGGAGGTTGTCATGATTAACTGTGAAAACTGAGGAAAGGTCCAAGAGTATCAGTAGGCAAGATTCATTATGATTAAGCATTTACAAAATGTCATCTATAACGTGTGTGAGGTCCGATTCGGTGCTGTGCCCCCTCCAAAACTGGATTGATGCTGGTCTAACAGTTAATACTTCTCTATGTGAGTACAAAGTTGGGATTGAACAAATTTTTCTAGGAGCTTCGCTAGAGTAGGGATGTTGGAGATGGGACGGAATTTATTGAGATCAGATTTGTCAGCGTTTGTTTTGTTTTTAGAATAGGTGAGACCTGAGCTGCTTTTAAGCAGTCCGGGACCATGCCCTGCATTTACAATTTTCTTCCAGGTAGGGATGAGAGCGAACTTGATCTCTTTGAATATGGTTGTGGGCAACGGGTCACCGAAGTGGTTGGAGGGGTTGATAGTCTGGAGAATTTTGTCTGTCTTTTTTCAGTAAATGGGGAAAAGGTGCCCCATGATGCATTGTTCTTAGCAATCAGGAGGGGCGAGTTATATTTTTCAAAGAGGTAAGGGGGTGAGGCGGCAATAAAAGAGGGTAATAGGGCCTTCTTAGAGGTGAGGTCAATAGAAATGAGCCGTGATTTCTCCGTGAAGAAGGCATCAACATCTTCCCAGGAGGGATGGTTGCCATCTGGATCTGTGAGGATTGGAGTAGAACCCGATTGCTGTTTGACCAGTTCGAAAAGTTTATTGGGGCGGTTAGCTGCTTGGTCTAATTGTTGTCTGAAATAGTGAGCATTAGCTCTCGTGATCAATTTGTTGTAGAGGTTCCGGACCTCTCTCAGAAGTTTTAGTTGGTCCGAGGAGGGATTGGATCGCCAAGAGCCTTCAGCTGCTCTAAGGTTGCGAGGTTCTGTGTTTAAGTTGTCGTTATACCACGGTTTTGATAATTTGGATGAGACATTTTTAAGCTGGAGTGGGGCAATGTCATCCATGATGTTGGTAATGGTCGCATTGTAGGCGTCAGTGAGTGTTTGAACTTCGTCCCGGACGGCTTGAGAGGAGAAGACAGATATACAGTGGTCAGCGAGATTGCTGAGGTTTACTGATCTGAGGTTCCTTTTCCATACCTTTGATTTCAGAGATTGAACCTTCCTCATCACTACCACCCTTTTGATAAAGAAAAGGATGCTGTGGTGATCCGACCAGTCACGCGGGTTATGGAGTCTAAGGTGATAGTTTGTTCCTTAGAGATGATGAGGTCAAGAGTTTCATCTTTAGTCTGGGTTGGTTTGTCACAGTGCTGAGTCAATTCATGAGTATTTAGAAATGATTTAAGGCATGCTACCGCCGGATTGTTAGGGTTAGACCAATGCAGGTTGAAATCACCCAGGAAGATTTGTGAAACAGCAGAGTCGATATTGCTAGAGAGGATTTTCATTAATTGTTAAATGAAAGAGAGGTTATCCCCAGGGGGGGGTGGTAGAAGGTGTATAGTTTGCAGATCAGTAGGTTCTTCCTCAAGATACTAAGACCTAGGTATTCATAAGAGGAAGGGGAAGAGGACTCCACATGAGAGATCGAGATAGTGTTCCTGTGGATACAAGCTATCCCCCCACCCATCTTTAGCTCTCTGTCGAGCCTGATAATATCATGAGTGGGAGGAACTAGGAGGTCCAAGATAGGAGTGGAGGCGGAATTTAACCAAGTTTCAGTGACTAAGATAATATCTAAGTCATTGTGTTGGATGAGGTCAAAGATGTCTGATGTGTGTTTATTGACTGATCTGCAGTTTAGTAATACACATTTGAGACGTAGTGGTTGAGGGGGGGCGAGAGTCTGGGAGATGTTCACCCTGGTGAGGTTGTTGTGAGTTGCTGCATCTCAGATTGCGAGGAGGTTCTCTGTCAGAGTTTGAAAGGATGGGGTGAATTTGCCTCGGCGGAGTCATGTTAGAATTGGCAGTGGGCGCAGGGTGGTACTCACTTTTCATTGGGCAGGGTCGGGAGTATGGGGAGAGAATAGGGTTCATAATGGAGGGGGCTAACAGCTGGCCTATGTGCTCACTATCCATAGTGGAGGCTCTGGGCCGGTACGTAGAACTGAAAAGAGAGCTGATCATGGGGAAAATATCTTTTGATAGGACTTTCAAGTCGTGTAACTCCGTTGCGAGAAGGAGCAATTGTCGAGAAATGTCCTCTAAGCGCTTCGTCAAATCTGAGTAGTGGGCGGGGGTGTAGATTGTGACGAAGATTCGGGGGGACTTGGTGAGAGCCTGTGAGGTTTGTGGTGGTGGTGTATAATTCCTGGGTAGGCAGCTGATCAGTGGGTACTAGAGGACCGTTTGACATTGAGGTTGTAGTCTTCTCGAGATGGGGGAGGTCATTTAGCTGAGGTTTGGGTAGCACAGGGGTCGAGGGGGAACGTTACCCAGATTCTAACCTAACTGGGGGCAAGGTTAAAGGGATAGGTGATGGGGCATCGTCATATAGTCTACGAGACTGTGGTGCTTGAGGAGTCCACCCAGCCTGAGAGTCATCCTGTATCAGACGGATAGTTGGTGAGGAGATTGCATCAGGATTCATGTCAGGCGGCTGTGAGTACTAGAGGATAGGCATATTCCTACCCTGGGCGATGCGGTACTGGGGTCACCAGATGGGGAGGAATTTAGGGAGAGTGGAGAACTCACAACTATTAGAGCTGGATTACTAGATAAACTCATCAAGGAGGTAGTGCTAGGGTAGGGATCAGTGGCCTTGCCATAAACTGCTTTTTAAGGGTGGGGTAGATATTGGCCATTTTAGCTAGATTTTCATTAGATGCTTGTATTAGGATGATTACCAAAAAGGGGGACACTGTTCCTAATGCAGCGTGCAAAAAGTCACCAATGCATGAGGGTGCTAATGTCACCCATATATGAAAACAAGAAAGGAATAGAAAAGGGGAGAAGGAATAGAGTCCCTAGGTAAGGGGACCCCCAGAAAACAGGGAAAACATTTTGTGTCCTCTGTTGCCCTCACACACCTCGAAAGGTGTCATGCTTCATCATCGGGCAGTTGCTCCTCGTAGGGCCGGCGCTGCAATCCCCTGGGGGCCCTCTGAAGGGTCTCTTTATCGGAGATCTTTTGTAGGACTGCCGGATGGTGCATGCGGGTGTGCGGGGGGGGTTGTGTGTGGTGGGTCAATAGGGTAATAAAATGCGTGCTAGTGTAAAGTGAAAATCATAATGAGTAACCATGTAGCGATTGTTCTAATCATGTACCCTGAGCAGACTTAACTGCTAAATAAAATCTAGCCCCAGTGGCATACTATGCCTGGGTATAGAGAGACATATGTCAACATGTTTCGCGCCTGCGTCGCCTTAAGGGTCGTTGGCGCTTCGTCAGGACCAGAATTAAAAATTATATTGAAGTGCACGTGATAAATGGATTAAAAATACCCTCATAATCGATCAGGGCGGGCAGTAACCTGTATGCCCAACATCTGGCTACAGCTGCATGTTTGTAACCGCTCCTGGTCAGTACCTAGGAAGAACAAAATAGAATATACATTTAAATTAAATTTGAATTCAAATCAAATCCAAATTTGAGCACCAGGAACACCTTGAGTGGAGAAGTGTGGCTCAATGGTTAGAGCGGCAGACCCTGATGCAGAGATCTAGCCCGGGACCAGGGTTCAATTCCCAGCCTCGGCGGGTCTTGAGCTCAAAATATTCCACGGACCTGATAATTCTCACCTCGGTGCCTATTCCAATCATGGAGTCCCACTCTGCAACTCTGGGCAATAGCTTGCTTAATCTCCACAACGGCCCCCACAACGCTAAGGATGCCTGGCCTCCACCTTGGGGGTGCCCAGGAGTGGACACCTCACAGGGAAAGCCAGGAAGGGTTCCACAGCGGTATTCGTACAAGCGCCTTGAGACCCTTGCGGGTGAGTAGTGCGCTATACAAGTATCAATTTACATTTACAATTTACAATTTACTTGATGCCACATCATGTGCCACCACTGTGTGCACATGCAAAAACATGAAATTATCAAAGATAACAGGCGCATGAGACACAAATTCACACCAGGAAAATATTGGGGTGTGGGGATGTTGTGGGACCCACTTGTATCCCTATATTCTGTAACAAAATGTCTCAACCACTCTATGTCATAGTGCTCTACAAATCTTATCAAGGAGTCAGTGCCCTAGAGATGTATTCCCTTGAAACAAGCTCACCTCGTTATATTGAGGAGAACGATCGGTTGGCGCCAAGCAATGGACTCACCCACAAACCCGGGCTGTGGAAATAACAACCAACGGGAGTTAACAAACAGACAAGGGGCGCCCAATATCGAGCGCTCAAAAAGTCACGGTACCAGAGTCCCTACGAAAGGGATTTACTCACATCTTAGTTTGGGTGTTACCTCCTCCTCACCTACCCCATCATTGCGTCGGCCAGGGAAAGTCGTGGCGCTCCCCAGTAACCTTATAACCAGATCACAAGGGTCAGGTGTGCTGGGCGTCTACCCTATCCAGGACATCCTATTCGGTAAGTTACGTCAATGCGCAAGCTTGGAAGCTCAGGCGTACCGCGCATGTGCACAAACTCGAGTTAACTAATCCCCCACGCATGTGTAGTTTATATGCTCTTTTTGGTCGTGTACTCTTGCAAAAATACATAAGCAAGCCGTACACTCATAAATAATGTGGAAGCTCAACCCGGTAATCGCAAACCAATGGTTCCAGGTAAAAATTAACCTAAAATGTTACTCGTGTTAAAAACCAAAGGTGCAAAAGTAAGAGCTGCTCAAATGGGTGCAAGTCCCGCTTTACTGTGCGTCTACTCCGTGAGTCTGGTGGGGGTCCCAATTGTTAATGCCTGCAAAAGGGAATAAGAAAATTAATACTATACACTACATCGTGTCAACGTAATTGGGTACAAAGGGCTAGAGTGAGAATGTCACTCACGGTATAATTGTCTTAATACCTCCTGCCTCACCCATATAATTTGCGAATTAGATACCCAAAAAGGTTGCCAAGTGAACACACATACAGTTTACATTGGCAATCCATGCTGGCTGAAAATTGGGGGGTGTGTCCCATGCGCCTGTAGAAAGGAAAAACTAGACAAAGGGGATAGAATGGTCCCTCGGCCGGGAAGCCGTGCTTAAATTACTATACAAAAGAGAGAGGTGGGGGACCAAGGAGCTATTATGAGGTCCAGTGTCCATGCTCCTATATTAAACTGATTACCAAAAAGGGGGACACTGTTCCTAATGCAGGGTGCAAAAAGTATGTATTAAGATGATCCCATTGTTGTAGAGAGTGATAGTGGTGGTGGCCTTGAAGGATGGCGAGGGAGACGTTGTTAGCTTAAGACCATGCGGTGTTTTCTTAGATCCTGTTATTCACAGCATGGCGTATAGCACGGCTTGCCAGCACGCCCTTTTTCGAGTATAGAAGATGAGGTCATTAAACAGAGTACCCTTGTTTATGCAGAAATAGGGATCAGAGAGTTGTTGTTTTAGGTTTATCGTGTGAGATGGGCACTCATTGTATTCTACAGCTAGGCTCCCCACACTTGTGGTTCTCTCTCCTGTTTCTACCAGTAGCCAGTTCCTTTTTCCTGGTGTCTGGTTCCTGGTACTCTAATAGACATGAGCTTCTCCTAACCTAGTGTCTGGTGCCACTATTGGGCACAGAAAGGAGATGGCCCCAGTCATGCTCACCAGGTACCAAGTTAATACATCATAAATTGAAATTGTATTGAGTAGGTAAACTTTGTGTTCCTGATGGTTTCCTCACTACTTAACACATAAGAGGTCAGTCAGATTCTTTGGTACACTCAATATAAATAAAACACTTAAAGATTGCCATGATTTCACTCTGTCAAGTTTATTAATCTGGTTGTGTTATGTAATAAATTAAGAATTCCCCCCCATACTTCCTACTTATTATATAGTCCATATATTGGCACTTGGCGTCAAATGGCATCCATTATATGCATCAAACGAAGGTCAAAACGTACCCCCAACTACTGTATTTTTTTTCCATTGAATAAGAGATGCAAGCATACAAATTCGAACATACATATTTGTCACCAACACTAGTTCCTGCATACTACGCCTCCCTACCTTTCTCGATCAGGACATTGTGGCAGTGCTGACTGCCCGTAGGGATGTGGGGATCCCAAAACCAATGTTCTACTTTTAAAAATGCGATTGCTTAATTGACTCAAGTAGCCCAACCTTTCATCACATGTTGCCAGAGATGGCTTTACATTTTCATGATGTATCAATCCATCATAACAGTAAACTGTGTGTTCAATCTAATTTTAATCCAGATACAATCTACGCTCACTTCCAACTAGACCGGGTTCAGAAGCCTCCACTTTCTACATCCGGAATATTCCCAGATGTTCAGTCAAGCAGGCCAGAAGGTGCGGCACTATGACAATAAATCCCGTTATCCGTTGTGGGAGCAGCGTTATGTAAAAGAATGCAGACGAGGCGGGTTTTTGATACCTTAAAATAGTCCTTGTAAATTAGAAGAGGGAAGTTACAATTAGATTTTGGACAGAGAGATTGGATAATCTAAAATGCGACACCACTCAGGACTTGTATAACAAACTGTAACAAAGTACCTCTACAGGTGTTCTTCTGGAAACTGATATAAATTGGATCCTTCATTTTGCAATATTTATTCTCAACTTCGTGTATGTTGATATCTGAATATGACTGGAAGATGAAAAGTCGCTGTATGACTCACTAAAAATTATAATTAAAAAGGTTCAAAATCTGTTGCACACAAATATGTTAAAATTTAAAAAGGTTTTCCCTCAGTTCCTTGTTATCTTACTACCAGGTCATGCTGCCATCAGTCTAATTACACTTACAAGCCTGACCTATTCGTTCCCAGGCTTTGCACAGGCCTGAGTGATTGCCAGTGTCTGAGATTTTGCAAGCATTCCACCCCTGTGTGTTCTTCTGGGGATAAGAAAGGCCAACCATGGGTAGCTGCTGCAGAGAATATTGTACGATGCACTGAATGCAGCGTGGGTTAATTCAAATGTTTATGAATGTTTACTGTATTTTAGAGAGCACGGTCACGGGAGCTTTTTGGCACTTTTTAGTCGCATGAATAACTAAACCGAGATTATGATAAATTAAAAGCATTTCTAATTCAAACAAACAAAAACTGGACTCACCACGGTGGGCAGAGAGATCCATTCATTAGCTGCTGGACATTAACATTTTATTTTTCCATAAGAAGCCGCACATCTAACAAGAATTTGCTTTCAGAATGCAAAGAGTGGACGGGGAGTGAATGTTGAATTTATTGGATAAAATAAGGGAGCACCACCATGGATGACCCTATGAAGAATTGCGTGATTTAATTTGAATTCTCTGGGCCAATGGAGCTGTTCAGTACAGAGGTCCTATTCTCTTGAGGAGTAGTCCTGGCAATAATGTGGGCAGCTGCATTTTGGATCAACTGTAACCTTCAGATTAACTTTTTAAGGAAGGCCATATAACACGAGCTGGCATAGTCCAGCCTCCACTGGATGAAAGCTGCTTTTGGTGCCTGGGGAAATTAGGATGCTTGTGACAAATTTGGAATTTTCAGACCTTGAAAACACAGAGGGGCAGATTTATGAGGCCCTTGCGCCACGTTTACGCCGCTGTTACGTCACGCAAGGCGGCGTAAACGTGGCGCATCCCTACGAGGCATTTACAACGTGACGCATCTATGGAGATGCTTCACGGTGTAAGGCCCTGCGCCACATGAAACCTGCGTCAGGTTTCATGTAGGCGTTACGGTGCAGGGGTGGGCGTTCCGTCGCAGGAACGCCCCTGGAAAGTGACTCAGTGAAATCTACAAGATTTCACTGAGTCACTTTCTACGTCAGATCCTTACGCCTGCTTGAAGCAGGCGTATGGGTGATGCACAATGCAATGTAGGGGTGGCTCCTGTGCATTGCAGGAGTCATGTCGCACTTGCGACAGTGCGACATGACTCCAGCAATGCGCCGCCCGTACGCCGAAAGATGCGTCACGCATCTTCCCTGCCTTACACCATGGTGCGCCGCATTGTAAATGTTGTTTTTTTTAGGAGGTGAGCAACCCAATAAACCCTTGCGGGCTTGGGCAATTGATATTAGTGAAATAACGGGCCAGCAAGGGAATTCATTCAACATTCACAGTGTCAGCACAAAGGGACTCAACTTAAATAGAGTACCCAATTACCATTGGTTAGTGGCTGAGTGTAATTCGGTTCAAAGACAAATCAACAATGTTACCACACTAACATGATGATGAAAAGAAATACAAAACCAGGTGATTTATTTCAAAGGGTTATTATTTTCTTTGAAGGAATTCAGTTCGAAAAGTAAAAACAGGGTACAAAACGATGCATTTGAGACAAAGAAGGAGAAATTCGGTTGCTCCAAACTAAAGTCACAAAAAGAGTCTAAACTGCTAATTAATAATACTACATTAATTACACTTCAGTCTGAGGAAATCAACGAAGACTGATGAGTAGTAAGCGGAATTAGGCTTAGCGGTCGACGTTTCGGTCTTTTAAGAAATGGATTCATAAGACCATCATCAGGACAAAAACTTTCTGCATTGCAGTTGATGACCCTGGGAGAAGATCGATGAAGATGACCCAACGTGCACCTCCGCAGTTGGTCTGGGATGCTTGAGAAAATTGAGACGAGGCAATGAGAGAACTTTTGTCAATTGGCTGATCAGACGTCAACAACAGCAATATTGCTTATTTGTTTGGTGTCTGCAGCGTAATCAGGTTTAAAATAACTGAAAGTCTTGCTTGATACGTCAGACTTAGGGTTCTTAATCAGTATGCATTTTTCGGCAAACGGGCAGAGCGTCAAAAGTACGTCCTCGGCAGCAGCACTTCTTTAGAAAAACAGCTGATTTTCTAAAGAAGTGCTGCTGCCGAGGACGTACTTTTGACGCTCAGACGTCAACAGCAATATTGCTTATTTGTTTGGTGTCTGCAGCGTAATCAGGTTTAAAATAACTGAAAGTCTTGCTTGATACGTCAGACTTAGGGTTCTTAATCAGTATGCATTTTTCGGCAAACGGGCAGAGCGTCAAAAGTACGTCCTCGGCAGCAGCACTTCTTTAGAAAAACAGCTGATTTTCTAAAGAAGTGCTGCTGCCGAGGACGTACTTTTGACGCTCTGCCCGTTTGCCGAAAAATGCATACTGATTAAGAACCCTAAGTCTGACGTATCAAGCAAGACTTTCAGTTATTTTAAACCTGATTACGCTGCAGACACCAAACAAATAAGCAATATTGCTGTTGTTGACGTCTGATCAGCCAATTGACAAAAGTTCTCTCATTGCCTCGTCTCAATTTTCTCAAGCATCCCAGACCAACTGCGGAGGTGCACGTTGGGTCATCTTCATCGATCTTCTCCCAGGGTCATCAACTGCAATGCAGAAAGTTTTTGTCCTGATGATGGTCTTATGAATCCATTTCTTAAAAGACCGAAACGTCGACCGCTAAGCCTAATTCTGCTTACTACTCATCAGTCATCGTTGATTTCCTCAGACTGAAGTGTAATTAATGTAGTATTATTGATTAGCAGTTTAGACTCTTTTTGTGACTTTAGTTTGGAGCAACCTAATTTCTTCTTCTTTGTCTCAAATGCATCGTTTTGTACCCTGTTTTTACTTTTCGAACTGAATTCCTTCAAAGAAAATAATAACCCTTTGAAATAAATCACCTGGTTTTGTATTTCTTTTCATCATCATGTTAGTGTGGTAACATTGTTGATTTGTCTTTGAACCGAATTGCATTGTAAATGTGGCGCACCATGGGTGGCGGAGCTGTGGCGCACATTAACTGGCGCATCCCTGGTGATGCGCCAGTTAACGTAAATCAGCCCCAGAGTGTTGTAATTGGCTCGCCTACCCTGTGAGGTCAATGTGAGCCGCTACTGCTAAAAATTCTGATGAGTAATGTGATGAAACTTTAAAGGTAAGGGAGTGAGCGTGTGGTCCTATCAACAGAATAGCCATAAACTGGAACTTTTGAAACAGTAATACGAGAACTTTATTCAGCGTAAGACACCAGAAAGGCCTTAAATGAATTGGGATACATTATTTGATGTGATCATCCCCCACAGTTGGAAGTTGGTTAAGTCCAACTCCAACAGACCTGTAGATAACGAGGTTACCTCGATTAAGATAAACCCATGGGAATAGTACATATACAAACTTTACTTATTCTCTATATCTTGAGATGGGTTACTTGACCAACAAATTCAAGATACCACACCTTACAGAACTGAAGGGTTCCTCAGAGCAATCTATGGTAGTAATGTCATATCTGGGCTCAAACTCAGTATTCTCATGTGGGCAAATATTTTCTATTCTTTTGAGCAGGTCGAAAAACACTAAACGCCACCTCATTACGCAAAGCGGCACAAACTTAATGGAAGAACACTGTTATAGCACCAAAAGTTGATCCAAGCTCAGCACAAAATACGGAGTCACTGAAAACCATTCCTCCGGTTAACCTATAGAAAGGGAATGTAGGTGGGTAGCAACCTTGGAAAAACCCCTACGAGTCGACACAAAGCCAGGCCTACTTAGCTAGCATTACCTGGCTGTGTATCAAATCCTAACACCAAACTAAATCAGCAGCAAATAAGAGGCAAGCTCAACATCGCATTGGGTGCCACTCCTCATCAGTGTAATTTTTATGCAAATAACATATTTTACCCCTTTCAATGAAATTTGTAAGGCAGGCTTACTCCACCTCAGAGCAATGCTTAGTATCACTGTAAATGGGATGTATGACGTTACAACGCATGCTTTTACCACGCATGCTGTTACAACGCAGGTTTTACTATGCATACCATTGCAACGCATAGCGCTTTGGGGTGCTGGATAGTGAATAGTTTAATTTACTATTCCAACTCCAGTCCCCGTGGACACTAGGGAAGGTGTTGGATAGTAAATTAAATCTATTCCCAATCCTAGAGCGCCCCCCCAGCGCAATGCGTTGTAATGGTTTTCGTTGTAAAACCTGCGTTGTAATAGCACTGCGTGGTAAAAGTTGCGTTGTAAAGGATGTTTCCCCTCTAAATGTGCTTTTTTTGTACCAACGCCACCCATGACATTACTGGTTTGCAAATATAAGAAAATCTGATAGCGATGTCTAGCCGCAGATTCCTTACTTTACAATTATCCCAAGGCACCAGACAGGATCCAGAATGTTTCCACATCAGTACCTCTGCACGTCCGTAGAGGGCGTCGAGCGACTCGGTAATGACAACATCTACCAGATGTGACGTTGTCAGAGTCCATATCAGCCCTCCCCCAAAGCGCTGACGTCAGTTTCTTCCCCTTCCTCGCTGATTCGGTGAGTTAGACATCTGGCCATTTTTGGCCTACCACGACCTTTTCTAGATATCTTCGAGATCTACGATGTTGACCCCGCACCCTCATCCTATTTGCATGTAGTGTCGAGACACGCACCCGAACGGTGTGGCTCGTGTCTTCATCTTCGGTCGTTGGCATTGCAAGAGCAACACATGACAGTTAGCGGCGTGGTGGTCGACTGCTCCTCGTTGGTCACATTCCTCTTATTCCGAATACCGCTTGAGGGACAGCACCCAAAGTCATTCGTCCTCGCTGTCACCTGGTAAGTCACACCGTAGGCTGTTGGTGTCATGGCCTTCCCCAACTTTACGTTGTTCATGTGGTGTCCGTGACTCGCCTCCTATACCACCGATCTCTGAGTCAGAGCAAGAATCTGGGTCTCGCCTTCCGGTGTTTATCAGCACCAAGGCAACTCTGGTTCAGATGAGAATATACTATCCCTCCATGCCATTTTTATCTCTCAGCCTCCCTCTGGTGTGCTTCTCAGCCCAAAGGAGGTTGGTATGGCCTCGACTGACTACAAACTGGTGGGACCTCCCTTGGTGTCAGCTGGGCCCTCTGAATCTGTGATACACTCCTTCTCCGCTCCGGTGCTACCTGTGATGCCTGTGTTGGTTCCGCCGACTTCGGCGTTGGCAGCACAATAGCCCCTACTTTTCCTCTCCTCCCCTGACTCCAAGGTGTCACCTTCCCGATGTTGAGAATAGCATGGGTGAAACAGTCCACTTCGGGCTACCTTTCTCCGCTTCTGGAGGAGCCCCCTGCTATTTTCTCCTTGGCACACCGGTATTTTGGTGATATGGGTGACCCATGCCTGAGCCTCCTCCAGAGTTTCATTTGGTTTCTGCTCTTGGTCACAGTAGTGGCCTTGATTCTTCCCCATCCTAGGGCCTGTTTTCTCCTCTTCACCTCGCTGCGGAGGCTTTTGGTCGATATGTTTTCTTCTTCCAGCTCCGCTTTACGGTCTCTTAATATGGCTTGTGTCTTGAGATGTTTTTCTCATGTGCTGTGTGATACGTCTTGCGCCTTCTTCCCTCCTTTCCTGATGACTCTATAAGCTGAACCAGGATGGCCGTCAGGCGGCTACATTACTGCTTCTTTGTGGTACTGATGCCACAGATTCTGTTGGACGGGCCACAGCCTTTTCAGTGGCTCTTCGCCGGCTTGCCTACCTACGTACCTCCGACTTTTCTGAGGCTGTTTAGCCCACCTTGGTGGACATGCCTTTCGATGGTCAATATTTGTTCAGCTCACAAGCTGACTCTGCGTTACGCCATTTCTGGGATAGAATGAGTGGGGCGAAATATTAATCCCTCACAGCAATACTGACCTCTCCCCCCCCCCCGTACTCAGTCTGGCTGGATATGGTCTCCTTCATTATTTTCTCTGTGAGCCATTATAGGGCAGCATGAGTTGACTTCCTCTTTTCACATGTGCTGTCCAGTGTGGTACCCTGCCCCAGCAGGTATTTTCTTTTCTTGCATTCTTACCTTGTTGAGGACAGGTTGTGGTCGCTAGTTGTTTCTGGGGCACATCTTAATTTCTGGCCCTGTTTGATTTCTACGCCAGGGGCTGCACGGTGTTCTTTGCTTTCTATCCAAGTTCTGATTGGGGTGCTTTCATGGTATTGTGTAGATGCATTGTTGCCTCGTTCGCTGTCCTACAGGGTAATTTGTCTGTATGCTTCAATATAGGGGACTCCACATGTGTTTGGGGCACCTGTGCAAGTAGGAACATGGTACACAGAAGTTCTCTCTGTCCCCCTGTTTTGTTGCGTTTTCTGCACTGGCCGGGGGGAGGGTTCTCTCCTTCCACTCTGTCTGGTACCGTTCTTTCCGAGTGAATGCAAGGGAAGGGGCATGGTTCTTGGCCTACGGTTTTTTGTCTGGTTCTGCCCTGACTGGTGTTCCTTCTTTCTCTCTTCAGACATTAGCACTTCTTGT
The DNA here is from genome assembly GCF_964261635.1 of Lissotriton helveticus. NCBI lineage: Eukaryota > Metazoa > Chordata > Amphibia > Caudata > Salamandridae > Lissotriton > Lissotriton helveticus. The sequence goes on along the minus strand of NC_136059.1, from coordinate 844,914,552 downwards.
GCTAGTTCTTGCTTAAACGGGCGCGACGGCCCCTCTCTCTCCATTTCTTTCTTAGGTACCTTGTGGCCATCCCATGTCTGTATCTTGGTATGTGTAGACATCTTGGCTGCCCTACCTCTTCTACACCTCTGCATGGCATTTTTTACTTCCGTTTCTGCCTTGCACGCAGCTGCAGTTGCTTTCACATTTTGATCAGGGCCATTTCCATGATACCTTCGATACCAACCCCAACATTTCATTGCTGGCCTGACGGTTCTTCATGTGTGCCTTCTACCCTTTTGAGGGTTATGGCAAATAGTCACCTTCCATTCTTCTCTGACAATGGCTCCTTACCTGTCCACTCTGGGTTGGATCGTGCGGAGGTTTGTGATTCTTTAGTATTCTTTCCCGGGAATTTCCTCCATTGCTTGTGATTGTGGCTGCAGATCTAACCCCTTTGGGGGTTCAAACTCCCTTGTAATAATAAGCATACAAAGTATGATCTTGGGTGACATCGGGAGCCTCATTCATGTTGTTCCCTGGCTTGTTGGCCAGGTACGGGATGTCCGTTTACTTTACTTTGCTTGTGGCCAGAAGGTGCATTTGCAAAGTGGTATAGAAAGGAGGTGTGGCCTCGGACCACCTCTCAGCAATCCCACCGTGTGGGGCTTACTGGACGTAACAGGTAGGCTAGTTGGGCCCCTGAGGACCCCAACAAGCGAAAGGGATTTTATCCCCTAACCAAGAGCGTGCCAGGAGGCGCATTTGCAGAGTGGTGGGCAAAGGGGGCGTGGCCTGCTATGAGAACATAGCAATCCTGTTGTGTGGGACTTACTGGAGATTATAGGAGGGGTAGTTGGCCCCAAAGATATCCTTGGGGGTCGACTATCCCTCCTGTTACCTCCGGTAAGTCCCACACAGTGGGATTGCTAAGAGGTCTTAGGAGGCCACACACCCCTTTCTCCACACTCTTCAATCGCGCCTCCTGGCACATTACGAGTTGGGGGATGAAGTTCACTTTTCTCCTGAGGGACTTTGGGGGCAAAGAAACCCTCCTGGTACCTCCTGTAAGTGTTACGCAGCAGAATTTCTGAACGCTGGTCCGAGGCCCAGCCCCCTTTCTGCACCACTCTGCAAACGTAACGACAATGTTATAGTTCTAAATTAGCATTTAAAAAACCTTCGAAATTCACAAACAAAAACATAGGTTTCAGGGACATTATAGTTAGTAATTAGCATTTAAAACACCGTAGAAAATCACTGAAAAAAACATAGGTTTAAGGGACGTTATAGTTAGAAATTAGCATTTAATAAACCATAGAAATTCAATGAAAAAACACAGATTTCAGGGACGTTATAGTTAGATGGACATTATACTCATACAAAACTAGAAAAATCCAGCCATTATAGTTAGTTGAGCTAACTATAACTCGCGCCCCCGCAATGCTTTGCTGATGACATCACATATTACATCACTCATGCACACAATATATTCTTCATGTATTGTACTCATAAAGTACACATAAACCCAGCACATGCACTTATGCTGCGCACAGCACTACATCCTTCATGTACTGTACCAGTCAGTCACATGCACCTCCCGCACATGCTTACACATGCATGCACTAATCAATATTCCATTGTCCCTGTATTGCACCATTTACAGGCACACATACGTGCAGCACTACACACCATTCTGGTGTAGCCATGGGAAAGTTAAGCACACAGCAGCTGAACTTTTAAAACTGAGTCTGTAGGCTAAAAAGGACCTGCTCACTCCAACTGATCACTACACGGTATGCTGCCTCCACTGCGCTCGTTCTGTTTAACTCCAGGCATAGGAACTAGACTTCAACCACTATGATAACAACACTTTGGGTGCCACTCCCTGTCTAACAAGACCGTAATCCGTGAGACAGACCTATGCCATGGTGCACACACTTGATCAGTGTTTGTCTATAACAATACACATCAGGCACCTAGAGATCAGTACACGTGGGCACTCTGGCAGGAGTGTACGTCCATTACAATGCAGAGGACTTTTCTGTCCCCACAGAGACGGAGTCTACTATCCTGTATACCCCCCTGCGAGGGAGCCTTTGACTGATTGGAGCACGCAACCCTGAGAGTTAAGGGCAGAATGGGTACTTGGCACAGATACTCATAATCCATTGTAAGTCGGGGCCCGGACATCAGGAGTATAAGACCTCAAACCCCACGGTTGGGAACCTCAACCTCTACATGCCCCATGCCACTCTGAAAGGGGTTCAGACAATATTATTTTATTATGCATTGTTGCATGTGTCTTGTAAGTTAGGCTGCCTGATGTGGGTTTTTGGTGCCTAGAAACTTGTTCCCTTTTTCTCCTGTGGTTTCTTTTGTTCTCTTTGGAGGAATATTTTTCGTATGCCGAAACCCATTTCCCTGTACCCCTACTAAGTTTGGGGGTGATCCTTTCCACCCTGGAAGAAGACTGGGCTACTCAAGCGTTTGCTGTAATAAAATTTCAATAGTAGAACTTGAGCAGGCTTCTGGCCTGTGGACTGCATTGGAAGACTTAAATCTGGCTTGCCAAACCTTCCCACAATTGGCTCAGGATGCTGAAACTTACAAACACTTCACTGGCTTCCACTGCCTGAAGGAAGCCAAATTACAGTTGCTTGTGTTGCTTCTAAATCTACTCAGACCAATGCTTTTAGTTACCTTGTTCAGAAATTCAGGGCAAGATTTATCAAAGGTGTTGTATCGCCCTTGCGAGACGCAGGGTGGTGCAAAACATAGATTGAGATTTTCTAAGCCATGCAAGGCCACCTAGCCTGGCTTGCTAAAGCTGGAGTAACGGAAGTTAGAGTAAGTCGCTGCGATGCATTCCTCTGTCCCAGGGATGATTTCCATGGGTAGAGCGTGAGTGTTTGCATACATCCACACATGGATTTTGGTCAATTTCCAGATTTATCATGAATGGTAGACCTGGGAATGCGTCAAAATGCTACGCCTTCCCAGGGGCGGAGAAATTAGGAAAATGTTTATTTCTCCTCGCTTGTTCTTCTTTCTTCTTGTGCTGCATTATGGAGCACACACAGAAAGAGGAAAAAGTCTTGGAGGATTGCTTTTGGGCAGGAAGGTGCTCCTTCCTGCACGAAAACAATCTTACTTGCAATGCAGGCACCCTTGTACCATGGAGCAAGAGTGCCTCCGTTGGCACTAGGCAGCACATAGTCCTCAAGGAAAGGACATTGATGTGCCGTAGAATGTTGAATATGGTGCATTCCTGCCCTCTCCCTGTCACGCAATGCAGAGCAACAAGGTGTCTTGCTGCATTGCGTGACATTTTGATAAATCTGGCTCTTAATATTTCCTGACTAGCAGAGAGATATGAAGTGTAAAAGTCCGTAGAGCTTGCAAACATGTTCCCTTAAACTGTCCTTACTCAAGTACTGTAGCATTGGTTAGGAATTCTTTATTCTCGACTTGAGAAAGATCCTCATAAAAGGCTACATGACCAAAGGCTCTGTTACAGAACGAGTGGTAGTAAAACCATCCACAGTAACTGGTAAATACTTCTTTTATGGAAGGAGGAGAGATTGTCTAGTGGTAATCTGCACCCCGTCAGAGCAAAACTAAGTCTGTGGTAAATACATTGCTTCCAACATTCCCCACTACAGAAGAACATATTAGCCAAAAAATTGACTTTACATGCCAACCATAAGGCTAATGTGCCCTGACCTTAGAATGAGTAGACCAACGTTAGTAGTGTGAAGTGTTGATTATTTGTTATCTTACGTACCACTGAAAAGATGCAGGAGTGTTTTAGCCAACAATGGCTAAATATCCCTGAAATGGATATCAGTTCTTCGGCTGGCAGTTCTGTAATCGCTGGTTGGCTAATTTTGTGGCAGTGGTATCTTTCATGCTGTAAAAGTTTGGAACGATGGGCCACATTTTTTAAATTCTCACTCAACACAGTGCAGTACCCAAAAATGCTATGCTGCGTGAAAAGGACAGAACAGGAAAGCACCATGTCTACAGCGAAATGGCTCTCTGCTCCCCTCTACCTAGAACCGGTGTAGGAATTTTGCTGCTGAGCACCAAACACACGACTTTGCCCCATAGTGCTAGGGTGTGTGCATGAGTCTAGCATAGGTTATACACTGGAAGGGTACCTTTCCAGTACAAAATACCATACCACGCCAAGACAACATTTAACACTTTTCCCACTTTGTATGTCTGCTGTACATTGCAGCACACATGGAAAGGAGAAATACAAATGTTTTCTTTTAAACACCTGCTTTTGAATTTTTTACACAAAAGCAGGTCTCAAATCTTTGATAGACAGGGGTTGCGTTGAAAAGCAAGGGTGTTTGCAAGGGAATGCCCTGTGACATTAAGTAATGCAAAGCTGTGCTTGATGCTACTTTGCGTTACTTTTAGGCAATTTCCAGCACAAAAGAGTTTTACGATGGAAAGTAAATCATAAAAAAAATATTTTGTGCTGGTGTGCATCACTTTTGTGATGTGCAAACAGCGCAAAATGCTGGTAAATCTGCTCTGATGTCTCCTAATGTCTGTATTTTGTACACCTAATAATATTTACTCCCAGCAGGATTGCCATACACCTTGCAGTACGGAATAATTATAATGTCAGTAGATCTTGTTGTTAAATCTGCTTCTGTGTATTTACATTGTTTTTTTCCCTCTTTGAAATGTTTTTAATTTGCAATTTGTATAATGTTAACATTTTTGTACAAATTTAATTTTGGACTTTTTGTACAGCACCCAAGCGTGATCAGTGTACGTTGGAGATGAGTTATCATCTGGCCCTTAACACCATATTATCCTTGAACATTAGGTGGTAAATTGGAAGGCTGCTTGAAAGAGCCAGGAATTATTCAATCCTGGCTATGTTTGCTGGGAGATTCACTAAATGTACATGAAAGAGCGGTGGAGATGATCACACACCTGCTTTATGTAATTGCTAATTATAATATTGTTTAGTGCACTTGCTCCAAGCTAGGATGGACCTGAGCGTAATTATCTGGGTGTAGGTAAAGAAGCCCCGTTAATATTTCAAGTCAAGCATCTTAGACCACAAAGTAGACCTATGCGCTTAAACTGGGTCTGCCCAGATGGTGCTTCATCAAAGCTTTATTCGATATTGAAATATCTTAAAAGCACAGAACAATAAAAATACAATTCATGTTATTAATTAAAACACTTAATAAATAATTAAAAGGCAAGATAAAACAGCATTAAACAATTTACAGTTTTGGAATAGTTAAAAAATATATAACAGGGGATTGTCAGAGAAAAATTCATCATATAGCTTTGAATCTAATCGCCCACGCCCAGCTAATGAATTTTGCTACCCCACAGGCCAGTACTGTATTGGGATCGGATTGTAAGATTCTTAACGCTGGGGCATAGCCTCTAGTCTCAAGTAGTCAACAGACTGGTTTTAGCCATTTGGATCTAGGCCTGTTATAGGCACTGCAGACAAAAAAGACATGTGCGATGGTTTCCATTTCAGTGCTGCAGTGTGGGCAGGTGGCGGGTGTCTGATGGGGGGGTTCCATTTAGAGGTGCGTTCGCGGACTGATAGAGTTCCCATTCTAAACTGGATATATAGGGCCCTATCTTTGGGTTTTCTAATGAAGTCCATGTAGGGTTCAAGCAAGGGTACTGTCTTGTGCAGACGAAACTCGTCTGTGAGTCTACCTAGGTTATCCGCTCTAGATTCTTGGGCATCGACCCACAACCAGTATGCCCGCTTAACCTCCAGTTTAGATATTAAAGCACTGGATTCCCATATAGCCCACAGGCCAATGGCCATTAAGAGCTCCTTCACTTTGAAAAGCCAAGCAATTTTGTGAGACCCCTGCAAATTCATGACTTCTTTAAGGCCGTCTGCGTAGCTCTTTAGCTCTGGTGTACGCCACAGGCGGGCCCAATAAAGAAGCGGACGCAGAGTTATAAGATCTTTGATAGATCTGCGTCCAAGATCGTATTGAATGGGTTTGCTTGGGGTACTCTTAGGGACAGACAAAAGCTCCTTATAAAATGTATTCTCGGCCATTACGAGGGAATCAACGTTATTGAAGCCCCAGAGCTCTGCTCCGTACAGTGCACTACTGTGGCGGGACCAAAGGAAACGAATACTCGGGACGTGCAGGTAACGCTGGTTTTATTGCTTTAAACAAACGCCTGCGCTGCTGGGGGGGATTGCGATAGTACGGCAGGGGCGCTTCGTGCTTCTTCGTACAGGCGAGCTCTTCTCCTTCCTGTTCTCACTCCCGGGTCTTCCGCCCTTGTTTGGAACTCTGGGTCCTGTAGTCCCGTCCGTCTTGCCAGGCGGTGTCCGGGTGCAGGAGATATGGAAAGCAAAAGAGAAATACGTCTCAGGCAGACGTTCAGGAGTGCCGAGCTTGTTTGGGAAGGGTTTGTGAGGGGACACACACGTGCAGCACAGCAAACAGCGAAGTGGCGGTGTGCAGTGGGGAAGGGGTACAGTGAAGGGAGAACGATTAACGGGTGCACTACGGAGGTTTTAAGCCTCGTCTACCCGCCCAGCCCACGATACGATCCCGTACCTGGGTTAGCCACACTTCCCTTGAAGTGTGGCTGGGCGAAGCGCCGTGTCGTTGGCCTCCTGGCGCAGCTACCGCTGGGCTCGCCTCTTCCTCCGTCCTCGCTTCTTCTTCGCTCTCGTCACCGGGTCTGTACTCTTGGCTCGCGTCTTCCTCGTTCTTCTTCCTCCAATCTCCAACTCCTCCGGGTGATGAACACACCCCTGCCTCCGGCGTCTCAACTTTTATTTCCGGGTCCACAGCCGGCCTGGGGGCGTGGTCCTCAAAGTCCTCAGTCCAATTAAAGAAACAGTAACCGTCCTCTTCTCTCGAGCTGACCGCCTCCCTAGGCGCTGCCCCAGTCCAGTCCACAGGCTGCTGTAGGGATGACAAAGAGGTGAGCACGGATGAAGCGACAGAGGGTAGTCGCCCTCGGGACAGGGACCCCGCCCCCAGGTCACACACCTCCCCCCCAGGAATCTCCCGATCGGGGAGAGGGTAGCGTGAGAGGTAGTCAGCGCTGCCATTGTCCCTGCCCTTCCGGTGACATACCGTGAATGCGAATGGCTGTAGCGTCAGAAACCAGCGAAGGACCCTTGGGTTGTTGGACTTATTCCTGCTCATCCAAGTCAAAGGGGCATGGTCGGTATAAAGGGTAAAGGGGTGCCCTTCCAGATAATATCGTAGTTTATCCACCGCCCACTTAATGGCCAGGCATTCCTTCTCGATGGTGGGGTATTTGACCTCCCGGGGAAACAGTTTCTGACTGATATAAAGTATCGGATGCTCAGTGCCCTCTTCAGACAGTTGTGACAGCACCGCCCCCACCCCATAGTCGGATGCGTCAGTGTGGAGAATGAACGGTTTTGTGAAATCAGGGGACCGCAACACGGGACTCGTGGTGATGGATTTCTTTAACGTGTCAAAGGCGGCCCACATGGCAGTCGTGGGAGTCCTGAAACCCGCGGGCTTGTAATCGTTCTTCAGGGTGTCGGTGAGGGGACTTGCTAGGTCGGAGAAGGATGGGATGAACCGGCGATAGTATCCTATCAACCCGAGAAAGGCCCTCATCTCTTTCTTGTTCTGCGGAAACGATGTCTCAGCAATGGCTCTGATTTTCTCGATTTGCGGCTCGATTAGACCGTGTCCCAGTAGATATCCCAGGTATTTAACCTTCTGGAAACCCATCCTGGTCTTTTTGGAATTTATGTGTAGTCCTGCCTTTTGGAGTTGGTTCAGAATGGCGGTTAGATGTTGCTGATGTTCCTCCCAGGAGGCGCTGAACACGATGATATCATCCAAATACGCGGAGCTAAAAGCCTGATGTTCTCGCAGGACGTTATTCATTAAGCGCTGGAACGTCGCTGGTGCTCCGTGTAGGCCGAAGGGCAACACATTAAATTCGTACAATCCGTCTGGTGTGGCAAACGCGGTTTTCTTTCTGTCTTCTTCGTTGAGGGGTACCTGCCAATATCCCTTGGTCAGGTCTATCGTGCTTATGTACTTCGCCTGACCCAGTTTCTCGATTAATTCGTCGATGCGTGGTATGGGATATGCATCGAAGGACGATACGGCGTTCAGTGCGCGGAAGTCCATACAAAAGCGCGTACTACCGTCGGGTTTCGGGACCATCACTATCGGGGATGACCACTCACTCCGTGAGGGTCAGATGACTCCCATGCGTAGCATCTCTTGTACCTCCTTTTGGATGGCGTGTCTTCGCGCCGCTGGAATGCGGTAGGGTCTCTGTTTCACTATGGTTCCCTTTGGTGTTGTTATCCTGTGTTCTATGTATGTCGTTTTTCCTGGTCGATCCGAAAACAGATGGGAAAAGGGTCGTAGCGTCTCATCTAACTCCTGCCGTTGGCCTTTACGGAGGTCCTCATTGATGACGAGATGTTCCAACGTTGTCTCGGACCCTGACCCTGTGGGCAGGGTGAAATGATGGGCAAGAGGGGGTGGTCCTATCCATTTCTTCAGGATATTGATGTGGTATATCTGTGTTTTTCTGGCTGTTATCCTCAATTTATAGGTCGTTTTCCCAATGGTTTCTAGCACCTGAAAGGGACCCTGCCATTCGGTCTGGAATTTTTTTGTGGTAGATGGTAGGAGGACCAGAGCCCAATCCCCCACAACCAATCTCCTCCATCTCTTCCCTTTGTCGTAGCATGTCTTCTGTTTGACCTGACTTTTCTCTAGCTGGGAGTAGGCCAGCTCTCGGATTTTTCCCAGGGAATTCTTCAATTCCTGGCTATAATCGAGAAGACTCCTGGCTTCGCCTTGTTGTTCCGTCTCCCATGCTTCTTTAGTCATTTCTAGCAGACTCCGAGGTTGTCGCCATATAACATCTCAAACGACGAGCATCCGAGGCTGCTCTGTCGTTGTCCTCTTATTACGTATAAGGCCAAGGGGAGGATTCGGTCCCATTCGCTTCCGTTTACTGACAGCATTTTCTTCATGGTGGTCTTGAGGGTACCGTTGTATCGTTCCACCAGTCCGTCCGTTTGGGGGTGATACACCGAGGTCCGGATCTGGTGGAGATTCAACAGAGCACAAACCTCCTTCATGAGTCTGGACATGAAAGGGGTGCCCTGGTCGGTGATCACTTCCTTCGGAAAACCGACCCGTGAAAACAGCTCAAGAAAACGATCCGCTATGGCCTTGGTGGTTGGGGCTCGGAGTGGAAATGCCTCCGGAAACCTTGTCGCATAGTCCACTATGACAAGAGCGTACCTGTTGCCCCTCTTCGTCTTTGGGAGTGGACCAATCAGGTCCATGGCGACCCGCTCAAATGGTACCCCTAATATGGGCAGCGGCTGCAGGGGTACGGCAGGAGGACGGGTGGTATTCCTCTTCTGGCATATGTTGCATGCCTGACAATGGTTTTTGAGGTCTTTGTACACTCCTGGCCAGTAAAAGTAGCGTAGCACGTTCTGGGTTGTCTTCTCCGTTCCGGAGTGTCCTGCTAATAAGTGAGTATGGGAATAGTACATTATTTGTTCCCTGAAATCTTGAGGGACCAGCAACTGCGGAGCGTCTGTGGGGTTCCCCTGTCTATACAGCAGGTCGTTTTGGATCATGAAACGGGGATACCTGGCAGGGTTGTCGTCCTGGGTGTGATGGGCTTGTTCCCAGGCATTGTATAGACTAGCGTCATTCGCCTGCGCAAACTTAAAGCTCCTATCCGTAACCCATGGATCGGCGGTTACCATTGCGGTTGCAGGCACGGCATAGGCCTCTCTTTTTAATGTCTTCCCAAATGTCTCTAAAAAATGGGGATTGTCCGTCCCTATGATGATTTCCTCAGGTAGAGTCTCCAACACCCCCACTTTAACCACTATCGTCTTTGCGTCGGGCATTAGAAGGGGAATGTATGCAACCGGATAAGATTTTACGTCCCCATGGACACATTTGATATGTACCAGAGTATCGGGGACGACTTGTCCCTCTCTCACCAGGGACCCCTGTACTACCGACTGTTTACAGCCGGAGTCTAATAGTGCTTTAGCCCTTGTCCCGTTCACCCATACACTTACATAAAAGGCACCTCCTAATTCCGCTGAATACATGATCGGTTTTGGTAGGTAACCGACTTCCATCGGCTCTTCGGGAGGGACTCTGCGCTGGGGACACATCCGGGCTATGTGGCCCCACAACCCACACTCGAAGCACTGCGGCCCCTTAAATAGCTGTCCCTCGGGTTTTAGAGATCTTGTTGGCTGGACGCTAAGAAGGGGTCTGAACGGCTGGACCCCAGGTGGTGGTCGGGTGTTCTTTACAAACCGGGGTGATGGCCTATTCGGTTTTTCAGGTTCTATCGGAAGGGTCTTGGGTTGGGCCCTGGAAAAAGTAGTCGCCATCTCCATCGCCTGGACGGTAGTCAAATTTGAATGCTGCCTCAGCCATTTTTGGGTGGCGTAGGGGAGGGCTTCTAGATACTGCTCTAGATATATTTTGTCCATTATTTCCTCTTTGGTACTTGTTAGGGGAGTCAGCCACTTGTCGGCCGCCATCTTCATTCTGAAAAACAGAGTCTTTGGATTATCTCCAGGTGTCCCCCTTTCCTTCCTGAAGCGAACCCTGTACGCTTCGCTATCCATTCCAAGGTGGTCCAATATGATGGCTTTGATCTGGCCGTAGGGGGTCTGTCCCCCGGGGTTGGCCACCTGATAGGCCGCCTGTGCTTCATTGGTCAGGAGAGGAGCAAGGAAGAACGGCCATTTCTCAATCGGCCACCCACAGGCCAACGCCACCCTCTCAAAATTGGTCAGGAACGCATCCGGATCATCCCCTGGGATATACTTTTGCAGGGATATACCTGACGGCGTGGGCTGGATTGTTCTGGGCTCTCTATGGGCGGGACTAGCGGTGTCACCTATGATCTTCTGTAGTCCCTCCATCTGTGTGGCTACCGTGTTCCTAAAGGTCTCTCTGTCAGCCTGGGCGGCTGTGAGTTGTTGTTCTACGGCCCATCCCAATTGTTCTTGACCTTTTACCAGAGTCTGCAACAATTCTTCCATCTTGGGTTGACAGATGGCTAGTTGGCTGCCCGCATTCTCCACCACTTGTGGCGGGACCAAAGGAAACGAATACTCGGGACGTGCAGGTAACGCTGGTTTTATTGCTTTAAACAAACGCCTGCGCTGCTGGGGGGGATTGCGATAGTACGGCAGGGGCGCTTCGTGCTTCTTCGTACAGGCGAGCTCTTCTCCTTCCTGTTCTCACTCCCGGGTCTTCCGCCCTTGTTTGGAACTCTGGGTCCTGTAGTCCCGTCCATCTTGCCAGGCGGTGTCCGGGTGCAGGAGATATGGAAAGCAAAAGAGAAATACGTCTCAGGCAGACGTTCAGGAGTGCCGAGCTTGTTTGGGAAGGGTTTGTGAGGGGACACACACGTGCAGCACAGCAAAAAGCGAAGTGGCGGCGTGCAGTAGGGAAGGGGTACAGTGAAGGGAGAACGATTAACGGGTGCACTACGGAGGTTTTAAGCCTCGTCTACCCGCCCAGCCCACGATACGATCCCGTACCTGGGTTAGCCACACTTCCCTTGAAGTGTGGCTGGGCGAAGCGCCGTGTCGTTGGCCTCCTGGCGCAGCTACCGCTGGGCTCGCCTCTTCCTCCGTCCTCGCTTCTTCTTCGCTCTCGTCACCGGGTCTGTACTCTTGGCTCGCGTCTTCCTCGTTCTTCTTCCTCCAATCTCCAACTCCTCCGGGTGATGAACACACCCCTGCCTCCGGCGTCTCAACTTTTATTTCCGGGTCCACAGCCGGCCTGGGGGCATGGTCCTCAAAGTCCTCAGTCCAATTAAAGAAACAGTAACCGTCCTCTTCTCTCGAGCTGACCGCCTCCCTAGGCGCTGCCCCAGTCCAGTCCACAGGCTGCTGTAGGGATGACAAAGAGGTGAGCACGGATGAAGCGACAGAGGGTAGTCGCCCTCGGGACAGGGACCCCGCCCCCAGGTCACAACTACCTACTGCTTTTGCAGAATAAATCTCCAAAGCGGGAGCTATGGGTCTTGATACTGAAGATCTATGCTCCCTGCCTATGACACCCACAACCCGTTTGTGGTTTAAGGCCTTTTTTTCAATGTGGGGGTTCCATTTGAGTTGGTCGGATATCCTGATCCCAAGGTAGTCAAACATTTTAACCCGCTCCAATTGCTCTTCATTAAGTGTGAGCGGGCATTGGCTTTCCTACAGTGATTAAAATAGAGGAGCTTGGTTTTAGAGGTGTTGATAACCAAGCCCCTTAAATTACAAAAAACACAAAACCAATCCAGCAATTTTTGAAGCCCCATGGGCGTTTTGGAGACTAGTAGCATGTCATCAGCAAAAAGCATGGCTGGAACTTTCACACCGGCCAAGCTAGGGGCATCAGCATCAATATCAGTTAAAAAAGAAACCACCCCATTAACAAATAAAGAGAAGAGGGTCGGTGCCAAGACGCATCCTTGGCGGACACCTCTATTCACCGTGATTTTTGCAGTTTTCTGCTCCTGTGTGCCCCACTGGATGCATGCATACGTTCCATCATGCATGCGGGCCAACAGTTTCAGAATGGGCAAAGGAAACCCCATCTCATAAAGAACCGCCCACCGGCGCCCTCGAGGAACCAGGTCGAACGCGGTCTTCAAGTCGATAAAGGCCAAGTACAAACTGCCCTTACCGATCGATACTGTCTTCCAGTGGAGTAATAGCAGCCTGAAAGCCTGATCTACAGTGCTTGTACAGGCCCTAAAACCTGCCTGGAAGGGGGAGATGATGTTATTCTCATCTGCCCAAGAGAGAATCCTTTCCAGGAGGACTCTGCCAACCACCTTCTGACCAGCATCGATCAAGCTGATCGGACGATAGTTGGCCGGGTCGCCCCTTGGCCCCTTCTTGTAAATAGGTATCACTTCAGCCCCCTTCCATGAGCTTGGGACTGGAGACCCAAGGAGGAGGGCATTAGTCAAGAGGGAAAAGAACTTGGCCCATTGCTTGGGGCTGGCACGGAACAGGTCACCGGGAATGCCATCCTGGCCCGGTGCCTTGCCTGGGACGATTTTGCTGACCGCACACTCAACCTCAGTCTGCCCAATAGGGTCAGTAAATAAGGTTGTATCGTACAGGGGTAATATACATTCTACTAAAGGTTCGCTCTTCTCCGGAGCCCCTGCCCCGGCGTACAGTCTCCTAAAGTGGTCGAACCATTCCCTGTCCGTGATATGATTGGTAATGGATCTAAGCCATCATCGTTGCTTTTTCTTACTAAGGCCCAGAATTGTTCGCCGTTCCTATTCTGGCTAGCCAGTTTTAGCTCTTCCCAGTGGGAATCATCCCAAGCCCTCTTTGCCACTAATAGTGCGCGCCTATACACAGCTCGGGCCAAACGAACCTTGGTGGGATCTCGGGTTTTGATGGCACAAATCAGTTTGGACTTAGCCCCTCTGCATTCATGGTTATACCACCTAGCTGTGGGCTTCCTGCGCTTCAATTGACTTGCCCCACGTACGTCAAGGAAGAGAGCGGCCAACCTGTCAATTGTATCCATGTAGACCGTGTTAACCTGGACAGAACCCGGATCGTCAGTACAGAGTGCAAAAAGCTTCTCTGTCTGATCTCTTACGATCTCCCCCAGGGCATAAGTCTTTTGCTCGTTAATGGCAAGTTTATGCCATTTGATGAATCTTTTACAGTTCGAGGGTACTAATTCTCTGGTTGCCATTGTTAATCCGTTACTCAACAGGGAATTCCCCACAGTTTTCAGGTTGCACAAGCTAAGGGATAGTGGATTATGGTCACTATGGATAGATGGAATAACTGCCATATCTGACGCATATCTCCACAGTCTCTTATCAACCAAAATATAATCTATTCTACTGGGGCAACTAACCCTATTATAGGTACAAGCACCAGAAAAGTCAGAAGGCGTGCGCCCATTCACTGCTACCAGAGCGTGCTCCAACACCAAGGCGTTCATTTGGATAATGACAGGTGTCCATTTTTTAATTGGCGCAGTCGTCAATTGCGGGATTCCCCATCTCGCATCTTCCTCAGATAAACCTATCGGACCATCAACGGCCAGCGGTTCGAAGGTGCAATTGAAATCGCCAGCAATTAGCGGTAAAGTATTTGGGGAACAGTTACAAAGAGAGTCTGCGAGTATGGCAATGGTTGGGAATTTACCGCCCCCTGGTATACCTCTAGCATAGATATTAAAGACTTCCAGAGTCACTGGGGCTTGGGGAACCCGGATCGTTAACCTCATCATATCATTGGAGGTAGTGGGAGAGTATGTGATCTTACAGTTTAAAGAGATTTTAACCCAAACGAGCAAGCCGCCAGACGGGCGACCCCGTCCAGAGGAAATAGCTGAAACATGGAAAGTAGAATATCCAGGCTTATACACCGGTTCCAGACACCATGTTTCTTGGAAGATACACAGGTCATACCTTCCAATTCGTTTGTTCCAATCGGAAAGTGCTGTTTTATTCCCAAGACCGACATTCCAGGAGATGACACTCAAATGGCTACTCTGGCCATTGGTATATGGTGTAACAGGTTCATTGCCGTGACCATCGAAGGGGGTCGGAGAGCTGGGGTTAACAAAGGCTATCAGTTCCTTGTGCCCGAAATTGCTAGTATCCAGCAGGGCAAAGTGGTCCACCTCAGTTCTCACACACGAGGTGTGGTCAATACCCTGGGCCTTTGGATTCTCACCCCTGCTTACCAAAGAGGAGGGCACTGGTAGTGGGTTACCACAGTCCACATTTGGCCTATGTGGACTGCTGGCTATGATTTCCGTAATCGGGGTTGGAACTATGGGAGGCCGGTAGACTTCTGGGGGTTCCAGGAGTCAATCGACATCCTCCAGTGCACTATACCGATTGTAACAAGGGATAAGGGGTGGGATAAATTGGGGGCCATACCATTCGCCACTATACTGATTACCACCGTACTTAGGCCTCCCTCCTCTGCGCTGTATCAAGTTCCATCCTTCCGCTCCACCACCACCTTGGGTAAAGCAGTTCAAGACCTTGCGCACCTCATGCCTCCTCCCTCCCCGGACATGGTTGGTGCCCCTCATCCAACTCCAACCATTATTAGGGTGCTCCTCGGGGATATAAAAATAGGACAATGGTCTAGCCACCACTGAAGTGCCGTTAATCCCAGGTTTCCCCATGCAAATGTACTCCACAGTTCGGGGATCCTCAAATGTCACTACAACACAGTCCCCCTGCAATGTTTTTCTATTGGGACCCACCCAAGGTGCTCTCTCGACCATTAGAATGTTACTACAGGTGCTGGGTGGTAGTGGATGGTTATTAGCTAGCCAGTAACATACCAGGGGAGAGGTGTGGCGCCGCGGCCAGGGCGACTGACGCTGGAATCTGGGGACCACGGTTCGATCCCCGGCTCCGGCGGCAGGTTAGCCCAGCACCATGTGACTCTGGGCAATAGCTCGCTTAATCTTCCCGACGGCCCCCAGCGCCTAGAGACCCTTACGGGTGATTGTGCGCTTTACAAATGTGGACTTTACTTTACCTTGTAGTTAAGCGCCCGGAAAGGTTCTACAGATGACGGGGCCAATTCCGGTACCCCTGTCAGAATGATCACATAGCGACAGGCATCTGGTGGTAGGTTAATATTTCGACGTTTCTGGCTCTTTGCAGGGTGAGTTAGATCCTGGTTTGGGGTGGGGGCAGCGAGTCTAATCGACTTGGTTTGGTTAGTAGACTCAGCTAATGCGTGGGGCTGAACACTCCCTTTTTTGCACTCAGGAGTGGGGCGGTTCGGAGGTGGAGTCTTGGGTGTATTATTTTTTACCACTGCTAAGCGTTTGTTCACATGCTGGGAGTTACTAGCTGGGGCTGTTGCATGTGTTGCCCTATTAGCTACGTAGTTTTCCTGGGGTCTTAGGTCCTTATGTAGTTCCTGGAGCTTTTTTTCTATTCCATGAAGCCTATCTTCTAGGGGAGCAAGTAAGGTTTTGATAACACTTGTCAGGGCGTGGACTAAGGGTTCATCCTCACCAGCTGGACCACCTAGACTACCGGCCCCCGACCTATCAACTATAGGGCTATCTTCAAGGATACCAGCCAGGGTGTCATCCAGAATGGTGTCATCAAGGATTATCAAGGGTAATCGTATAGTCTCAGGTCGGACCTCTCCCAGTGTTACTCCTAGCAGAATCACCGGATTCCCTCACCTCTTCTATGCTGTCCCTCTCTCTAGTGTTAATATTGGTGCTTCCGGGTTTTACTACACTGGCATTCTTGGCTTTGGGGGTGGTGGTATTGGACTGCCTACGCTTGGGAATAGCCCCCTCCCGCTTCCCCCTCTTTCGAGTAATGAATTTCTCGGCTTTGGAATCGGCCAGGGTAGCTATTGGGCTAGAATCAGATTGGGTTTGGAGCTGGGCATCGGTAGAAGTAAGGTCTGGTGCTGCAGGCTGACTACAGGTAACATTATGAATCTCTGCTTGGGTCAACGCAGTATTGATAGTGCATAAAGAGGTGTCGGGGTGCGCGCAAAACCAATATGGCCCAAAGATGACCTTTTTGCTGCAGCAAGATCTTGGGAAACCCTTCTTTCCATTAGTACAATTCCTTGATCTATTAAGGAGTTAGTGCGAACGATAAAATCGTCAAGAGTTCCAGTCAGTTTTTTAACTCCCGCCGCAGCCATACTTCTAGTTTCACGGCATTCCATTGAGTATGCAATGTACAAAAAAGGGTAAAGCTAAGAAACAACAAAGACAGGATCCACTTTACATACCCTATTGCATTAGTAGAAGACAACAATGGGAGTCGCATACAGAAGCTACAGGTGGACAATAGTATAGACAAAGCGGGCTTACAGGTCTGATGAATAACGATCAGTTGACGACCAGGGGCTATGGCCCAGTCCAGTCTCCTTGGGCCTCTGAGGGCCACAGAGGGCCCGCCCTTTGCCCATGCTTAGCCCGGCGCGCTCCCGCACAGCGCTGACAGGTCGTTAATATAGGCGGGGCCAATCGATCAAGTTCGCCCAGGTGTGCAGGCTCGCGCAGGGACTCCTGGATGACTGAGTCCCCGCGATGCTCAAGCAGCCTGCACACTCACCCCCTCGGTCCCGGGCTCAGCGGCCCCAACAGCGGCCCTCCAGACCCACCAGAGACCCCAGACGCGCAGCAGCACCCGCGAAAGCTATCTTGGTTAAAACGTACATTTCCATTGGCCTCCTCCATTCCCACAATTCAGCTGGGATAAGGACATTGTAACAAAACCTCTTTCAGATAATATTTTGTGGGGAGCAGGGCCAAAACGATTATTCCTTGTGACGATTACAACAATCTTAGAGCCGCTCTATGAACTCACTTTTTACTACTTCAAATTAGTCTGATCATCTCCTTCTGTGGAAGATTAAATTGTGCGCCCAACCTCTTCAACCGCAAAAGGTGGACGCACAATTTAATTCCTATCAGTCTGAATGTTAGATTATGTTAATGTTTTTTAATGTATTTTATCAATTGAGGGAAAAGGGTTGAGTGGAAGGTAAGCAGTATTTCTTACCACTATAAAGTCTCGTAGGAATAGTCACAGAAAGTGCTCCACCTAAAGAATTAACTTGCCACTGGGGTTGATTTTAAACGGATCATTAGTTATTCCACCTAGCCAATCTGAAAGTGGCTATCTGAATCCAGCAAATATATAAGCAGCTTTGCCTGCCTCTTCACGTTTCACAAGACTATCAATGTTTTTGCATCTTTGATAACACAGATTATGTATATGCAAGCCCAACTATCTATCAGATACCGCACTTTTTCTACTGTTGATTGGTTTTACATTGGGTTGGGGTATTCTACTTCCTCCTTAATTGTATAAACTTCAATATTTCAATGTCTAAGCTGTTTGAAATGGTGTAACATAACTTAGTGGTGGATAAAAAATAGTTCAATTAAGTATGAAATAGAAGGAAACATTTGTATATAAAGTATCAATAAGATCCCATTAACGTCTATATAACAATGTAATAAAAAGCCTTCTACAAAGCGGTTCCTATGTTTTATATTTACTAACTGGCGATGTCCGACATAGCTGACCTTGGCTTACTGTATTGCTTTCAGTTGGGGTGAGAATACCATAGAGAGAAAATAGTAAAGTTTGAATATTAGGTCACACTTTGAGCCCTGATATACGAGGATTAATAAGCGGTTCCCTGTATGAGTAAACACACTTCTGACCTGAACCAGCCTGTTAGATGAAATTTATGTTTTAATAAGACTAAACTGTGTGATTAATTTGTTTTCCCTTTGTTGTATTTTGATTAAAAGAGACTAACGTAGTTTTCTTTTTATTTTCGATAAGTCCGTGGTGCATGCAATAGAATTTCAACCGACAGATGAAAAGGATCACCCCTTGCAAGACTGCGTCATTGCTAACAGCGGGAAAATCAATGTGAGAGAACCTTTCGTTGTCGAAATTGACGAATGGCAGCACTAGCAGGCAGGAAGACAAGGAGCTCCTCTTCTGGTGGCAGAACTAATTGTTGCTTTTGTAATGTGCATACATCCTCAAGTTCCCAAACATGTGGATCCCATGATAAAAAAGCAACAAAATGTTATAAAACGGTTCAATTGGAAAGAGACTTTGGTAGATGCAAGCTTTTCTGTTTTGTGACACCGGTAATATTGGGTGTAAATTCAGCTGCGACTTGTGCAGGTAAGAGGGGTGGGGCCGGATGGCGTGGGTTTCGACAGACGACGACGAGGGGAAAATGTAAAAATATATTTTTTTATTTAATTTTCCTTCGGTATCGCCCATCGAAATCCCACCTGGACCCACCGCCCCCACCTGCACGGTTAGCTGCTGTGTCAATTCTGAATGATTATTCTCTCCCCCTTACAGTTTTTTGATTGCTGCTAAACCAACATGTTCCTTATGTTTTCTTTTATATATATATATATTACAGCGCTTACTATGTAAATAAAAGTTTCAAGGCACATTCGGATCTAGAGAAGTGAGCAGTATACATCAGCCATCTATGGTATAAAGTTCTTTTTAGAGCTTTAGGATGTTTCTGTCTTTGAGGACTCTTATTTTAGAGGGAACTGATTCCAGCGTTTGGAGGTATGGAAGACGAACCTTGCTCAACTGGCTCATTAATCAAGGGATAGGTTTAGTCAATCTGAGGGGATTTATGGAGGCAGGGTTTTGATCTTGTGTCGAGAACGTGATTTTGCCTCAAGCTGGGGGCCGACCCCTAAAGGCATATATTTTTTGTTTGAATGCACTTCTGCCATGATTCAAGGAAACAAAGGCAATATGCAGCAGAGAGAAAAATAAGTGGGCGTTTCTGGTTAAAGGGATTCAAGACCAAAATAATTTGTTGTGTGTGTCTGAATGCCAGTGGAAATGGCATGGAATGGTTTAATGGGCAAAACACAGTGATGAGTAAGTGGGATTGGTAGATACAAAGAATAAGGCAGTATAGCATAGTGGGAGGACAGTTGGAACAGAATTGGTTTAGTGTAATTCTTCCCCTTCATCTACCGAAATCAGGCAATAAAAGCATCACTGTCCCCAGATGCTGCCTTTTATGAAGAAGCTACTTAAGAGGATGACTAGACTTCATATAAGTGAGTATCTTTATCACATGAGGCTAACACAAACTGTGGTTTATAAATCCTTAAGCCAAACATAGAATACGAGGAGAAAGTCACGTAATATTTTACTTTAATGGGCCACAGAAAGGCTCAATCACAGGGGCAGGCCGTAATGATGGCTAAAATGAATGCACTTTTTGAAAGGGTCTACTTTAATGGATGTAGGGTTTGGGTGACCAGGGTGGGATAATTTGTCAGTCCTATTTTTAATGAATTGCAAGACATTTGTTGAAGATTTAAAAAAAACCTGGTGAAAAAAAGGTTTGCATAATACAGGAATGAGACACTATAAAAACTATAGTAACAGGGGCGAGTCTTAAAGGAATAAGCAAATTGAAGATGAGGAATTTGGAAGACGAACTTAACATCCGGGGAAAAGTGAAGTTCCATCTGCAATGGCTTAAGTCTGGTAAAGCATGCTAAGCAAATTCATTTGTTGAGGGGCACCAAGTGTAAGGTATATGGGAATCTAGTACATATACATAGTTACTAATACTTGTCTTTGCCAATACACAAATCTTTGAACTAGAAATGCTAATTTAAGGCAGCTCACTGCCACAGGTTTAGGATGACTGGTGCCTTCAATTGGTGACATGCTGGAGCAGCTGCATTTTACCATCATAGACAGTGGTCAATGGTTTGTCACAGGGAGTTGGCAAGAATGTGCTACTTTTGGATGGAAGTTCAACAGCATTTGTTGACATATTTACAATAAATAAATAAAAACTCAAAAGAAAATAACACAACAAAAATGTAACTGGGCACAACAAGAGTCGAAAAAAGAACACAATAAATACAGTACAAAATACAAAAGAGCACATCACCACAACAGAACTCAACACCACAAATATGCATGAATATTCTATTTACAGATTACTACCACTACAAACCCGATTTCACAATACGATGGTAATAGGTGTTTGCACGAAGCACTGCCTTAACCAGCAAGAACATGTAACAGCAGCAGTCAAAAATGTTTTTGATCAGGTCCCAGATCTTCAGAAACAGCAGTGACCCAAGATGCTAAACACTAGCTTGCATGCACATGCGGAGCGCACCATGCGTCCCACTGAACACAGTGCATTGGCGCAGCTCCAGGGGCCTCCTCTGGCGCTGTGCATGGACGGCCGGCGGGCCCCTGGCCTGAGAGCTCCCAACTGGGTCCGGGGAGAGAGCCCCCATGTACTTTGCAAGGGAAGTCCCCTTAGGGTTTGTTACATCACTTACACAAGGCAAACACAAGTGCTAGGCAATACTTGTACCTCACTGAGTGCACTGACTAGGCACAATTATGTTCTTACAGTTACTGATTGTCACATAAGATGTTAATGTAAAGTGAAATGTGTCCTTGTAGGTGCCATCAGCTGCTCACACCTCAAAACAAAAGTAACTGCACTGTACAGCTGTGGTGTTGTTCGCCACCATGACCTCCCTTGTGGTCAGCCACAGACAGAAGCACCCGAATGTTATCTTTTTTTTTTTTGTCCTCGTATTGCGAGAGTTCTATGTGTATCGAATTTCAGGTCTCTGCCTCTGGACTTTTGTACCGTCACTGCCCCTTGGTCTCTCTTGGTTGGGGAGTTTCCCTTATTTCACTGTGACAGAGGAGTCCCTTTATGCCATTTACATATTAACATTTCTGTTGTCAGGAGGAGGGAGCTAGCCACCTTGGCTACTCTATGAGTATTGTACTCATCAACCAGATGCTGTTTTCGCATTAATCATAGGACCGTGTGTTCTGCCCTTACATTGGAGGTCAGGTGTTTTTCCATGATTTCCCAGTATTTATATCTCTTGTTACCTTTCTCTCTTCTGTCTAGTCTGTTTATCCTGAGAACTGAATTCATCCACTCTCCATGTGTTGGAGGTGATGGCCCAATCCACTTAATACATATTTCCCTCCTTGCTATCACCATTAATACAAAGAGTAGATTTGCCTAATTTACTGTTAATTTATGCCCTTCTGCTGTATTACCAATCCCAAAGAGAATAAGACTTGTACTTACGTTTAGTTGTCTTTGGAAAATCGAGCTTAGAGTCTTACCAACTTCTTCCCAGAACTTTTCCAGGGATGGGCAATTCCGGAACATGTGGACATCATCTGCCCTCTCTTCTCCACATTTAGGGCATTTTTTCACTCCTGCATTTTTAAATTTCGATAGTCTTTTCGGTGTCCAGTATGCCCTGTGTAGTGTGTACAAATGATTTCTTTTCAAGGCTGCTGATTTTAGTGTTGACCAACATTTCTTTAGATACTCTTCCCAAAATCTGCCTAGGTCTACCATTGGCAGATCTTTCCTCCAGATTTGATCTTCAGTCTGAATACTTTCGTCTCCTGCCATTATAAAGGTCCAGTACCACTTTGCGATTTCCTTATTTATGGGTAAGATTTTTATCATTTCTTTTTCAAGATTTTTACTATCTTTGTCATATGTCGGAATTGTTTTTGCCCAACTGTTTAGTTGATAGAACTTAAATTTAGAGACCGTCCCGTTGGAAATCGTGTACAGTTCTTCCCAGGAGATTAGTGTTGATTCGTTTAAGAGTTGGCCTCAGTGTTTAATATCAGCTTGTTTAAGTGGTTTAGCCATAGCGTCTTTTAAGCAGTCCGGGGTTCCTGGTGAGTCCCATACCGGTGCTATTGAGCTGTAGTAGGGAATCCTTAGGATTGTTCTAATTTGGATCCATAGTTTGGCTGCCTCCTTTAGTATCTTTAGTTAGATTTTTTTAAAGTACTTTTGGTGTCCGAACTTGAAAAGAAAATGATCCTCAGCTTCTGTCATTGCCTGTAAGTGTTCCGGGTAGTATTGATGAATTTTTAAAAGGGTTCGCATGTTTTTAAAGTGAAATGTTCTGTGGTATTCCACCAAGTCTGGGCTTGCTATCCCTCCGTTTTCTTTTTTCCTCCTGAGTTTCTTCCATGATATTCTTGTATCTTTAAAGGCCCATATAAAGCTGGTGATTTCCCCCTGCAACTTTTTTAATGCGTTTTTTTTTAATTCTAGCGGAATGGTATTAAAGAGGTATGTATATTTTGGGAGCACAGTCATTTTTATGATGTTAGACCTTCCTATAAAGTTTAAGGTTAGGCTGGACCAGACTTTGAGTAGTTTCCTTACCTCGCGTGCCACTCTATTTAGATTATTCTGTGGAATTTTGTCTAGGTCCTGACTCACTAGAATACCCAGATATCTTATCTCTTGTCTGACATTTGGGCTGGTGAAATGTGTGTTCCATGTCATGATTTCTGTTTTGGTGTGATTAACTAAATATCCTGAGACCTCTCCAAATTTGCTTAAAATATTTTCTATGGCTAGCTTAGAGCTGGCATAGTTATCTGTGAATAGCATCAGATCATCTGCATAAGGTGCGATCTTTTTTTCCCATCCTTGATGTTTAAAGGGGGTTATTTCCTTGCTGTTTCTGAGTTTGTTTGCTAGTGGCTCTATGTATAGATTAAAAAGCAGAGGGGAAAGGGGACATCCTTGTCTGGTGCCTCTTTCTATTCTGATGTCATTTGTGAGGTTTCCATTCACCAGAATTTTGGATCTTGGAGTTTTATAGATTTTTCCTACAGCATGTAAAAAAGAGTTACCTAGATTATTTTTGTTCATTATTCTATTCAGAAATGCCCAGTTTACTCTCTCAAATGCCTTAGCGGCATCGACAGTCAGTATCGTAAGAGGGATCTTTTTTAATATGGCGACATCTATAGCACTCAGTAGTTCGTGTGTAAGTTCATGTAATTGTCTTCCTTTTGTGAAGCCTTTCTGGTCTGGGTGTATAAGCTGTGGCATGAGTCTTCCCAGTCTAGCTGCCATTATTTTTGTAAATATTTTATAGTCTGCGTTGAGCAGAGATATCGGGCGGTAGGATTCGCATTTTGTAGGGTCTTTCCCTGGTTTTAGGATGATAGTTATTACCGCATCGTTCCAAGAGTCGGGCAGTTTGTCCTGATGTTTGAAAGACAGATTTACCATCTCCGTTATATATGGGGATAGAGTTTCCATTAAAGTCATGTAGAGCTCATTTGGTAAAGCATCTGGTCCTGCGGCCTTACCTTTCTTCAGGGTTCTTATTACGTCCTTTACCTCGGTGATTGTGATTTCTTTATTTAATTCACCTTTCTCCTCTTCAGATAGAATGTTTTCACCTTCTACATTTAGACCGGTTTCTACCCAACCTGGCCCTGAATGTACTAAAACTCCAGCAGCCTACCACTGCATATAAATCTGCAGTTGTCCCTTGTACGTGTTGTTAAGTATTGCACAGGAACATATTTACAAAGTGATGTACACAATTGTGTATTTTGTTTTTCAAAACGTGATAATTTCATGAAATATTGATGGAAGTAGTCTTTGAGCACGAACTGTGATTTACTGGCATGCAGGATATTTTTTCTCACTAGCACTTTGCATAAAGAAAGTCTTTTGACCTATTAGCAGGAGGCTGGTTCAAGAAGCAAACGTCTCTCTGCGCGCCCCTTTCTGCACAGACAAAAATTGCATATCACAAAATGTGGGAATTGAGTTGGTGTGATAAAAACTTATCATAAATCTGGAAGTGACACCGTATGCGGCTTCCTCCCGTAAAGGTGAGCCTTGTGGAGAACGGATGGCTTGCTCAGAATTAGTACCGTAATATCCACGAGCAACCTCGCTGCTTTTCTCATCTGAATACTGTCATTCCTGATGTCGTGAAACAGGTGAGAGAATTGGTGCCCTCTGTAAGTAGCCAAGATAACTAACACCTTGCTCACTATGTAAAGCGCTCTGATACCCTACCTTGGGTCTGGTTCGCGCCATAGAAAACTCTAAAAATAAATAAATAAATAAAATGAATGCACCTGAGGCGAGTGACACTGTGACCAGAACCAGGCAAATGTGGATGAATGGTACCATTGGCCTTCACTGCAGGGTAAGCGGCTTTGGTTTGGGCGCTACAGGGAACCGCAAACAAAAACAGGAAATGGATGCAAGACCAAGTTTCATGAAAGAAACCTCAATAAAAGATTTCCTAGGCTAAGGTGTTTCCAGATCCCCAAACGCCCCCAAATTGTCTGCCACTAATGGTGAAACCAATGATAAATGCAGTCTTCTCCAATTGTTGGAAGAGATGCCTTGCAGTGCTTATAAAAATGAAAGGTAAATCCCTGTGAGGGACCTGGGATCTATCGGGACGGTGGAAAAGCTCAAAACTCTAACGTGTCAAGTAGCATAAGGATCAGCACAGGGAAGCAGAACACCAATCCAGTGAGGAATAAATTGTGGGCCCTTATATCCCCAAAATACAACTTCCTTCAAAAAACACCTGCCAACAATGGGTGATGATATTACTAAGCAATAAGGATGACAAAACTGGCAATAATGGACATTAGAGGGCAGTGTGGATTGACATCTTAATGAACAAAGGATTGGTCATAGCTTCTTCCTACCGAAGGAACTGGAATAACTAGGCATGTCTTTTCACAGGGGTCCTGATGGACAAAACTCTTCAAACACAAAGCCTCTGCTTCACAAAAACACAGGGGGTATATTTACAAGGCCCTATCGCCACGCAAACGTCACTTTTTACAAAATTTCTGTGGCGATAGGGGCTTTGCCTTATTTACAAAGCCACGTTAAGCCACTTAACTGCCTTATTTACAAGGCAGCTTTTTAGCCACTTAACGTGGCTTAACGCTGCCTTGTAAAAAAGGCCCCCTTTCACGCTATCCTTAGCGTGAAAGGGGAGGGCAATGGGTGTTGCTCTGAGCGTTCTACCACAACACCCATTGATTCTGACGCTGCCTTCAATTTACAAGGGAGGCGTTAATAGGAGGCAGTGCCAGAATTAAGACCAGGGAAAACCTGGTCTTACCCTGGCGCAAGGAGGAGAAATGTTAAATTTGTCCTCGTTTTTGCGGTTTTCGTGTGTGCTGCGTTGTGCAGCACACATGAAAACAGCAAAAGGCCAATGATTGTTGATGTACAAGAAGGTTCCCCTTCCTGCACATAAACAATAATTTTTATTAAATACTGTTTTGCAACTTCTATGTGTGCTGCATTAAGCAGCACACATAGAAGTTGCAAAACGGTATTTAAAGATTGTTTATGTGCAGGAAGGGGGACCTTCCTGCACATAAACAATCTTCCCCTGCACGCAGACACAATTGCACAAGTGCCTGCGTTGGCGCTATGCTGCTAAATCCAGCGCCAACGCAGGCCTGCACCATATTCTTGTAAATATGGGGCAGCCCTGCGTTTCTGAAGTGGCGAAGTGAGGCGTGAAGCCAGGAAGGCGAACGCCTCACTCCGCCACTTCCCTTGTAAATATGCCCCAGGATTTGCTACAACAACCAAAGATTCACTTTCAAACTCGCAAAGTTATTTTTGCGACTCATTACGAATCTCAAAGAGGAGGTGGTATGAAAGGGACATCTTCCTTATTGTGATTCTGAATTAAACATATCAATGATTTACAATTGCAATCGAATACCACTGAAGAGATACCAACATCTGATTTGTAAAGTGTGAGCTGTCCCTGTGGGGCAGCTCACACCATGTGAATGCTGGCTGCTGGCCTCGGGAGAGAGCAGACAGTGGTTCGTGGGATCACTCTCCTGGTGGCTTTCCCTGTCTGCCAACTTGCAGTTTTAAAAGCAGCCTCTCTCGCTCTACGCGATAATATGATTACTGGAATGAAGGTCTACTGTACATCTCAGTCCTCCATTCAAAGCCATTCACAGGGATTGCAAAATACCATCTAGTCATTCAATTTAATGAGGCACACATTTGTACGACCTTCGTGATGCAACTGATTCGTTTATCCTTCAAATCGGTAAATAAATAATGCGTCATATACCAGTCGGTGTTCAAAAACAAACACCAGATTGGGAACTTATATGTCAGGACCAATTTATTTTATTTATTTATTTTTAGAGTTTTCTATAGCCCTTTTTCCCCCTGAAATAAAACTTTTCTTGGATCTGAGGCCTTCCTATAGTTGGGGGCGCAGTATTCTTCTTTTAAAACATCAAGAAACCACCAACCGGAAACGGAACACGCCTACATATTGATATACTACTGAACGTGACCACCAACTTCCTAAAGAGCTCCGCGGTGAAATGAATTGGTATAGCCCAGACAGCTGATGGTTATGCAGGTGAGGCGCAGAAAAGATAGGCCTGTCATTTCTCAGCAGTGGCAACAGACTTCTGCACTGAAATGTGTCAGAAAAGTCTAGTCTACATTTTATTTGATAGTGGTCGCGGATAAGGTGTGACATCAAAGTATTTTTCCAGAATGTTTCAAGATTGTACCTCAACAATTTCTGCCTCAGGACTGGAAACTATAGAAGCAAAACTCTCAAGAAAGAACGTGTATTTTAAGTTAAGCCTACATTGCCTTCTAGCTCCATTAAAGAATCTGAGGTGAGTCAGCACTATGCATAACCATCGAATGCAATTCAGATAACTGTGCTTTTACATAAGCTCTAAAACGCAACGCCATCCTGACCAATCACACAAAGATATACTATTCATCAAGCAATACTATGTCAAGTATGTCTCTGACCTAGGTGTAAACTCCATCGCGAGATATGCCTTCCAATGTCATCAATTTTATTTCAAGGAGCATCATTCTATGATACCTGAAAGGAATGACTCTATACTAAAAAAAACAAGGGAAACCAGTTGACCATTAGGACCTGTGGTATCTGAAAAAACTGGTCCCTAATACCATCGGAATGTCATGGAAATCAAACGGGCATTATTTATTATGATAAAATAACCGTATGTTTGTGCATATATACAATTATTTAATCTTAAAAAATAATAACTACTTGATTTCCATGCCATTCTCTGGTATTATAGACCATTGTTCTCTTTCTAAGGAATCCTTCTTCAGCACACACAAAGCCTATGTTCATTGATTACAAGATATATATTGGATCAGGGAATTTTAAAACTGCACCAATACCTCCAGTCTTGCAAGAAGTTTAGTAAATATGAATTTTAGAAACCCTGAAGGGTTCATATTGTTGGAACTGAGTATCTTACAGAGATGAAATCATGGGCTTAGCCAAGGAATCACAAAGTCTGATGACCATTAAAAAGACATTACTAAAGGATCATCCTCTGCACACATTTACCCTGAGTTCTCGAGGATTTGTTTGCATGACCTCTTTGTGCGCATGAGCAGGCTTCTTTAGGAAATCATACTCCTATCTAACATTACACTTTAATGGTATTGACTCAGTTTTAAAACGCAGGTTTAGGACAACTAGTTAGCCACCAAGGGGCAGCGTTATTTTACGCCTTGATTGCATTATAAAAGTGACACAAATCGGCAAAAAATATTTTTTGTCCAATGTGAAACTTGTCTAGCGCTGGAAATATTGTGAAAGTAATGAAAAGCAGCATATAACGTTGCTTTGCATTACTTAGCGTCAAGGGGGCATACCACAGGGGGGGCATTAGCATTCCTATACAACCATCCAAAGTTTCTCACGCTAAACCCAATTTACTAAATAGACGGGGTTTAGCATCAGAAAATAGAACACCCTTCAACTCGGCACTATGAAGGAGAAATTATTTTGTTTTCCTTTATGTTCCGACTTCGCCTGTGTGCTGCACTGTACAGCACATATAGAAACTGCGAACATTTTTAAAATTAGTCTAAGCATAGAATGTTGTACTGGAAGGATATCCTAGAATAGTGGACAGCATATGCCAGGCCAACTTCTTACAGTGACCATAACCTAACAGTGGTATACGAAGTGTTTCAAAGGTGACTTAAACGAAGGGGGGAAATTAGGTTATTCGAAGTCAAAAGGGGAGCTAGATGTTTATAGTACAATGAATACATTTTTTAGCATTTTAGAAGCTCTCCCTTTATGAAGTTGACGACGTTTCGACCCTCTCTCAATACGGGGCTTCAGAACAAGAGTGCTGGGGTAATTGGTTGAATTGAAAGAGTGATACGGGTTTTCTGGTGCATCTGTTGATCCGATTATGGAACCGGCGCGAACTTCAAGCGACACACGAGTACTAACCCGTGATTGCTTGCGGTGTAATTGAATTACGGCTTACCAAGAATCATAAATGGATCACTCGCCTTCAAAGCTAAAAAACGACCTAAAAAGCGAAAACACACTGGACACACTCCTAAAGAAAATTAACGAAGGCAATGAGCTAGCCAAAGCCACGAAAAAGACAATAGACAATATGCAACTGGAGCTGGCGGCCATAAGGGCGGACCAATGCAAAACCAACTGCAGAATCGACGCAGCGGAAAAAAGAATTAGCGACCTAGAGGACACAACGCGCATTGCTCACAAAGACCTGGGTCTAGTCATAAAGACAACACACAGCCTACAGAAGCTGTTGGCGGAACAAGATGACCGGAGCAGGAAAGGGAATATAAGGCTCCTGGGCATACCAGAAGGGGACGAGGACACTCTGGGCTCATGCGCAGCCCTACTTGAAAACCTCCTGCCCAAGCTGACAGGGCTGAAGTTAGACAGATCCTTTGAAGTGGACAAAGCCTACAGGGTCCCAGCAAACAAACCGCCACAGGGGAGATGGCCAAGGCCAATCA
Organism: Lissotriton helveticus; assembly: GCF_964261635.1. Taxonomy (NCBI): domain Eukaryota; kingdom Metazoa; phylum Chordata; class Amphibia; order Caudata; family Salamandridae; genus Lissotriton; species Lissotriton helveticus. The sequence goes on along the minus strand of NC_136059.1, from coordinate 844,885,307 downwards.
TATGTAAGCCGCTCCGCGCCAACCACACAGAGGCAATCTTCGCCTTTGCGAGAAAAGGGCAGAATATCAAAGTTAATGGACAGAAGGTCATCATAACACAAGACTTCTCCAAACATACAGTCAAAACCAGGAAAGGTTTCCTAGCCATGAGAGACAAACTGCGGAAAGAAAATATCACCTTCAGCTTTGCTGGGCCTGCGAGTGCGAGAATGAAAATAACCGACAGACGAGGAACCCTGACTTTCGATGAACCCGATGAGCTAAGGAGATATCTGAAAGGCCCAGAACCAGGGGAAATGGAGGCGCAGAGCCCAGGAGCCGCCAAAAGAAGAGCATCATCGGATGCGGCGGAGGGAGGAACGGAGGAATGACGACCTAACAAAGTCAAAGGGTTAAACAAAGGACGATGGACAATGCCGCAAGTGTTATTAAACCCACGATCTACCTCAGGCCAGCCTACATACGGCCATCTCGCACAGGTAACAACCACAACCGCCCCACGTCATGGACAACGACCTACCTCGCTGACAGACTGGCAGCACCCAAGTAGATGTAGGATTACATAAACATATCCTTTAACGTTTGAGTCCCTCTCTTCTTGATAGCATGATAGCAGGACTGCGGGAACTAGCTAACCAGCGAAATGGAACACTGAATGAACAATTGGGCTTAATGACACCGAACTTGGGGGGGGGGAGGGAGGGCCCTTGCTGTCGCACGTCTACAGTTCTAAATGAGGGGGGAGGAGAGGGAGGGGGTCGCCAGCAGTACAGGGGTACGCATTTTCTTATTTCCATGCTTTCTCTATCTCTACTTTTCTTTTCCCAACCACCTATCATCGGGGGATGATACCTTAGCAAGAGTAAAAAAGGCCAGTCCTCCTAGACGTCACAACAGCGCACGTAAAACCGTAGGGCCAGACCAACCGCAGAAGGCAACAAGAGAGCGACCAGAGCACGCCAGAATAGACAGCGACAACACGAACCCACCATGACAAACGCCTACGAGCGAAATGGATAGGCGAAGTCTTTTGCTCACCAGCCGTACAGAAGAAAAGAGGGGTCATCACCTTGATAAGCAAAAGAACGAACCTAACCCTGCAGGGTAGCTATGCTGACAGCGAAGGGAGACTACTGGTGATAAGCTTAAAGAGGGGGGAGGAGACCCTCCACATTGCCAACGTATACGGACCAAACGCTGAAGTTGAGGTCTTCTGGGATAGTGTAGGATCCAAACTAGGAGATCTCCCACAAGGGGAGCTCCTCCTGATAGCAGGAGACATGAACCAAGTATTAGATCAGGCAACGGACAGGCACCCACACAGACCGAGTCACGACACACAGAACCATAACATACTCAAGAACATTTGCACAAAACTTCAACTTAAGGATCCCTGGAGGCTCCAACACCCAGCAGCAAGGGAATACACCTTCTACTCGAACCCACACAATTCATACAGCAGAATCGACTACATCCTAATGTCAGCCTCACACACACACCTGATTGACCAAACAGAAATAGCCCCAATCACCATATCGGATCACGCACACATATCCCTCTCAATAAGTGGGAGACACAACGACACGCCAAGCCGCAGATGGAGACTCAACAGCGACATCCTGCAACACCCAGGGAACATAACAGAAATTGGGGAGGCCATTAAGGAATACCTAACATTCAACGACAACACGGAGGTAGACAAGGGTATCCTCTGGGACGCCCCAAAAGCCACAATAAGAGGCAAACTAATGAACATCAAAGCCAGAATGAACAAGGCCAACGACAAGAACATAACTGAACTAGAAGAACAGATCAGGGATCTAGAAACAGGTCACTGCGCAAACCTCATAGATAGGAACACACTAACAGATCTAACAAAGAAAAAGTATGAGCTCAACAGAATACTAAGTGAAAGAGCGGGAACATGGATCAATAACTATAAATCCATAAACTTATGCTCAGCCAACAAAACAGGGAAGGCGCTAGCGTCATACCTGAAAGCAAAACAGCGACAGCACTCGATCGCGGCCATAACAGATAAAGCAAACAAATCAAAAACAACCAACAAGGCAATCCTAGAGGTATTCAAACAGTTTTATGAGGAGCTATACAGGGCAGACGGGAACCTAGCAGCGGACGGAGGGGCGGAACTACTCAGCCAGCTCACCCTTCCGACTCTAACATCAGAACAGAGAGAAACATTAGGAGGTGACATCACAGAGGCAGGAATAGAAACCGCGATCACAGCGCTCAAAATCAACAAGGCACCAGGGCCCGATGGATACACAGCGCTGTTCTACAAGAAATTCCTAGGACAGCTAAAACCCACCCTGGTTGAGGTCTTCACCCATTGCATCCGCGCAGGGCGAATGACAGACTCCATGGCCGAGGAAAACATCATTGTGATCCCCAAAGAAGGCAAAGACCCTCAATACCCTCAGAGCTATCGACCAATATCGCTCATCAACGTAGACTGCAAAATCTACGCTAAAATCCTAGCAAACAGACTAAACGGGCTCCTGCCTCACCTCATACATAACTCACAAGTAGGCTACCTCAAGAACAGACTTTCACAAGACAACACCAGACTCCTATGCCACCTCATCAACCAGACAACACACAGCGCAGATCAGGCAGTCATGATAGCACTAGATGCAGAGAAGGCATTCGACAGAGTCTCCTGGCCCTTCCTAGACCAGTGCTTGGAGAAATTTGGCTTAGGCACCAAATACAAAGACATGGTGATGGCTCTGTACAATCGACCCAAAGCAAAGGCGGTCGTGAACGGGGGCTCGTCGGAAACACTAACACAAGAAAGGGGAACCAGGCAGGGTTGCCCACTATCTCCAGCCCTCTTCCTGCTGGCGCTAGAACCACTGCTGGCAATGATAAGGAACAACCCAGACATAAGGGGAGTCCGAATCAATGACAAGACAGTAAAACTAGCAGCATACGCGGATGATGTACTGATAACGACAAAAGAACCAACAACCTCTATAGCAGCACTAATGGAAACCATAGACGAATACGCGCACGCCTCAGGCTACAAACGAAACAAGAGACAAATCAGAGTGCAAGCCCATGAATGTCCACACAACAAAAGCAGTCCTGGGGGGAGGGGGGGCGGAGCTTGCCAGCACCGATGGCGGACGCCTAAGAGAAGAGCTCCGCGCCGTCACCCACGATCCTTGCTAATAATCCTGACATCAGCGGAGCCTTGGCGTTGTGAAAGGTGTCTCGAGCGCCCCTGCGACAGCCGATACCAGTGTGGGGAGCGGGGTGACACCGGACTGCCAGAACGAAGCTTGCAAGCACATAGACGCTCCGGCGGACTAGGCCGTGAAGCCGCGGGCTGGCCTAAGTCGCTCCCCGGCGTGCGTCATCCGACATGCGTCCGGAACTGAGGCCTTGGACCCGGCGGACGGAAATTGCCCCGAGGGGAAAAATACGCTAAAGTGGGGACTTGGACTGCCAATTAGCGATTGGGGTCCAGAGTGCCGGCTGGGACCCATATGCCTGGCGCTTGCACTGTGGCTGCGGTCAATCCTGCGGGGAACATCTGTGGGCCTCGGAACTTCTAGCCCCTGGCCCCGAAGTCACCGACACAAGGGGCTGCGCCTGCAACGAAGCTCCAAACTGCTGCTGACATTCAGCGTGCCTCATCGCCAGCCTGCTCAGGACACATGGAGGTGGGCACGACAGAGGGCTGCATGAAGTAGTAAGGCCTGGCACACCCGAAACACACCACCGTGGCCCCTGCATACCATAAGGGTATTTTAGGCGCCCACTGGGAAGGAACTGAAGACTGATTATCCCCCTTTCTTAGCTTTCTCCTTTGAGAAGCGAAGTGTGGAAAGGCAGCACACAGCGGCTGAGGAGAGAGCCGGGCTGAGTAGACGCACACTGCCATCTACGCCGCTCTATGAGGTGGGGCACTAGATTCTGAGGGGATAAAGGAGTGGGATTAGAATCGCCAGAGCAGTCTGACACGGGACCGGTGGCTGGATTACAACACCGCAGTCTGCTCATGAACACGTGCTGTGAGGCCTGACGTCTCGGCGGCCTAGCTGGCCAACATGGGAAAAGGCGACAAGACTCAGACAAAGCTAGCTTTCGAACAGCGGCAATCAAGAACTCCGGCATCTGAAGAGCCTGAGCCAACGCAGCAGAATAAAAGCCTGGAGGGCTCAATATATTCAGATATTAAAGATCTGCTGGTGACAATGGAGAAGGGCCTCCAGGACAGCATGGCGTCGATAGGGACTAAGATTGACGCCCTCACATACCGCATGGATCGTATGTCAGAGAGGGTGGACAAGCATGCGGAACGTCTCGACATGTCGGAGAGGCGTCTGACCAAAGTCGAAGATGCGCCGATGGAACTGGATAAAGATCGCAAGCAGATCGGGAGACTTCTCCAGGTCATACAAGATAAGTCAGAAGACTTGGAAGCCCACTCGAGACGCTCGAACATACGCATCACGGGGGTTGCAGAGACGACGCACACCGGGAAAATGGAGCATTTTGTGGAAAAATGGCCGACCACCCTGCTGGGAGACGACATCTTCTCACCTATGTTCATTGTGGAGAGAGCACATCGTACGTTAGGTCCTAGCCCGCGCCCGGGGGCTCCCCCGAGAGCAATCATTGCAAAACTTTTGAATTATAGGGACAGAGACACTGCGTTGCGGGTTGCCCGAGAGAAAGGGAAGCTGCAGTTCGAAGGTACAGATATCTCCCTATACCCTGACTTTACTGCGAAAAGTACAGGAGGAACGGCGGCACTTCGCTCCGTATAAGCAGCAACTGGGCGACCCGGGGCTTGATTACGCCATGCTGTACCCGGCAAAGCTGCGGATCAACAGACAAGGACATTCACACTTCTTCACTGACCCTAGAGAGCTCCAAAAGTCTCTGAAGGTATGGACTAAGGAAGAAAGGCGTAGCCCCAGGAGCCAAAATGGTGAGCAAGACAATAACAGCCATCTGGACGAACAGGAATAGGCTGGCCGTTTCAATTGTGGGTCTTTCCACTGGTGGAACTGTGATGAAGCTGGATATTTGCGCAGGGGCTGGAGCCCATTCAACAGAGACCTTTGCTTGCCGTACAGCAACGGACTACGAAGACTAAAGGGGCCTATGAACGGACCGCCGACCTAAGACTGGGTGAGATCTTTCCATTACATATTCGCCAGTTTGCCAGCCAGAGACTTCAACCTGCCGGGTGCTGTGGTGGCTCCCACATTTAGTACAATCTATATTGATGATCTGCCCGAACGCTATATGGGGGAGTGAAAGGATTGTGATGGGAGGGTATTCGAAGACACACTGTGGTACGCTTTAGGCTCACGTTGCTGATACGAATGGGGTGACGGCGCTAGGGGCGATATTGAGGTACACTGAGGTACACTTTGGTGTAGTGTTGTTATTTGCTTTCTTGGCGACCTCTGCCCTAGCGCTGTAAGCACTAATGGTTCCAAATGGGGCCTGTTTGGGGTATCTGGGACTGTTTGTGGGGGGATGTTTTGTCATGCTAGGCCGAGTTGGGGTTGGTCTGCTGTGGGTGGGGGAGGGAAGGTTCCTGAGAATGGGGAAATGTTATTGTACTAGTGCAGATACACTGAGTTCCTCGAAACCAGGTTTAGGCACAGCTTATCGCACTACAGCTCAAGTTTGCGGCGAACGCGCCACACTGCGTGACCAGATGCCACACACCCTCACTGCGCGCGCTATTGCTGCTATGTTAGGGCTATGGCTGACTGCATAGGGAACACGAATCCTGTTAGGCTTAGAGCGCTCACGTGGAATGTGCAGGGTCTCAATGACCACAGGAAGGTACGTAAAGTGCTCAGCTACCTGCAGCGACATCATGTAGACCTAGCCTTGATTCAGGAGACGCACCTACCTAATAATAGTACGATGCTGAAATGCAGAGGCTTGGAGGGCAATGTGGCAGTAGCGGGATTCACAACACATGCCAGGGGGGCTATGACATGGGTTAACCCAAAGTCTAAATTAACACAACAAACCTTAGAAGCAGACTCGGAAGGTAGATATGTAATCACTAGATGTACTGGCCTAGGCATGTCACTGGTAATCGTTAACACATATGGTCCCAATTTCGACTCCCTCGAATTTTATCAGGCCCTGGCGAGCAAAATTCGACGTTACAACTCTAGCGACCTTAGGTGTGGGGGGGACATGAACCCCACTCTTGACCCTGCCCTTGATAAATCCGCGGGCCCACATCGCAAACCTGCGGCTGCTGCCGTCGAATTGCAGGGTGCGATGACGTGCCTGGGCCTGGAGGACGCTTGGCGATCCCGCAATCCACTACAGGGGCGCTACACCCACTACTCTGCGTACCATGACATACACACCAGGATTGACTATTGGCTAGTCCCTGCCTTCAAACTAGACATGATAGGTAAGTGTAGTGTACTCCCTAGGACGCTCTCAGACCACTCGCTTGTACTCTTGGAGCTGATAACTAGGGGCAAGTCCATCCCGCCATTCACTTGGCGGTTCCCGCCATATTCTTTACTAGATCCGGTGTTCAGGGGGGAAATCGCGGAGGCAATTGAGGTATTCTTTTAAACTAACATAGGCTCGGTTGAGAGTTTTCAGACTGTCTGGGAGACTTTCAAGGTATATATACGAAGAGTGGTGATCTCCAAGCACTCAGGCGTACTGAAAGCCATTCGGGCACGATTGGCAGACATTGAGAAGCAGCTGGAAGCCCTGGAGAAGAGGAACGGAGAGAGTACTGATAGTGGGGTGGGCGAGGAAATAAAACCACTTCTGGCGGAATTCCACGACGAAGCGGACAGGGAAGTCAAACATATGGGAAAGTATGCCACGGCTAGGGTGTATGGAGAACGTGATCGGCCTAGTACGCTGTTAGCCAGGGTCATAGGGGAGGGAGAAAACGTCAACAAATAACAGAGTTAAAATCTGACACTGGGGAAACACTAACTGATCCGGTTGACATAGCTACCGCCTTTAAAACCTACTATGAGACACTGTACACGACTAAGGGGGGGGGGGGACACCTTAAGGATGACATTGAGGATTACCTAGGCCATATTGACATCCCCGTGCTAACGAACGCACACAGGGAATTCCTCATGCTCCCAATTGAAAAAGATGAAATAACTGACGCTCTGGCGAGCATGAAGTCTGGAAGCGCCCCGGGTGCGGACGGTCTGACGGCAGGCTTCTACAAAACATTTAAAGATCAGCTGATACCTCATTTGTCAGCTCTCTTTGATGATATATGTGTTGAGGGATGCATGCCGGAATCAATGAGGGAGGCTCTCATAGTTACTATCCCCAAGCCGGGTAAGCCCAGGGAGGAATGTAGCTCATATAGACCCCTGTCTTTGCTGAATGTAGATGCAAAACTGTTTGCTAAGGTTTTGGCCACTCGACTGGATCTCTTGGCGCCTAGACTGGTAGCTCCGGAACAAGCTGGCTTCATTCCGAGCAGGAACCTGACCTATAACATCCGAACGGTATTGGGCACGATGCAACACGTACGACAAGACAGGAAGGCGCTAGCAGTTTTCCTAGATATTGAAAAGGCCTTCGATTCGGTGGAGTGGACATTTATGAGGATGGTCTTATGGCGCATGGGACTCGGACAGCCTTTTCTACAGATGATAGGGGCTCTATACTGCAGACCACGGGCTCGAGTTCGAATAAATTATCTAGTGATGGACTCATTTCCGATCACTAGAGGCACCAGGCAGGGGTGCCCACTCTCGCCTCTCCTGTATGCACTGGTGGCAGAGCCTTTGGCTTGTGCCCTAAGGGAATACCATGGCAAGGAAGGCGTGTGCTTTCCGAACTACAAGATAGTGGTGTCAATGTACGCGGACGATACATTGCTATACGTCCGAGACCCTGATAACAACCTGTCTTCGGTCCTAAGAGAAGTGGTCCGATTTGGCGCGTTATCTGGACTACGAGTCAATTGGTCGAAGTCGCTTGCATTTCCCTTGACCCCTATCACGCAGCCTACCGACATGGAGTACCCACTTGCTTGGACCACGGACCCAATTAGATACCTGGGGGTTCACCTGCATACGGACCCAGAGACTATATTTAGAGTAAACTACGGAACTGCTTTCAGTAAGCTGGAGGATGATGTAACTGCCTGGTGCAAACTTCCGCTCTCTCTTTTGGGGCGGATTGCCATAATGAAAATGGTAGTGCTCCCCAGATTTTTATTTTTATTTATGACCATCCCGATGGTGCCTCCCAAGATATTTTTCCAGCGGCTGCAACAGGTGATGACGAAGCTTGCGTGGGCGGGCGGTCAACCTTGTGCGAAATGGTCACTTACCACACTGCCGTACAGAATGGGGGGTCTGGGTGCACCAGACCTGGAGCTATATTACCGAGTGGCACAGGCCGCTCATTTACACACATGGGTGCATGGGAACCGAGACATACCGCACGTTAAAATGGAATACCTGTTCGCTAGCCCGCTCTCCCTCCCGCACACGATTTTTGAACCAACTGATCATAGGACAGGGAATCTAGACTCACTAGCGGCTACGAATCACGCGTGGCATAGTCTCCTTCAGCGGCAGAACGGAGTTCTGCTGTACTCCCCTATTATGCCCATTGACTGGACTAGATGGTTGCCTCCGCTACGAGAGAAGGGAGTGATAGTCGACATGCTGAAACTCAAAATAGTGACGGCTGGAGACCTGTTCCAGGATGGAGTGGTTAAGACTTGGGAGCAGGTGGTAGCTGGTATTGATGCGCCATCACTCTTGATGCGTTTCCAATACTTCAGGGTTCGACATGCTCTTTCGGACCTTCTAGGGGGCCACATGGTAGAACCGCCAGAAGTTCAAGAACTCACGTATGTCATAAAGGCGACGTCACCGCAGAAGCTGCTATCTCACTTATACAATCTATCAAAATCCCACAGGGAACATACATACACCAAAGCGCGATTGGCTTGGCAGTTAGACTTACAAACGGTATTAGATGATGACACTTGGGCATATTGCTGCACCAACACCAGGAAAATTTCGCTGAATGGCCGACAGATTGGTACACTTCAAATTCCTAAATAGGATATATTACACACCGGCTAGGCTTTTCAGATATGGTCTCCGTGCCACAGCGGACTGTGAGAGGTGTCATGCTCCGGACGCTGATTTTTTGCACCTAGCGTGGCTATGCCCGGGGATAAGTGATTTCTGGATCAAGATTTTTGAGGAAATTAGCACCGTCACAGAAGTTGTCATTCCCCCAGACCCTATGATAGCATTATTAGGTTACACCAAACAACTTCCGAGAGCAGTCCGCAGGCTAGCTGACATGGGGTTTTTAATTGCGCGCAGAGTAGTAGCATGCTGCTGGATGAGAGGACCAATGCCGACACCTAAGAGATGGGCACATGACATGTTGTACTGCTGTACACAATCCGAGAACTATAGTGAACTCCTTCCCCCAACCAGTACACCCAAGAACTTCTGGGGGCTTTACCACACTTATTTGGCGTCTGCTGCGGCGGGGCCTCAGGGGACCTAAGAAAGCTGGACGCTATGTCTGACATACCTGGAACGTTGAGCACTCTTTTGATTTAGGGACCTGGCGCTGTGAGTTTTGACACTGGAGTTTCCTGGCGCTACCTGGATAATGTAAGTCTACAAACATGCGTACCTTCAACGCCGCCTGCCCTAATGAATGGGTTGTTGGCTAAATGGCTGTGTAATCATTGGAAACTGTGAGGACAGGTGTCTGATGCTAAGTGGATGCACTGCACAATTGGCGGGTGGGGGAGGGGTATGTTAGTAAGACTGTACCTTGTATCTGAAAGTTCTATAAATAAAATAATAAAAAAAAAAAAAATACATAAATAAAAAGCAGTCCTAGGTCTCTCTGGCCTAGCCTGGCAAACCAAACCCCTTAAATACCTAGGCATCCTCTTCAGCAGAGACCTGAAAACGACCTAAGAACCCAACGAGGAGGCCACCCTTAAGAAAGTGAAGGAGAGGCTTGAATCGTGGTCCCCCAAATTCATAAGCTGGTGGGGCAGAGTAGAGACCATTAAGATGATGGTAACACCAGTGGTCAACTACACCCTAAGCATGCTCCCACTAATAACCACAGACGACTTTCACAAAAAACTTGACAAAATGATAAACAAATTCTTATGGAAGGGAAAGAGACCCAGGATTAGCCTACAGAAACTGCGACTAAACAAGGACATAGGCGGACTAAACATCACGAATTTCAAAATATTCCAAACTGCCTGCCTAGCAAAACTAGGAATCTTCTGGATTACCGGTATGGCTAGAACTAGAAAGGGATATCCTAGAAGGAATGAACCCCACAGCCATGCTCACAGCGAACAAACACCCGGCAGCGAACAACCCCATCATCAAATACACTAAACAAGCACTGCTAAGAGTAGACAAGCAGATGGGACAAAGCGTCAAAGGCACCAAGTGGGAGTCAATATGGCTTAACACCAGAATACAATACAGAGGGCGAACGCTGAGTGACTTGGTCTGGAGCAGGAAAGGGATTACACATCCCGCACAACTAGAAAAGAGCAACACCCCACTTACATTCCACACCCTCAAACAGGCACACGACCTCCCAGACATAGACCAAAACACGTTCCTTAAAATCAAGACAGCCATAACGAAGGCGAACCTCACGCAAGCAACGCCCACCATCGCACAATACATGAGCAACCTAAACAAGATCGGACACCAGACATCGCACATATACAAACTTCTCCGCCCTAAAACGTCTAACCTAAACGCCAAAACAATGGGATTCTGGGAAACACTGTATAACAGACACCTTAGTGAAGACGAGAAGAAGACACTATGGGGTTCAGCCACAAAAAACAAGATAACACCGCAGCTGGCACAGACCAAATTCCAGCTAGACTAGAAGATATGGGCATGAGGGAAGCCGATACATGCTGGAACTGCCACAGAACAAAAGGGGACTTACAACACCTCATCTTCGATTGCCCCAAAGTGAAAACATTCTGGGACAAAGTGAAGGACCTCATAAACACAGTAATAGGCAGGAACATACAACCAGGGTTTATAGGACTATCAACAGCATTCATGGCACTAGACCTAGGAAGCAGGGAAGACAGAGACCTGGTAGACCTGCTACTAACCGTGGCAGGTAAAACCATCCTAACTAACCGGAAGAATACAGCCAAGGCCACATTCAGAAGCTGGGTCAACTGGGTAAGCTTCCTTAGAGGAGCCGACAACATCATGGGGAGGTTTTCACCCGACCACACAGCAAAGAATGGGATGTGGGCAGCCTTAGACGCACATCTAGAGTCACACAAAACCCCATAGGCGCATGACCAAACAGGTCCCACCTACAGCCCAGGAGCACAAGCACGGCTGACGGCAGACATTAAGCTGCTGAGGAACCCCCCCCCTTCTTTTTTCCCTTCTTCTCTTTTCTCTATCTTTCCCCTCTTCTATCCACAGAGGTCGTAACAGAACACCTCCAACATAGCATATGCAAAGTAAGCCTATTGTAACTAGAAAGCGCCGAGAACAACGGCAACACCTCTGCGATACTCTCTGTACTGTATCTTAAAATTTCTTAATAAAATCTTTTGAAATAAAAAAAAATGGATCACGGAAGCAAGTTAAAGTGGAATTACAAGCCCTGCAGTCTGGCAGTCCCGTGAACTACGTGGAGGGATTTGCCAAGACTTTAAAACAGCCTGTTTTAATTTGGACCTGGCACACCATTAATTACCAGAAAAAGTCCCCGGGTCCATCATTCCTCATCGTGAACTGTGGGAATTATCTCCATGCACCAGAAAACCCATATCACTCTTTCAATTCAACCAATGACTCCAGCACTGTTGTCCTGAAGAGACCCCGTATCGAGAGAGGGTCGAAACGTCGTCGACTTCATAAAGGGAGACCTTCTAAAATGCTAAAAAAAAATGTATTCATTGTACTATAAACTTCTAGCTCCCCTTTTGTACTTCCAATAACCTAATTTCCCCCCTTGGTTTAAAACAATCTTCACCATGGCAGACCGTCCACTATATTTTAATTCCCCGATGATCTGGTGGAGCTTTATGAGTAAGGTGCTTCTGCAAACGACAGAAGCATTTTTAGCCACAGATGATCTTAGCAATCTCAGGCCACTTTTGCTCTTACCTTCGCCTGGGAAAATGCTAGGGAAGCTAGTACAACGCCAATTGAATTGCTTTATTGAGAGCAATGATATCTTGCATGAAACACAGTCAGGCTTTCGGCCCGGTTTCAGCACCGAAACGCCCTCATAGAGGTGGCAGAATCGGTTAGATGGGCACTAGATTCAGGGGCATCAGCAATGCTGGTGCTCCTGGATCTTTCTGCAGCTTTTGACACGGTCGACCACGTCAGGCTGCTTCAGAGATTGGAAAATATTGGCCTGGGCGAGAAGGTGCGAGCTTGGGTGCAGTCCTATCTGAGCGCCCGATCTCAGAAAGTCACTCTACGCCCTTTTTCGTCCAAACCTAAACCTCTTTGGTGTGGTGTTCCCCAGGGCTCAGCCCTAAGCCCTCTACTCTTTAATGTTTATCTAGCCCCTATTTTTACTGTAATAGCCAACTGGAGTGTCAAAGCGATTTCATACGCTGATGACACACAGCTGGTCTTCTCTTACCAAGAATCGACAGTGGAGGCCTTTGGCAATTTTAAGGGATGTCTCTGTGACATCATCATTTGGATGAACTGGTCGAGGAAGATGGCGGGTGGGAGGTTCGGCCGGGAGCTCCGTGCTCGCCGATCTCAAAACATGAAGAATTAATCGTAACATTTTCACCTACCGCCGCGGATCACTCGCAAATACAGAAGGGTACTGTGGTGTGTGGACTCGCCTCTCTGGGGTCAGTTGTTTTGCCTCGACGACCTGGGGATGGGATTTCAAGTCCTCCGGGCGGATGAAGTGACTGGTGGCACCCGCACGGCGTACGCCGGGCTGTGGGCAGCTGCTTCTGGCGCCAGCAGAGGTTGCCGGAGCGCGATAGTTAAGGTCTCCTTTCTCTTCCGGGGCATAAGCGGCAGTGGCGGCACAGACAAAGCGGTCTCCTCAGCATTTCCGCAGACACGCTTCCGGGTGAAAAGTGGAAGCGATACTGGGCTGAAACCGACGAAGACAGACTGAGGCTATACGCTGCAGAGAGGAGTGCAGGCTAACGATCCTCATAGAGGGGAAGGTCGTGGAAAGCCCGACTACAAGGAATTCGACACAACTGGAACTGGAACCCATGAGCAAGGTACAGGGGGGAGTTGGTGGTGAGGGTGTATCTGCATTAGATTTACTTGTTGGACGTGGAGAGAAGAAGCAAACAAGGGGTAACACCGGAAAAAAGGAAAAAGGAGAGGGAGAGGGGGAGGGAGAAGGAGAGGGAGCCTGAGGTGGGAGCTGTCACAAATACCCCAGTTGCATCTGCTTCTGCAATAGAAACAAAATCCCCCAAACAGATTTAGGGGCTAGGGGCAGAGGAAATACCTCAGAAGGAATAAAAGACGGAGTAGGGAGCAAGCGAAGGTCCAGCTACTGCCTGAGGAATAGGCAATTCTCCAAACAAGTCCTCCCAACTAAACAAACGGTTATACCAAGGAATACAAAAAGAAAGCTAACCCCCAAACCACAGCAGAAAAAGGACAGAACTGTAAAGGGAAAAGACCAAACAGTGCAGAAAATCAAAGTAACCCCCTCTCTCAGATCCTTCTTCAAAGTACAGCAGCAAACCCAGATAGGGTATAAGCACCCTAATCTTCTTAATCACCCAAACTCACAAAGCCAACTCCCCAGTCACAAACACAGGCCTAAACATAAATCTTAACACAACCGCCACAACCCCCGCCACAACCCCCAAAACCCCCGTAACAACCAACGGAATAAAAGGGGCTAGAGAATCTCGGGAAAAGACTCAAGAAACAATAATCCTCACAGACCCGCAAATGGAGGCATCGGGAGGCACCAGTATGCCATACCCGGCAGACTTATTAGCAACAGAGTCCCCCACCATGGTAGAACAAACAGAGAAGCTTTTGGAAAAATTCATGGACAAAGTGTTAGGGGAAATGAGAGAGAAATTCTCAGTCTCAGAGGCTAATCAAAGTAAGATACAGGAGGTGTGTGAGACATTGGATCATAAATTGAACACTCTTGGAGAAAGAGTGACTGCAGTCGAATCAGTTGTGGAAGATCTCAGTAAGAAAATTTATATAAACCAGAAAGAAATAAGGAAGCTCAGAGAGAATGAAAGAAGCATGAGTGAGAAGTTAGAATCGCTAGAAAACCAGGCGAGAAGAAATAACCTGCGGGTTTTGAATGTTCCTGAGAACTTGGAGGGAACGGACATTAAAAAGTTTATCATTTCTCTTTTTGAAGAACATTTCTCATGGGCCAAAGAAGCCAATCTTACTGACGACATACAGAGGGTACACCGAGACCCTTTCAGGAAAAACAAAGATAGGAAGACACCGAGGAAAATCCTGATAAATTTTAAATCCTATACACTCAAAGAAAGACTGCTAAGTGAAGGTCTAAAATGTGGCACCTTGAAACAAGACAATTGGTCCTTCAGGATTCGCTCAGATATGTCCAAAGCAACCCAAGACAGAGAGTGGGAGCTAGGGCAACATATGCAAGAATTAAAATCTCTTGGCGCCACTGTCCAGATGAGATTCCCCGCTGCACTGAGGATCATGTGGAGAAACAAAATGCACAACATCAGGGATCCCAGAGAAGCAGAAACTTTCATAGAACAAATAAAAGATCAACTGCGGTCTGAAACAGAAACGCGAGCAAGGTGAAAATCGTAAATCCTAGGCGATGGAACGAGCTCAAATAGGGCGAATAATACCGCCCAAAAAGAAGAAGGGAGGCTTCCTCAGGGTGGGAAACAATGAACCTCACAAAAAAACACAAATACCTTATAAAAAGAGAGCACGGGTGGGGAGCAAAATAGGGAAAAAAACAGAAAAAGTGTCCTCAAAAATTATGGTAAAAGGAATTTTCGGGACCCATAAAACACGAAAAAAGCAAAGATACTCCTAATAGGAATGGTGACAAGCTTTAAACAATTCAGAGTACTCTCTTGGAATGTCAATGGACTAAGAACACCCAGCAGAAGGAAAAGGATTCTTGAATACCTGCAGGAAGTAGACAGTGAGATAATCATATTACAGGAGACGCATCTCCTAAGTGCAGAATGGGATCAAATAATGGAAAATCTTAAATGGGTTGACACTTATGTCTGCACAAACCAGGACTGCAATATCAAAGGTATAATAATAATCCTCAAAAAAACAATCAAAGCCAAAATCGAACACAAAGTAGTTGACAACAAAGGAAGATGGGCCTGTATTCAAAATAAGAATACATGATAACTCATTCACTCTAGCAGGATACTACGGCCCAAATGTAGACGACCCAACCCCCCTGCAAAAACTTTATACAGAATTACTATCAACAACCGCACCGATAATATTAGGGGCGACTATAATATTTTGATAGATCCAAGCCAGGATAGATCTCCCCCAGGAAAACAATCAAACCTACCCAAAATGGGGGAATGGCTATGTAACTATAAAAATGACCTGGGACTGTTAGACCTATGGAGAGAAAAAGGTGATAAAAAATATCCGTATACCTTCCACAATAAAAAACTTGGCCATAGATCAAGAATTGATTACTTCTTAATAAATGGGAGTCTATGAGATAATGTCAAGAATATAGAACATCTACCAGAACATCTATCCGACCATTCGGCAGTCCAACTAACCATACAAATAACGAAAAACAACTTACAACCGAGATGGACGGTTGACCGTACAATACTACTAGACCCCAAGGCAGCAGAAGAATTAGGGACAGCAACAGCCAATTTTTTTGAGGAGAATCAAATTGGCACATCAAACCAAAACACCTGGGACACATATAAAGCGGTCATTAGGGGAAAGCTATTAAGCATGGGATCCTATAGATCTAGATGTGCAAAATTAGAAATTGGAGGTATGGAAAAGGATATTAAAGCGCTTGATCTTCAAATAATGGCGGAGAATACTCCAGATGTGAAAGAAACTTTAGAGAAAGAAAGGATACAACTAAAGGAGAGACTAGTTGATCTTCTGGAAAATAAAGTAAGGACAAGATGGGAGGCCAGCAAATTATCAAATCATGAATATAATAATAATAATAATAATAATCCACATTTGTATAGCGCACAATCACGGAGAAGGATGCGGAAAATTGCTGGCTTGGAAAACGAAGAAAGACCAAACTAGAAATAAAAAAATCTGCATTCAACAAAACAATCGAAATGAAAGTGAGGACTCTATAATAATGCAGGAATTCATGAAATTCTTCTCCAATTTATACAAGGAGGATCTAAATCCCACAGAGGAACAGATCCGGAAGTATCTACACCCCATACCACTTCCTCAACTAACGGAATTGGAAAAAGAGGAACTAAACGCTGATATCACAATTGAAGAGGTAAGAACAATTATAAAAGAACTGAAAAAAGGGAAAGCAGCAGGCCCAGATACCTTACCAAACGAGCTCTATTTAATTCTTAGAGATTCCTTGGCTCCACCGTTAACAGAGCTGCTAAATTTAATTTACAAAAAACGGGATAAAATTCCAGACTCCTGGAACGACGCGACCATCAGCATAATCTTAAAACCAGGAAAAAACCCAGCATTATGTGAGTCATATAGACCCATTTCCTTACTTAACTGCGATTATAAAATCTATATGCAGGTCATGGCGAAGAGACTAGCCTTGATAATGACAAAATTGATTAATCCTGACCAAAAAGGCTTTGTAAAAGGAAGACAAATACAAGAAATAACACACAAACTCTTTGCTGCAATAGACATAGCCATCTCAGAAAAAGTACCATTAACCATAATCACTTTCGATGCTGCCAAAGCATTTGACAGGGTCAACTGGACATTCCTGAACAAAGTCATTAGTAAATATAATCTAGGGGAGAATTTTGGCCACATGGTGGCAGAGATATACAAAAAACCAAGGGCTAAGATACTTGTCAACGGGAGTCTCACAAGTACAATTGATATACAAAGAGGGACAAGGCAAGGGTGACCGTTATCACCCCTACTTTTCAATCTATATATTGAAGCCCTTGCAGCCTCGCTGAGAAATCACACCTCAATAACCCCCTTCCAATATCAGGATTGGTCCAAAAAGGTGGCACTGTATGCCGACGATCTGATGATTTTTACAAATGACTATCAGAGCTCTTCTGCTGCAATAGAATCTACAATAGCCAACTTTGGAAGAGTATCAGGGTACCTGACAAACCAAGAAAAAACCGAGGCTATGAGCTGGAACACGCCTTACAACAATCCATACTCTAAAGATAAAATAAGATACTTAGGTATTATGCTGATGAAAGATATAGAAAAAAATCCCCAGCTAAACCTGAATAGAATCGCCATTGATACTAGGAAACTACTCATAGTATGGGATGGGCTTCCTCTTAGTTTCTTGGGAAGATCTAATATACTAAAAATGTCCATTGTGCCCATATTCACCTACCTCTTTAACACTATTCCATTGGAATTCAAGAGAGACGCCTTAAAGAAGATTCAAGGAGAAATCACAAGCTTCATATGGTCATCCAAAGGAACAAGAATAGCATGGAAAAAATTAAGGAGAGGGAAATATGAAGGGGGAATCGCAAGTCCTGATCTTATCGAATATTGTAAGGCTTTCCAATTTAAAAATATGAGACCACTTCTTAAGAATTTCCAGTTTTACCCTGATTTCCTGCAAAATATGACAGGCAGAATTGATCACTTCTTATATAAATTTGGACACTCAAAATTTTTCAAAAAGATAAAGCTAAAGATCCTAATCAATGCAGTAAAATTATGGTATCAAGTTAGAAGCACTCTAAACATACCATATTATAGTGCACAGGCCCCCATCTGGGATTCCCCAGGCACTCCAGAATGTTTAAAAGACTCTTTGGCCCTACCTCTAAAGGAAACTGGTATCGAAAAGAGGGGCCAATTGATGACAGGAAACTACATAATTCCCTGGAACCAACTGGTTGCAAATACAAACGCATCAGTGTCCAAATTTAAATATTATCAAATGATAAGTTGGGCGAAATCGCTTACAGAGAAGAAAGAGGGAAATGAAGACTTAGAGAAAGAAATGCTGAAAACCACCCCAATAAAAAAAGAAATAGCTAGGTGGTATTGGGCTCTAATCACAGCAGGAGAAGAAGATGTACTGATCCCAGAGGCAGTTTGGAGGAAAGACATACCAGACCTAGATCTACAAAACATTTGGACGAAATCATTGGAAAAGTGCTGGATTTCCATAAAACCAGCTGCGCTGAAGAGAAATCATCTCTTAACAATACACAGGGCTTATTGGACCCCGAAAATATTATCAAAATTCAAAGGAGCTAGCATAAAGACTTGCCTAAAATGCGGACTGGAAAGGGCAAATGACCTACATATGTTCAAAGAATGCCCCACTATCGACACTTTCTGGAAAGAAGTCGGTAAGATGATAACACTAGTTCTGGGAAAACAAGTAGATGTAAGTATAATTCTTGTTATCTTCGGGATTGACACTAATATTGATCGGGGTAAGTTAACAAAAAACCAGGAAAACTTACTGTTTGTACTGATACTTCTAGCTAGATGACAAATATGCATAAACTGGGTTAAACCAACACCACCACAGCATGGGGACTGGCTAAACTCAGTAATAAAAACCAACAGAAATGATAGACAAGAGAAACCAAGTAAAAAGTTTAATTTTTGGGAAATCTGGGAAAAAAAAATTCAAATAGATAACTGAACGTGAGAATGTGGCAGTGAAATACAAAGTCCAATGATTAAAGCGGAGACAATAATTCAGACAGGAATAATTCCCATTGAGTGGCCAGGAAGGCTAGCTCACCCCACAAGAACAGAATTATTGATTATGATAAAGGTCACAGGAGACCCCAAACCCAAAACAACCGGTAACGGGAAACTCCCCTCCTCAGATTGGCCAAAAAGGGGCTGTGAAGGCACAAAAGTTTTGATGGAATGGGCTCCCGATTTAAACCTTATACATACAAATCGCAAAATGAGGACAAAAAAAATCATCATTTGGATGAACACAAATGAATTAAAACTAAATGCAGGGAAAACGGAAGTTATCTTCTTTGGAAAGGGGCCTGTGCCCTCGTCTAACCTTTGGTGGCCTACCGAAATGCCCCCCCCTTCCCCAGCACCAGTGCCAAAAATCTGGGGGTGAGATGGGATGACGACCTCTCCTTTTCTGCTCATATCCAACAGGTAGCGGCGGGGTGCTTTACTAAACTTAGAAATCTTTGAAAGTTTAAGGACCTACTCCCAGAAGATTGCCGTAAATTAGTAGTCTATGCCACCGTAACATCCAGGCTGGACTACGCTAATGGTCTCTAGCTTGGTCTGCCTAAGAATGCAACTCAGCGACTACAGATTGTGCAGAATGAGGCTGCGAGGCTGATCAAACATATTCCTTTCAGACATCATGTCTCTCCGCATCTGAGCAGTCTGCACTGGTTACCTGTGACAAGCAGGATTGAATTTAAGGCCCTGACTTTGGCCTATCGGGCATTACAGGGTAAGTGCCCTAACTATCTTAAATTAAGATTTCCCCGTTATAGGCAGGTACGGTCACTGTGCTCGAATACTCTGAACTTGCTCTCTGTCCCCCAATTTGCGAAGTCTCGTCTCGGAGGTAGAGCTTTTTCGGCGAGAACTGCTAAATTGTGGAACGCCCTACCACTCTTCATTCGTAATGCAAACTCAGCCCGTCTTCAGGAAACAGCTAAAGATATGGCTTTTCAATCAGTAATTTGTTTTTTATGCTGCTTTTTCTTTTACTGCCCAGTTTATCTTGATGCTTACAAAGCGCCGGGAAACCTCCTTGTGAGGTAGCTGTTTGCGCTATATAAACTTCAGTATTATTATTATTATCACCAATGTAATGGAGGGCAGGCCATCATGGCTGACAAGCAAAAAACGGGCACAGAATTTAAAAGCTACTAACGAGGGAAAGGTCCCTAAAAATGCGAAGTAGGTCAAAAATAACAGTAATAGTGTTCTGAGACATACTTATGTTGAAAAACAAACTACGTTGGTTTGAGGGAGGAAAAGAACTCCCAAGATCTTTAAACGTCTCTGGATCAACGTTCAAATATCAAAATGGTTCAATCTTTTTTATGCTATTATGATAACCGACTTAATTAATTCTCAGTTAACCTGTTTGTGCTCTGGGGAGCCGGGACCTCAAGCAAGACAAATACATTGCGTAAAGACAGGGGTTTTATATATTCCTTCCCATCAATTCCTCTCTGTTTGATAATCTGTGTGAAAATTCAATGACCAAGACTGTTTTCTCACAAATCTGGTTAGGACCGAGGAGAGCTGGTACCTGTAGTGTCTCAGAATTGAGTCAACCTACATGATGTTCGCTGTACATACCATGAGGCAAGCATCATCGTCACTGCCAGCTAGAATGCTGTGAGAAAATGCTTGAAAATGAGAGAGCTTTCCTCACAAGATAGAAAGAGATCAGGAGTTCAACATGTGTCTGAAATACATCAACGATCTGGGAGTGTAATTACATCTTTGAAGATATGTCAAATTGTACATAGTTTGGGTAGTTAAACTATTTCTTGGTGGTATTTAGAAGTGCACATTTGTAAATGTAGTTAGTTAAATGAGAGACGGTCAATCTGTCATGCTAAGTTTTTTATCTTTTATGTGTATAAATCATAGTATGGGCCTTATGATGTCGGGCGGACTTGCGTCTGCTCGACACCGTTGCGGAAACGTGACCAACTGACCTCTGGTCGGCGGTCCTGACCACCAAATTACAATGCCACCACACATGGTGCGGTCGCATTCTCCCATTTCTCAATGGAAGCTTGTGTTACACAAGCTCCCATTGAGAAATTGAAGTCTCTGTTGATCCCTGCACCCCGTGGCCACAAGGTGCAGTGGTCAACAGGGGTGCACAATAGGTGCCCCCTTGGCCCCCAACGGGAGTCCGAATACAGAAGGCGGCCGGCATGGAAACCCCACTGGAAACCATGCATCGTAATTCAGAAAGCGGAAACACCTTCTATTTGTATTATAGGCCGGTCTACGACTGACAGACGGGCTCCTGGAGCCCATCGGAAGCGAACCTGAATGACCAGCCGATTTCAATTCCGACTGGCTGTATCAATCAGCCAGTAACAATTGAAACAGATGATGTCGGTGGTAAGGCCTCCGTCCTAAGGTTGGAGGCCATACGACCGACATTGTAATCAGGCCCTAAGTGTTAACCCATTCTTACAATAGAAATAAGAAGGCATATTGGCATTAGTGGTCAGGGAATTAGGTTAATTCATTGTTACCCTCTGAAGTTATAAGGAATGGAACCACCCACTGGCCACTATATGGCACCCATTATTACATATGCCAATCACAATAGATTTTTCAGTAGACATGCAATGGATTGTGCCTTATCGTTCAGGGGGGTTTACTCTGAGACTAACGGCATTGTGGCCAAAATGGCAGTGCTGGAAAGTCCAGACAGTATAAACATTTATCTACCACTAAGAAGCTGAAGTCAGTATCTAAAAGGAGTGATAGATTGGTAGACGGGTGCTGCAATGTTTCTACCTATGATGTTTTATAAATCCATTCTTTCAAATATCCATTAGTTATGGGTGCAGTAGTTTTGCTGGAATATATTTGTTTTACATTATAGAGTGTTATGACTCACAATATGCTTCAGTATACCCTCAAGGAAAAGGGACTATGTTAAGGAGAGGTCAATGCAGCAGTATTTTGGTTAGTTACTTGTAATCCCCATTACATGAGCCCAGTCGTTTTACATCACAGTTATTAAGACTATCTCTTTGATTCCATAAGAAAGTATTGCAAACCCTAAAGTGGGATTCAGTTCTCTATTCAAGATCCTCGACTCCGAAGAAAGCTCCCTTATCCATAGCATGGCAAACCGCCTCATTGTGTACCCAAGAAACACCCTTTTTTCTACTAGGAAGCTTTTCAGGGTGTTTTGGTTCAAGGTACTGGGATACAAGAACCCTATAGTTGACGTATATAAGTCAGCAACTGCACGCCATGTTCACTAAAGACTCCTGCCATGTAAAGGTGTGTTTGTGTACAAACAATTTGTCCAAACCTACGCCTGAGACTTTGATGGCATTACAGTATTCCTGTTGAGTTGGAGAGGAAGCATGTAATATCTGAGATAAGAGAAGATGCAACCCCTCCTCCTATGCACTTACCCTTAACCTCTTCCGACGCTCATGACGAGCTGAGCTCGTCATGAGCCACGGCGCTCTGGTGCTCATGACGAGCTCAGCTCGTCATGGCCCATGGAACGCTCAGGTGCGAAAGAATTCCCCCGCTGTGCTGAGCGTTCCACGGGAGTCAATACACCTGTGACGAGCTCAGCTCGTCATGAGCACCGGAGCCCCTTAGCTCATGACGAGCTGAGCTTGTCATGAGCATGGGGGCGCTGTGCGCACCCTCCTCCCCCCCAGCACAGCGGGTGAATAACCCCCGCAGCGAAGGGGTTACGTTAAAGAGGCGATGATGAAGAGCAGGGCACTTGGGATGAAGATTATCCATCAAGAATCTAAAGGGAGCCCAATATTGCTCCACAGTTCAAGTATGAAAAATAAGATGTGCTTCACCTAATTCCAACCATTTTCCCAGGTCCATTACCGAAGGACAGGATAAAGTGTGAGGAGTAGGACATGGCTCACATTATGAAGAACAAACAACAGCAGATTTACAAACAAACAATCTTAACCTTTATGTTCTGCACATTAGGTTAACACGACATTTCTAGCAAAATGTTAAAAGTTCAATAAAAATCATGCGGAAGTACTTTATTGCAAATTATAAGAACGGTTATTTTTATTATAATTTCCAGAAATTCGGCTTTATTACATGGTCGTATAGGTGTTGGTTTCAACCCCAAAATTATGTTTCACAATATATGTAAATCTTTAAAATGCAAAGTGTGTGCAAATAGGCAGCACGGTTACACTTACTAAATATGTAAACTTTACAAATACACCATTTCAAATGGAATGGTTGAGTGAGGTTTATAAACTTCCGTGCTAACCATACTGGTGAAACAGTGCCACGGAAAGAGTTTTACTAAATACAGATGTGTTACACTTTGACCTTGCTGGTCAAGTCTTGTGATCTCACCAGCCACTGAGGGCCAACCCCTAGCAAATCCACTCAGTGCATGTATTCCACCAGACACTGTCCAGCTAATATATTAATCAATCTGTCACATTTTGAAACACCTGTACTATAATAAACTTTGTCCTAGCTGAAACTTCCGCTAATCAGCTACAAATAGTCTATAATGAATCCGGCTTTGTGCAAATGACTCCTTTTTTTAACATCTATTGAGATGTTAAGGAGAGCCTTCTAATTTATGCCATGAACCCGGTTATTGGTTTATAGCGTAATCTACTGTTTTCTGAAGGTATTTTCTTTAAGCAATAGAATTTTCGGCGTGGGTGATCCAATGGCCAAAAACCCATTTGTTGCAACCGAATCTAGTCGAAGCTAAATGTAACTGGACAGCTGAAAATTACACCAGGGTGATGTAATTTCCAATTAAAGCACTTCATTAAGCAGCAAAGTCAAACCATCTCTTCAGAATGTAGGTTTTGTTTCTTTTGAAGAATTCACAGTTCTTGATCTTTTTTTTAACTCAAACCACAACCTTCAGTTTAGTTGACAATAGGTGGAGCGCATATTTTCATCAGAACAACAGTGTATGGTTTTCCACAAAATGCCTCTGTCCCTAAGTGACCCCAAAATATCTGTCCAATATATTTTTTTCAGATGGAAAAAAGATGAATAGTGGAAATTACATGATGTGTCAGAACATGTGCAAACTGGAACGTCTCTGTAACAGAAAGTAAAGACAGGAGTATAACACCCACGTGGCCACTAGCAAAGCAAGCACTATGTAGGACATTACACGGGTCTGTTTGTACAATGTCCACTTGCAACTCTTTTTTAAGTTTGTCCAAAAACACAACCACATAGCATAATAAAAAAAACACATTTGTCGTTAAAGGGTAGTGTGGTGGATGGGTGCTTTTGCCTTCCATTTTTTCCCGGTTTTTAAATAATGTGCATAATGGTAAACAGTAAGTTACAGGTTAAATAACCGTTTGTTCGCTCTCCTCCGTGTCCGCACCATTGTTCGAGGCTCATGTAAAGTACGGCGTGCGCAGGATGTAACCGGGCAGGGCAGCTGCCGCCAGAGACAGCCTGAGCGCTGGTTTAGTATTTTTTACATTTGTCAATAGTGTTTATTCCATCTTCGGACTCCTACTCGCTTCTGTCCACGGGGCTCGCAGCCTCTAGCTGGGCTGCAGATGAGGGTAAAATATTCCGTGAAGAACGCCTTCAATAATTACATCTGGAAAATCATCTGGAAAAAAAGAGAAAAAAACGGCGGATTATGCGGCGTCAATAGCATGAAAATGATTTTGAGGGATTGAACAAATCAGGGGCTGCTGTCATGTTGGCCGCTGCGTCATTGCGTGGTTTATCCACGGCGGAGGTGGGCTGTAGCCTCGCGCTCCACGCCGCGGTGGAGCCGCCAGGTTTGCAGGGTATTGATTCAGAGGGCTGTCCTCACACTTAATGCCGCTGGCCTCCCTCTCTTTATCTGAATCTGTTCTCGCAAGGAAGATGGATTACTCCGGCAATTCAATTTCTAACCAAATCTCAATACACTTGTAAGGGTTTCCTACCGGGAATACTTTAGGCCAGACGGCCCTCCTGTCGCTGCAGACTGGTCTCCAAGCCCCCTTTGAAGAAACATGTTTTAACAGACAAGTCTCTGCCTCCGTCCTTCCCTGCAGACGAGGGCTAAAAACATACTTGAGGGAAAACATATGAGCTTTGTGGGGAAAGACCAAATTATACCTCTGAGAAACGATGGGCTGCTCAGTGGTGCTGTGGTGCCGATAGAAGCTTGAGAAACACAGGCGTTCGTTTACTTTTCAGCATTCAAACAGTGTAAAGAAAGGTGTTTGAGTGTGTGTTGTACGTACACACAGGCTGTAACACAGGCTGTACAGAACAGGCCAGGTGATATACCCACAGGAAGTGATCGGAAGATTCGCAATTTTCCATAGTCTACTCTGAGCAAAAGCATTAAGGGTCTCAGAGCTTCAAGGTGTTACAGTTTCTCGAGCGTACTGTAAAAATGTAAAGATGGTAGTTGAGGTAAACGAAGGAGAGATTTGACAAAATCATTCTCTCTTACAGTTAATGCCTTAGCATTTTCAAAGCTCGTGTCTCTGCTTTGCACAGAGCAGCAGCTTGCGCCTCAGCTTTGTAAACCTCCAGGGTCGGAGATACAGATATTGAAATTGTTGCGTGTTGTATTTTTAGCCGTGCTACATCCCCGTGCTGGAGTTTGGCCCTGCCCTTCCCAATGTGAGGTATCCAGGATAATCTGCTATAGACTTTAATTCCCAAATAGTCACACATTTACACCCTTTCCAGAAAGGTAGACCCTATACTAATATTCCCCCCTCTAAAAGATGTATGAGGGCTAATGGCCATATACTTAGTTTTTTTGTAAATTCATTTTAATGCTCTTAAAATTGCAAAAGCTTTACACTTGGCCAACAGGTTCTGTAAACCTATGGGTTTCTTGATAATACATTATAATTTGTAAAAAGTAGGGTCGGAACAGGCGAACCTTTTAGTTTTAGGGAGTCATTTGTACAATCCAGCAAAGTCTCAGTGACATTATTAATGTAAATAGAGAAGAGGATAGGGGCTAGGATGCATCCTTTTCTCACACCTCTGTGGATAGGGATGTGTTTGTAAGCTCCCTCTAGCTATCCCAGCACATATGAGCCTAGTTATTTCAGTGCAAGTTAATTGCGATTGCCAGTAATATTTATCCATCGACCTGACAGATTTCCAGAGAAGATGTCTAGCAACTAGATCGAATGCTGCCCTTAGGTCCACAAACGCAACTTATAAATGATCTTTCTTTAATTCGATACATTTCCAACAAAATAAAGAGAGCCTGAAGGATTGGTCAATGGTGCTTACTTTGATTCTAAAGCCAGATTAGATTAATCTTACTTTGATTCTTTGCAGCAGTGAAGTAAAGGAAACATAAAATGATAACTTGCGTTTTTATGTTTCCTTCTGCTTCTGCTGAAGCTTTGCGTTTGTGGCGGGGCTGTTCTGATGACAGAGGAGGAGTTGTTTGCCCACTCCTAAGTGCACATGAATGTTTGGCCAGCCCACTTGGGCCGGCCAAACATTCATGCGCACTTCACATCTTCTCCATGCAGGCTGCATCACAGCCTGTGTGGATAACATGCCCATGCCCCCCAATTCGTGGCTGAGAGCTGATCCACGGTGCTGAGACCAATCACCACACTACATTGCAGCGTTGTGATTGGCTATTGGGAGGCTGGGAGCCTGTGAGCTTCCTGCTGCTTCCTGCATCCTTCTGCAGGACCAGAGTCAGGAAGAAGAGGACGGAAGAGAGGCAGGGGCCGGCTGTCCGGCCATCACAGGTAGTTGTCCGTTTGTTTTCTTTTACTTTTATCGTTCCCTTGCCCTGCCACACTACCCGGGTCCGGTAGCAGCTGCTACTGACTGCCGGTAGGTCTGATTTTCTCCATTTTCCTTCCAGACTTCTGTACCAGCACTTGAT
The DNA here is from genome assembly GCF_964261635.1 of Lissotriton helveticus. Lineage (NCBI taxonomy): Eukaryota > Metazoa > Chordata > Amphibia > Caudata > Salamandridae > Lissotriton > Lissotriton helveticus. The sequence goes on along the minus strand of NC_136059.1, from coordinate 844,858,511 downwards.
CTTACAAAGTTTGAATGTGTGCTGCTTTGGGGCGCTCAGAATCTAAGGCTTAAGTAACAACCTGTTCATTGAGTGCTTAGGTGTTTTTTGTGGGACTTCCCGTTCTGCTATAAAAAAAGCAGCACATAGCTGTAGCTAGGAGATTATAAAAGGTAAGATCTTTCTCATTCCCATGTTTCATGACGAGCTGGGCTCGTCATGAGCGTGCGAGGAGGCTACCTCATGACGAGCCCAGCTCGTCATGAGCGTGGAAGGGGTTAAGATGTGACTATAAACCTTTATGGTATATGTTTATGGAAATAAAATAGATGCAACTGTCTCCAGAATTCTAAAATGGGTGACCAGCTTTCAAGAATATGACTTCAGGAGCTATATAGTAATAGTGAATTGTTTGGCCAGTTTAGTGGTATCGAAGATGATAATAAAGCTGTAAGTTATTTATGTCGTTACTTTAAAGAGTTAGGCAGAAGAGGAAACAAAAATAAATACCACTGACAAAAGATGGGGACAAAAAATTCTGTACAGATAGCAGGAAGAGAAACAATTAATTAAGAAAGAATACCTAGTTAGTAGATATATTAACACATCAGATGTATGATGGAACAACGCATTCCATTGTAATGCATGACGTTACAACGCAGCCATTGCAACATGAATGCCATTACCACGCATAAACTTTACAATGGATATGTTTACAACGATTATGCCTTTACCATGCATGCCTTTAAAACGAATTACGTTCTAAAAGCATGAATGTTAAAGCATATCCGTGGTAAAGGTTTCCCCTGAAAATCTAAAAGCACCTCTCTAGATCCCAGCCCTGTGCCTAATACTGTCCCCTGGCGCTGAGGTTCCGTGAATTCTGAACCCGTTTTATAAATGGCATGGTTTCGTTACGAATTGGATATTAGCGAACCGTAACTAGTTAATGCGGCAAGTATGAGTGTTTTCGTCATGTTAGACCGATGGATTCACTACGTATTTAGGGATTTCGTTCTGAACCCTTGGGTTCCATTTTGTGTATGGCAGCCATTTTGTGGTTGCCCTCACATAGGCCGATGACTGTGGCTGAACTAGTCTTTTTAAGGACATGTACACCTTAGCTCCAGTTCGTGCTGACTCCTGTTTGACCTGAGTGAACTGACCCTGTTGCCTGAAGCTGACCTTGTTAAACCAGTTCCTGCCCTTTAGCTGATCAAGATTAAGGATCAGAGCACAGGACATCGTAAAGTTTTACTACACACAAATATGCCTTATCCTACTCTCACCTGTTTCTGCTCCTTTCTTTATGGTCTATTTATGATTGGGTTGTGGCCTTTTTTATTATGGGTTCGTTCGACCTGTCTAAAGAAGAATGTTGGGTTTGACCGATGATTGATCATGGGCTGGGCAACTGAAAAATGGGTTTGTCGTCATGCAATACTTCTGTTGTAGAAACATGTGATTGGTTAAACTGTAAACAAGGAATGTTTGCCTGAAGCATAATGTTTGGCATAAAAAGGGATGACTTGCTTTGTAAAGTTGAACAGTCTCCTGAGAACTCATACCGTGATGATTTCTAGGACTTCTGTTACTGGCTGCAGCCAATAAATTGCATCTTTGACGCCACTCAGAAGTATCCCGTGTCTCTGTATTCTAAGACAGGTGAACCCGAAGACTTTGGGCGTGCCCCTGGTGCCGCTGGGTTCTAAAACCCGGTTCTTCAGTTGGCCCTTCCAACGTGGGGCGACTTCAGCGGTACCGGTCCAAGCCTGAAGATCGTGAGGAGCTTCGTGAGGAAATTCTGGAGGACGGCCACCACTTCATCAACCCCGGCATGTCGAATGTGGACTGAAGGTCTTTGCTGCGAGGCTTCCCGCTTTCCTGACGGCTACGAAGGACTGCTGCCCTGACTGTCGCCCTGTCTTGGACCCATTTGTGATGCTTTGTACGGCGAGACGATAGGCGGGTCTTCTGGTGGCGTGACTGATACCTCAGTTAAGTATAAGTGGGTCGCTCCCAGTCCTTAGTTTTTGGTTCTTTGGTTCTTAGTTTGTTTGGTCCTTAGTTTTGATTTGAAAATTGCAATTTCCAAAGCCGAGGGTCTTGTATATTTACGAGTGTATCGGTAGAGATAATCCCTTGAAGTTTGAAGCTCGATTAGTGAGCGAAGATGCCTAATCGTAGCAAATTTGGTACTTGGTTTGGTTGTGGTTGCAACAGGGATTCCCGATTGGAGGATTCGTGTCCGATACCTCCGGTTGGAACTCCGACTTATGAGCTCTATTCTAAACACGGCGAGGGTCCCATTACGTATAATGAGGTATGGATCCGCTACACTAGGAAAGATGGTGTCTTACGATGGCCCCAACACGGTAGTTTCAATACTGAGATTTTAAATAATTTGGAAGCTGCATTATTCAGGAAGAACGCCCGGCCGGCAATGTTTGACTCCTTTCGCCTTTGGCGTAAAGAAGCCAGACAACGAGAAATTAAACAAGCTAAAAGAGATAAAAGAGAAAAGGATGTATCAATAATGCAAGCTGCTAGGCAGTTTAAAGAAAACAAAGAAGATAAAGCAATTGAGGTGTCAGATAGGCAATGTTGTATGGCCATAGATAAATGTTATCCGGCCTTGCCGTCTTCTCCTCCGAAAGCGATTGAAGATCTTGAAAAAGATTCTTTGATCTCTCATTTACTGAGATTGCCACTTCCTTATGTGCAGGGTGCTACTGCGCCTCCATTACCACCGGTTGTTCCACCCTTTGTTGTTCAACCTCCTGCTGTTGCTCAGCCACCCGGTACTCCACAGATGGCTTTACCTCCTCCTGCGCAACCCGCTCTAGGGTCGCAATCTTTGCTACCAGCTTTGCCTCAAGCTCCTTTGCCTTCTACTTCTGTTTCTTCGCCTCCGACTGTTCTTATGCCTACACCTTCTTTGCCTCAGAATACTTATTCTCCTGTTCTTATGTCTGCTTCTTCTCCTTCTGCTCGAAAACGAATGACCGAGACTGTTGTTAGTCTGCTGTCTCCATTGTTTGGGTCATTGAATATGACCCCTGTTTCGGAACGTAAGCAGAGTCGTAGTCAGCTTCCTAGTTCCGAGGAACGGACAGTGTTGGATTTTTTGGCTCGTAGATGGATTTTGAATGCTTCAAGGTATAATTTGCCAGCGGTTATGGATGTTTTCTTTCAGTGGGAACCGCCTAAGCAAAGGTGTGTTTTCGATGTGATGTGTACTTTCCTGTGTCAGGAATGGGAAGATAATGAGTTGAGTCCGATTCCGCAGGATGTGCTTGATGTTCAGTCAGATTTTGCTAAAGGGATGATAGTGGACACTGATGTTACAGATGCTGTAGAGACGATATTGGCTTTTAGATCTAGACTTCCGTCTCAGACGTTGTATGAACCTGATCCCTCTGTTAGGAGGAAAGTGAGACAGTATCCAATGAGAGAGGTTCCTCCACTTTGGAAAGAAGGAGACGCAACTGCTAATCCGCCTGTTTTGCCTCATTTTCAGCGAATATGGGTACATGTCCCTTGGAAGAGAGCAGAGGTCTTGGCTCTTAAGCAGACCTTACCTGATCCTCGTAAGAATCCTGCTGGTTACTACAAAGAGTTGTCTCAGACAATAGATGCGTGTATAATGAATTTAGCCGACGTTTACATGTTGATGGGTAATGTAGTTCCGCAACCTTTGTGGGCGAAGATTCGTCATGAGAATCATGCAGCAGAGTTAGGTGATACCTGGGCGAATATTGTTGCTGCAGATGGTAGACAAGTAGGAGGTGCTAAACCTGAACCCTTAGTTGCAGAATTACCTGGTAGAATTATTACTTTGATGAAGACGAGGATGCCTGCTTTACGAGTGAATTGGGATAAGTTAGCAGCATGCAAGCAGAAGAAAGATGAGAGTGTGTCTGACTTCTTCACTAGGTTTGAAGAGACGTTTATTGATCACAGTGGTCAGGATATGAGTACGGAAGGTGGTCAAAGGTTGTTCGTGGATAAATTTGTCTTTAATTTGCTTCCCGAACTTTCTAATAAGTTGAAGGACTCAGAGTTCATGGGCCGTTTCTTCGTCGACCCAGATATTGGCTGCTGCTCAATATTACGAGAATAGGGAGAAAGATGAGAAGGATAAAGTAGAGAAGAAAACAAAGGATTTAAAGACGAAAGTTCTTTTGCAGCAAGCTTATCCGCCTCGTCAGAATCAGCCTCAGTTTCAGCAACCTCCACAATTTCAGAGATTGTTACAGAAGCCTGAGCCTTATGTTCAGCGATTTTTTCCTGGCCCGAATCAGTGTGCTTACTGTAGAGAGGAAGGTCATTTCAAGAATAATTGTCCGACTTTGTTACAGCGTGCGAATGGTGCACCTGGTCAGAGAGGTCGTGGTGGTTTTCAGCAAGCGCCTAGAAGAAGAGGTCGTGGTGTGATCCCCCAGAATGAGCGTTCCTCTTCCCTACAGAATTCTGCGAATTATTTTGATAGACAGAGTGTTCCGAGTGGTCAGTCTCCTCAGTACTATGTTGAGGATTACTATGTTGAAGGTGAGAGTGTTGGTTATAATGATAACTAGGACAGCCATGGACAAAGTAAGGGAGTAGTGTCAGTTCCAGTAGATCAGAGTGGACCGTATGTTGAAGTGATTACATCAGGTGTAGTAGAACCTTTTCTTTTGGATACTGGTGCGACAAAGAGTTCTATTATGCATTATAAACTCCCTGGCGCACCTTTGTCTGGCTTGACCAATGTTTCCGTAGGATTTTCAGGCGCCCCAGTTCGTAATCCGGTTTCTAGTCCTTTGTCCCTTTCTATTGGCCCTTGTGAATTGGAAGCTCCACTTATTCGAACGACTGGTTGTGGTGAGGATTTGTTTGGATTGGACTTGCTGAAAAGTTTGTATGCGACATTGCATGGTTCTCCTTCGGGAGTACAACTTACTCTTGGTTAGAAAGTGATTTCTCCAATGTATTTGTCTAAAGATTGTTTGCCACTGGAATTGCGTTCGCTTCCTGAAACGCTTTGGGCTACAGGTCCAAGTGATGTTGGTCTTTTGCAGATTCCACCGTATGTTGTTACGCTAAAGTCGAATGTTAAGTTGCCTCGTATACCACAATATAAGATCTCGAGTGATGGTGAGAGAGCTCTTTTAACGATTGTCTATGATCTGGTTGAGAAGGGTGTGGTTGAGGAAACGAGAGGTAACGTGTGCAATAGCCCGGTTTTGCCTGTTTTTAAGCGTACAGATGCTTCTCAGCCACCTGTGTACCGGTTTGTGATTGACCTTCGAGAGGTCAACAAGATTGTCTTGCCACAGTTTCCCGTGGTACCTGATATTACTGCATTATTGACTCTGATTCCTGCTTCGGCAGTTTGGTTTTCTGTCATCGACTTGAAGAATGCTTTCTTCAGTATTCCTATTGCTGAGGAGAGTAGGGATATTTTTGGCTTCTCATTAGGAGGACGAAGCTTCCGAATTAAGAGAGCTCCCCAAGGTTATTGTGAAAGTCCCTCAATTTATAGTCAAGCGTTGAAAACTCAGCTTGACGGGTTTGTGTTACCAGTTGGTTCTACTCTTATTCAGTATGTTGATGATTTGTTGATTACTGCTGATGACGAAGAGATTTGTAAAGAGGCTACTCTTTCGTTGTTGCGATATTTGTCTGACCTTCATCATAAAGTGTCGCCTTCGAAGTTGCAATATTGCCGCCAAGAGGTAACCTACTTAGGTCATCTCTTGTCGAAGGAGTGAAGGAAATTGACCCCAGAAAGAATTCAAGCGATTGCGCAAATGAGTGTGCCATCGACACAGAGAGAAGTTCGTGCCTTTTTGGGTATTACGTCATATTGTAGACAGTGGATCCCCAATTTTTCACTGTTGGCAAAACCTCTGTTAGCATTGACTCTGAAAGATACTCCGTATCCTCTTTCTTGGTCTGATGAATGCCAGAAAAGTTTTTCTGAATTACGTGATGCATTGTGTTCGGCTCCTGTGTTGGGTACTCCAGACTATAGCAAGCCTTTTACGTTGTATGTGCACGAGAGAGAAGGATGTGCGTAGTCAGTGTTGACACAATCTTTTGGGGACCAGCAGCGTCCATGTGCGTATTTCTCAGCAACATGAGACCCAGTTGCTAAAGCATTGCCGAGTTGTTTGAGAGCTACAGCGGCAGCTGCCGTTTCTGTTCGACAGTCTTCTGGTTTGGTATTGGATAATACGCTGATTGTGATGGTTCCGCATGCAGTGGATACCTTGTTAAACAGGACTAAGACACAGCACCTTACTAGTGCACGTCTTTCAGGCTACGAGTTGACACTGTTGGCTAGCCATGTTCACATTAAAAGATGTAATGTGTTGAATCCAGCTACGTTGTTGCCAATCTCTACAGAGACAAATGCTCAAGAACAGCATGATTGTTTTCTTCGTACAGGGGAAGAAACAAAGGCTAGAGTGGATCTTAAGGACACTCCTTTTGAAAATGTTGATGGTACGCTGTGGCTTGATGGTTCGTGTTTTAAGCTTCCGAATGGTGAAACGACTGCAGCATATGCTATCACAACTTTAAATACAGTTGTTGAGACAGCACGCATACCACAGAATTCTGCGCAAGCAGCAGAGTTGATTGCACTGACTAGAGCGTGTGTGTTGTCGGAAGGAAAGCGAGTGAATGTTTATACCGATAGTCAGTATGCGTTTGGTGTTGCGCACAGTTTTGGACGTTTGTGGAGAGAGGGTGGGTTCCTTACTTCTCATGGACCTAAAATTCAGCATGGACAGTTAGTGAATGAACTTTTGGAATCTCTCACTCTCCCAAAGCAGATTGCAATTGTGAAATGTATTGCGCAAAAGAAAGTTGTGGATGATGTTGGGCGAGGGAATGCGTTTGCGGATGAAGTTGCGAAGGAAACAGCGACATGATGAGCCGTATGTATGTTGCAGGACCAGCAAGATGGGTTATGGCTGGTGGAATGTGTGAAGACACAATAGAAAGTGTGAAGATGATTCAGGCTGAAGCTACAGAAAAGGAAATGAATGTTTGGAGAGAGAGTACGGGTATGTTGGATTCTACAGGTTGTTGGATTGAGTTGTCAGAACACCAGCGATGGTTGTTGCCAGATGCGTATGTGCTCCCAGTGGTTACAATGGCTCATGGATTGGCTCAGATAAGTTCGAAAGGGATATGTAAGTTGTTGGCTCCAGTTTGGCAGAATGCTGGAATACCGAAATGTGCAGAGAACGTGGTGAAACATTGTATGATTTGTCTGCAATATAATCCTGGTAAGGGAACTCCAACTCCAGCTGGTCATTTTGCTCCTCCGACGTATCCGTTTGAGGTGATACAGTTAGACTATATTCACATGGAGAGATGCAACAATCTGAAATATGTTCTTGTGGTTGTTTGCGCCTTTTCTAGATGGATAGAGGCTTACCCCCTAAAAGATAATACTGCCTTGTCTACAGCCAAGGTTTTGTTGAGAGAGTATTTCCATAGGTATGGATTGCCGAGAATTGTATGGTCAGACAATGGGAGTGAATTTGTGGGTCAAATCATGAAGAAAGTATTCTCTGGATTGGGAATCAGTCAGAAGTTCCACGCAGCGAATCACCCCCGGTCTGCTGGACTTGTTGAATGTTACAATGGTACGCTTAAGCTGAAACTAGCTAAGGTACAAGCGAGCACTGGTCTTACATGGCCAGATGCTTTGCCGTTGGCTCTATTGTCAACAAGGACGACTGTGCATTCTCGAGTGGGACTTAGTCCGTATGAGATTGTGTTTGGTCGTCCAGCGAATGTTTGGGGAGTGCCTCGTCCGAAAGAATACAGCAGTATTGAATACCCTATGTTGGTGGATTACTTACATGACTTGACTGCTAAATTACGTGTTCTCCACCAACAGGTCTATGACAGTTTGCCGACAGCTACTACAGATCCAGGCCACGTACTTGAACCTGGACAGTACGTTCTTGTAAAGAATTTTCAGCGTACCAAGAACTTGCAACCTAGATGGACCGGCCCCTATCTGATTTTGTTGGTTACTAGAACCGCTGTCAGAGTAGCAGGCAAAAAGAACTGGGTGCATGCCATCCACTGTAAAAAAGTTCCTTTGCCTTTACCATATGATCAGTGGGTAAGGGATGGTATCGCCGATTAGGATTGTGAGAAGGTCCCTAGATTCGTTCCATTTAGTGATGCTCATTTGACATGGACACGGTCTGAGCGTGAGAATGAAGATGTTCTACAAGCTGCTGTGCCTCCTCATCTGAAGATTGACACCACCAATCCGGATCTTCTATTCAAAGATCAGACTGTGCCAGACAAAGAACGCTACGATTTGAGAAAAAGAAAGATTGTACATATGGACAAATAAATATTTTCAGTTACAATGGGTCCGTATGGGCATATCAGACGATGTTTATTTATGCCATCGAAGTCTATCCCCTGCGTTCCATGAGCAATAACTCAAGTAATAAAGCCTTGGTGAAGGGAATTACAGATATGAGTAGAGATATCGAAACGTATAAGACTATTCCCAAGGATGACTTACTAGCATATGTTGGTTGGAATGCAACCGGATATAGTATTAGTCTGGGTGAGAAGCAGAGACGAAAAAGGTCACCTCCGATTTGGATGGTACCCCATTGTGGTAATTTTTGTCTGCAAGGGAAAGGCAAGAATCCGAGAGCTCAGTTAGGGAAGAGTGTTTGTACTCAGACGTATGTTTTTGCGTCCCAAACTTCCCCACCGTTTTTAGCAGCTAAGGGCACGTATTTTGTCTGCTATGATAGAGCATATACATGGTTGCCCCCTGATTTTTTGGGAACATGTTATGTTGCATATTTGTTGCCTCCTACGTATACTGCTGCTGTAGAGTACCACAGAACTAGAGTAGTTAGAGGTGTCTTTAGTAAGGAAGATACTACGGGACAAGAAGTGGGAGACTTTTTCAAGGGTTTCCTACCGTTTTGGGGACCTATGGCAAACAGTAGAAACCTACGGCAATTAACGAGAATGGTTGAATCCACCATAAATGAAACTGCTGGTGCCCTTAGTAATCTGACCGCTGAGCTTCAAGCGGATCGCCTTATGACATTACAGAATCGAATGGTTTTGGATGTCATACTTGCAGATCGAGGTGGAGTATGTAAAGTGATCCAATCAAGTTGCTGCGTTTTCATTCCAGATAATGCTCCTACAGTATACGAGGCTATTTCCAGACTGCATAAGATCTCCGGGTCTATACATGTGGACAAAGGAGATTGGTCGTTGACTGGATGGTTTTGGGGACTGTTATCCACTTGGGGATGGAAGATTCTGATGATCATTGGGATGGCTTTAGCGATTCTTTTCCTGTTCTGTCTTTGTGTGCAGTGCGCTCCTGCTATATGTGGCCTCTGTGCTACTACGTGTGCAAGGAGACCTATCCCAAGAGAGGTACTAAGTAATAGGATGATGCTCCAGCAGCATCTTGATGATCTGATGAATATAGACCTGGACTCAGATTGACGTGAGTTTAGGTCATTGCCTACGTAAGGGCAAAAGGAGGGTCTGAGGTTCCGTGAATTCTGAACCCGTTTTATAAATGGCATGGTTTCGTTACGAATTTGATATTAGCGAACCGTAACTAGTTAATGCGGCAAGTATGAGTGTTTTCGTCATGTTAGACCGATGGATTCACTACGTATTTAGGGATTTCGTTCTAAACCCTTGGGTTCCATTTTGTGTATGGCAGCCATTTTGTGGTTGCCCTCACATAGGTCGATGACTATGGCTGAACTAGTCTTTTTAAGGACATGTACACCTTAGCTCCAGTTCGTGCTGACTCCTGTTTGACCTGAGTGAACTGACCCTGTTGCCTGAAGCTGACCTTGTTAAACCAGTTCCTGCCCGTTAGCTGATCAAGATTAAGGATCAGAGCACAGGACGTCGTAAAGTTTTACTACACACAAATATGCCTTATCCTACTCTCACCTGTTTCTGCTCCTTTCTTTATGGTCTATTTATGATTGGGTTGTGGCCTTTTTTATTATGGGTTCGTTCGACCTGTCTAAAGAAGAATGTTGGGTTTGACCGATGATTGATCATGGGCTGGGCAACTGAAAAATGGGTTTGTCGTCATGCAATACTTCTGTTGTAGAAACATGTGATTGGTTAAACTGTAAACAAGGAATGTTTGCCTGAAGCATAATGTTTGGCATAAAAAGGGATGACTTGCTTTGTAAAGTTGAGCAGTCTCCTGAGAACTCATACCGTGATGATTTCTAGGACTTCTGTTACTGGCTGCAGCCAATAAATTTGATCTTTGACGCCACTCAGAAGTATCCCGTGTCTCTGTATTCTAAGACAGGTGAACCTGAAGACTTTGGGCGTGCCCGTGGCGCCGCTGGATTCTAAAACCCGGTTCTTCAGCGCAACGCACCCTGACCCCCAGCCCAGATAAAAAATACCCAGCCCCAACCCTGAGCCCTAAAACTGGCTGCCGGAGCAACAGGCATGCAGCGCTTTAGAAAATACCCGTCCCCAGCCTTGAGCCCTAAAATTGGACTGCTGCCACAAACTTCCCTGGCCCCCAGCCCTGAGCCCTAAAACCGGCCCCCTAGCACAACACCCCCACTCCCAAACCCCTCCCCACCCCAGCTCCTTGCCCTTAAGAAAATAACAGTCCCAGCCCAAAGCACTAAAACAGGCCCATGGTGCAACCCCTCCCCCCGCCCCTTAAAAATAAACACCCCTAGTCCAAAGCCTTAAACCCGGATCCGACCCTGAAACCCTCCCCCACCTTCCTGTGCAGCTTCCCTCACTTCAAGACGAGCCAGCTCTTCAAGGCCGACACGCATGTTGCTTTTTCCCCCCTAAAGGGGACGCCGCTCTTAGTCTCCTCAAACGACACCGCTTTGCCACGCATATGCCCTTACCATTCATACCTTTACAACGCAATTTGTGGAAAAGGCATATGCTTTGTGAAATCATGTGTGGTAAAGGCTATGCGTGGTAACAGTAGACGTACTGCAACAACCGCGTTGTAAAAGCTATGCGTGGTAACAGCCTTGTTGTAATGGCTGTTTCCTGACGTATTTAACCGTACAAAAGGACTACTTGAGTGTGAGTAAAATGTAACTATGTCTCCTAAAGTGCATAAACAAATGATTCATTTAACTCATGATTGACATTTTGAAGTGCTCCATACCACACAGGGGATCCCTCTGCAGTACAGGTGGTTAATTGTAGACTAAATGGCTGAACAAGCCATACGTGATTGTTTATGAGGTGCAACAATGAAAAAAGTGAAAACAATGTCATATCACCTACAGCATAGCTTAAGCTTCCTGCAATGCTCGGATATAAGGTGGGACTAGGCATAATTTGATCATTTGGAGTTTAGAGTGCATTTCCCAAATTTGTGATAGTTTTTGTGGGTCCTTCTTCTTAGATGACCTTAGTTAACATGTGGACAATGTTAATATGCGGACAGTAATATGAATCATGGAAAACAGATTTCAGAAGAAACGTTATCCTGAGTTACTAATGGAAATTTAAGTCCATATAATGTTTATAGAGATATCTGTGTACATAAGCTATAATGCTATACTGTGTAGGACTGCTGCTTTCAGCTCCCACCACTCAAAGACTTCACTGAACAGCACCCCAGAATGAGAAAAGAGAACTAGCAATGTGTATGACTATGTAACAGGTGAATCAGGGTCCTTTGTTCGTTTGTGGGTGTGTGCACTAAGTTATAGGGGTTTGTGTGTGTTTTTCTGTGTCTGTGTGTATGTGCCGTTGTGGGTGAAAGTCAGCATGAGTATATGGGCTGCTGGGCAGAATGTCAATGCTGAGCATTTTTGTAATTCACGGCTTTGCTTGGCGAAGGCCAGCATGATAACCTATATGACTGGCATTCGCGGCATATCAAAGTAGCATCAGGGCATGGGACGGTGAACCTGGAAATACAAAACGCCATGGAGAAGAATAGAGAGGTATCATCCATGCTGGACAGTAGGAACCAATGATACATGAAGAAAATAAAAGGTTGAAATCTGGGGATTAGAGTAGTGCCTTTTCAAATAAATTGTAGGCTAGTTTTTGTGGACAATTAGGTTTATTTGCTATAAATGAAAGCCGATATATTTCCAGAAAATAACTGCTGTCTGTGGAGCATATTATGCTTGTCTTACCGCACGCTTTTCTTGTCAAAGAGGCCACTACCTATCTACCTTTATGGCTGTTTCGTTACTTATCAATTAAGTGATGCATACCAATCTTTTTTCAAGATTATTACAACCTAGAACCTCTAAATGAAGCCAATGTAATCCAGTGTTTTTGACTAAATCTGCACGGTCTGTAATTATTTGTTTTTGTTATATACTTTTTCTACAATTTCTAAGTGTTATAAATAATCAGTGGTAATATTTACTGGTACTCAATTTACTGACCTCGGAAAGATGAAAGGATGACTCAACATCTTGTTGGATTGTCTAACATGGGGACATGCCTGCCATTTAGAGCATGAGGTTATGAGATATGTAAGTCTCATTTTGTAATGTAGTAAGACACAAAAAAGCATATTTCTATCTTTGCACAGCTATATACATGCCTCAAATCATTGTTCAATTAATCTGTCCACCAGTGTCAAGCTGGCCTATAGGAAAATCAGGCAGTGCCCGAGGAGCTGGTCTGATAGATCACTGAGTGGGCTGGATTTTTTTTAGAGGTTTTTGGGCCTGTATATGGTCTGGTGGTCCGGTTTCTACTGTTGGTTTCCTGATATTATCACAAACATTGCATGTAACAAGCACAAATGCATGCATACGTTGCAAATCACATGTGCAAATGTAGGACACTTTTTAGCTATCTGATTCGTTAACGGGGACAACTTTTATTTTGGTGCCCGGGCTTGATTTCTGTCACAGTTCGACCACGCTGTACTCATGTAAGTGTGTTACTTGATTTTCATTTCTTAAAATCCAATACATCATGTTTGAAAAAGCTTTTCCCCATTGCTTTAATGCATTTCGGGGAGTGCCCTTCTTCAATGGACATATTATATATATATCTTCTTCTATGTCTATTTTTGACATGTGATGCACTAGCACTTTAAAATGGGCTGAGTATATTGTATCGTCATGTGACCAAGGCCGCAGGGACGGCCGAAACGCGTCATGACTGAGCTGTTTGTTGGGTGAATAAACAGTATATTGCGAAAAAAGTTGGTCCATGCCTTGTAATTCACTGGAATGGTGGAGCGCTGCGAGGTTTTGCAGATATATATATATATATATCCCACAGATATTCATCTGCCTTAGGCTGAATGGAGCCCCCTGGATTGTTGGGGACCCTTCTGCACCGCAGGAGCCTACGTTACGCCTCTTCGTAAAAATACACAACTCTTCATCCTCACCATGACAATATACATTATAATCTATACAATACCATATGCCAAGGGGCAAGGGAAGGGAAGATGTCCAAATACACCGTACCTTAATATTACTACAACAGAACATATTGTAATAGGACCAGCATGAAGCAGTATCAGGAGGTGATTATAAAATACAATTCAAACATAGAGTGGCTAACATAGACTGTAAATTGTAATTCAAATATCTGTGAGCAGGATTTGCTGCTGCACCGTAGCAGGTCAGGCTGAAGCGGCCCGCGCCGCTCTGCAGACGCGTCTTGTAATAATGATAACCTGGCGGATGCGGGGAGGGTGGGACCAGTGGATGCTGTTAACAGATGACAAGTTTGATTACCGTTGGCCGTAGGCAAGACATATGGATCCCTCAGGAACAGCAGCACAGGCTGGTGGGACAGTTTGCTGTAAAGGTCAAGACAGTTGTATTAGTATCAAGGGATGGTAGGCACAGGAAATCCAACAAACTAGCTTTGATAAAGAGAGGCGGTCAAACTATGTGAAGAAAAAGTTGACATTCGTGTAATTCAATCCAGACAGGTGGCAATAAATAGGCTTTTGTCATGGTGCTCACAGTAAAACACTCTTCACTCTGGTCACTGTCACAGGTTTAAGAGCATAAAGGACGGCTACCCAGAGCACACAACATTCTCCTGTGCTGCCTGTTTGTGTGGGTCTGAAGAAACATCTCACTCAAAAAATAAATAACTCGGTGTGAGTTGTGGGATGTTTTTCAATGCAGAATGGCTTACTTTATAATAACAAACTGTTTTAAAACTATTTGCAGCACAGTTCTGGACTTACCTTTCCGCTGGCTTTATTGGTGCTGATAAAATGCATTCACTCAGCCGCTCGCATTAACACTCAATTTTTTGTCTTCCTTTGGTTACACCGACTTCCCAGAAACTTTACCAAATTAACTCGCTGTTACCTCATACACTATATATATATATTCACATTTCTATTAATTTCACCATGTTTCTCTGTTTAGAGTTTCAGTATTGCAAAGCGATGGAACTGCTATCCTGACCGACCTAAAGATGAAACGTGGAGTGGACAAGGAGAAGACCCATGACGGCTCAAGGAGATGTGGGAGGAAAACAAAATCGGAGCATGAATTTGGGACCTTGGGGTTAGGTGGTAGGCATGGAAGTGGAAAGGGAGGCCTGGGCAGCACCTTGGGCGGCACTTGTGCATTAAGGGAGTCATTTGGATCAGGCGGGGAGGCGTGGAGTTTGAAGGTGCGGAATGTACGTCATGTGGACCCACGTAAATAGATACTGTTGGAAACACGAGAACTGAGTGATAGATATGGTAGCTATGTGAGAGAAACAATAATACATTGGAGCTGTGAGGAATATGAAACTGATCGTGAGGCATGGGTAGTTATGTGAGGCACACAATGAACTGATTTGGAGGCATTGGTTTGATGCTGAGAAATGGGTGAGATTGTGGGAGACAAAGGTTAATATGGGGAGACCAACTGGATAGATAGGGATGATGGGGAAAAGAAGCCAGTGGAAGGACATTTAGACTGCTGGAGATACATGTGGGACTGGAACTAATGAAGAGGAATGCATATGCGACCTGGCAGGCTAGGGTGCATATGGGGCAAGGCAGCTGAGGTGGAGACAAAGGGTTTGCGAGGAGGCATGGTACGGCTCAAAGTGTTTTATCCAGTAAAGCAATAACCACTCAATAAACTGAAGTCACAAATAACGTTAGGCAGAGAACTGCACAATTGAAAACAAACAGACATGCTCCCACTGTCTCAGATTGCTCTGGATGCACTGAAGCATGCACGCCATGCAGCACACACTCACAACTGCAGAGAGCATTGGAACATACCTATTGCATTTCACACAAAGGAGAATACATACAGTGCTAACTGGATGGAATTAAGGAGTCATGGAAGTTGACTGGAAAACAAAGCAGTACAGTGGTGAATTGGGCAAATGGGGCAACATGTGTGGCCAAGTAGGACACCCAGATATACCAAGTAACACCCTTCACAAGTTTACTGCTGCAGTAGGAAAGTACTGGAGCCCAACAATCTTGACATGTGTACTTAAGTTACTACTGTTTTTTGGGGCTCCTAATCTATTAATCTGTCTATGAGGAAAGGAAACCTTCAAAGGGGTTTACGATAAAAGCATCCATTTGAGGTATTCTTATTACCTTCAGTGAGATTGGAAATATGTCTATTCATTGTAAACCTGATGTAGGAGTGTTTATTTACATTATGGAATGTACTAGAGGGTCAACAAAAGTTATGAGATCTAACTCCTTAAAAGCGGATTGTGATGTAACTGCTTGTGGCATCTTCATTTTAAATTGGTATGTGATGGCACTTCCTCTACTATGATTTCAGTGACAGTGGCACTAATCCCACTTTTCTTTATTCAGTCTTAACATTAATAAGGCGTTGGTGTTGACCCATCTGGGCCAAAAAGAAAATGATTCTATCACTGGCATCGGGAAATGGAAAGCAGGTTATCAAAGATCAGAGATGTTCTGTAGGCATC